>NC_135406.1:9184802-9827302 GCF_051989625.1 Stigmatopora argus
TGAGAGGTGCCGCCTGTGGGGGATGGGAATGTGGATATGCTGGAGTTCGAGGGGACTTAATGGGGACGCTGGAAGGATGGAGTAGGGGATGACACATCTCCGGTAGACAAGGAGACCCCCGCCTCGTCGATGTTTTATGCCTGAGCCCTCATGGTCTTGGCGAATCACGTTATAAACGTCGAGCTAAGGCATCAGGTCTTCGAGTCCCAGTTTTGTTTCCTGGAGGAGGAGGATGTCAATTTTTAGATGTGCCGTCACCTCTTTCAGTTCGGTAGTCTTGGTTGCCAGGTATTTAGAGTTCCATTGAAGGATGGTGAGACCGGCTTCCCATGCCTCCGGTAGATCGGCAATCCTCCTGGCAGTTCAGGCAAGCGTTGCAAACCAGTGGGGTGAAGTCACAACGGATAGTTTTGGAGCATCCCGGGGAGGTAGGTCCCGGGTTCTCCTCGACGTTGCCTGCCTTTAGGAGGAGGAGTCGGAGGTGTGGGGCATGGCGGACATCTCCGGCTGGATGAAAAATGTAGGGTACCACGTTCCTGGGTGGCAGCTCTGGGTGGTGTTGTTGGATTTGCAGGCCGCGATGAGCAGCCTCTCAGGAGACACCTCATGAAGGTTCCAACTGTTGTCTCCCTGGGGCTGACGTTGGGCAACACTGGACTTTTAACTCCCTACACAGATTTTTTCTATGGGGTTGAGATCTGGAGACTGGCTAGGCCACTCCAGGACCTTGAAATGCTTCTTACGAAGCCACTCCTTTGTTGCCCTGGCTGTGTGTTTGGGATCATTGTCATGCTGAAAGACCCAGCCACGTCTCATCTTCAATTTCCTTGCTGTTGATGATGTAAGGAGATTTTCAATCAAAATCTCTTGATACATGGCCCCATTCATAGTTTCCTTTACGCAGATCAGTCGTCCTGGTCCCTTTGCAAAAAAACAGCCTGTAAGATTATATCAGTTTTTGTGAGTATAAAAGCATCAGTCTCATACAAATTGTGAATGGCTGACATGTCAGCATAAACACTCAACTGTCTGACTGAATAATCAATCTTACTCTTGTGATTGGGTTGACGTGTCAGCAAAAACACTCAACTGTCCGACACTGATCAATTACTTTTTGCCCTGCAAATGACTGAAACGTATCTGTTCAAAGTCCCAATGACAACTGTTGGAGTAATCATTATTATAAATGTGTTTGCAATGCTTATTTAGGAATATAAATCCTTATAACAAAAATGCTTACATTATTAATCAATATATTTGCTTATTAGGAATAGTAATGCTCATCCTAAATGTGTAACAATATTAAACAATGTATATACATATATATATATATATATATATATATATATATATATATATATATATATGTGTTGATCGCTGTGCTTTTATGTTAGAGTTATTGACATTAATAAAAGCCATTTTAATGCATCTCTTGCTAAAGTAAGGACTGTGGTTCACATCAAGAGGACAGGGAATGGCCTTGGGCATGGAGAGGGCTCACAACAAGTGCTCTTGGGAACTGAGGACTGTTTTCGGCTTCGGAAGATTGTCTCACAACAAGCGCTCTTGGGAACCATGGACTGTTTTGGGAAGCACCTCTTTACTGGATGGTTCGCATCAAAACTCTCTTGGGAAGATTCGACAGACCTACAATTGTTTTGAGAACTGTGATAAATTGTTATGAGACTCTATGAATGTTTAGACTTCTGTGGGGCATGGCGTTAAAATCTTATGAATAAATTAGCGAAACAGACTTCGAGTTGTTAGAATAATCTTGACCGGACGAGCGGGTGGATGTATTCTCTTCTTGCAAGAATTAAATGGAGATGTGACTACAGATGCCTTTTTTATTGAAAGCTGAGTTTGGAAATACTTAAGGGTAAACCTAACAACAACTGTCAGTTTTGCCTGTATATAAGACTCACTCACTGGTCATTCAGTGAGAGTTGGGAGGACAACAGACTGTAAGTGATCACACTGTTTGAGCTCTCTCCCCATTTCTGCAGTTTGGTAATGAACTTATTTCCTTTGAAATGGTCTCACTCTTTCTTAACCTGCTCCTTAAGTTGTTTTTCAGACCTTTCATTCTTTGGTGCCGAAGCCCAAGACCCAACATGCCAGTAATTGCCGGAGCAACGACGGACCGCTACGAAGGGTAAAATAAAGACTGTCGACAGCATCCTCCATTGAAAGGGTCAACCCGATGGATGTTCCCTTGCCGCTTCGGTAATCTGGTGACAGGTCCCCCGAACTAGGGCAGGTTTGGAACGAGAAAGATCGTGCGTTCGCCCTTTGATTTCTGTCTCTGTGAAATGTGTTAATTTGAATAAGTATTATCACTGCGGTAGTGAATGTTCGAGGTCTAGACCGACGTAGGTAGAACATGAATGTTCGTGGTCTGGACCGACTTAGGTAGAACATGAATGTTCGAGGTGTGGACAGACGTAGGTAGAACGTAACTGTTCGTGGTCTGGACCGACGTAGGTAGAACATGCATGTTCGAGGTCTGGACCAACGTAGGTAGAACATGAATGTTTGTGGTCTAGACCGATGTAGGTAGAACATTAATAGAGTCAGGGACTCCGCTAAGAGATAAAGTCAGGGATTTATCTGATCTTGGTGTGTTCAGAAATATTGGGTAAATCATGAAGTATTGAGATCAATTTGGTAAATTTAGAATATAATTGTTGTTTAAACTATTAAGTAGGTGATTAATATGGGTCGGAAAGCGACAAGGGAGATGGGTTTGTTGCCAGACTGCAGAATGGAGATCGGAGGGTTGCCAGATGTGGGGTATGTACGGATGCATAGTGTGGGGGGTTGCCTGTGTCTGCCGCAATGGGTGGAGAGGCATGGTTTCTGACCCAATTTGAGGGATGTGGAATGTTTGATGAACGTAGAAAGAGAATTGTTGAAGAAAATAGTTTTGTAAGTGAATAGAAAAGAAAGTGTGGGAAAAGCAGCTGAAGGTGTGCAGAGAGTTGACTTGAGGAGAATAGAGTGGAGTTAAAATATTTTGTGTCCAGTGTTGCTGCAGAAAATGGCTCCTATCTTACGTAAACATCATCTCCTTGGTGGGGGTGAGACGAGTCAATAGGAATTCAGCCAGTAAATTTAGCTATCCTTGGGTGGTTAGCAATATAGGGGTGATTTGCGAATTAGACCTTAAGTATTAAGAATTATTTGGTTGTTAATGATATCAATGTGGGATAGACTGGCCAACTGGCTTAATAATTGTTTGTTAACATCGTAAAATGTAAGATAGACTGGCCAAACTGGTTTTACAATTGTCTGGTAAGATCGTGGAATGTAAGATAGGCTAACTAGCTGGCCTTGCATTTGTTTGCTTGTATTGTGCGATGTGGCAAACTCGGTTTGCAATTATTTGTTCGGATCGCACAATGTAAGATAGGCTGCGGCAGTTTGTGTGAGCCATACAAATATCGTGTTGGCATACAACTTAGCCCTGCAAATGTCTAACCATATCAGCCTAAAAGTTTGTTTACATAAACTTTGTCCTACATCGCTGTCTTAGAAATATTACCCTGTTTTCCTATATAAAGACTGATACACTGTTCATTCGTAAAGATTTGCAAGGAAACCAGACTGTAAGCGTGTTCGCAGCTGTTCGAGCTCTCTCCCTCCGTCCTGCAGTCCGGTAATAAACCTATTTCCTTTAAATTGATCTTACTCTTTCTTAACCTGTTCCTGAAGTTGTATTTTCAGATCTATCATACTTTGGTGCCTAAGGAACCCGGGACCCAACAGCCAACAATTGCCGGAGCGACGACGGAGCACGACGACAGCATCCTCCATTGAAAGGGTCAACCTGACGGACGTTCCCCCGCCGCTCCGGTCATCTGGTGACTGATCCCCCGAACTAGGGCAGGTTTGGAACGAGAAAGATCGTGAGTTCACCCCATGATTTCTGTCTCCGTGAAGTGTGATAATTTGAATTAGTATTATCACTGCGGTAGTGTTGAGTCAGGGACCCCACTAAGAGTGTTGAGTCAGGGACCCCACTAAGAGTGTTGAGACAGGGACTCCGCTTGGTATGATCAGAAATTTTGGGTGAATCACCAAGTATTGAGATCAATTTTGGTAAATTTAGAATAGAATTGTTGTTTAAACTATTAAGTAAGTGATTAATATGGGTCGGAAAGCGACAAGGGAGATGGGTTTGTTGCCGGACTGCAGAATGGAGATCGGAGGGTTGGTGATGTGGGGTATGTGCGGATGCGTAGTGTAGGGGGTTGCCTGTGTCTGCCGCGATGGGTGGAGAGGCATGGTTTCTGTACCAATTTGAAGGATGTGGAAGGTTTGATGAAGGATGTGGAAGGTTTAATGAAGGATATGGAAGGTTTGATGAACATAGAAAGGGAATTGTGAATAGAAAAGATTTTGGTAAGTGAATAGAAAAGATTTTTGTAAGTGAATAGAAAAGATTTTGGTCAGCATGAAGAAGAGTAGTGCATAGAAAAGAAAGTTTGGGAAAAGCAGCTGAAGGAGTGACAGAGAGAGAGAGAGTGACAGAGAGGGAAAAGAAAAAAAATCTTTAAGGAAATGCATTGAATTTGCGTTACCAGAGGGAGACTGTGCTTCTCAACAGGAAACGGACCAACGGTGGTGCCAGGTGGTGCCTTAAAGTGGGAACGTCCATACTAAGTGTTCCTGACCAACCAGCAGACATGAAAATAGCTGAGAGTGGGATGTGGATCCACCTTTTGCACTGTAAGAAGGTTCTCTCAGTTGAAACGTTTGAGGAGACAGGTGAGATAAACTTTCTGACGTAATAAAACGAAACGGCAACCACTCCAATATTGATTGGAAAGATTATTGCTCAGCGAGCAATGCCATAAACCATAGGTGTTAGGTTCATCCAATTGTATGTTTATTCCTTAGGTTTTTCCAATTCAGCTTTCAATAAAAAAGGCATCTGTAGTCACATCCCATTTAATTCTTGCAAGAAGAGAATACATCCGGCAGCTCGGCCCACCCAAGATTATTCTAAAGAACGGCATTATGTCCTGCCCATTTAAGGCTTCAAATCAAAACAATTACAAGGTTATTGATTCCATTTGCGTAAGCAAGAAACAAAACAATTCCATTTGCGTAAGCAAGAAACAAAACAATTCCATAATCAAGCAACCCAAGCGTCAACCTAGCGTCACAAATTAAAACAATATGCTTGATAGTCATCCGCTGACCCAACAACAATTTAAGCGTCCTTCACCGATCTTCATTGTGAAACTCGCATCTGGGGAAAAGGTTGAGGTGTATCTCCCAGTACTCAGTCCTCGGAGCAAGGACTCGGTGTATTGTTTTATGTCTTTGCCTTGTATCTCTCGCTGGAAACCAGCTGTCCTGGAGAGCGACCTTGGCGTAAGCGTTTGTCTTCGTTGGAAGCGATCAACACATATTTTAATATAGTTACACATTTAGGATGAGCATTACTATTCCTAATAAGCAAATATATTGATTAATATAGTAAGCATAATATTATAAGGCTTTATATTCATTGCAAACACATTTATAATAATGAATTACCCCAACATTCCCCCCTATATTATAAATTTGCACATGATCTCCTTAATAAAACTTCCTTTTGGCTTTATTCCATTAATTCCAAATGAACATATAGTAACATCCCAGAATTAACCCAACATTCCCCCCTTTTTTATTATATGTTCGTTATTTATTTTATGGCAAATCCAAGAAGAGAGGGATATCTCCGTTGGCTGTTTTAATTTTACCCGCTTAGGCCCTACTCGTTCGGCAGGTCTGAAAGCAGAAAACAAAATCATTTTCGCCATATTTTTCATCCTCGAAATTACCATGCTCTTGAAATTCACTGCTTCCCTCAGTATGTCTCATCAACAGAGGATATAATTCATGCAATTTAGAATTTGTAGGGGCAATCGCAGTGGTTATAAGTCGGCTCATCAAAGATCTTAAGCAGGGAATAATACAACACCCACATAATGTCAAAATCGTAGCAAAAAGGGCTACGGAAAATGCAACAAATTTGGGCCAAAATCCAAAGGACATGCCACCAGCTTTCAAGGGCGGATTCTCTGACTCCAGAATGCTCCTTCATATTGCGGTTGAGGGTCTGCAGGCCACTAATGGCCTGGGTGAGGGACCCACCGGGTGACGTGTTGTTCGGTATGAAGGTGCAACATTGATCTCCAAACATTGCACACACGCCCCCTTGCTCCGCAAGCAGCATATCATCTGCTATGCGATCCTGGAACGCCATAAGACTGGTGGCTGCCAATTGTTCCTTTATCACCACAAATCCCTGTTCAGTATAGTTTCCAAGTTTTTTGACATTGTAATGCAGGTAATTTATCCAATCAACATTTGTTTGGAGTAATTAAAAGAAAAAAATATACTCCCAACCTGCTGCGATCTGATTAGCCAACTTATACTCATCTGGTACGCACCCTCTCTCCATGCCGATCGACGCCGTCGCGAGGGGCCCGCCATCATACCGGATTTCTGTGCAGCCAATTGTATCTCCTCTACTGTAGATGGAAAAACAGACACTGGTAATAGCAGTGAGACCAAGGCACAAAGTCCTGCTGTCATTTTGGCAGGAGTCGTATAATTTGTTTTGACCCCACCACCACCATAGGTCAGAACGTGGTACCAGGGTGTAGTCGGTTTTAGGACGTGGGCACACCACGTCTCATTTATCGCCTCCAGCTTCAGACCATGCCCTGTAAGGTTTTAAGCAGGTAAAATGATTTAAAAGCTTACATTTTCATTTGTCATTATCTCCGTTACACAATCAGGAGTAATTTGCGTGGGCACTACTCGTAAGAGAGAGCGGGGCCCCATACATGTTATGCAGGTTTGATTTATAGTAATAGCTGCATTTTCCATCAACAATAACCAATTTTTTTTTTTTACCGCCTCCCGTTTGGGAACTCCCCGTTGCAGAAATGAATTCTCTGGTCATTTCAGATTTTAATTTTACTATGGCGGATCCGGGTGTTTCCATCTCTGACGACTTTCCCACCGTCTCCATAGACATTGTTGTTGAGACACAATTGTAGATTTTTTTGTAAAAAGAGTCTTCTCCACCCGCCCATGGACTTAGGAAAAACGTCAGACAAGGATCCACAAGTTAATTTGTCAGTCTGAATAATGATTTGTAATGCCCCCACCGTATGGTTTAATTTTATCGAAGGCCTGATGGTTTTTTTGCACACGGGTGTGTCATCCAAGCTTGCCAATCTAGACCAGTTTCTGCAACAAGGTTTCCCCAATCTGTTTTAGGACTGTTATGTACCACACATATTCTATAAAATCCATGTGTATCCTTTGAAATGGATATGTAGTTTTTGTAGCTTGACATAAGGGGGAATCGCCCGTGTTTTGGCCATATATCTGCATATAGATTGAATATATATAACCTCCCCCTTTTTTGAGGCATGAAATTTACCCTGACTCAAAATGGTAGCCCTCCTAGATAAGTCTTTTGTTTTTGTTTAGTCCCCCAGGTTCCCAAAATTTCGCATTGCAGATATCAAAAAATTTCATTTGGCGAAATTCTTTTCTTTTTGTTTCTGTCCTACTCTGCCACCACCGTCCTTGAAAGGCTTATCAGCGATTTCAGAAATATTCCACCTTGATATTAGAATATTGATATATCTTGGTGGCCAGCCAATTAAAACACAAAAAACAGACACTCATCCACGCTCGCACTCATAATCAAGGAATTTAGAGTGCTCCCCCAATCATCCATAATTTTGGTTTGTTGGAGTAAAACTGGAGTACCCAGAGAAAACCTACGAATTCTTGAGAACACCAGGAATACTCCACACTCCGGAAGGTCTGGATCCACTCCGCATTAGTAGATCCTCGAACCGCAAGATTGATGCCTGAAGAAACTAGATAATTAATGTATTAGATTCACATGCAGTCAGCATGTAGACTGCCATGCAAGTGGCTGTGATTAACTATCTATTCGCCGATAATGCAATAACGGAAAAGTTGTGACACATTGAAACACACACACACCCCCTTTTTGTATTTTAACCGTTTGTAAAAAACTTTATCTCATTGTTCTGCATTAAGTTACCCCCCTTTCAATGTTATCGAATTTTGCCCATTCTAGTCAACCCATCTACTTAAAGCATTTCTCCAAGGTTGATATTTTATAATTTGGAGATGTTATTTTTAAAACATAGACATTATTTCACTTGTTTCACACCATGGAAGGCCCTACCAGACTTTGTTGTAGATATTCCCCTTTATCTAAGCTTGTTATTGCCCATCGTTATCACCGTAACATTCAGTTGTATTAACCCCATAATTGCAATGCAGTAAGTTTTGGCTAAATTCTTAATGTGTATGCCTCTAAAGCAATAGACAGTAATAACGTCCCAATAGTCATCAATATGCCCTATACCAAAGCATACGCCCCCTTCAGGTCAAACAAGGAAAGTCTTTTGTGCACCTAAAGACGCTCCATGTTTCTTCTAGGGAAACTATGCCTATCCTTAACCAATTATCTTATCTACCCCAGCCAGGTTCAATTTACCTAATAATTTGGACGAATGCCACGAAATTTCTCATGCCATTTCTGCATTGTTAAATTCATGTCTGATCTCTTTAACAACCAAATAACTCTTAATACCTAAAAAATAATTTGTAAATCACCCCATACTATGTTTACTTAAGATAAGAGCTATTTTTTATAGCTCTCCGTTACCACAAGGAAAATCTACAATAATTAAATTAGAGAAATCAACCTTTTACTAGGCATTTCCTAATTACAATTTTTTTCAATGCTTAATAAAGGACCCACAAATTGTAACCAATATGCCATAATATTGTAAAAAAAAACAAAAACAAAATTCCATTCATTTTTCTTTAAACCAGCCAATCACCTATATTGAAGTATTTTGAACAAACCAACCATTCAAAAACTGTAATAATATCGTTTTATCCTCCAAAACTAGCTCTCTTCAATCAAGAGCCCTTTGAACTTCACAAGACAAAAAAATAAAATAATAATAATAGTATTTATTCCCAATTCCAAAGCTTTTACCAAATCAATCTTTGCCAAACAGATTTTCTATCACCTCGAAAACTATTTCTTATTAAATCCCAAAAATAAATGCGAAGATAATTGCGGAACCATGCATCCCTTGCAGACCATGATTGTTCTTATTCTGAAATGTTTAAACGGAAGCGCGCCCTTAGCCGCTGACTGTGACCTTCACGCTCGCTGCAGAAGCAGCTTATCAATGTTGACATTCCTAAGCGACCTCTTTTTCTTTCTGCGCACAATGTTTCACCTCCTGTGTACAATTACAACGCACAATATGCTGCAAGCACAACTATATCATAGCAAAACCCATTTCTGCCCTCAAGTTTGCTTCAGCGCCCTCAAGGCCAATAATTGTAATATTCTCCACGGAAGGGGTCCCCCAAAATTTTTAGTCGCTTGTGCGGTCCGCGCGCATACTGTATTATAATGTCCAACACCATCAAATCAGCCGCACCAAAACAGAGCGCTTCCCCCCAATCAACACATTATTTGGCAAGTTTAGAGTATGACAAAAAACGCAGTTTTGGCAACCCCGCTAAACATTTAATTTGCTGTTTTGTATTTCTGTTAACCAAAATATTCCCGCTGACAGGATAAAACCAAGATAATCCGCAATAAGCCATTTCATTCCATTAAATTGACAGTACATTTAGGTACTATTAACAAAGTATGCCTAGGACTTGGAAATAACCATTTTAATTGCCGTTTTACAACTTTCAGCATCATACAAAAAAATTCCAATTGAATTCATTCACAAAGAATGTGATCTCTGGTTTAAAATTTAGCTCAACATCCTCATTCAAATCATTTTGAGCAGGCCCGTCTTGTTTTTAGAATAAAACAGCCCATCGCCTCGCTCCTATCAACCAGCCGAGGACCGCTATCATTTACAAAACAGCACGTTTTGCCTTTCCCCGCCTCGTCATCAAAAACAATAATTAGTATCTGTGGAACAAGCCGTATCGCTTGTGTCTCCCTTCACATATTATATATAGATTACTTCTATGCTTAGTGCGTATTATATCCCGCAGGTTTTAATATTTCATGCATATTTAAGCTGGCCAGCAAACCCATATTTGTTTATCCATAAATTTAGGTGTTTAACCCTTGTAGCGCTTTGATTTTCAAATTTCTTTTCCGCGGAAGGACACACGTAACACACGCAACACGTAACACACGCAACACAAATGTATACCCTAGCTTGATATACTGTCAGAGTTATATTTGTACCTTTCCGGACCACAGTACAGGACACCCCGAACTGCCCCAAGTTTTATAGACTCATGCTCTGTCTCGTTACCTGGCAGCGACTAGTATACCCAGGGTTTGTAACGCAGTCCCCTGGACGCGTGTCGCAGTCCCCTGGACGCGAGTCGCAGTCCCCTGGACGCGAGTCACATTTAAAAAAAATGGACTTACCAGATATGACACCAGATGTCTCTTTCAGAGTGTTAGTCGTCAACCGTCGAGAACCCAAGTCGCCTCGTCGAGTAATCCAGCCCGGAAAAGGGTATTTAAGCGCCGTGCACGGTCTTTCCAGATATCGAACGGAAGCGACCTGGATTCTGCTCCGGTATCTTGACCACAGGCTCGAAGGACCAAATGTTAGGTTCATCCAATTGTATGTTTATTCCTTAGGTTTTTCCAATTCAGCTTTCAATAAAAAAGGCATCTGTAGTCACATCCCATTTAATTCTTGCAAGAAGAGAATACATCCGGCAGCTCGGCCCACCCAAGATTATTCTAAAGAACGGCATTATGTCCTGCCCATTTAAGGCTTCAAATCAAAACAATTACAAGGTTATTGATTCCATTTGCGTAAGCAAGAAACAAAACAATTCCATAATCAAGCAACCCAAGCGTCAACCTAGCGTCACAAATTAAAACAATATGCTTGATAGTCATCCGCTGACCCAACAACAATTTAAGCGTCCTTCACCGATCTTCATTGTGAAACTCGCATCTGGGGAAAAGGTTGAGGTGTATCTCCCAGTACTCAGTCCTCGGAGCAAGGACTCGGTGTATTGTTTTATGTCTTTGCCTTGTATCTCTCGCTGGAAACCAGCTGTCCTGGAGAGCGACCTTGGCGTAAGCGTTTGTCTTCGTTGGAAGCGATCAACACATATTTTAATATAGTTACACATTTAGGATGAGCATTACTATTCCTAATAAGCAAATATATTGATTAATATAGTAAGCATAATATTATAAGGCTTTATATTCATTGCAAACACATTTATAATAATGAATTACCCCAACATTCCCCCCTATATTATAAATTTGCACATGATCTCCTTAATAAAACTTCCTTTTGGCTTTATTCCATTAATTCCAAATGAACATATAGTAACATCCCAGAATTAACCCAACAATAGGGAACTCTTTTATATACGTTTTGTTGTCTCCATATGCAAAAAAGGTGAAAGCGTTTCAATTGAGACTAAACCTTCTTACAAAGGGTTAAAATAAACGACCAGAAAATGAGAAACTACAATGGGAAACGGAAGGAGCCACTCAACGCGAGAGCGGCCTCTATGCAAACAAGCCATCCTTCCCACAATCATTGTTTGAAGTAATTGCCAAATTGAGCCATGGGCGGAGCCATGTCTCAACAGGGGGATGATCAGTATAGTACAACAAACAATGCATGTTCCCAGAGGTCTCCAAACCTACTTAAAAAAAAAAATTGCAGAAACTGTCTCACCTGCTATAGACACAACTCTCAAGGCAATGAACGACCCAAGCGCGGAACAAGGCAAACAAGGATATATCCCTTCGAGGTTCTGAACATGGATTTCATCGAGCTGAACCAAGGTGGCATATACAGGTACTGTCTGGTGGTCATTGACCAAGTGGGTTGAGATATACCCATCCAAGAAAGCGGACGCCAGGGCAGTCGCAAAAACCATATTCAAAAGGATCATTCCAAGCCATGGAATATCACGAGTCATTTGGAGTGATGGTGGTGCTCGTTTCGTGAGCCGCGTGATGCAAGCTATGGGACAGCATTTTGGAATCGACCTGAGGTATCATTGCACCTGCCGCCCCCAAAGTGCTGGACTCGTTGAAAGAACCAATGGAACAGTAAGACTCAGACTGGTTTTGGAGGAGAGAGGAGAAGCGGATTCTCTCACTCAGTGGTTATGCAAAATGTTCCAAGAAAGAACTGTGATAAATGCAAAGGATCTGCCGACATCTTCTTGGTCTCCCACACAGGAGGTCCTGTCCCCAGGCAACCTGGTACTCGTCAAGACAGGACAGGAACAGGCTGAATAAGCTGGTCAGGAGGGCCAGCTCTGTTCTGGGCTGTCCGTTGGACTCTGTGGAGGAAGTGGGAGAGCGGAGGATGCTGACCAGGATGATGTCCATCATGGACAGCACCTCCCACCCCCTGCATGAGTCTGTGGAGTCCCTACGAAGCTCCTTTAGCAATAGACTGCGGCACCCTCATTGCAGGAAGGAGCGCTTCCGCAGATCCTTCCTCCCATCAGCTGTCAGGCTCTTTAACAAAAAAATGGCTGTGTTAAGACCTACCGTATGCATGCATGTACATTTATGTGTATGTATGTATGTATATATGTGCTAAGCAACACGCTTATTTAATTATATATTTATTCATGTATTTATTTCTTGACCTACTTATTACCCATCTATTTATGTCTAAAATGCCTTTCCTATTCCTGCATCCTCACCCTCTTGCCACTGGAACAACGAAATTTCCCGAATACGGGATGAATAAAGTTATCCAATCCAATCCAATCCAATCCAATCCAATGTGATAAAAAGAAAGTGCTGGTCAGCTCCAAGTTGGGACGGACCTCACCGTGTGATTTTGACCACTAACTTCACCAAGTTGGCCACCACCGTCAAAGCTGATGAACGAGTGTCGGAGCTCACGACCATGATCCAGTGTGGGGCTCAGATGTCCCCCTCGAACACAAACACTGGTCAGTCTCCTCCAAAATCCTGATAGCTCTGTTCCCTTGGGTAGGAACAGCAAAGAAGACCCTACGTCTGGAAACCATCGACTACAGATTCCAGGCCTATGTCAACGCATCAATCCGACTACAACAAGGCCGAGAAGCCCAAATAACCCCATGACCCAAATGATTATCTAGAACCGCCTTGCTCTTGACAGAATAACCGCCCAGCAGGGAGGTGTGTGTGTGCCATGGTAGGAGACTAATGCTGCACCTTTATCCCTGCCAACGCGTCCTACTCAGTCCACGATGCCCTACAAACTATGAAGAACATACAGGACGCTATGACCAAAGATTCGGTTCCACAACGAGGATGGCTTGACTGGTTCCGCTCAGGCTCATGGACACAGACTCTTTTGAAAGCCCTAGTACCGTTCGTAACTGTTATTGCTCTCGTGCTTGTTATCCTAACCTGTTGTTTACCCTGCTTCTCAGCTTTGATCAAACGTACCATTAATGCCAGAGTCGAATGTACCATGATTGTTGAAACCCAGCTAATGTTAACTCGTATACACATGCAACAATCCATATCCCAATCTGACCCTGATGTTGTGCTACTGTCTGACACGAATTAATATGTCTTTCCTATTCTGAGACACCAGACGCTCTCCCAAGCGGGGGGTCAAGGGAGGAAAACCCTCAACTGCGTGAGAGTTTTCGCCTCTTTCTGGTCGGTCTAAACTCCAGTTCGAAGTAATTTGTGAAGAATTTCGTTCAAAAGTAGCGTCTGTAATGAATGAAGTTTTGATATTTTTATAGTCACAGCAGGAGGGAATTGTGGGAGAGACTGGCCAACTGGCTTAATAATTGTTTGTTAACATCGTAAAATGTAAGATAGACTGGCCAAACTGGTTTTACAATTGTCTGGTAAGATCGTGGAATGTAAGATAGGCTAACTAGCTGGCCTTGCATTTGTTTGCTTGTATTGTGCGATGTGGCAAACTCGGTTTGCAATTATTTGTTCGGATCGCACAATGTAAGATAGGCTGCGGCAGTTTGTGTGAGCCATAAAAATATCGTGTTTGCATACAACTTAGCCCTGCAAATGTCTAACCATATCAGCCTAAAAGTTTGTTTACATAAACTTTGTCCTACATCGCTGTCTTAGAAATATTACCCTGTTTTCCTATATAAAGACTGACACACTGTTCATTCGGAGAGAGTTGCAAAGACAACAGACTGTGAGCGTGTTCGCAGCTGTTCGAGCTCTCTCCCTCCGTCCTGCAGTCCGGTAATAAACCTATTTCCTTTAAATTGATCTTACTCTTTCTTAACCTGTTCCTGAAGTTGTATTTTCAGATCTATCATCAAACATGAAAATGACTGCAAAAATGGCATTCATCCAAATTATTAGGTAAAGTGTACCTGGCTGGTTTAGATAAAACAATTAATTTAGGATAGGCATGATTTCCCTAGGACGGAAGAGGCATGGAATGTTTTCAGTGCACGGAAGACATTCCTTGTTTTTCCCTGAGCAGGTGAAATATGCTTTGGCGTCGGTCATTTTAATTACTATTAATGATATACGCATAAGCATCGAACAATTGATGTCAACCAAATGATGTTGACCTAGTTCCTTTGAGAATGATTATTGCTGATAGTACAGCAAAAGGTGGTGAGCTGCCAACAAGCCAAGACTAGGGATGGCGGTCTTTACCAGTGATGAAAAAATTGCAGACCACTGATGTCTGATTATGAGTGTTAGCGTGAATGGTTGTCTGTCTTGTGTTTTTGATTGGCTGGCCACCGAGATATAATCAATCGGTTAGATATCAAAGTGGGAAAGGATTTAGCAAATTGGAATTTATTTCTGAAATCGCCAATAAGCCCTTTGCAGGGATGGCGGTAAAGGATTTGTAAATTTGAAATCGATTTCTGAAATCGCCAAATAAGCCCCTTTTCAGGGATGGCGGCGACAAATTATGGGAACAAATATTTCATCAAATGAAATTTTTGATGAAAATGCAGTGGCAGTACTCCAAATCCGAAACTTGACGTGGAGAAACAAATAATCTGCTCTGCGAAATGGGGAATTTGGGGGCACTGAAAAAGAAAAAGAAAAAAAAGGACAAAATCTTAAAGGAAACATTGAATCTGGGTTAGCAGAAGGAGACTGTTCTTCTCAACAGGAAACAGACCAACGGTGGTGCCAGCAGCCTAAGTGCTCAACCTACAGTATAAAGAAGAAGCACTAGCACGACCCAAAGTGGGACCGTCCATAACAAGTGTTGCTGACCAACCAGCAGACATGAAAATAGCCAAGAGAGGGATGTGGATCCACCTTTTGCACTGTAAGGAGGTTCTCTCAGTTAAAACGTTTGAGGAGACAGGTGAGAACAACTTTATGACGTAAGAAAATAAATGACAACCACTCCAATATTGATTGAAAAGATTATGGCTCAGCGAGCAACGCCATAAACCATAGGGAACTCTTTTATATTGGTTTTATTGTCTCCATATGCAAAAAAGGTGAACGCGTTTCAATTGAGACTTAATCTTCTTACAAAGGGTTAAAATAAACGAGGAATGAAAACGTCCAACGGATCCCCAGTCAAACACGCAGAGCTTTTCACAGAACTCCTGAAAACGGTACAGCTACCAATGAAGCTGGCTATCTGCAAATGTAAAGCACACACGACGGGAAAAGACCCCGTCTCATTGAAGAACAAGCGAGCAGACGAAGCAGCCAAAGAAGCTGCACACTCTGCAAACATCTAGATGGCAATCTCCACGGTGGAAAGACAGCCCAATCCCTGCCGAAATCCTAAGAGACATGCAAAATAAACGACCAGAAAAAGAGAAACTACAATGGGAGGTGAAGGTGACACTCAACACAAGAACGGCCTCTATGCATCAAGCCATGCGTCCCACGATCATTGTTTGAAGTAATTGCCAAACCATGGGAGAAGCCATGTCTCAACAGGAGGGATGATAAGTATAGTATAACAAACAATGCATGTTCCTAGAGATCTCCAAACCTACTTTAACATTTTTGCAGAAACTGTCTCAACTGCTGTAGACACAACTCTCAAGGCAATGAACGACCCAAGCGCGGAACAAGGCAAACAAGAACATATCCCTTCGAGGTTCTGAACATGGATTTCATCGATCTGAAATAAAGTGGGACATACAAGTACTGTCTTGTGATCATTGACACACTTACCAAGTGGGTTGAGATATGCCCATCCAAGAAAGCTGACGTCTTGGCAGTCGCAAAAGCCATATGCAAAGGATCATTCCAAGCCATGGAATACTACGAGTCATTTGGAGTGATAATGGTGCTCGCTTTGTGAGCCACATGGTCCAAACTGTGGGACGGCATCTTGGAGTAAACCTGAAATATCGTTGTGCCTGCCGCCCCCAAAGTGCTGGACTCGTTGAAAGAACCAACGGAACAGTAAAGCTCAGACTCAGAAAAAAACATGAAAGACACAGGAAAACCATGGCCAGAATGCCTGAGCCTGGTAGAAATATACATGAGAATCATTCAGACAGCACAGGGATGCACAACATTTGAGGCACTGAACGACAAACCCTTCCACTTATCAATGTGGGAAAAAGATCTGGTCGTAGAAGAGAAAGGAGAAACAGATCCCCTCACTCAGTGGTTATGCAAAATGTTCCAAGAAAGAACTGTGATAAATGCAAATGATCTGCCGACATCTTCTCTGTCTCCCACACAGGAGGTCCTGTCCCCAGGCGACCTGGTACTTGTCAAGGTGATAAAAAGAAAGTGATGGTCTTCTCCACATGGGGACAGACCTCACCATGTGATTTTGACCACTAACTTCACCAAGTTGGCCACCACCGTCAAACTGTTGGAGCTCACGACCATGATCCAGTGTGGGGCTCGGATGTCCCCCTCGAACACAAACACTGGTCAGTCTCCTCCAAAATCCATATAGCTCTGTTCCACTGGGTAGGAACAGCAAGGAACACCTTTTGCTGGAGACCATTAACTGCAGGTTCCGGGCCTGTGTCAGCGCGTCAGTCCGGCTGCAGCAAGGCCGAGAGGCACTAGCTGGCATGGCCCAGGTGATTGTCCAGGACCGCCTTGCTCTTGACGGAGTGGCCACTTAGCTGGGAGGTGTGTTTGCCATGATGTGAGACTCATGCTGCGCCTTCATCCCTGCCGGCGCATCCTACTCAGTCCATGATACCCTTCAAACTATGAAGAATATACAGAACGCTATGACCAGAGATCCGGTTCCGCAACGAGAACGGCTTGACTGGTTCCTCTCGGGCTCATGGACACAGACTCTTTTGAAAGCCCTAGTACCGTTCGTGACTGTTATTGCTTGTTTGCCCTGCTTCTCAGCTTTGATCAAACGTACCATTAATGTCACAGTCAAACGGACCATGATTGTTGAAATCCAGCTAATGCTAACTCGTATACACATGCAACAATCCATATCCCAATCTGACCCTGATGTTGTGCTACTGTCTGACACTGATTAATATGTCTTTCCTATTCTGAGACACCAGGCCATGAGGCGATCATCCCAAGCAGGAGGTCAAGGGAGGAATTCCCCATCAACTCCTCAAGGGTTTTTCGCCCCCTCATGGTCGGTCTAAATTCCAGTTCGAAGTAATTTGTGAAGATTTTTTTTCAAAAGTAGCGTCGCGAGGGTCCGTTGTGTTTATACTCACACGGGAGGGAATTGTAAGATTATATCAGTTTTTGTGAGTATAAAAGCATCGTTCTCATACAAATTGTGAATGGCTGACATGTCAGCATAAACACTCAACTGTCTGACTGAATAATTAATCTTAGTCTTGTGATTGGGTTGACATGTCAGCACAAACACTCAACTGTCCGACACTGATCAATTACTTTTAATAATAATAATAATAATAATCGGACATAGGCCCTGTTGTATTCCTGATATGGCGGGCTACCAACTTTTCAAAGCACTTCATGATCACAGGTGTGAGTGCAACAGGCCTATAATCATTCATGCTGTCAATGGTTGGCTTTTTGGGGACAGGGATGATGGTGGCAGATTTCAAACAGGATGGAATGATGGATTGTTGCAGGGAACAATTGAAAATGTTTGTGAAGACTCCAGCCAGCTGGTCAGCACAGGCTTTGAGCACCTTCCCAGGTACTCCGTCTGGGCCAGCAGCCTTCCTGGTGTTCACAGACCGCATTACCAGTCTCACTTCCTGTTCCCGGAACGTCAGTGTATTGCTGCAGGGTGGTGTTGGGGGTGTTGAGACTGGGTCTGATTTGTCAGTCTCAAAGCGGGCAAAGAAACGGTTCAATTTCTCCGCTAGTGAGGCATCTGCGTTAACAGACATATTATTGTTATTGTAGTTGGTAATATGTCGTATTCCTTGCCACATCTTCTTTGGGTTATTTTCTGTGAAGTGCTCCTCAATTTTCTTGCTATATGCTGCCTTGGCCTTTTTAATGCCTCTTTTCAGCTCAGCTCTGGCAGCTCTATATTTTATCTTGTCCCCTGATCTAAAGGCGGAGTTACGGCATTTGATGAGTGCCTGTGTCTCATTGGTCATCCAGGGTTTTTGGTTAGGAAAAACCCGTATTCGTTTATCTATAGTGACGTTGTCAATGCAGTTTTTTATGTAAGAAAGTACAGAGTCCGTGTGGTCCTGGAGGTTGTCGTGTACAAAAAGTTCCCAGTTGGTGCGGAAAAAAACTGTCCCTCGGGCCAAGTTTTTATTGTCTTTATTTGTGGCCTTGTTAGCCTCCGGAATGGAGTGTATGCTGGGGTGAGGGCTAGACAGAGGTGATCTGATCCAGCTAGGTGAGGGAGGGAAGTGGCTTTATAAGCATGTTTGATGTTAGAATAGACATGGTCAAGAGTTTTGTCTCCTCTAGTATTACAATTTACGTATTGAATAAACTTAGGTAAAACAGTCTTTAAACACGCCTTGTTGAAATCACCAGCGACAATAAAAACTCCATCGGGGTGGTCAAGCTGTTGTTTGTTTACAGCCGTTAGCAGGAGGTTAAGTGCTGTGTTAACGTTATCATTCGGAGGTATATAGATAGCCGTTACTATGACGACAGTTAGCTCTCTCGGTAGATAATAGGGCCTACACCGTATTGCCAATAACTCTAAATCCGGGGAACAGTGAGTGTCAATGATCCTATTGTCACAACACCATTCATTGTGTATAAACATGCACAGTCCTCCTCCTTTGCTTTTGCCTGTTAATTCTTTTGAACGGTCGTTCCGAAAAAGCGTTCGGCTAGCTAGCGATACCGCAGCGTTGGGGATTTTCGGGTGTAGCCACGTTTCTGTGATGATAATAATATTACAATTTCTAACAAAGCT
The DNA here is from genome assembly GCF_051989625.1 of Stigmatopora argus. Taxonomy (NCBI): domain Eukaryota; kingdom Metazoa; phylum Chordata; class Actinopteri; order Syngnathiformes; family Syngnathidae; genus Stigmatopora; species Stigmatopora argus. The sequence continues at coordinate 9,204,149 of NC_135406.1, forward strand.
GCTGGTAGCAATACAAAGTTCCAACTCATCCATTTTGTGGGTGATGGATCGGGCGTTGGTCAAAAAGATACTAGGAAGCGGTGCTCGGTGTGGTTGTTGTTTCAGCTTAGCAGCAAGGCCCGCCCGGCATCCACGCTTCTGTTTTCTGTCCCTTCGCCGCCTTCGACGTGCTTTTGGTGGGCTGGCTAGCCACGGAGATCCCGGAGAGTTTGTTGAGAAATAGGATGTATCGCATATCCTTCCGATAGTGATTAAATCCTGGCGACTGTAAGATAACGAACGACACCAAACTGGAGAGCATAAAGCCGCTGCGTCAGTGCGCGCCGCCATCTTGATTCCAAAAAATGAGGAACGCTTCACGAATTTGCGTGTCATTTGCCCTGCAAATGACTGAAACGTATCTGTTCAAAGTCCCAATGACAACTGTCAGTTTTGCCTGTATATAAGACTCACTCACTGGTCATTCAGTGAGAGTTACGAGGACAACAGACTGTGAGCGATCACGCTGTTTGAGCTCTCTCCCCATTTCTGCAGTTTGGTAATAAACTTATTTCCTTTAAATTGGTCTCACTCTTTCTTAACCTGCTCCTTAAGTTGTTTTTCAGACCTATCAAAGCCCCAAAGCATGATGTTTCCACCCCCATGCTTCACAGTGGGTATGGTGTTCTTCGGATGCAATTCAGTACTCTTTCCCCTCCAAACACGAGAACCTGTGTTTCTACCAAAAAGTTCTATTTTGGTTTCATCTGACCCGTTCACATTCTCCCAGTCCTCTTCTGGATCATCCAAATGCTCTCTAGCGAACCGCAGATGGGCCTGGATGTGTACTGGCTTCAGCAGGGAGACACATCTGGCAGTGCAGGATTAGTCTCTGGTGGCGCATTGTGTTACTGATAGTAGCCTTTGTTACTGTGGTCCCAGCTTTCTGTAGGTCATTCGCTAGGTCCCCCGAGTGATTCTGGGATTTTTGCTTACCGTTCTTGTCATCATTTTGATGCCACGGCGTGAGATCTTCCATGGAGCCCCAGATCTAGGGAGATTATCAGTGGTCTTGTATGTCTTCCATTTTCTAATAATTGCTCCCACAGTTGATTTATTTACCGTATTTTCACGACTACATGGCGCACCGTATTTAAAGGTGCAGTCTCGGTAACAAGTGCTATTTCTGTATTTGACACACACACAAGGCGCACTGCACTAATGCATGCAGCCAGGCCAGGCCTGGCAAAACATACACCAACTTAAACATATGGACACACGCTAAAAACATGTTTTTAAAAAGGCAACAGAAGCAAAACTGAGTTCGGTTGTACTTTATTTAGCCATTTTATAATGTACTCTCGTTTTTTGATCAATCATCACCCACAAATCCATCAAAGTTCTCATTTTCTGTGTCCGAATTGAACAATTGTGCAAATGATTCATCAAAAACTCCGGGTTCCCTCTTTTTGTTGTCAGAGTCACTCACATTGCCAAGTGGCTCCACAAAAATGATGCCGGCTTTGGCAAAAGCTCAAACAACAGCAAGCAGACACGTTAGTCCAAGCGGCCACAATCCATTCGCAAATAGTGGTGTAACTAGCCCGGCGCGGCCTCCCACTCTTCGTAAAGCTGTGTTTGCCACCTACCATCCATTGCTCCCATGCCACTCGCAACTTTGCTTTGAACGCCCGGTTAATGCCGATGTCCAGCGGTTGGAGCTCTTTAGGTAAGCCTCCGGGAATGACGGCAAGCCTCCGGGAATGACGGCAAGCTCAGTGTTCATTTTCGTGACTTGGTTTTTCACTGCTCCAGTTGGTCTTCCAAGTCGGGCCACCTCGCCTTGTTTCCACGGAAACTCAGCTTCTTCTTCTTGACTTGGCGAAGCTCGTTCCCCTGCTTTCTCCATTTGCGAACCATGGATTTGTTGATCTTAAATTCCCTCGCGGCTGCTCTATTCCCATGTTCCCCTGCATAATTGATGGCTTGAAGTTTGAACTGAGCTTCGTAAGTGTGTCTCTTTGTATTATTCATTTTCGGGGGGCCTTAAAAACCAAACAGAAATTGTTTTGCAATAAAGCACATGCCTACACTATATACAGGTACCTGGTAGGGGCGTGCCTTTGGCGTCTTCTTAAACACACCCTCCGTATGCCTGACCCCAACCGCGTCCGTCTTTTCTCTATATAACAAGCGTGTCGGCCAGAAGTGCTCTCAGTCAGGCTTTGGAACTCGGTGCATACACACGGCGCTCCATATTATAAGGTGCCCTGTCTATTTTGGAGAAAATCTAAGACTTTTTAGTGTGCCTTATAGTCATGAAAATATGGTACCTAATGCAGATTCAGTCAATTTTGTCTCTGGTGTCGTTAGACAGCTCTTTGGTCTTGGAGTGTGAGATACTGAGGTTATGGACAGTTGTATTTTATACTGATAATGAGTTAAAGCAGAGCCTATTAATACAGGTAACGAGTGGAGACCTTGTTAGAAGAAGTTAGATGTTAGAATAATGATTAAAACCTTTTAAATCATTATTAGTAATATTTAATTAAAAAAGGAAAAACATCTTTCAACATTTCTGGTTACACTTGCAAGGAGTTGCCTTGTGACGTCGTCTCAGTCCACAAGGCATTCTGAATTGCAGTAACTGAATCATTTTATTTAATCGCGACATTCGAAAAACATGTTTATGTAATCAGTACAATAACACCCTAGATCAGGGGTCTCAAACTTGCGGCCCGCGGGCCAACTGCGGCCCTCGGGACGATAATTTGCGGCCCCCGTCTTAATATGAAAGATTAATGTTCGTGCGGCCCGCAAAATTGATATGAATGACACTTGTGTTCGGAGCAATGTTCCCTCTAAGCTGCACGCGTGCGCAATTGGCCACTACTCTCGTCTTCTCTGCGCAGTAGCAATCATATGGCACGCAGTAAAAAAAAAATCGATTTTTTTTTTTTTTTTTAATTTTTTTTTTTTTTTAATTTTTTTTTTTTTTTTTTTTACCCCTTTCCCCATGATGGCGCCGTTTAAGTGGCAGCCAGTGGCAGTAGCTCTGTCCACTCATGTTTTTCGTGTTTTACAGCATGTTTTACATGAAAAATTAGAGGGAACATTGACATGCACCTGCTTGTGGCAGGTGTGATACTGGTGTGCCCATAGCGAGCAATGATGATGTCGTGACCGGATGATTCGCCTAAAGACGTTTCGCCGACGGACGTTTGACAGACGGACAGGTCGTACTAGTATTTGTTAGTTTAATGATTAAATACAAATACTAGTATTTGTATTTAATCATTAAACGCTGGTTTCAGCTGGATTTGACCGAATTTGAGAGCATTTTGAGCCGTTTGGCGAATGGACGTCTATAGACGTTTTTTTGCCTCCATCGCGATATCATCCAGTATTTGTATTTAATCATTAAATGCTGTTTTAGGATGGATTTGACCCGATTGCTGTCATTTTACGGCTCGGTTCTGCTACATCTGCCTGCCCAAGAGTGCTTATTCCCGGACTGCCATGCCCGCCCAAGAGTGCTTATTCCCGGGCTGACATTGATGGTAGACGAACATTGATTTTTACTATAATTTGGACAACACCGGCGGCAGGCCGGATTAAAAATCCTAACGGGCCGTATATGGCCCGCGGGCCGAGGTTGAAAAACTTGTACACACACGATCCGGCGGGGCGAGCGTTCGAATCCCGTTTCGGCGAAACCTCCGTTCGGCCGAATGAACGTTCGGTGGAAGGTCCATTCGGCGACCTGCCCGTCTGTCAAACGTCCGTCGGCGAAACGTCTTTAGGCGAATCATCCGAGTACCGATGATGTCGCTCACACTGGTACTCAGTGCGCTCAGGGAGGTTGTCTTTCTGCTCAGACCAACAAAAAATTAGAGGGAACTTTGGTTCGGAGCTGAATGAACCAATCACGGTGAGGTATACGGCTCTGGAGGGCGGGACATCGGCCGGGCTGTCCAGTGCCTCGCTCACTCACTCATTCATTCCTCCAATCAGCTGGGCGGAGGAGAAGCCGTGAGGCCGATCACTCCGCTCGGCGCGCACACTCCTCCGCTGCTCTCAGCATAGAACTGAATGAGGCGCTATGATCCGTGATCCAGCCTGTGTCAGTGTCTGTAGCCATCTCCGCGATTGAAACGGAGAGCGAAAGTGCACATGCGCCACAAACCCGCGCGACTGAATGTGAAAGATCAACCCGAGACTCATTCCAAGTGGAAAAACATATTACAGAGCCCCAGAGATGTCTCTTTCAAAGCCTGCCGTGAAGAGAAAGGTCGGTGATGAGCACAGACAGTTTCAAGAAAAGTGGGGAGTGCAATATTTCTTCGTTGAACACAGGGGCACCCCGACGTGTCCCATTTACACTGAAAAAGTTGCGGTGCACAAGGAATATAATTTGAAACGTAATTGTACTACGAGACATGCTGAGGAGTACGAAAAATACCAGGGAGATGAGAGAGCCAACCAGGTTGCCAGTCTTAAAACACGTCTTCTGAGGCAACAGGATTTCTTCAAGAAGGCTACCAAAGACAGTAATGCAGCAGTCAAAGCTAGCTACGCCGTTTGTGAGTTGATTGATCCTGTGCTAAGTGATCCCAAATGGCTCATGGACTTAGCTTTTCTTGTTGATATCACACATGAGATTAATGTACTGAACAAGAAGCTACAAGGCCAGGGGCAACTTGTCAGTGCTGCCTATGACAACGTGAGAGCATTCTGCCCTAAACTTGTGTTATGGAAAGCCCAGCTCTCTCAGACAAACCTTTGCCATTTCCCAGCATGCAAGGCTCTCGTGGATGCAGGCACACCATTCAGTGGTGAGAAGTATGTTGAGGCCATTTCGAAGCTACAGGAGGAATTTGATCACAGATTTGCAGACTTCAAGACACACAAAGCCACATTTCAAATTTTTGCGGACCCCTTCTCCTTTGATGTGCAAGATGCCCCTCCTGAGCTTCAAATGGAGCTCATTGACCTGCAGTGCAACTCTGCACTCAAAGCCAAGTTCAGGGAGGTGAGTGGAGAAGCAGACAAGCTTGGGCAATTTTTGAGAGAGTTGACCCCCAGCTTCCCTGAACTTTCCCGAAGGTTCAAGCGGACCATGTGCCTTTTTGGGAGCACATACTTGTGTGAGAAGCTCTTCTCCACCTTGAACTTCAATAAGTCCAAGTACAGGTCCAGACTTACTGATGAGCATCTTCAAGCTCTACTGAGGGTCTCCACTGCTTCCTCCCTCAAGCCAAATGTGACTATGTGAGAAGAAGCGCTGCCAGGTCTCTAGCAGCAAGGAGTAGGCAAGAGAAGCCGTGTTCAGAATATTTCATGTTCAATGTTCCATTCAAGTTCAGAAAGTTAAAGGTTAAAGAGCTGTTAATACAGACATTTGAAACGGAATAAAAATAATTCATTTTCTCTACTTAGCCAGCCAGTGTATATCTACTGTATGCTCATTAGTATTATTTGGTTTTGTATTACTGATTGATTTATTTTTTATTCATCTTTAAGTTAATTTATTTAATTCATTATTTTTTGTTAAAAAATAAAGATATTTGATAACGTTGGAATGTTTTATCAGTGCTTTTCTTGTGGAAATCCTGATGCGGCCCAGTCTCACCCAGACTCGGCCTCTAGCGGCCCCCAGGTAAATTGAGTTCGAGACCCCTGCCCTAGATGGTTTAGAAAAACAACAGTGTGAGAAATGCCGAACACCCAAAACAATGGTGTGAGGAATTGCATAATATTTTCATTATAAGGTAAACAAAGTAGTATTATAATGTAAACAAAGCATTCTAAAGTAAACCAAGCAGGATTATAATGTAAACAAAGCATTCTTAAGTAAACCAAGCAGGATTATAATGTAAACAAAGCAGTATTATAATGTAAGCAAAGCTGTATTTTCAAATCTGCTGCTGGAGTCTCGTCATAACAGTCTCATTGGGTCCTGCCGGGAGAAGTGTCCGAAACAATGTGTCCTTAGCTTTGGGCCTTGAGGAGACGAATGTGGAGGAAAAAGTCCATGTTCCCATGACTTGATTTATAGCCTTACTACTTATTAAAAAATGCTTACAACACATATAGAATATTCCATAATAATTCTGATAATGAGTTAAAGCAGAGCCTATTAATACAGGTAACGAGTGGAGACCTTGTTAGAAGAAGTTAGACCTCTTTAACAGCCAGAAATCTTGCTTGTTTGTTGGTTACCAAATACTTATTTTCCACTCTAATTTGGAAATAAATTCTTTAAAAGTCAAACAATGTGATTTTCTGTTTTTTCTCCACATTATGTCTCATGGTTGAGGTTTACCCATGTTGAAAATTACTGGCCTCTCTAATCTTTTCAAGTTGGTGAAGTTGCACAATTGGTAGTTGACTAAATACTTATTTGCCCCACTGTATATAAAAAGGGGGGGGGGTCTTCATGCTTAAAGACACCCTGCATGCATGTCTTTGGAATAGGGGAGAAAATGTGCTAACCATTCAGCCACCGGGCTGCCCATGTCTAAACACATTTGACTGTTCTGCCTAAGTTTATCCAGTACGTGAAGTGTCACACCAGAGGAGATAAAACTCAAGACCATGTTTCTTCTAATATCAAACATGCTTATAGAGCCACTTCGCTCCTCACCTGGCTGGATCAGACCATCTCTGCCTGTCCCTCACCCCCGCGTACACTCCACTCCGGAGGCTAAAAAGGCCACAAACAAAGATAATAAAAACTTGGCCCGAGGACGCCCTTTCTCTAAATTTTAATTGTGGTAACAGTGACCTGCAAAAATTGCTCTTATTTTAAATAAACACAGTCTTGGAGCAGAAGAGGACTTCAGCCAGTGGAATTTAGCTATCCTCATATACCTATTTTAGCAAAATGAGTGATTTTGCGATTTAGACTTAAATATTAAGAATTATTTAGAATATTAATTATAGAAAACATGAATATAACAATGCAGAAATGGCATTCATCCAAATTATTAATGATATCAAACATGAAGACAATGCAGAAATGACATTCATCCAAATTATTAGGTAAATTGTACCTGGCAAGTTTAGATAAAATAATAAATTTAGGATAGGCATGATTTCCCTAGGATCGTATAAGCATGAAATGTCTTCAGTGCATGGAATATATTTCATTGTTTTGCCCTGAAAAGGTGAAATATGCTTTAGTGTGGGTCATATTAATGACTTTTAGAATATTACGGATTGCATAAGCATCAAACAATTGATGTCAACCAAACAACGTTGAACTATTTCCTTTGAGAATGACTATTGCAACGAGACAGCGAAGAGTGATTAGCAGCCAAGAAGCCCCACTAGGGGGATGGCGCCTTCTAGTGGTGATAAAAGAAAATTGCAGACCACTGATGTCTGATTGAGTATGAGCATGAATGGTTTTGTCTTTTTGTGTTTTTGATTGGCCGACCAACAAAAAATAATCAATCAATCAGATATCAAGGTGGAAAATGATTTAGAAATTTGAAATCAATTTCTGAAATCGCCAATAAGCCTTTTTCCATGGATGGCGATGAAAAATTAAGGAAAATTATTTAGTCCGATGAAATTTTTTGATGAAAATGCAGCAGCAGTACTCCAAATGTTAAACTTGAAGTGGAAGAACCAATCTGCTATGCAAAATGCGAAATTTGGTAGCACTGAAATAAAAAAACAAAGACAGTGCATGATATGGAATTCCAAAGGACTATCGATTTATAGTTATAATGGCATCCAAATTGTGTTAACAGAATAATTGACAGCATTGACAAAAGGTTCCATATTTTGTTATGAAATCATTGCGCCTACTTAACCAGGTCAACCGGACAACAAAATATGGAAATCCTATTAGTAGATCAAACCAAACACCATTATTCACTACACGATTGGAACTAGATGATGAGGCTAATCTGGCTAACTACATAAAAGAAAAAAACTTTAAAGAAACGCATTGAATTTGGGTTAGCAGAAGGAGACTGTGCTTCTCAACAGGAAACAGACTGGACCAACGGTGGTCCCAGGAGCCTGGGTGCTCAACCCAAAGTGAGAACATCCATACCAAGTGTTGCTGACCAACCAGCAGACATGAAAATAGTGGGAGCCACCTTGTGCACTGTAAGAAGGTTCTCTCAGTTGAAACGTTTGAGCAGACAGGTAAGAAACTTTTTGACGTGATCAGACGAAATGGCAAGCACTCCAATATTGGATTGGATTGGATAACTTTATTCATCCCGTATTCGGGAAATTTTGTTGTCACAGTAGCAAGAGAGTGAGGATGCAGGAATAGGAAAGGCATTTTAGACATAAATAGATAGGTAAAAGTAAGGTAATACATGAATAAATATATAAATAAATAAGCGTGTTGCTTAGCACATATATACATACATACACATAAATATACATGCATGCATACGGTAGGTCTCAAAACTCAGCCATTTTTTTGTTAAAGAGCCTGACAGCTGATGGGAGGAAGGATCTGCGGAAGCGCTCCTTCCTGCAATGAGGCTGCCACAGTCTATTGCTAAAGGAGCTTCGGCGGGACTCCACAGACTCATGCAGGGGGTGGGAGGTGCTGTCCATGATGGACATCATCCTGGTCAGCATTCTCCGCTCTCCCACTTCCTCCACAGAGTCCAGAGGACAGCCCAGAACAGAGCTGGCCCTCCTGACCAGCTTATTCAGCCTGTCCCTGTCCCTCTCTGTGCTCCCGCATCCCCAACAGAGCCCTGCATAAAACACTGTAGATGCCACCACAGTGTTGTAGAAAGTCCTCAGCAGTGTCCTGCACACTCCAAAGGACCATAGACTCCTCAGTAGGTAGAGGCGGCTATGGCCCCTTTTGTACAGGGCATCTATGTTTGTGGACCAGTCTAGTTTGTTGTTGAGGTGAACACCCAGGTACTTAAAATTCTCCACAATTTCAATGTCTGTACCCTGGAGGTTCACCTGAGTGGTCTGTTGAGGTTGTAAAGATTATTGCTCAGGGCGCAATGCCAAATATTATTGCTCAGGGAGCAATGCCATAAACCAGGGGTGTCAAACTGGTCCTCAAGGGGCCGCAGTGGGTGCAGGTTTTCATTCCAACTCAACAAGAGGATACTTTGTGCAAGTGTAATCAGTTAAATGAAGTCAGGTGCTTCTTATTATAGAAGACACCTGATTGGTTAAAATGTCGGCACTGGATCGGTTGGAAGACGAGGACCCACTGCAGCCCTCAGTGGAATCAGTTTGACACGTGCCATAAACCATAAGGAACTTTTATATTGGTTTTATTGTCTCCATATAAGGGGGAAAAGGTGAAAGCGTTTCAATTGAGACTAAACCTTCTTACAGGAAGTTAAAGTAAACAATCAGAAAGAAAATAGAAACTACAATGGATAGAAATGTAACTAGATTTAATTTTATGCCTGACTATTGAAAAATATTGATTAAGAAAGTTTTATAGGAGATGATAGACAAACTCCAAAGACAATGGAATGATACATTTGATAAAAAGGCTACTAGATTGGGATATTTTGAATTTCAAACACTGACTTTAATATGCAACGCGATACACATTGTTGAATGAATTGGGATTTAATTAGTATGCATTTTATAAGTAATGGGCTTTAATTGCTCTAAAGGACACAGTTATGCTAAAAATATTAACCCTGACAAACAAGGGGTGGTTACATTTTAGTGGGTTCAACTCTATTCAGAATTATAAATGTGTGCATTTGTTTCGGGATATTAATTGATGTGAATGTAACTATTGCAGAGACCGGGAAAGCTGTTTTCCTGAGAAAGCAGCCTGGTTTGCGTTTATTATTTTTCCTATTTTTAGTATGATTAGTTAAATTGTGTAATTGCAGGAAAGGAAAAAAACAAATATAGTTATTGATCTTAACAAGGAATCAGTGATCGAAATATAATACCAGCTAGCATATGTAAATTTGACTGATAAGGCATTTAGATTTTCACAAACTATAGTGATGGAATAAGTAAGATTGTTGTGATTTTTATTCAGTGGGGTATTAAGCCCAACCACATAGCTGTATGCAAATATTAAGCAAGCGCTAAAGACAAGGACAGAATACAGCAGCTAAAGAAGCAGCACAAACACTTACAGAACAGCATATACAACAACAACAAAATGAGTCGATCTCAAAAACTGTATTAATTGATATGCAAAACATTGCACCACAGAAAAGAAAATATGCATTGATACATGAAGGCGCAGAACAGTCTGCAGACGGCATGTACACAGATAAAGGCCTACCATGCCTACCAAATATTTTATTCCAAAATTGAGCCATGTAAGGAGCCATGTCTCAACAGGGGGATGATGGACATGGTACAGCGTGTGTTCCATGTCCCAGAGGTCTAAATACCTACTTTAAAATTTTTGTAGGAACTGTTTAATTTGTTGCAGACATAATGTGCAAGGTAACCTCAGACCCAAACAAAGCCAATGCTCAAAAGGTACCTACCCATTTTAAATTATACACATGGATTTAATTGAATTATCCAAAGGCAACCAGTATAAATACTGATCCCCTTTGTCTCCCTTGCAGGAGGTGGTGAAGCCAGGTGACTGGATCCTGATCCGAGTCATAAGAAGGAAGTCCTGGTTCTCTCCACGATGGGAAGACCCATTCATGGCTCAACTCATCAACCTCCACAGCAACAAAGATCGCCGAAAAGTCGAAGTGGATTCACCAATCCCAGGTCAAGATAGTTCAAGACACTGGTGACTCTGAGTAGACTGGAAGTCGGACAGTGTCAAAAACCGTTGTCCATGAAAAACTCATCTGGCGTCTACTCGCCTGCCACAAGCACCCCTCACTTAACCATGCCCTCCAATAGACTTTGCACCTCTACACAGAAGCCACAATGAAAGCTGTTGCCACCCACATCACAGTGGCTGCACTGTCAGTGGCAACCTGGCCGTGTCTGAATGCCCCGCCCACAGAGACTCAAGCTGGAAAACAAGATGGTGACATACTCCTATCACAGAGGAAGAGTGAAGTGGTATGGAAAGAACAATCCGGAGAACTACTATGAAGAAGATATGTGGTATAATTTCATGGTGTTCCAGAAGAAACTGATTGTTGTGAATGAAAGTTGTTGTGTGTAGTCCTTTACCCATTTCCACAGGTATCCCGACATCCTGAATTCACTGGGTCTAGGCGTCACACTTAAATCTGCAAGGGTGCAGGTGGTCTAAGATGCATTCCTTTTAAAGGGAATGAACATAACAGTAAGAGATAAGAGATCAAAATCAGTGCATTTCAAACCACGTGATTCAATCTAGGGTGGTGATTTTCCTGGTGACCATAGGTTGTGCTCCACCCCCTAGACAATCATACTGTCACTTCTTTCCCAACTTGGAGTGGGTAAAGTTATGCTCCGTGTAAAGACATTGAACTGTTACACGAGTGTTCAGTAACCAAACTGTCAAGGCCCTAGAGGGTATAGCAGATGATTTAAAAGCCCTTAGGGAAATGGAGTTGCAGAACCGGATGGTCCTGGATCTGATAACAGCCAAGGATGGAGGTGGGTGTGCCATAATGGGAGAACACTGCTGCACCTTCATCCCAGATGGAACAGTACATTACTCTCGTGCCATAGCTGAAATGAAGGCCCTAGCCAACACCATGGCCCAGGATCACTCAGCCATAGGTGCATCACTGTGATCGTGGTTTACAACTGGACCATGATTCTCCATTCTCATTGAATTTGCAACCCTCATTCTTGAGATTGTTACTATTTTGAATTTTTGTGTGAAAGCTATGATTCAAAACACAATCCAGCACACGCTAGTAGCTTACAGTGACATACAGTATCACCGCATGGCAAACCATACTGGAGATTCTCGCACTCTTTCGAAGTGTGACGAGTCCCAGGATGTCGAGTCCTCTGTGTAAATGTATTTGTTTGATTTAAAATTGGGTTCGCTCATTAAGAGGGACGTAGGGGAATTTTTCTCGAGTACCACTGAATACCTCGAGTTTGTCCTTTGCCTTAACAAGTGACTTTGTTATTTTCCATACCCTGTTGAGAGTAACTGTTGATGATATTTATATTCTAGAAACTGGAGGGGAGGGATAAAAATCTATGTGTTTAATGAAAATTCTTTCAAAGTTACTACAGGGGGGAAATGTGGAATATGGAATGCATTTCTCTTGTATTCTTATTTTGTATTTTTTAATCCTTTAGTTTAGCAACTAAGATAGAATTTTACACAGACGCGGCCTTGTAGAATTTTACTGACACCTACTGGTCAAGGCCTGTCATCACTTTGTATACAACACCTCCCCTTTTGTTGTCCACGCCTAAAGTTTGTCCCCGTCTACCTCTAATAAAAGCCCTCCCAGGCCTCAGAAGGGGCGTATTTGGCGAGAAGCTTCCAGATGAACGTTGTGCTCTGCCCGTCCGCTCCCTCCCTCTTAGGAAGGGTGGGGGCAAGAGAAGAGGACAAAGAAGCGAGCAAGTAGCAGCCATTTTGAGAAGCGTTGAGAAACTTCCTGCCAAGTATCCTCCTGACGGCCGATGGAGTCAAAACCTATTCCGTGCTTGATGCCTTCTCTGTTTGAAGATTATTTTGATGTTGGGGATTAGCCCTAACACCCGACCTCTCTTCCTCCATTACAATGAGCACTGGCTCCCCTCAAGGCTGTGTACTGAGTCCTCTTCTGTACTCCCTGTACACGTACGACTGTACACCAACCCACCAGTCTAACTCCATTATCAAATTTGCCGATGACACCACTGTGGTCGGACTCATCTCAGGAGGGGATGAGTTGGCCTACAGAGATGAGGTCAACAAATATTTACAAAGTCTCTCTCTCATAATTATAATTTTGAGAGCGAGGGAAGCGAATCCGGGAGCGAGCGAGCAAATCCGGCGACGAATAACATGTACACACGCCAATAATACGCAATTTATTGATAATTTTGATATTAGATATTTAGATATTTGTTGGAGTAATCATTATTATAAATGTGTTTGCAATGAATATAAAGCCTTATAATATACATGCTTACTATATTAATCAATATATTTGCTTATTAGGAATAGTAATGCTCATCCTAAATGTGTAACTATATTAAACAATATATATATATATGTGTTGATGGCTTTTATGTTAGAGTTGAATTAATATGTGACAAACGCTTACGCCAAGGTCGCTCTCCAGGACAGCTGGGTCCAGCGAGAGATACAAGTTCGCAAGGACATAAAACAATACACTGAGTTCTTGAGTACTGGAAGATACGCCTCAACCCTTTCCCCAGATACAAGTTCGCAATGAAGATCTGTGAAGGATGCTTAAATTGTTGTTGATTCAGCGGATGGCTATCAATCAACTCGCATATTGTTTTTCCTTTGTGATGCTTGATTATGGAATTGTTTTGTTTCTTGCTTACGCAATTGGAATCGATAACCTTGTAATTGTTTTGATTTGAGGCCTTAAATGGGCAGGACATAATGCCACTCGTTAGAATAATCTTGTGGGGCGAGCGGCCGTATGTATTCTCTTCTTGCAAGAATTAAATGTGATGTGACTACAGATGCCTTTTTTATTGAAAGCTTAATTGGAAAAACCTAAGGATAAACATACAATTGGATGAACCTAACATTTGGTCCTTCGAGCCTGTGGTCAAGATACCGAAGCAGAATCCAGGTCGCTCCCGTTCGATATCTGGAAAGACCGTGCACGGCGCTAAAATACCCTTTTCCGGGCTGGATAACTCGAAGGAGCGCCTGGGTTCTCGACGGTTTCGACGACTAACCCTCTGAAAGAGACATCTGGGGTCATATCTGGTAAGTCCACGTGAATGTCTGCGTTTGTTGACGGGTTCCAAATGCGCGAAGGGGCATTGCACGTGAGGTCCATTTTTTTTAAAATGAGACTCGCGTCCAGGGGACTGCGACACGCGTCCAGGGGACTGCGTTAAAAACCCTGGGTATACTAGTCGCTGCCAGGTAAAGAGACAGAGCTGGAGTCTATAAAACTAGGGGCAGTTCGGGGTGTCCTGTGCCGTGGTCCGGAAAGGTACAAATATAACTCTGACAGTATATCAAGCTAGGGTATACATTTGTGTTGCGTGTGTTACGTGTTGCGTGTGTTACGTGTTGCGTGTGTTACGTGTTGCGTGTGTTACGTATGTCCTTCCGCGGAAAAAGAAATTTGCTAACTGATAACTGAGTGCACGCGAGCTCCATCCAAAGATGGGCAGCTCGAATAAAAAAGCGGCTAGCGACGACGATCCAAAACAGCGTCTGCCGTGTAGAGATTGGAAGTTTGTTGAAAGTCAAAGCGCTACAAGAGTTAAACACCTAAACTTATGGATAACCGAGTATGGGTTTACTGGACAGCTTAATATGCATAAAATACTGGATTTACAAGATAAAATGCGCGTTAAGCACAAGAGTAATCTGTGTAAAACGGATAATGATGGATATGAGGATACAAATTATTGGTTTTTGATGGCAAAAAAGCGTTGTGATGGGAACGTTAGGAAAATTGAGCGGAGTAAGAGCCAAAATGTTGATAACAGCGGGGCCGGAAAAGCAGAGCCTTCTGTCTTGTTCCACAGAAAGAATGGTGATAAAACATTTCCGTTGCGTGAAAAAATAAAAGATAGCGAAATGTTACCAAGGGGTTGGAAAAAAAAAAAAAAAATGAGGTTAAACAGAAATCGGGTTTTCAAAAATGCTATGTGCTGGGTTTGTGGAAAATTGGGGCATATATCGCGTGATTGCCTGGACAAAAAGGTCTCTAAAAAAAAGACAGGCCTGCTCAAAATGATTTTAATGAGGATTTTGAACATGAGGATGTGGAGCTAATTTTAAACCAGAGATCACATTCTTTGTGAATGAATTTAATTGGAATTTTTTGTGTGATGCTGAAAGTTGTAAAACAGCAATTAAAATGGTTATTTCCAAGTGCTAGACATACTTTTTAATAGTATCTAAATGTGTGGTTCCCATGACTTGATTTATAGCCTTACTACTTATTAAAAAATGCTTACAACACATATAGAATATTCCATAATAATTCTAACAACTGTCAATGTACTGGAATGAAATGGCTTATTGTGGCTTATCCTGGTTTCGTTCCCGTCTGCTAGCGGGAATATTTTGGTTAACAGAAATACAAAACGGCAAATTAAATGTTTAGCGGGCTTGCCAAAACGTTTTTGTCATATTCTAAACTTGCCAAATAATGCGTTGATTGCGGGGGAAGCGCTCTGTTTTGGTGCGGCTGATTTGACGGTGTTGACATTATAATACAGTATAGTATGCGCGCGGACCGCACAAGCGACTACAATTTTTGGGGGACCCCTTCCGTGGAGAATATTACAATAATTGGCCTTGGGGTGCTGAAGCAAACTTGAGGGCAGAAATGGGTTTTGCTATGATATAGTTGTGCTTGCAGCATATTGTGATTATGGGGTCTTGGCAAACTATGGTGATATAGTTGGATATCGGGAGAGGAATTAATTTAGTCTTCTCTAAAGAGCGTTATAATTGTGTGCACAGGAGGACAAAAAGAAAAAAGAGCGTTTTGGAATTTGTAAACAAAAGATAAGGATGCTGCTTCTGCAGCAAGCGTGAAGGTCACAGTCAGCGGCTAAGGGCGCGCTTCCGTTTAAACATTTCAGAATAAGAACAAAACATGGTCTGCAAGGGATGCGGGTTCCGCGATGATCTTCGCATTTATTTTTGGGATTTAATCAGAAATGTCTTTCGAGGTGATAGAAAATCTGTTTGGCAAAGATTGATTTGGAAAAAGCTTTGGAATTGGGAATAATACTATTATTATTATTTTATTTTTTGTTTTGTGAAGTTCAAAGGGCTCTTGATTGAAGAGAGCTAGTTTTGGAGGATAAAACGATATTATTACAGTTTTTGAATGGTTGGTTTGTTCAAAATACTTCAATATAGGTGATTGGCTGGTTAAAGAAAAATGAATGGAATTTTGTTTTTGTTTTTTTTACAATATTATGGCATATTGGTTACAATTTGTGGGTCCTTTATTAAGCATTGAAAATTGTAATTAGGAAATGCCTAGTAAAAGGTGGATTTCTCTAATTTAATTATTGTAGATTTTTCTTGTGGTAACAGGGAGCTATAAGAAATGGCTCTTATCTTAAGTACACATAGTATGGGGTGATTTACAAATTATGTTTTAGGTACTAAGAGTTATTTGGTTGTTAAAGAAATCAGACATGAAATTAACAATGCGGAAATGAGAAATTTCATGGCATTCGTCCAAATTGTTAGGTAAATTGAACCTGGCTGGGGTAGATAAGATAATTGGTTAAGGATAGGCATAGTTCCCTAGAAGAAACATGGAGCGTCTTTAAGTGCACAAAAGGCGTTCCCTGTTTGACAGGGGGAAAATGCTTTGGTATAGGCCATATTGATGACTATTGGGACGTTATTACTGTCTATTACTTTAGGGGCATACAAATTAAGAATTTAGCCAAAACTTACTGCATTGCAATTATGGGGTTAATACACCTGAATGTTACGGTGATAACGATTGGCAATAACAAGCTTAGATAAAGGGGAATATCTACAACAAATTCAGGTGGGGCCTTTCATGGTGTGAACCAAGTGATGAAATAATGTCTATGTTTTAAAAAATAACATCTCCAAATTATAAAATATCAACCTTGGAGAATTGCTTTAAGTAGATGGGTTGACTAGAATGGGCAAAATTCATAACATTGAAAGGGGGGGCAACTTAATGCAGAACAATGAGATAAAGTTTTTACAAACGGTTAAAATACAAAAAGGGTGTGTGTGTGTGTTTCAATGTGTCACAACTTTTCCGTTATTGCATTATTGGCGAATAGATAGTTAATCACAGCCACTTGCATGGCAGTCTGCATGCTGACTGAGTGGGGTAAGGGGCGGTGGCAATTGAATTTTTTTTTCCTATTTTTAGATATGTGGCATAATACATTAATTATCTAGTTTCTTCAGGCATCAATCTTGCGGTTCGAGGATCTACTAATTCGGAGTGGATCCAGACCTTCCGGAGTGTGGAGTATTCCTGGTGTTCTCAAGAATTCGTAGGTTTTCTCTGGGTATTCCAGTTTTACTCCAACAAACCAAAATTATGGATGATTGGGGGAGCACTCTAAATTCCTTGATTATGAGTGTGAGCGTGGATGAGTGTCTGTCTTTTGTGTTTCAATTGGCTAGCCACCAAGATATATCAATATTCTAATATCAAGGTGGAATATTTCTGAAATCGCTGATAAGCCTTTCGAGGACGGCGGTGGCAGAGTAGGACAGAAACAAAAAAGAAAAGAATTTCGCCAAATGAAATTTTTTGATTTCTGCAATGGGAAATTTTGGGAACCTGGGGGACTAAACAAAAACAAAAGACTTATCTGGGAGGGCTGCCATTTTGAGTCATGGTAAATTTCATGCCTCAAAAAAGGGGGAGGTTATATATATATTCAATCTATATACAGATATATGGCCAAAACATGGGCGATTCCCCCTCATGTCAAGCTACAAAAGCTACATATCCATTTCAAAGGATACATATGGATTTAAACAGATTGGGGAAACCTTGTTGCAGAAACTGGTCTAGATTGGCAAGCTTGGATGACACACCCGTGCGAAAAAACCATCAGGCCTTCGATAAAATTAAACCATACGGTGGGGGCATTACAAATCATTATTCAGACTGACAAATTAACTTGTGGATCCTTGTCTGACGTTTTTCCTAAGTCCATGGGCAGGTGGAGAAGACTCTTTTTACAAAATTCTACAATTGTGTCTCAACAACAATGACCATGTCTATGAGACGGTAAGAAAATTGTCAGAGATGGAAACACCCGGATCCGCCATAGTAAAATTAAAATCTGAGATGACCAGAGAATTCATTTCCGCAACAGAGAGTTCCCAAACGGGAGGCGGTAAGAAAAAATTGGTTATTGTTGATGGAAAATGCAGCTATTACTTTAAATCAAACCTGCATAACATGTATGGGGCCCCGCCCTCTCTTACGAGCAGTGCCCGCGCAAATTACTCCTGATTGTGTAATGGAGATAATGACAAATAAAAATGTAAGCCCCAATTGTGAGAAATGGAATAATGTCTACCCAGTTACAAGAGCAGCAAAGGACAAGCCTAACTTTTCAACACATGTCGCTTTTAAATCATTTTACCTGTTTAAAACCTTACAGGGCATGGTCTGAAGCTGGAGGCGATAAATGAGACGTGGTGTGCCCACGTCCTAAAACCGACTACACCCTGATTCCACGTTCTGACCTATGGTGGGGGTGGGGTCAAAACAAATTATACGACTCCTGCCAAAATGACAGCAGGACTTTGTGCCTTGGTCTCACTGCTATTACCAGTGTCTGTTTTTCCATCTACAGTAGAGGAGATACAATTGGCTGCACAGAAATCCGGTATGATGGCGGGCCCCTCGCGACGGCGTCGATCGGCATGGAGAGGATGATCCGACATACATTGATGCGATTGGCATCCACGGGGCGTACCAGATGAGTATAAGTTGGCTAATCAGATCGCAGCAGGTTGGAAGTATATTTTTCTTTTAATTACTCCAAACAAAAATGTTGATTGGATAATTACCTGCATTACAATGTCCAAAAACTTGGAAATTATACCGAACAGGGATTTGTGGCGATAAAGGAACAATTGGCAGCCACCAGTCTTATGGCGTTCCAGGATCGCATAGCAGTTGATATGCTGCTTGCGGAGTAAGGGGGCGTATGCAATGTTTGAAAATGTTGCACTCAACAACACGTCACCCGGTGGGTCCCTCACCCAGGCCATTAGTGGCCTGCAGATCCTCAACCGCAATATGAAGAAGCATTCTGGAGTCGTAGAATTCCGCCTTGGAAAGCTGGTGGCATGTCCTTTTGATTTGGCCCAATTTGTTGCATTTTCCGTAGCCCTTTTTGCTACGATTTTGACATTATGTGGGTGTTGTATTATTCCCTGCTTAAGATCTTTGATAAGCCGACTTATGACCACTGCGATTGCCCCTACAAATTCTAAAAATGAATTATATCCCCTACTAATGAAACGTGCTGACAGCAGCAGTGAATTTCAAGAGCATGGTAGTTCCGAGGATGAAAAATATGGCGAAAATGATTTTGTTTTCTGCTTTCAGACCTGCCGAACGAGTAGGGCCTAAGCGGGTAAAATTAAAACAGCCAACGGAGATATCCCTCTCTTCTTGGATTTGCCATAAAATAAATAACGAACATATAATAAAAAAGGGGAGAATGTTGGGTTCATTCTGGGATGTTACTATATGTTCATTTGGAATTAATGGAATAAAGCTGAAAGGAAGTTTTATTAAGGGGATCATGTGCAAATTTATAATATAGGGGGGAATGTTGGAGTAATCATTATTATAAATGTGTTTGCAATGAATATAAAGCCTTATAATATACATGCTTACTATATTAATCAATATATTTGCTTATTAGGAATAGTAATGCTCATCCTAAATGTGTAACTATATTAAACAATATATATATATATATATATATATATATGTGTTGATCGCTTTTATGTTAGAGTTGAATTAATATGTGACAAACGCTTACGCCAAGGTCGCTCTCCAGGACAGCTGGGTCCAGCGAGAGATACAAGTTCGCAAGGACATAAAACAATACACTGAGTTCTTGAGTACTGGAAGATACGCCTCAACCCTTTCCCCAGATACAAGTTCGCAATGAAGATCTGTGAAGGATGCTTAAATTGTTGTTGATTCAGCGGATGGCTATCAATCAACTCGCATATTGTTTTTCCTTTGTGATGCTTGATTATGGAATTGTTTTGTTTCTTGCTTACGCAATTGGAATCGATAACCTTGTAATTGTTTTGATTTGAGGCCTTAAATGGGCAGGACATAATGCCACTCGTTAGAATAATCTTGTGGGGCGAGCGGCCGGATGTATTCTCTTCTTGCAAGAATTAAATGTGATGTGACTACAGATGCCTTTTTTATTGAAAGCTTAATTGGAAAAACCTAAGGATAAACATACAATTGGATGAACCTAACAATATTATGCTCTTGCATTGTCAATGCAATTACAAACTCACTCTCTCTCATGATTATAATTTTGAGAGTGAGAGATTACCTGGTTGATCGCTTTTAACAGTAAACTCGCTGTCTCTCTCTCTCTCATGATTATAATTTTGAGAGCGAGCGAACCCGGCGACGATGAAACGTCAGTTCGACGAAATGTCCGGCGGCGAATCCGTTGGACCAAACGTCCGTTCGACCAAGCGTACGTTCGACCAAACGTCCGTTCGACCAAACGTCCGTTCGACCAAATGTACGTTCGACCAAACGTCCGTTCGACCAAACGTCCGTTCGACCAAACGTACGTTCGACCAAACGTCCGTTCGACCAAACGTCCGTTCGACCAAACGTCCGTTCGACCAAACGTCCGTTCGAAGAACTGTCCGTCGACCAAACATCCGTCGACCAAAGTGATTAGCCAGAGCTACCAAACTGTAGCTGGAGCAAGCTGCACAAGCAAATATATTGTTGTGTTGATTTAAAGCCATTTTCAAGACAAACTATGCCAGAAATATGACAGGAAGGGCTCAACTTTCAGTGTTAGCTTCGATGGCAATAGGAAAGAAGGGAGAAAGAAAGGAGGATGGATATTGTGTACAGTTAAAAAGGATTTTTGGTAAGTGAAATATGGCTATATTCCTAAATATTTCAATTGTGTGCCCGGTTCTGATATCTGAAAAGCTCCAGTGTTTGTATTTAATCACTAAATGCTGCTAGAAAGTGGATTTTACCCAATTTTAGTGGAATTTTTGCCATTTCGCGTATGGACGTATATGGACGCTGTCTTTTTTCCGGGGAAATGATACTCCGGGCCTGGTTCTGATGTCTTAAAAGCTCCAGAATTTGTATTTAATCAATAAATGCTGTTTTCGGCTGGATTTTACCCCATTTTTTGGCAATGTTTGCCGGTACGCCATTGACGTTCATCGCTGTATTTTCCCGGGAAAATCACCCCCCTGGCCCGGTTGTAATGTCTGAAAAGCTCCAGTATTTGTATTTAATCATTAAATACTGCTAGGAAGTGGATTTTACCCCATTTTTGTGCATTGATTTATTGATTATTTTTATGTGTCACAGCTGTAGCTGTAGAGGTTTTATAGCCATAAAATAGTTTTTGAGGGTTGGATTCATTCGTTGAAGGCGCTATGAGAAAATGCACGGACCGTCACTGACTGAACCCTGATGGCGCCTTACAACTATAAATGCGTCAGCCATTCTTTACCTGTCTCTGATGTCTTCCACTGTATTGGCACCATGAAAAAAGTGCTTAGAATGTGAATTTCCCTCAACTCTGCTTTCTGTATTGAAGGCATTTTTTAATAGATAATATGCTTCTAGACTGTGGGTTAAAAGTTCCCTCGATTATTTGTCCAAACAATGTCATCGACAGGAAATTTATTTTTATGAAAATACCTGGAAAAACTAAAATCTGGTGCTGCAGTTTTTGCTTGTTTAATTCTGGCATTACAAAATATTTTTTTAAAGTCATAAACACAATTACCAAACATTTGAAAAAAATATTGGTGCCCTTGTGTACATATAGATGAATTCCATGTGAGAAATGTTGCTAATTTGTTGAAGGAAATGCTTCAACCAACGTGATTTTCACCCAGTAAAACAAAACACATAATCAGATGATATAAATGTTTTTGTGTCATGTGGTAAAAATATATCTATCTATTGAGTTAGGAAATATATTTTAAAAATGCACACCACAACCATGCAGTGGTGTGCCATCAGGGCCTCGAATGCCTTCTCTGCTGGCCTAAGAAATATCTGAATCATATATTATATTTGGTCCATGAATACTTATTAAATAATTCCAAATTGTCTGTTAGCTTCCTTTCATTGCTTTCCTCCTGGTTGCACTGCTTCCAGATGTGTGTTTTCATATTGAGGCATTTAACCAATCACATTTCAGCCATTATTTGTTGCCAGGGTCAGAAATCTGCCTCAAGGCCTTCACAATCAGTTCTGCAGGCTCTGCTGTATTAAACAAGCGTCAATAAGACAGTTGCTTTTGTTGGGGCTACTGGCCAACACTTAAATAAACTCGAACACAAGGAGCACACACTGAGACAGAAAGAATGAGATTTTAACCGTGTCTGCAGAGGCGGGGGAGGCAACGATTCAGATGTCGGAGAATGTGACTACTCTCCAGGCTCCTCAAAGCCATTTCCCGCCGAAAAGCTTTTTCAACTGTGTTTTTAATAGAGGTAGAACACGTCATAAAATGAGAGGCGTTGAAACAAATGAAGCTTTTGTGTACAAAAGAAGGTGTAGTGCACGTTTTAACGAATAGGTGTCAATAAAATTCTATTCTAGTAACTTTAAAATACATCAGAGTGCAAAAGTGTGCAAGATTAAATATAAGAATACAATTCATATTTCACAGTTTTAACCAATCAGAATTCGATTTGGTGACACCAAGGCCTTCTCATAGGCGTAGGGATACGTCATTGCCTTCTCGCAGGCGCAGGGATACGTCATCGCTTTCACCAACTATGATTGGCTAGTGATAGAGTAGGCAGACCAAAGCCAAAGTGAGCCAGCCAGAGATCGTAAGCTCCACCCAAAATGACCGACGGAGGAAAACAAATGGATTTGGTTGGAGATTTGCTGACAACGCCATTTTCCAGACGGACTTGAAAAATGGAAATCATTAATAAAGGGCGGTCAACTCCGAAGCTAGCAAGCCTGTTACAACCGGGAAAAGGGTGTCCGCCACTTTCAGTTTGCTAACTACGAGCCCTACTCCTGGCTCATGGGCTCCGAGGAACACTGCAAATTGTATTACTGGGAGTGCTTGTTATTTGCCACCGATCGACATGGTGTTTAGAGCAACATTGGATTTGCAAATTTGACTTGTTTAACCAAAGCGTGACCGGACGTTTCGCCGAAAGACGTTTGGTCGACGGACGTTTGGGCGAAGGACAGTTCGCCGAACGGACGTTTGGGCGACGGACAGTTCGCCGAAAGGACGTTCGGTCGACCGGACGTTTGGTCGAACAGACGTTTGGTCGACCGGACGTTTGGTGGAACGGACGTTCGGTCGACCGGACGTTTGGTCGAACGGACGTTTGGTAGAACGGACGTTTGGTCGACTGGACGTTTCATCGTCGCGGGATTCGTGCGCTCGACCCGCCCGCCCCCGGATCATGTGTGTACATGTTTTTCAACCATGGCCCGCGGGCCATATATGGCCCGTTAGGCTTTTTAATCCGGCCCGCCGCCGGCATTGTCCAAATTATAGTAAAAATCAATGACCTCATTCAATTTGAAGACTGCTCTCTTTCGTTGAATAATATGTTCTTAATGTTGAAAGTAAATTTGAAAATGAATTTTCACTTTCAATTGTGTCTTTTTTCTTATATTTCAATCCCTAGCTTTGATAAATTACATTGCGTGTCCAAATGCTGTCAAATTTTAGTATCCATTCTGGCCCGCAAGTCAAAAAGTTTGCCTACCCCTGGTATAGACAAACTTGCCTCTTTTATACTATTATTTTTCTAAATTAAACACATTATCAATAAGCTGCCGTTGACTGCGGTAGACGTCCGATTCATGTTGACTGAGGTTCAGATACTATTTCTGATATTAGTCTACAGTCAATGGCAGCCAGACGTGCGGCTAAATAAAAGTCTTAGTATACTTTTAGCTGGAACTTTGACATTAAAATAAAAGGCAATAAGTAAAATTATTTTCTTAAATATTTTATTAAATAGAAGACAAAGCAAATTCACAGATGGTGTTTTTATTAAAGCAGTAAAACTTACAAAAGCAAATTCACAGATGGTGTTTTTATTAAAGCAGTAAAAAACTTACAAATTATGTACAAGAATTACAAATACAATACAAACTTACAAATTATGTACAAAGGGAATTCCAAGATGGGAGTTTTTATTAAAACAGTAAAACTTACAAATTATACGCAATGGCTTGTAGGTACTGTACTTTGTTTGCAAATTGATCCGGGTTTTCATAGTCATCCGTGAGCTTTTTCAACCGTTCATTAACAGCTACGTATGACTTTTTGGTCTCTGTAGGCATAACACCGCCATACACCTGTTGTATTCTTATTTTCCAGTCATTTTGCTCTTTGAGTTTGTTTATAAGACGAGATAAATTTGGATGGATGACTAACATTCTACGTTGAAATGCGCGGTGCCAACCTTCAACAGAATTATTAGTGCGTGGTATTCCCATCAAGGTCTTTTCTCTAACATTTCATAAGGGGATAGCAAAACATGGACGACGTCGCCTTCCCCTTAAAACAGCACCTAGCCAAGTAGTCTCAAAGTAGATGAGAAATTCTGCTAGGACTTTATCTATTTCCTCGTCTAGTGAAGCCATTAATTCATTACACGCTTCTATGACATCCTCCTTTGGGACGAACGCCAGTGCTGAAAGTTTTTTATTAGTAAAGTATTCATTGGGTCACTATACCAATTTTGTAGGCCACATGCCTGAATGTTTCTCCAAAGGCATTGACCGAAATGGAAAAAGCATCCAGATGTGTGAGTTTGGAAAATGCTTTTGTATACTACTTATCGCAGCCTTTTCAAAATCAACAGTTATAGAACTACGCTCCATAACATGTCTTTCTTTAATCTTAGAAAATATCATATCATATGTTCTTTGAGTTTTAGATTTTGAGATGCAGTATACCATTGGAACAGTATGATTTTCTCCAAGGAGAGCATGGATGGTATGTAGTTGATGGTTGGCAGGTGCACTATCGAACGTATCGTCACAAAACCAGTGCATACTTTTTGCCAATAAGTCGAGAATGGTGTCAGTTGCCATTAAAACGAAATCTATCTCTTCGACTAAAACAAATCTCTCCCCTCTTAACGAAACCCTTAGTTCGTCTGTTATTTCTTTTCCATTTGTGAATGGCCTTTGCCTTCTAATCATTCTGCCAAGACTTAATTTTGGGTAAGGGATCCACTTGACACTAAGGGAAAATTAGATGTGCAATTCTGAATTATACTACTCGTAACCTCATTCAGTATTGTCCGTCGCCCAAACGTCCGTCAACCAAACGTCTTTCGGCGAAACGTCCGAGTACCAACCAAAGCAGCCACGAGACACCAACGCACTGCCGGACACTTACAAGCAACGGTGCTCTCCAAAACTTTTAGGGAAACTAGACTGGAGTTACAGTTCAGCGAGCAAGTGCACAGGGAAACGGAGCGCCACAACGAAAAGGTACCACCTGTCCACTAATAAAGTGTTTAGTGGAAAAATGGGCAAAATACAAAACAACCTGATCACTGCTATTGCTGAAGTGATGGAGGAAGAGATGAGAAGGGAAATAAAAGTACTGTTTGTCTCTGTTATGGTGAATGATTCTGTGCGGTGTGCTGATGGAATTAAAACACATCCTGATGATTTTGAATTTTGTTGTTTTGCTTCACACATTTAATGGCATTTTGAGCTGTTTTCAATACTACAGAACAACAAACTAGATGTACAGTTTTGTCCTGCAAGAGTAAATACGTTTTGTGACACAGTTTAGCGAGAGAGGAGCCGATATGAAGAAATCTATGAGGTCACTGAATGCAGTGCGGGTGCTCCAAGCGCACGAAGAGGTCAAGCCCAAGATTCTTGCACGAACTACCACCGACTCCACGACGGGATTCTGGACAATATTATTTGCCAGACGCGGAGCAGATTTCAAGTACATACAAAAGACTGATGTTTCTCTCCCTCCTCGACCCGCAGAAGTTTCGGGAATACCAGAAAACTTTCCCACATGCAGCCTTCTCCATTTTAACCCAGAGCCACGGTACACTTTTTGATCTGCCTCGGCTAAGAACAGAACTGATTGTAATGTATGCCATGGATGATTTTACAGGAAAATCTCCCACGGATGATTTTACAGGAAAATCTCCCACGGATGATTTTACAGGAAAATCTCCCACGGATGATTTTACAGGAAAATCTCCCACTGATCTCCTTGACTTCCTTCAGCAGAAAAATCTGAGTGAGAGCATGGGGCAGCTGTACACATTAGTGGTTTTGACAATGACCATCCCTGTGTCCACTGCCGTGGCCGGATGATTCGCCTAAAGACTTTGCGCCGACAGACGTTTGACAGATGACCAGGTCGCCGAATGGACGTTCCACCGAACGGTCATTCGGCCAAGCGGCCGTTCGGCTGAACCGAGGTTCGGCCGAATGGAGGTTTCGCGGAAACGGGATTTGCGCGCTCGCCCCGGATCGTGTGTACAAGTTTTTCAACCTCGGCCCGTGGGCCATATACGGCCCGTGGGCCATATACGGCCCGTTAGGATTTTTAATCCGGCTCGCCACCGGCGTTGTCCAAATTATAGTAAAAATCAATGATTCATTTCCCTTTGCCGCTCATCACTCTCAATTTATTAGTCTACCGTCAATGGCAGCCCGGGAATAAGCACTCTTGGGCGTGCATGGCAGCCCGGGAATAAGCACTCTTGGGCGGGCAGGTCAGCCCGGGAATAAGCACTCTTGGGCGGGCAGGTCAGCCCGGGAATAAGCACTCTTGGGCGGGCAGATGTAGCAGAACCGAGCCGTAAAATGACAGCAATCAGGTTAAATCCATCCTATAACACCATTTAATGATCAAATACAAATACTGGAGCTCTTTGGACATTAGAACCGAGCCCAAGGAAGTGAATTCCTCGGTAAAATGTCGCGATGATGTCGCGATAAGGCAAAAAAAACGTCTATATACGACCATTTGACAAACGTGTCAAAATGCTCTCAAATTCGGTCAGATCCAGCCGAAAACAGCGTTTAATGATTAAATACAAATACCGTAATTACTCGAATATAACGCGCACTCGAAAATAACACGCAGGTAATTTTGGGCCAAAAAAATCTGGAAAAATGCAGTACTCGAATATAGTGCGCACCTAAAATTTCCCGCTGACGAAAATCAGAAATCTTACCTTTTTTTCTTCGTTTCACGATTGTTTTGTTCAAAACCGGATAGAGAAATCTTCAGGTACGAGCGTGTCGAGTGTCGTGCAGTTGGGAGTTATGCGTTTGAATTTTAGGGCAATAGATGATACACAGAGTGGACAAACATATCATGTAGACATGTTATGTTGCAATACCTTTTAGACTTCCTTGAACATTGACTACATTTCAATTGACAATACCATGTTTTAATTCAAATATCTATTGTCATTCTCAAACAAGAAAAGGAACATGCAAATTGAATAAATAAATGATTTGAAGATATGCACAATGGAAAAGACTATCACATGTAACAAGGGAATGTACTGCCCCCCGCTGGACATATTTTTAAATACAAGTACGTACTACAGTACAATGTAGTATTCTACTTTCCAGCTTATTAATGCAGGATTGTGATGTTTGTGAGGCTTGACGATCTTTAATATGCGTGTATTTTGAATTCAAAGTTGGAAATTGCACAATGTCCGTGCGTCAAAGTGAGTTTGACAATGCTTTTTTCGATCGAAAATTTGTAATTTATTTTAGTTATTGATTATAACACGCACCCCCAACTATTGGAATTAATTATATAGCAAAAATATGCGTGTTATATTCGAGTAATTACGGTACTAGTATTTGTATATACAATACTAGTATTGTATTTTATTTAAAAGAAGACAAAGGAAATTCACATATTTTTCGTCGTTTTCCTTTTTTTTTGCTTGGTATTCCCATAGGTATCGTGTATACGTACTAGATATCCGATGCGCTTTGTGAGGCAACGGAGCTAGACGTCATCGCTTGTCGGCCATTTTAAGAGCAGGGCCATTCGCCAAACGGCTCAAAATGCTCTCAAATTCGGTCAAATCCAGCCGAAAACAGCGTTTAATGATTAAATACAAATACTAGTATTTGTATATACAATACTAGTATTTGTATTCAATCATTAAACGCATTTTGAGCCGTTTGGCGAATGGTCGTATATAGACGTTTTTTTGCCTTATCGCGACATCATCGCGACATTTTACCGAGGAATTCACTTCCCTGGGCTCGGTTCTAATGTCCAAAGAACTCCAGTATTTGTATTTGATCATTAAATGCTGTTTTAGGATGGATTTAACCTGATTGCTGTCATTTCACGGCTCGGTTCTGCTACATCTGCCCGCCCAAGAGTGCTTATTCCCGGGCTGACATGCCCGCCCAAGAGTGCTTATTCCCGGGCTGCCATTGACGGTAGACTAATAAATTGAGAGTGATGAGCGGCAAAGGGAAATGAATCATTGATTTTTACTATAATTTGGACAACGCCGGTGGCGGGCCGGATTAAAAATCCTATCGGGCCGTATATGGCCCACGGGCCGAGGTTGAAAAACTTGTACACACGATCCGGGGGCGGGGCGAGCGCGCGAATCCCGTTTCCGCGAAACCTCCGTTCGGCCGAATGACCGTTCGGTGGAACGTCCATTCGGCGACCTGTCCATCTGTCAAACGTCCGTCGGCGAAACGTCTTTAGGCGAATCATCCGAGTACCGTCCACTGCTTCTGTCGAACGGACATTTTTGTTTTTTTCAAGCCAGTTATTCACGCTCGTCATTGCATCTGTGAGATCCTGTGCAGCATGTTTTTTGTCTTTCATGTTGACAAATAGAACGGCAACATCGGCATACATTTGGCAGATGACTATCGAAAGACAACAGTTTGGCAGATCATTTATATATAGCCTGAAAAGCATTGGACCTATCACTGACCCCTGCGCTACCCCAAGATAGTTATTCCGCGAAGTAGATTTTGTATTTTGTATCCTGACGCATTGTGTTCTTATAGATAAGTATGATTCAATCCAATTTAGCATGCTTGGTGAGAAATTAAAATTAGAGTTTAGTTTGCAGTATCAGGTGGTTGGTGTCAAATGACTTTTTGAGATCAATGAAAACCACACCAATGACCACGCCTTTATATAGTTTTGATTTTATTTTTTGTAAAATATCTTGTTTAATATTGTTACACATTCAGGATGAGCATTACTGTTAGGTTTAAACACCAGACATTTGTTTCACCAACCTGAAAAGAAGGAAATCACAGAGAATTTGAGTTAACTTTATTTAAAAAATGAGAGGTTCAGAGACTGTCCCTGTCACAGCCCTCCAAAAACACTCTGAAGAAAATCCCCTCCTGCCAATTCTCTTATTGTGTTTTGGGAGTGTCCAAGTTACAGGAAGTTTCAAGCTGATCACAGGAGAGCGAGATCTCTCCCAGTTACAAAAGGTTCTTTGATCATGACCATATGCCCCTTCAAGATAACATCTTTATAGTCTTATTCCTGATATCTTGCAACCCTCACAAAACAGACAAACAGACAGGCGTCGGCCCCCCTGGGTAGTTCCTCTTTGTTGAATAAGGTGAAACTTTTCCCAGGGAGTCCAGACATCCCCAATTCTATTAACTAACATTTCAACAGTCTAAACTAAAATCAGGATAACTTATTTACAATAATTCCAACAATTACTATTCCTAATAAGCAAATATATTGATTAATATAGTAAGCATGTTTATAATAAGGCTTTCTATTCCTAAGTAAGCATTGCAAACACATTTATAATAATGATTATTCCAACAGGAACCATACCGAGGGGTGTTATTTCATCATGATGTTGTCAAAAGGGGGCACCCTAAACTTAATCTGTTTAAGATAGAGTATTTTTTATGGCAAGAAATGAACAAAGTGGACTTAAATACACAGACATGGTTTAAGGAGACATTGAAAACAGGTAGCTAACACACAGGGCAAGCAACCACAGCAATGGACAATCACAATGACAAGTCTCAAGCCATCTTTTTTTACGAATACTTTTACATAACTAAATATATTGAGTAAAGTCTACTGATTGTCTGTTCAACACTGAAATAAAAAACAATTCACACTTGACTTCATATACCAATACCCAGGTGTAATTGTGGTACATGCAAATCAAATCACTTTGGATAAATATAAAAGTGTAGTAGAACTACAAAATGAATCCAAAATCAGTTCTGGTAATGTTCAAAAGAAAAATGAAATAGATGTAGCTTACAAAGCTAACTGAAAATTCTGAAAAGATCTAATGAAACATTTAACTTGTGATTTTTACCCTGTATAGTGGGTATGACGGTTATAGCAAGGAATTTATGCTATCAATATTTCATTGTTTACCTTGTTGAATAGTTGAGAAGCACTTCTCAAATTTGTAAAAAGAAAAGATAACACATGTTATGACCGTGTACTGACCGGGTGTCATTGTACATTTTGTTTTGTGTTCTAACGTGTTGCAATAATATAAATACGGGTGCAATTGTATATTATGGGTTTTTCCGTGTTGATAATTAGTATATCAGTAAGGTTTGATTGAGGAAGCAACAACAAAACACTATTGTGATTATTTCTCCCTGTGTTTCAAGCATAAATACAGGCTGCAACATATGGCGTCCACTTCCGTTTAATTTCATTATTGTGAACAAGAAATTCAGTCATTTTAATTGGAAAAACATTAATCTAATGAATTATCTAATTTAATCTAGTTTTAAAGGACTTCTAGTTAGGGAGACAGTCCGTGAAATATATTATTTATTTTCGTTTCTTTGCAGGTTTCAGAAAATATCTTGGTCCTAATGGGCAAGAGTCTGTTGAGCCTAAAGAAGTTGAGCTCACCCATAGCAAAGGGGAGGAGCCAGAGTTCCCTCAAGACAGAGAGAGAGAAGAGCAACTTAAAATAAAAAAGGATAAAGAAGATGTCACCTGGTCACCTGGTGAGTCCTTGAAGACAAAAGATGATGTGGGTAGGGGCAGCAGAAGGGTAGATCCTGCAAACCCCTCAACTTGGCTCCAAATTAAAGAGGAAAAACCAGAGTTCCCTCAACAGCACAAGAGACGAGCAACCTCCAATCAAAATGGAGGAAGTTGTCACCCGGTCACCTGGTGAGTTCTTGAGGACAGAAGATGATGTGGGTGAGGGCAGCAGCGGGGCGGACCCTCTGCATGGCAGCCGCTCAACAGAAGGATGGCAAACAGAAAATGTAATTGCTCCTTTATCAGAAAGCGATGACTTGCTATATGACGATGATGACAATGTAGGTCTTGAGAAAAATCCCAGTGGCGACAAACTGCAAATGCTCTCAGTGTGGGAAAACCTTTGGGAAAATGTCTAGTTTGAAAAGACATGGCGATCCACATTGGGGGGGGCGTTATCATGCTCAGTTTGTGGTAAACATTCACACAGAAAGCTAACTTAAAAAAACACACATGAGAACCCATACTAGTGTAAAACCATTTTTGTGCTCAGTTTGTGGCAGAAGCTTCACACAAGTGAAATCTTTGAAAACACACAACAACTCACGATGGCGAAAAACCTTTTTCATGCTCAGTTCGTGGTCAAACATTTTCGCAAAATGGAACCTTAAAAAACACTAAATACTCCACATTGGTGAAAAACCATTTTCGTGTTCAGTTTGTGGCCAAATATTTGCTACCAAAACTAAATTAAGAGGCACACAAGATCCCACACTTGTGAAAAAGCATTTTCGTGCTCAGTTTGTGGCAGAAGCTTCACAGAAACGAAAAACATTGAAAAGGTAATAGAAGTTCCCACACGGTGAAAAACCATTTTCGAGCTCAGGTTGTGGTCAAACATTTCCGCAAAATGGAACTGTTGGGGTTATTCTGGGATATTATTATATATCATTTTATTAATCATTATATGTATATGAGCTTTATTTCAATTTGGGACCGAGCAAGCTCAAGGTCACTCTCCATGGCAGCTGGCTCCGAGGACAAGTAATTGTTTTTAGGACTATTGACCTGACAGATCACCAAGTTATGGGCCAAGGACTGTATATCTCAGTTCGCAATGAAGATCTGTGAAGGACTCTTAAATTGCTTTGACTTGGATTCCGGCAGATGGCAATAATCAAATCAACTTCCGAAAATACTCGCATAATGTTTAAAAATACTGCCGCTCGGTTCACCTTGTATGAAAATGATTATGCTCACTTGTGCAAATACTTACGCAGTTGTTTTTGGTTTCCGACCTGATAAGCAATTGTTGTGGCAGTTGTTTTTTGACCTAAACTGTGTTTTTCGGTTAACTTATGCAATTGTTTGAATCAGATAACCTTGAGTGTTTTGATTATGCGCGACTAAATGGACAGAGGAGGATGCCTTTCTTCAGACCTTAATTGTGTTCTTCGCTTATGCAATTGGATTGAATAGATAATCTTGTAATTGTTTTGATTCGATGTCTTAAATTGGCAGGAGATGAATTCGGTCCTTTAGAATGTAACGGTGGCGAGGACGAGCCAGGACGATTCTCACTTGCAAGTTAACGTCGGAGATGTGCCTGATTGATGCCTCCCTTGTATTGTTTATATTATATTAAAGATACCTATTAATAAACCTATCAGGAACCTTAAAAGAACACTGAATACTACAAACATTCACACAGAAGGAACACTTAATTAGTCATGCAAGAACACACACTGGTGAAAAAACATTTTCATGTTCAGTTTGCGGTAAAGCCTATTCTCAAAATGATCACTTAAAAATCCACATAAGAACCCACACTGGTGAAAAACCATTTTCGTGTTCAATTTGTGGTAAAGCATTTACACGCAAGGGAACATTTAAAATGCACACAAGAACCCACCCCGGGGAAAAACGATTTGCGTGCACAGTTTGTGGTAAAAGATTTGCAGAGAAGGAAAGCTTAAATCTTCACACAAGAACCCACACTGGTGAAAAACCATTTTCGTGTTCAGTTTGCAGTAAAGCATATTCTAAAAATGAACACTTAAAAATCCACACAAGAACCCACCCAGGTGAAAAACCATTTGCGTGCGCAGTTTGTGGTAAAAGATTTACAGAGAAGGGAAGCTTAAATCTTCACACAAGAACACACACTGGTGAAAAACCATCTTCGTGTTCAGTTTGCAGTAAAGCATATTTGTTGGAGTAATCATTATTATAAATGTGTTTGCAATGCTTATTTAGGAATAGAAAGCCTTATTATAAACATGCTTACTATATTAATCAATATATTTGCTTATTAGGAATAGTAATGCTCATCCTAAATGTGTAACAATATTAAACAATATATATATGTGTTGAACGCTGTGCTTTTATGTTAGAAATATTGGCATTAATAAAAGCCATTTTAATGCATCCCTTGCTAAAGTAAGGACTGTGGTTCACATCAAGAGGACAGGGAATGGCCATGGGCATGGGGAGGACTCACGACAGGTGCTCTTGGGAACTGAGGACTGTTTTCGGCTTCGGAAGATGGTCTCACAACAAGCGCTCTTGGGAACCATGGACTGTTTTGGGAAGCACCTCTTCACTGAAGGGTTCGCATCGAAACTCGCTTGGGAAGATTCGACAGGACCTACAATTGTTTTGATAGCTGTACAAAATTGTTGTGAGACTCTACGAATGTTTAGACTTCTGTGGGGCATGGCGTTAAAATCTTATGAATAAATTAGCGAAACGGACTTCGAGTTGTTAGAATAATCTTGACCGGACGAGCGGGAGGATGTATTCTCTTCTTGCAAGAATTAAATGGTGATGTGACTACAGATGCCTTTTTTATTGAAAGCTGAATTTGGAAATACCTAAGGATAAACCTAACAATATTATAAAAATGAACACTTAAATATCCACATAAGAACACACAGGTGAAAAACCATTTTCGTGTTCAGTATGCGGTAAATCCAATTCTCAAAATAAATCCTTAATAATCCACATAAGAACCCACACTGGTGAAAAACCATTTTCGTGTTCAGTTTGTGGTCAAACATTTACACGCAAGGGAACATTTAAAATGCACACAAGAACCCACACAGGTGAAAAACCATTTGCGTGTTTAGTTTGTGGTCAGACATTTACCGTATTTTAATGACTATAAGGCGCACATAAAAGTCTTAAATTTTCTCCAAAATAGACAGGGCGCCTAATAATCCAGTGCGCTTTATATATGGACCAATACTAAAATTGTTATCACGATAAAATAAAATGAATCAGTTGATAGGGTACACCGACTCTACTATTTTCCCGTAGACAAAGTACTGTGCAGTGACTGCTGGGATATGTAGTAGTTCTTTTGTCAATACACCCAATGGATTGTGGCCAATTTACTCTAATTTCAAGTCAATTCTTCCCATAGAAATGAACAAAATACAAATTAATCCGTTTAATCCTAAAAAAAAATCACCAAAATGTGTTCTTATTTACTACCGACTCACAATTGGAAACCATCTGGTATGCTCATATCTCAAATTTGTCTCGTATCTCAAGGCAAAAAAATTGCTCAGAATTTTCCTCGTATCTCAAATTTCTCGTATGCTGGAACACTTGTATGTCAAGGTATTACTGTATAAGAAATTGAGTGTCGTTGAAGATTTTTTTTACTTCACAATTCTATTTGAATTAGTACTGCGCAGTGACTGCTGGGATATGTAGTAGTTATTTTGTCAATACAGCTTGACAAAGCATGGGAAGCACCGTTGGAAAAGTTACGCTAGCTACCAGCTAGCTACTATTTACGAATGGATTGTGGCCTGTATACATCGACATCAATACAGCTTGACAAAGCATGGGAAGCACCGTTGGAAAAGTTACGCTAGCTACCATCTAGCTACTATTTGCGAATGGATTGTGGCCTGTATACATCGACATCAATACAGCTTGACAAAGCATGGAAAGCACCGTTGGAAAAGTTATGCTAGCTACCAGCTAGCTACTATTGGCAAATGGTTTGTGGCCGCCTGGACGAACGTATAAACTCAGTGTTTTCGATGACTAATTTGGACAATTGTTCAATTCAGACACAGAAAATGAGGACTTTGATGGATTTGTGGGTGATGATGACGTGAGTAAGTTGTAAAATGGCTAAATAAAGTACAACCGAACTCATTTTTGCTTCCGTTGCCTTTTTAAAAATGTGTTTTTAGCGTGTGGGTGTAGCGTGCAAGAACTATATATCCCAGCAGTCACTGCGCACCAGAAAACGGAAAAAGAGTCTGGGGCTGCTTCCGGTAGCCAGCGCTATTGCGGTTAGATATTCATATATAATATAAAACATATATGCGTCTAAAAAAACGGTGCATCCTTTGTGTGTTTAAAATACAGAAATAGCACTCGTTACTGACACTGCGGCTAAAAATACGATGCGCCATATAGTCGTGAAAATACGGTACACACAGGGAACAGTTAAATCTTCACACCAGAAACCACACTGGTGAAAAACCATTTTCGTGTTCAGTTTGTGGTAAAGCCTTTTCTCGAAAGCAAGCATTACAAATACACACAAGATTCCACACTGGTGAAAAACCATTTTCTTGTTTAGTTTGCAGTAAAGCCTATTCGAAAAATGAAAATTTAAAAATCCACATTAGAGCCCACACTGGTGAAAAAACATTTTCGAGTTCAGTTTGTGGTCAAAGATTCACACGGAAGGGAAACTTACTTAGTCATGCAAGAAAACACACGGCTGAAAAGCCATTTTCGTGTTCAGTTTGCGGTAACCTTTTCTCAAAAGCAAGCTTTACAAAGACACACAAGAACCCACACTGGCAAAAAAAAATCCCGCTCAATTTGTGTTCGAATATTTTCCCAAAGGAGAAGCTTAAAAGAACACTTATTAACCCACACTGGAGAACAATGTTTTCCTGCTCAGTCTGTGGCCACAGATTCGCTACAACAGCCCAATTAAAAAGCTACACAATTGAAAAACCTGAAAAGAAGACTTAACAACCCGCACAGGATAAAAGCCCTTTTTTGCTCAATTTGTGGCAGTAATATCTTAAAAACACAATTACCCACAACGGTCAGAAACCCTTTTCCTGGTCAGCTTCTTGCCAGAGATTTAGTCGTAAGGATAGACTTAAAAGACGCAAATGTGTTGTGATAATCAGTGAGCGGCATATGACGGCTTTGCTTGCTTTTTCAATTTCTGTATGAAAGAACATTGTAATCGAAGTGTAATTGTATTTTGCATTCTGAAAATCTTGTTTACAATCTTTAATGTGTAATATCGATCCACACTATTCAAATAGAGTAATACCTTAAGATATGAGCTTATGGCGGGATCAAGATAGTATGTCAATTTACTCTAATTTCAAATCAATTCTTCTCATAGAAATGAACAAAATACAAATTAATCCGTTTCGTCATAAAAAAAATCACCAAAATGTGTTCTTATTTACTACCGACTCACAATTGGGAACCATCTGGTATGCTCATATCTCAAATTTGTCTCGTTTCTCAAGGAAAAAAATTGCTCAGAATTTTCCTCGTATCTCAAATTTCTCGTATGCTGGAACACTTGTATGTCAAGGTATTACTGTATAAGAAATTGAGTGTCGTTGAAGATTTTATTTACTTCACAATTCTATTTGAATTAGTAGAGCTTAAATTAGGAAATTACAAAGTAAATAATAATAATCGGACATAGGCCCTGTCGTCATCATCAACAACAAAAAGCCTACTTGTCATCACACCCAGAAACTGCGGATGACGAAATTGGTGGTGCTTCTCCATAAGCTGCGTTTACTCGGCAAAATAATCAATAATGTGATCTAAATAATATGGAAAATATGTCTTCACAGTTAAAGACGTGCCTAAGAAATGTGGAAAATTGCAGTTTTTGTCTATTAAATTTGCTAGAAGATCAAATAAGAATATTGAGTGTTATTCAAACATGATAAATTTTAATGAAAATAATTGATATATTGAATCTAGGATCTAAGAAACATTAGTAGAAATATGGTGTGAAAGACAATGAATTTGTTCAAAATAAATAAGTAGTACAATGTCCTTATACTTTTGTCATATTATAAGATGAATCATGTTTTAAACCGATTTAACGTGTCATCTTTTTGGTAGTTCCAATAAAGCTCTCTTTTTGGTGAAAAATACTTTTTGTTGACAAAATCAGCCTTCCAAATTCAAAGGTGACAAAAGAGAAGCGTTATTTGCTAAGATTTAAAACTAAGAGGAAAATGAATACATTAATTTGAACAATTTGACAAATTAATATATAAAAGATTGGTTTCTTTCTACAGGTGTAAAAATATGGTAACTTCATGTCTGAAATTAACGGTAAATTGTTTTTATCTTTTTGATGTTGAAGGGGATAATTGGTAGAAATGTAACTAGATTTTTATTTTATGTGTAACTTGGAAAAACATTGAGTAAGAAAGTTTTATAGGAGATGATAGACAAACTACAAAGGGAATGTAATGTTAAATGTTTGCAAAAAACTACTAGATTGGGGTATTATTTACATTATTGAATGAATTTGGAGGTCTTGATTAGCATGCATTTTATGTGGCTTAATTGCTGTAAAGGGTACAGGCTTAATACATTATTCCTTGCAAACGGGGGAGATGGTGGTTTAATTCTATTAAAATATACTGTTAGGGATATTAGTCTTACATTATTATATATTTGCTCGCAATGAAGAACGCTTTGCTTTACTTAGCTTATTAACATTAGAAAAGTCATTTTAGTGCATCTGCTTGCAACGGAGTAAATGCTTTGCTCCTTAGTTACATCAAACAACAGGAAGGTCGAATCATCTTGGACTGCTGGAATGTGGAGAAGAACCTTTGGTTCTACATGACCTTCATTTGTTTTGAGAGCTAAAACTTCTATTGACTTCTCACTCCTTTTTCCCACCCCTCCCTTGAGAGCTGAGACATCCATTGTAACTAGGGTCCTTGAAGCTAATAAACAGGGAAAAGATGCGTGTAACGTGAGAATGAACCTGGACAGAGACGAGTGGGTTCGATTCTCTCTTGCAAGAATTTCAAAGGATTGTCCCGTCTCTTTATTTGTGCGTGCATTTGGGAATGTTTATTGGTGAACTTAACATACCACTACTAGGATTCAAGGGTGAAGTGGTCATCCTGCCTTTAACTTCCCCAGTAGCCACTAAGTGCTACTCACTGACTCTGGACACTCATTCTTTTCCAGTCCCGATTATCGTCCTGAGTTCCAGCCTCCACAACTCCAAGACTCTCCTGCAAGGCACCAACAAGCAACTGCCCCAATCTTTGCTGACATCTACTGGGCTCGCATTGACACCGACTCCGACGGCTGGAAACAAGATGAACGCTGCTTGCCTTTGTGGCTGCCATGGGTACGGCACCTTCGTACCTATGACTTTGTTTCTGACTGCTTGCATTTCACACTCTACTATGATAGGCAAGGTAATGAGGTCTATACAGATAAGTTCCAAACAATTGAAGGAAACACTTTGTAAATACATTGTGGCGATTTGTTTATTGGCTTTGAATACACATTTGTCTGATGAACAATTAAAATGGTACATGAAGGATAACCCGCCGGATCCCACCATGTCACCATCTCATCCACATGTTTCCATGATTATATCTCCTCACTCAGCTAAAGGCTTTGGGCCCTTTGTACGAAAATACATGTTTGCTAAGGATTGGAAGCCCACCATAACTCAACCTTTGCTTTATTCTCCGTCTCTTGATGTTTATCGTGTCCAATCTGAAAAAGTCAAACCATGCTCCGTTTTGGACCATTGACTTTTGGAAGACACCATTGGTGAGAAACAATGGACAGCGACATGGCCTCAATGGTTCTCGCTGACCTGCTGGACACAATTTTTTCCGTTACTTTTATAGACATGGGCTTGTGTAATGTTGCTTTCACACTTTTCACATGACTTCCAATCCCGTGTATGTCAAATGCAGTCTTTATAATTCAACTGTTCATTTCAGTAAATACTACGATGATATTGAAAAATACTTTTTTTTAAAGGTACTTAGTCAAATGAAAACAACAGTGACTGAGGATGCCAATCACATATTTGGATTATTATTAATTAAAAAGGCAATTATTTTTGTCACTTGTCCTGAACAAGATGGCTCTTGAACTCTTGAATTGTATGCAGTTTTCCTGCTTCCTACCTTGGCGTCTTGTGGAACTAGGCCGTCTTGGTATTTGTCTCCTTGACTGCCCCCCTCAGGTCGGTGGTGTGCTCCTGGATCAGCTTTCACATATGGCCGATTCATTCCAACTTGGTTTAAATCGTGGAAGCCTATTGACAAGGACAATGTTTAAAATGTTAAGACAATTTGTAAAATGAGTGCTTTTTTGATGTAAATGCTGAACTTTTATTCTTGTTAATGAAACTAACCTTCAGAACAATGTTGCTCGACTCCAGGAACAGTGGGCCACTAAAAAAGCAAACGCGCGAGGGTCTCTTTTAAGTTGATCGGTCAGCTTGATGTCTGCTATTTATGGAAGAAATGGCATGATGAACATTTTGATGGAAAACGTTGCATCGGTACGTAATGGGTTAAGGATGACTCACATTGAGCTAGCTGACATGTTGAATTTGCGGGAATCACACAAAAATCAGGGCCACTTTGCACATGGCCGGTTAGCTCAGTTGGTCAGAGTGTGGTGCTAATAATCCAGAGGTCATGGGTATCGACCCCTGTCTGGGCTATAACCTCTCTTTAGTCAGGCAAAATTGCTTACTATGAATTCATTTGCATACCTGTTTAGCTAGCTGACGTGTTGCATTTGTGTAATTGTGCAAAAATCTGGCCGGTTAGCTCAGTTCGGCAGAGCGTGGTGTGAATAACACCAAGATTGTGGGTTCAACCCCCGCATGGGCCATGACCTCTCCGAAGTAGTTGAAATTCCCTAATACAACTTCTATTGCCTTAACATAACTGTTTAGCTAACTGAGGTGTTGTATTTGCGTCATCACGCAAAAATTGGTAATCTTCAGCACATGGATAGTTAGCTCATTAGGCCACCGCATGGTGCTAATAACATCAAGGTCACGGGTTCAACCCCCGCATGGGCCATTACCTCTCCGTAGTAGTTGATGTTGCCCAATACAACTTCATTTGCCGTAACATAACTGTTTAGCTAGCATGCAAAAACCTAGATACTTCAGCACTTGACCGGCTAGCTCACTTGGCCAGAGCGTGGAACTAATAATGCCAAGGTTGTGGATTCGACCCTCATACGGGTCATGACGTCTCCATAGTCAGTCGAAATTGCTTATTACAACTTCTTTTGCCGTAACATAACTGTTTAGCTAGCTGACGTGTTACATTTGCGTCATCATGCAAAAATCTGTATTCTTTGGTACATGGCTGGTTAGCTCACTTGGCCAGAGCATAGTGCTAAAAACTAAAAAAAATATTTGTAGTCAGCCGCTAGTGTACCTGTTATGCTAGCCACTAGCGTACCTATGTTTTCTAGCCGCTAGCGTACCCGTTATGCTAGCCACTAGCGTATGTTATGTTAGCCGCTAGCTTACCTATGTTAAGCTATCCATTAGCATGTTATGCTATCCCCTAGTGTACCTATGTTATGCTAGCCACTAGAGTACCTATGTTATGCTAGCCGCTAGTGTACCTGTTATGCTAGACCCTAGCGTATGTTATGCTGGCCAATAGCGTATGTTATGCTATCCGCTAGCGTACCTATGTTATGCTATCCGCTAGCGGACATATGTTATGCTCTCCGCTAGCGTACCTATGTTATGCTATCCGCTAGCGGACATATGTTATGCTCTCCGCTAGCGTACCTATGTTATGCTATCCGCTAGCGTATGTTATGCTATCCGCTAACGTATCTATGTTATGCTATCCGCTAGTGTACCTATGTTATGCTAGCTGCTATGCTAGCATAGCTATGTTAAGCTAGCCACTAGAGTACCTATGTTGTGTTAGCTGCTGGCGTACCTATGTTTTGCTAGACGCTAGCGTACCTGTTATGTTAGCCGCTAGCGTATGTTTATGCTAGCCGCTAGCATATGTTTATGCTAACCACTAGCGTATGTTATGCTATCTGCTACAGTACGTATGTTATGCGTACCAAAATAAAAACCAAAATAAACGTAACATGTTTTGAGAACCTCTTTATTCAAACTATTGTAGTGTAGTGCTAGAGTACTTATGTTATGCTTTCCACTAGCGTACCTGTCATGCTAGCCGTTAGCATATGTTTATGCTAGCGTATGTTTATGCTAGCCGCTAGCGTATTTTATGCTAGCTGCTAGTGTAAGTTAGGCTTGGCACGGGTGTGGTTTTTTTAAGACAGCACTGTAATATATTGATAATGATAGTTGCCTCGGGTTATGGAAGAGTGTTTAACCACGCCACCTGGAGCCGTGGGGTAGCACAGCGTAACCCGGACGTAGTAGTGTTGTGTGTCCAGTTTGTTTGTGTGTGTGTGTGGTTGTTGAAGAGTGGCAATAAAGAGCTACACATGTTTTACCCTGGCTCCGCCGTCTATTGCTGTTATGGATACATTAACAGTTATATAAACTGCAAAGTTATTACAGTGGCGACGAGGAT
This sequence comes from Stigmatopora argus, assembly GCF_051989625.1. NCBI lineage: Eukaryota > Metazoa > Chordata > Actinopteri > Syngnathiformes > Syngnathidae > Stigmatopora > Stigmatopora argus. The sequence goes on from NC_135406.1 coordinate 9,245,536, forward strand.
GGGATCCCTTTCCAGGCGGTAGGGATTAAAAGTTTCGGACGAGGAGATTAAGGCGTTACAAGGAGGTAACGTGACTTTGCAGACTAGCATTAGCATGAGTGCTAAGCTAACGGCGGCGCTGCATCATGGCCAGATTCCTGGGAAATCTCGGCGAATACGAGGCACTTAAAGAAGATTTTGAATCTTATTTGGAACGTTTTGAGCAATGGATGATCATCAACGAAGTGGAGGAAGGTAAAAAAACCAACGTGTTCCTGTCTATAATAGGTGCAGAGGCCTACGGACTGTTGAAGGGCCTTTGCATACCAGAGAAGCCTAGTAGCCTCTCATATGAGGTGCTAAGTGGAAGATTAGCATCTCATTACAACCCGAAACCGCTGGTGATCGCGGAGCGATTCAAGTTTCAAAAGAGGAATCAGAGAGAGAACGAGTCTGTGTCGGATTATATCGTGGCGTTGAAGCAGCTATCCAGCCACTGCGAATTTGGTCTCCATTTGGACGAAGCAATGAGAGACAGATTTGTTTGTGGATTGAGAGTGGAAGCTATTCAGAGAAGATTACTCACGGAGCAAGATCTAACATTTAAAAAAACATGTGAACTGTCGTTGTCCATGGAGATGGCATCAAAGAATACGTTGGAGTTCGCTAGCAAAATGGAAGAACCTGCCACATTAAATAAGATTGACCAGGAAAAGACAAGCAAAAGTGCGTGGAAATACCAACCAGCCACCAGCGATTGGAAAAGTAAAACCACAAGTGGAAAATTCAGACCACAGAGAAGAGAAACTCACCAACCCTGTTACAGATGTGGACTAAGCAACCACGCCGCTCATGAATGCAGGTATAAAGGAGAGACATGTTACAAGTGTTCAAAAGTAGGACACATAGCAAGGATGTGTAAAACTAAAAATTGGCAAGGACACACACAGTATGTAAAAGGAAATAAAAATGAGACAACAGGAAATGCGGATGATGAACTGTGGGAGTCATATCGGTTGAATGCCGTGTATCCCACAAATGCTGTCTGGAATTGGAAGAAGGAAATGACAGTACAGGTCATAGTAGAAGGAACTCCTCTAGAGATGCAACTGGACACAGGGGCGGCGGTAACACTTGTTTCGGAAATTGTGTATAAGAAGCATCTCTCTCATCTGCCTTTGGAAGTAAGTAAAGTGCAGCTGTCAACTTTTTCCGGAGAGAACATTCCTTTGATGGGACAAGTGACGGCCAAGGTAAAATATGGGACCCAGGGTGGGGAGCTACCATTAGTGATCGTAAAAGGTGACAGACCAGCCCTACTTGGCCGTAACTGGCTCAAAAACTTCAAACTGGACTGGGCACGCATCTTCTCAGTTATACCAGCAAGGGGCGGTAACGATGCAGATGAGGAGTATGGTGACTCAAAGCCCAAGAAAGTGCGTGCAGTACCCCGTGAGCAAAAGCACAAGCGCTCCAAGGATTCACAGGATGAAAGTGAGGACTCCGAGGAAAAACTCCCCAAAACCAAAAATGATTCAGCAGATGACTTTGGTAGTGATGACCAAGACAACGACTTTGGAGAGGAAGATGAAGACGGAGGAAGTGACTACAGTATAGAGTACAGAACGTCAGCAGAAAATGCCAGCGCAGATGCGTTATCTAGACTGCCGGGGAAGGGGAAGGATAACACCGCAGAGGAAAACAGCATCTTCTATTTCTCAGTAGTAGATGAGCTTCCCGTGCAAGCTACAGAGATTGCACAGAGCACTCTCAAGGACCCAGTCCTATGCAAAGTACTGGAGCTGACTCGGTCTGGATGGCCAAGTCAAAACAAGGACGAGAGACTGAAACCATACTTTTCCAGGAAAAATGAACTGTTGGTGGAACAAGGTTGCATATTGTGGGGAATTCGAGTTATCATTCCACCAGCACACAGAGAGCGACTACTGCATGATCTTCACCTAGGACACCCGGGAGGGTGCAGGATGAAGGCCTTGGCCAGGAGCTATTTGTGGTGGCCGCAGTTGGACAGTGACATAGAACATACAGTACAACAATGTGACGCCTGTCAGAGTGTGAGGAAACTACCTGCAACCACACCTCTACACGTCTGGAAATGGCCGACTAGAGTTTGGCAGAGAATACATATTGACTTTGCAGAGAAAGACCAACACCACTTTTTAGTACTAGTGGACAGTCATTCAAAATGGCTGGAGGTCATCGCCATGGCAACAACCACAGCAGCCAAAATGATTGAGGTGTTGCGGAATATTTTTTCTTCCTACGGGCTTCCTGAGGAGATTGTTTCTGACAACGGACCTCAATTCACTTCGCAGGAGTACAAGACATTCCTGCTGAGCAACGGAATAAAACAAACTTTGGTACCAGCTTACCATCCCGCTTCCAATGGAGCGGCAGAGCGAGCAGTTCAGACAGTGAAAGCATCACTGCTGAAACAAGTACTCGAGGAGAAGAAACAAAAGGTCACAATAACTATGCAGCACAGGCTAGCTAACTTCCTGATAGCATACAGGAGTACACCGCACACTGTTACAGGATGTACACCAGCGGAACTGTTTTTAAAACGTCAAATCAGGACCAGGTTCAGCTTACTGAAACCAGAGCTCGCTCGAGTGGTGGAAGCAAAACAAGAGAAGCAGAAACACTATCATGATAGAACCACCTCCAAGCTGAGACATCTGCCTGAGGGTGACTCAGTTCTGATCCGAAATTTCCGTGGAGGGAAGGAGAGGTGGACAAAAGGAACAGTGGAAAAGAGACTCGGACCAGTCACCTACCTGGTGTGGAATGGTGTGAGCCGACGCTCGATCCACATTGATCATCTGCTGTACAACCAACCGTCCAGACCAGAGACATTGGAGTTTCCGGATGAGCAGCTGGACATCACAAACAAGTACCCTGTGGTGGTTCACGCAGATGTGGGGGGAAAGGCACACCTGGAGCAGTAGGTGGTAGCCCGTACTCACCTGAAGAGACACGTGTAACATCTTCGCCAGGCTCAGTGGCCTGTGACAAGACAGTTACACCTGACAACCGAGCAGTCAGTTCCCCAGAGGTGTGTCGGCGCAGGTACCCAGTGAGAGATAGAGCACCTCCGAAGCGACTGAATTTGTGATCGGTCAGTTGTGAGGAACGTTGTTCCTAAAATAAAAGACTTCCTGTTCATACAAAAATGTGAAAAGAGTTCCTGAGATTGAAATGTCAAAGACTGGAATATTGAGTCTAATGGTTGTGTTAGCAGTAATGATTTAGTTACAAGTTGAGAAGTAAAATTATAAAAAGTTAATGAGGCAAAGATAATTGTTGGAGTTGAGTGCTAAGTCTAAATAGGAACTTCATAGTTAAAGGGGGAGGAGTGTAATATATTGATAATGATAGTTGCCTCGGGTTATGGAAGAGTGTTTAACCACGCCACCTGGAGCCGTGGGGTAGCACAGCGTAACCCGGACGTAGTAGTGTTGTGTGTCCGGTTTGTTTGTGTGTGTGTGTAGTTGTTGAAGAGTGGCAATAAAGAGCTACACGTGTTTTACCCTGGCTCCGCCGTCTATTGCTGTTATGGATATATTAACAGTTATATAAACTGCAAAGTTATTACAAGCACGAGGAAAACTAAGTTTGATAATGCTTTATTGAGGTCAAATGTACACCCTGATATAAAGAGTTGGGCGTTTACCATGCTAGGCTCCACTGTCAGTCAGAGTTGTGTATTCTAGGAACTTGATTCCAGCTCTGGCGATAACTCGAACAGTGCTGGCCGACACTTGAGCTCAGTCATCCACAATCCATTGTAACTCGCGACATGCATCTCTCGACCTCTCTTGTCCAAGTTCCCTGCTCTCCGCTCGACCTCGCCCGTCCAAGCTCCCTGCTCGACCTTGCCCGTCCAAGCTCCCCGCATCTCCGTGCCGACTGGCCCCCAGTTGCACCCATCCTCAAGCCACGCACCTGCGTCCCCGTGCCGGCTGGCCCGCCAGTCGCACCTGTGCCGAAGCCACGCACCAGCGTCCCCGTGCCGGCGGGCCTGCCCGTCGCACCCGTGCCACAGTCACGCAACAGTTTCCCCGTGCTGGGTGGCCCGACAGTCGCACCCGTGCCGAAGCCACGAACCACTGACGATCTTTCTGAAATTCTGGTGTCTTGTAATGGCAGGGCGCTTAGCCATCACTTAAAGGGCCAGAGCGGACGCCCGTCGGACCGGCCACGCCCGGCGTGGACGCCCGCCGGAATGCGTTGCGCGGCACCCCTGCTTGTTTTAAATCTGCAAAAAATCCAACTCCCTAAACCAAAAGGGCACACACATTTAAAACACTAATATTAAAACACATAATAAAAGTAGCTCCCATTTGTCAATACCACAAACCCATTTCACACAAAAACTCAATTCAAATATAACAATCCTCTTCACAAAAGTAAAACCCAAAAAATAAGCTTCTTGTGTTCAATGAGTACTGTTGTGTTCAATAGATTCTGATTTTCATTGAGTTATCTTAACCTGTACTATTAGAATACTACTCTTGTTTCTCTTCAAATAAAACAAATCTTGCTTTCACCTTTTCAAGATTTCTGTGGTTAGGATCTTCCAAGCGCCGGTGCAGTGTGGCCGAGCGGCCCAAGGTGCTGCGTTGAAGCTCTATTTTCTCAGAAAGCGTGGCTTCAATTATCACTACTGCCAATTGATTTCTCTGCCAAAAACTGTCATTGACAACTACAGACCTGTTGGATTTTATGTACCCTCGGCCTTTACCATGCATGTATGGTGCTCTTGCTTTTCTGATGGAATTTGATTTTATGTGTGAAATATGAATTGTATTCTTATATTTAATCTTGCACACTTTTGCACTCTGATGTATTAAAAGTTACTAGAATAGAATTTTATTTACACCTATTGGTTAAAATGTGCACTACACCTTTTGTACTCCACCTCCTTCATTTGTATCAACACCTCCCATTTTTATGACTTGTCCTATCTCTATTAAAAACACCATTGAAGCAGCTTTTTGGCGGGAAATAGCTTGGAGGTGCCTGGAGAGTAGTCACATTCTTTGGCATCTGAATTGTTGCTTTTCCCCCGCCTCTGCAGACGCGGCTTTACATTTCATTCTTTCTGTCTCAGTGTGTGCTCTTGTGTTCGAGTTTATTAAGTGTTGGCAAGTAGCCCCAACATTATACATTGTTTAACTATCTGCTTAAATGTTTCTCCATGACAAAGCCTTAATTCATTACATTCATGTCAAATTCATTCATTCATTTTCTGTACTCTCTGCCTCATTCACATTTTCAGAAAATGATGATCATAAATAATCATATAATTAATGTATTTTTAGTTTATGTAGAATAGTTTTTTACTGGACAGTATTTTCTTGGCTCGTTTTCTGAAGTTTCAGATGAGGAGTTGTGGTACAAGTTACATAAATTGATGCAAAAACAGAATCATCGTCTTCAACACCATAGTACTCAGTGAAAACATTTGAAGTCTATTTACTAGGTTTCGATTTATGAGAGAGGAGGATTGTGATATGGGAATCGAGTCTGTGTGAAATGGGCTTGTGGTATTTTCAAATGGGATGTAGTTTTATTTTATTTATTTTAAATGTGTGGGTCCTTTAGGATTTCTCTTTTAGCAATTGGGAAAACAACTGTAATGTGTAACTGTCAATCATGAGTTACTGAAAATGCATATTTGAAATAAATAAATTGTACTGGAAAATGAAACATTTCTCGAAGGTGTCTAGAGGGTGGTACCGAAACCGAACAGGGATGGGATTTTCCCCTACTTCATACAGTAAGCTATTTGTTATGAACAGACAAATAGAAGATAATGACAATGTTGCAAGCGTTCAAGGACACATCTGGCTACAGGATAGAGCTCTACTAAGGAGAAGCTTGAGACTCATGGAGTCATAACTAGAAACAGGCAAAATACACATTTCAATATGAGACCCACTTCACGACCCTGCTATTTGCAAAGCCCCTCTTTTTTGGGCAATTAATCGAATATTCGTCTCAATATAGACATTACAATATGGACGTCCTGGACTTCAGGTCATGTAACTGACCAATCCTAGGTGCTGCATTCAGCTTCATACCAAGTACAGTGGTACCTCGACATACGATCATAATCCGTTCCGAGACTGAGATCGTATGACGAGGTTCTCGTAACTCGAGCGGCCGTTTCCCATTGAAATGAATGGAAAACAAATTAATTCGTTCCTGCCCTCTGAAAAAAAACCAAAAACAGGATATTGGATTGGAAAAAATGTTTTATTTATTCCAATTCCCCATCTATTAACAAAGTAACACATAACTAGTGGTTTAAAAGAAATTAAATGTGTTTAATCTAACTAAAATTGGGCGGATTTCGCCGAGGGGCTTCGTTTTTTTTTCCACACAACGCACTCGTAAACGGAACAAACACTCCACCCTCACGTTCGCTATCGATGGGCTGTTTGCTGTTGTACTATTCCCTTCAAAATATTCCGAAAATGATGCACACAAATGTCCTCACAATCGGGTAACGCACGACCACTTGCCAACGAGCAGCAGTCTTTAACAGCAATCGCTCCGCTGCTCATGGGAGCTTCGGGGGCGCTGGCTAGCAGCTCCCTTTTAGCTTGTAGCATCTGTGGTCGCATCCGCTTTGAACGGCGCTTATGATAGAGTTGCTACCGGGGATGCTATTGCGGGGAGTTGCGAGCCAGTGCCCCTGATGTTCTTATGAGCAGCAAACGAGAAGTAATATAATACTCCTCATATTAGATAAAAATAACAGGAAATGCAGCAGCTAAGCCTACCCACGTATTGATTGTGGGTAAAGTTTTATTCTGAGAAAGAGTGCCATTGCCTGTCGGCGTTGTGTGCACGAGTATACTTCATTACCCAGAAAGCCCTCTTTTTCCCGCGCATGCCCGTTGTGCGTTGTGTATATTCTTATACACGAAAGATATGCAAAAAAGACAGTGCCATGGCCACCTGGCTTGGTCGCATCACGAAATTTTGATCGCATGACGGGCGAATTATTCGATCAAAATTTCCGTCGTAAGACGAGAATATTGTATGACGAGCGGTCGTATGACGAGGTACCACTGTACTGGGTAAGAAAAAACAAGTTGCCGCAGCAGTAGTGGTCTGCTCAGCCCAAAAATCAATGCATTGTAACTCCTCGGCTGTTTAGGGAGCCATCTCTTTTAGCAGAATGCTACAAGCAAAATGTTGGTGGGGTTGAAACTAACACATCAGACTTTTTGGCAGAGAGAGTCATAAACAATTTATATTTTTACATTGTAGTATTCTTTAGATCCAGAATTTAAAAGTAAAAATACCTGAAAATTTCTATCATCTCTCATTTCATTTCTGAACCACTTTATCCTCATTAGGGTCGCGGGACCCCCTGTGTACTGGATCCAATCCCAGCTGTCTCCGGGCCAGAGGCGGGGGACATGCTGAATCAGTGGCCAGCCGATCGCAGGGCACAAGGAGACGGACAATCATGCACACACAACCATACCTAGGAGTAATTTATAGTGTCCAATCAGCCTACCATGTATATATATTTCAGCAACATGCTTATTTATTTATATATTTATTCATGTATTTATTTATTAACTTACTTATTACCTATCTATTTATGTCTAAAATGACTTTCCTATTTCTGCATCCTCGCCCTCTTGCTACTGTGACAACGAAATTTCCCGAATGTGGGATGAATAAAGTTATCCAAATCAATAAAGGCTTTAGATTTGATTTGATTTGAAGCAAATGACAAACAATGCAATGAAAGCAACAAATTAAGGTGTGTTGTTGGAATTATCTTTAAAAAGTGGCTTCTGGGTTATAGACATGCTCAAGACATTTTTCATTTTCCATTACTATTTATACTATTTATACAACACCACCTTTGCGTCAGGGGAGAAAGAATCCCCTTCCTCTCTGGGCAACCTATCAAAAGTCTAGGGAGGCAGTACACTGCAGAGCTGTCTGATAAACAGATGGAGAGGACCATCATGAGACAAGTTACTGATGGCCTGTCAAGGATTGACCAGAGCCAACTCCCTGCAAAGTTTAAGGTCTGGTGCTACCAGTTCATACTCTACAGAAGTTTAATGTGGCCCTTGCAAATGAGCAAGATCTCTTCATGCACTGTGAGCAAGATGGATGGAAAAGCCAATTCATTCATCAAAAAGTGGCTAGGTCTACCATGTTGCCTTTCTGAAACGGACGTCTTTGAAAAGAATGCACTGTAACTCCAACTACAGTCTATCAGTCTGTGCTACAGGAAAGAGAAGTCTAGGCTGGTTCTCGAGCTAAGAGAGTCCACTGACCAGTCAGTAAGGAACGCCAACATCTAGGTTCCAACTGGCCAGAGGTGGACCGCCCAGGCTGAGATTGACCAAGCTGTCAATAGACTGCATCATCAGGAGAAGGAAAAGCAGGGGTAGGATGGGGAGAAGCACCACGATTCTGGTCCAAGGCAAACAGTATGGTTAGGAAGAAAATGGTGGTGGGGAAGGTGACAAGGATGGGTGAAAAGCTCTATAAAGTGAAGGCTGTGTCGCAGGGCCAATAAGGAAGCTGGACAACCTGGGAGGGAGTTGTCAACCGAAACATCAGTTGGTCCTGAGGAAGATCCCACAGGAGAGAATCAGCTTCCTCATTTGCGCAACTTGTCTGTGTGTTAAACTGCTATTGCGGATATAGACGTAGGTCGTTCTGTCACGGCTTTATCAGAACACATCTGATCTTTCGTCTTTTACTAAAGATTTCCGTGGGAAGGAACAACAAGAGTTGTGTGCAATTTTTTATACTTTGCTTCAGCAGAGGTTCCCTTTACTGTCAAAATATACTTTGCATATACTATCCACATGGTTTTAAAACGTGTTTAGCATTTTACTCCTTGGATGTTTAAATATTTACATCCTCAAACATCTAACTTTGTTAAATGTAGTAGTGATAAATTAACATGTATTAAGTCAACTTATTAATCAATTAAAACTTTTTTAAACCCACTGTTTAGTTCATGAATGTTTTAACTCATATTACACTGAAGAGGCGTTTGTTATGTAGAAAGCTTCCAGATGTTCGTTTAACTTCGTATTTTTAAAAATAATATCTATTTGGATTTCAATTTTTCCGAAGCAATAATTTGTTAGAGATGAGAAAATTGTGATTTGTAGAAAAGTGCTAGTTGTATTTTGATTTGTGCCTTTGTTCAGACCTTTATGGTTTAAAGTCAGCATCTAGACCAGGGGTCTCAAACTCGCGGCCCGCGGGCCAACTGCGGCCCCGAGGACGATAATTTGCGGCCCCCGTCTTAATATGAAAGATTAATGTTCGTGCGGCCCGCAAGATTGATATGAATGACACTTGTTGTGTTCGGAGCTGAATGAACCAATCACGGTGAGGTATACGGCTCTGGAGGGCGGGACATCGGCTGGGCTGTCCAGTGCCTCGCTCACTCACTCATTCATTCCTCCAATCAGCTGGGCGGAGGAGAAGCCGTGAAGCCGATCACTCCGCTCGGCGCGCACACTCCTCCGCTGCTCTCAGCATAGAACATAGAGCGAAAGTGCGCATGCGCCACAAACCCGCTCGACTGAACGTGAAAGATCAACCCAAGACTCATTCCAAGTGCAAAAACAAATTACAGAGCCCCAGAGATGTCTCTTTCAAAGCCTGGCGTGAAGAGAAAGGTCGGTGATGAGCACAGACAGTTTCAAGAAAAGTGGGGAGTGCAATATTTCTTTGTTGAACACAGGGGCACCCGACGTGTCTCATTTGCACTGAAAAAGTTGCGGTGCACAAGGAATACAATTTGAAACGTCATTATACTACGACTCGTAGTCTACGAGACATGCTGAGGAGTACGAAAAATACCAGGGAAATGAGAGAGCCAACCAGGTTGCCAGTCTTAAAACATGTCTTCTGAGGCAACAGGATTTCTTCAAGAAGGCTACCAAAGACAGTAATGCAGCAGTCGAAGCTAGCTACGCCGTTTGTGAGTTGATTGCTAAAGCAGGAAAGCCATTCACAGAAGGTGAATTTTTCAACCACATCAGCCTTTCTGCCAACACCGTGGCAGAGCGCATTTCTCACCTGTCAAGTGACATTTATGATCAAATGTGTGAGAAAGCACAATGTTTCAGTGTATATTCAGTGGCTCTTGATGAGACCACAGACATCACAGACACTGCCCAGCTCGCAACATATGTCCGTGGTGTTGATGACAATTTTGAAGTAATGGAGGAGTTGCTCACAGTAATTCCAATGCATGGCCAGACCACCGCTAAGGAAATATTTCACCAGCTGTGTGATGCCATTAAGAATGCCGGTTTGCCATGGAAGAGCTTTGTTGGAATAACAACTGACAGGGAGGAAGAATGGACTGGTAGCACTTGTTCAAAAAAACTGGAAGAGGAGGGTGTGGAGGAGGCCATAGCTCTGCACTGCATTATCTATCAGCAGGCCCTTTCCAGCAGATGCCTGAAGTTTGACAATGTGATGTCTGTCGTTGTGAAATGCATCAACCAAATCAGATCCAGGGGCTTAAAGCACAGAAGGTTCCGTGCTTTTTTAGAGGAAATGGAGTCAGAATATGGGGATGTGCTCTACTTCACTGAGGTACGTTGGCTCAGCAGGGGAAACGTGTTGAAGAGATCTTTTGAGTTGAGAACAGAAGTAAAAGACTTCATGAGATAGACGGGGTTGCTGTTCCTGTGCCAAGTGATCCCAAATGGCTCATGGACTTGGCTTTTCTTGTTGATATCACACATGAGCTTAATGTACTGAACAAGAAGCTACAAGGCCAGGGGCAACTTGTCAGTGCTGCCTATGACAACGTGAGAGCATTCTGCACTAAACTTGTGTTATGGAAAGCCCAGCTCTCTCAGACAAACCTTTGCCATTTCCCAGCATGCAAGGCTCTCGTGGATGCAGGCACACCATTCAGTGGTGAGAAGTATGTTGAGGCCATTTCGAAGCTACAGGAGGAATTTGATCACAGATTTGCAGACTTCAAGACACACAAAGCCACATTTCAAATTTTTGCGGACCCCTTCTCCTTTGATGTGCAAGATGCCCCTCCTGAGCTTCAAATGGAGCTCATTGACCTGCAGTGCGACTCTGCACTCAAAGCCGACTTCAGGGAGGTGAGTGGAGAAGCAGACAAGCTTGGGCAATATTTGAGAGAGTTGACCCCCAGCTTCCCTGAACTTTCCCAAATGTTCAAGCGGACCATGTGCCTTTTTGGGAGCACATACTTGTGTGAGAAGCTCTTCTCCACCTTGAACTTCAATAAGTACAAGTACAGGTCCAAACTTACTGATGAGCATCTTCAAGCTCTACCGAGGGTCTCCACTGCTTCCTCCCTCAAGCTAAATGTGACTCAGCTATGTGAGAAGAAGCGCTGCCAGGTCTCTAGCAGCAAGGAGTAGGCAAGAGAAGCCGTGTTCAGAATATTTCATGTTCAATGTTCCATTCAAGTTCAGAAAGTTAAAGGTTAAAGAGCTGTTAATACAGACATTTGAAACGGAATTAAAATAATTCATTTTCTCTACTTAGCCAGCTAATGTATATCTACTGTATGCTCATTATTATTATTATTTTATATTTGTGTTACTGATTGATTGATTTTTTATTCATCTTTAAGTTAATTTATTTCTTGTTAAAAAATAAAGATATTTGATAATGTTGGAATGTTTTATCAGCGCTTTTCTTGTGGAAATCCTGATGCGGCCCAGTCTCACCCAGACTCGGCCTTTAGCGGCCCCCAGGTAAATTGAGTTTGAGACCCCTGATCTAGACAAACTAAGGACAAAACATTATCACAAGATTTAAAATTAATACTCTCTATTCCCCAATGAAGTTTCATGCATTTTTTTAATGACTGCATTCATGCTCTGCAAAACACTAGATGTTAGTAGCAAAGTGCATACCTGACCAAACAAAACAACAGGAACTGTGTGGGGGAGTGGGGCTTCATCGTCAAGTAGGTTACTCCAAAAAAGTAGCACATGCGCATTCACTATGTACAAATATTTGCAAGAGCAGCAAAGCATGATGAAATTATTTATCATACTTTAAAATTAAATTAAAGATCGGTCAGTTGATGTAATGTAGAATTCAGTGGCAGGCCATCAGGGCCTTCAAGGCCTTCTCTGCTGGCCTAAGAAATATCTGAATCATATATTGTTGGAATAATGATTCAAACCTTTTAAATCATTATTAGTAATATTTAATTAAAAAAGGAAGAACATCTTTCAACAAATTCTGCTTACAACTTCGAAGGAGATGCCTTGTGACGTCGTCTCAGTCCACAGTGCATTCTGAATTGCAGTAACTGAATCATTGTATTTAATCGCGACATTCGAAAAACATGGTTATGTAATCAGTACAATAACACTCGATGGTTTAGAAAAACAACAGTGTGAGGAATGCATTATAAGGTCAACAAAGTAGTATTATAATGTAAGCAAAGCCGTATTTTCAAATCTGCTGTTGGAGTCTCGTCATAACAGTCTCATTTGGTCCTGCCGGGAGAAATGTCCGTAACGCCGTGACCTCTTTTCCTTTGCCCTTGAGGAGTCGAATGTGGAGGAAAAAGTCCATCTTCCCATGACTTGATTTATAGCCTTACTACTTATTGAAAAATGCTTACAACACATATAGAATATTCCATAATAATTCTAACATTCCCTCCTTTTACTATATGTTTGTTATTCATTTTATGACAAATACGAAAAGAGACAGGGATATCTCCGTTGGCTGTTTTAATTTTACCCGCTTAGGCATCTCCTCGTTCGGCAGGTCTGAAAAGCAGAAAATAAGATCATTTTCGCCCAATCCATCGGAATTACCATGCTCCTGGAATTCACTGTTGGTGTCAGCACGTTTCATCAGTAGGGGATATAATTCATGCAATTTAGAATTTGTAGGGGCAATCGCAGTGGTTATAAGTCGGCTTATCAAAGATCTTAAGCAGGGAATAATACAACACCCACATAATGTCAAAATCGTAGCAAAAAGGGCTACGGAAAATGCCACAAATTAGGCCAAATCATTATTAGTGAGGCCACAAATCTGTCAGCGGACATTATTCTACTCCAGGATGCTTTTTCATCTTGCGGTTTAGGGTCTGCAGGCCATCGTTGGCCCTGGTGTGGGACCCAGTGGGGGGCGTGTTGTTGAGTGCAACATTTTCAAACATTGCATACGCCCCCTGCTCCTTCAAGAAGCATTTCAACCGCTGCACGATCCTGGAACGCCATCAGACTAGTGGCTGCCAGTTGTTCCTTTATCGCCACAAATCCCTGTTCAGTATAATTTCCAAGTTTTTGGACATTGTAATGCAGGTAATTATCCAATCAACATTTTTGTTTGGAGTAATTAAAAGAAAAATATACTTCCAACCTGCTGCGATCTGATTAGCCAACTTATACTCATCTGGTACGCCCCGTGGATGCCAATCGCATCAATGTATGTCGGATCACCCTCTCTCCATGCCGATCGACGCCGTCGCGAGGGGCCCGCCATCATACCGGATTTCTGTGCAGCCAATTGTATCTCCTCTACTGTAGATGGAAAAACAGACACTGGTAATAGCAGTGAGACCAAGGCACAAAGTCCTGCTGTCATTTTGGCAGGAGTCGTATAATTTGTTTTGACCCCACCACCACCATAGGTCAGAACGTGGAATCAGGGGTGCAGTCTGTTTTAGGACGTGGGCACACCACGTCACATTTATCGCTCCCAGTGCCGGACCGTGCCCTGTGAGGACTAAGCAGGTAAGATGATTAAACGCGACATGTGTTGAAAAGTTAGGCTTGTCCTTTGCTGCCGTTGTAACTGGGTAGACATTATTCCATTTCATACATTTTGGGCTTACATCTTTTGTCATTATCTCCTTTACACAATCAGGGGTAATTTGCGCGGGTACTACTCTTAAGAGAGGTCGGCCCCCCATACATGTTATATAGGTTTGATACAGGTTTGATTTATAATAGCTGCATTTTCCATCAACAATAACCAATTATTTCTTACCGCCTCCCGTTTGGGAACTCCCCGTTGCAGAAATGAATTCTCTGGTCATCTCAGATTTTAATTTTACTATGGCGGATCCGGGTGTTTCCATCTCTGACGACCTTCTTACCCATGGACTTAGGAAAAACGTCAGACAAAGATCCACAAGTTAATTTGTCAGTCTGAATTATGATTTGTAATGCCCCACCGTATGGGTTAATTTTATCGAAGGCCTGATGGTTTTTTTCGCACACGTGTGTCATCCAAGCTTGCCAATCTAGACCAGTTTCTGCAACAAGGTTTCCCCAATCTGTTTTAGGACTGTTATGTACCACACATATTCTATAAAATCCATGTGTATCCTTTGAAATGGATATGTAGCTTTTGTAGCTTGACATAAGGGGAATCGCCCGTGTTTTGGCCATATATCTGCATATAGATTGAATATATAACCTCCCCCTTTTTTGAGGCATGAAATTTACCATGACTCAAAATGGTAGCCCTCCTAGATAAGACTTTTGTTTTTGTTTAGTCCCCCAGGTTCCCAAAATTTCGCATTGCAGAAATCAAAAAATTTCATTTGGTGAAATTCTTTTCTTTTTGTTTCTGTCCTACTCTGCCACCGCCGTCCTTGAAAGGCTTATCAGCGATTTCAGAAATATTCTACCTTGATATTAGAATATTGATATATCTTGGTGGCCAGCCAATTAAAACACAAAAGACAGACACTCATCCACGCTCGCACTCATAATCAAGGAATTTGCTTTGAGTGCTCCCCCAATCATCCATAATTTTGGTTTGTTGGAGTAAAACTGGAGTACCCAGAGAAAACCTACGAATTCTTGAGGACACCAGGAATACTCCACACTCCGGAAGGTCTGGATCCACTCCGCATTAGTAGATACTCGAACCGCAAGATTGATGCCTGAAGAAACTAGATAATTAATGTATTAGATTCACATGCCACATATCTAAAAATAGAAATTTGTTCAATTGCCACCGCCCCTTACCCCAGTCAGTCAGCATGTAGACTGCCATGCGAGTGGCTGTGATTAACTATCTATTCGCCAATAATGCAATAACGGAAAAGTTGTGACACATTGAAACACACACACACCCCCTTTTAGTATTTTAACCGTTTGTAAAAACTTTATCTCCATGTTCTGGATTAAGTTACACCCCCTTTCAATGTTATCGAATTTTGCCCATTCTAGTCAACCCATCTACTTAAAGCATTTCTCCAAGGTTGATATTTTATAATTTGGAGATGTTATTTTTAAAACATAGACATTATTTCATCACTTGTTTCCCACCATGAAAGGCCCCACCTGAATTTAGATTTTTTTTGGTAGATATTCCCCTTTATCTAAGCTTGTTATTGCCCATCGTTATCACCGTAACATTCAGGTGTATTAACCCCATAATTGCAATGCAGTAAGTTTTGGCTAAATTCTTAATTTGTATGCCCCTAAAGTAATAGACAGTAATAACGTCCCAATAGTCATCAATATGACCTATACCAAAGCATTTTCCCCCTCTAGGTCAAACAAGGAACGCCTTTTGTGCACTGAAAGACGCTCCATGTTTCTTCTAGGGAAACTATGCCTATCCTTAACCAATTATCTTATCTACCCCAGCCAGGTTCAATTTACCTAACAATTTGGACGAATGCCATGAAATTTCTCATTTCCGCATTGTTAATTTCATGTCTGATTTCTTTAACAACCAAATAACTCTTAATACCTAAGACATAAATTGCAAATCACCCCATACTATGTTTACTTAAGATAAGAGCCATTTCTTATAGCTCCCTGTTACCACAAGAAAAATGTACAATTAAATTAGAGAAATCCACCTTTTACTAGGCATTTCCTAATTACAATTTTCAATGCTTAATAAAGGACCCACAAATTGTCACCAATATGCCATAATATTGTAAAAAAAAAATCCTATATTAAAGTATTTTGAACAATCCAACCATTCAAAAACAGTAATAATAATGTTTTATCCTCCAAAACTAGCTCTCTTCAATTAAGAGCCCTTTGAACTTCACAAAACAAAAAATAAAATAATAATAATAGTATTATTCCCAATTCCAAAGCTTTTACCAAATCAATCTTTGCCAAACAGATTTTCTATCACCTCGAAAGACATTTCTGATTAAATCCCAAAAATAAATGCGAAGATAATCGCGGAACCCTGCATCCCTTGCAGACTATGTTTTGTTCTTATTCTGAAATGTTTAAACGGAAGCGCGCCCTTAGCCGCTGACTGTGACCTTCACGCTCGCTGCAGAAGCAGCATCCTTATCTTTTGTTTACAAATTCCAAAATGCTCTCTTTTCTTTGTGCCCAATGCTTCGCCTCCTGTGCCTCCTGTGAGCAATTATTTTTTAGAGAAGACTAAATTAATAAACTAAATTAATTACTCTCCCGATATCCAACTATATCATCATATCATCATAGTTTGCCAAGACCCCATAATCACAATATGCTGCAAGCACAACTATATCATAGCAAAACCCATTTCTGCCCTCAAGTTTGCTTCAGCACCCCCAAGGCCAATTATTGTAATATTCAGCCGCACCAAAACAGAGCGCTCCCCCCGCAATCAAAGCATTATTCGGCAAGTTTAGAGTCTGACCAAAACGCAGTTTTGGCAACCCCGCTAAACATTTAATTGGCTGTTTTGTATTTCGGTTAACCAAAATATTCCCGCTAGCAGACGGGAACGAAACCAGGATAAGCCACAATAAGCCATTTCATTCCAGTACATTGACAGTACATTTAGTTACCATTAACAAAGTATGCCTAGCAGCATCACACAAAAATTTTATTTGCATCCCATTCACGAACAGTGTGATTTCAGGTTTAATTGTATCAAGTGCCAATATCTCCGCTAAATTTAGTTCCACTTCCCTCTGCTCAAATCCATTGCTCGTTTTGAGCAGGCCCCCCGACTAGTCATGCTGATTGGCCTTCACTTTTAGAGGCCCTGTTATTTGGGCAATCGCGGGATATATGACCTATTTTCCCACAGATCCAACAGATTTTCTCTCTGTTACCTCGATTTCTGTTGAACTTCCCTGCATATTCTTTTTCATTATCCCTGTTAAAAGGTTTACGTTCCCACCCCTTATTTTGGTCAAAAATCCCGTCCTCGTTAGAGGGTGCCCCCCCCTTTCTTTTCCCTTTCTTTTTTAAAACCTCTTCAGCCTGGACCGCCTGATTTACGTATTGTTCAAGCGTGCCCGTAGGCCTGTCTATCCAGTGTTTTTCAATCCATTCCCTAAGCGTATAATTTGAATGAGCATGCAACACATTTTTTAGCTGCTCCTGATAAAGGCTGCCCACCGCGTGGTCTTCAGCGATGCCGCTGTTGGCCTTAAAACAAGCCGTCATCCTGATTTGATATTCTGCAAAAGGCTCACCATCCCTCTGCTTAGCTCTGCTGATCACGGTATAATTAGCTATTGTTTTAAACTTCCCCGTAACCCGATCAATCAGTTCATGCACTCTCAAATCACGACCGTCATGACACAACGGGCCACCATCAGCTTTTGGATTCCAATCACCTCTATCTGCATGCCAATCACCTTTTAACGCGAACATCCAAATTTGCTGCGTTTCCACCCCATTCAGGTAATAAGATCTAATGTCCTCTTTTCTGTGGAATAACACAGCCTCTGTGTTTCCAGTCCCACCGTTATCAACTGATTTAACGCATCCATCACTCCGTTCCCTTGCCATCATAAACCAATAATAGGTATCATTATATCCCTCCTGCTCCATTTTGCTAAGGTTTCCCCCATGCTTAGCACGTATTTTATCCTGCAGTATCAATATCTTATGCATATTAAGCTGGCCAGCAAATCCATATTTATTTATCCATAAGTTTAGGTGTTTAATTCTCAAAGCGCTCTGATTCTCAACAAATTTCCAATCTTTACACGGCAGACGCATCTTTGGATCGTCGTCAATAGCCGCTTTACTGCCTCCACTACCCATTTTTGGAGTGGATTTGTGTGCCCCCGTAGTACCTTTTTTTTTTTTTAGGTTTTTTTAACAACTACACACACACCCAAACACCGTCAACGTTTATAGACCACACCGTGTCTACCTGCTAGTGACTAGTATTCGCAGGGTTTTAAAATCGCTAATCCCCAGGACGCGAGCCTTACTTCTCAAAATAAGGCCTTCGCGTGTGATGCCCTTCGCGCATTTGGATCCCGTCAACAATATGCAGCCATCACACGCGGACTCGGCAGAAATGTCGATAGATGCTTACCCAGAGGATAGTCGTCAACCGATCAGAAAACAGGCGCTGCTGAGAAATAATCCAGCCTGGAAAAGGGATTCTCGCCGTGCACGGTCACTCCAGATATTAAACTGCAGCGTCTGGATTCCTTATCGGTGTGTTGACCCCGGCTACTCGAAGGACCAAATGTTGGAATAATGATTCAAACCTTTTAAATCATTATTAGTAATATTTAATTAAAAAAGGAAGAACATCTTTCAACAAATTCTGCTTACAACTTCGAAGGAGATGCCTTGTGACGTCGTCTCAGTCCACAGTGCATTCTGAATTGCAGTAACTGAATCATTGTATTTAATCGCGACATTCGAAAAACATGGTTATGTAATCAGTACAATAACACTCGATGGTTTAGAAAAACAACAGTGTGAGGAATGCATTATAAGGTCAACAAAGTAGTATTATAATGTAAGCAAAGCCGTATTTTCAAATCTGCTGTTGGAGTCTCGTCATAACAGTCTCATTTGGTCCTGCCGGGAGAAATGTCCGTAACGCCGTGACCTCTTTTCCTTTGCCCTTGAGGAGTCGAATGTGGAGGAAAAAGTCCATCTTCCCATGACTTGATTTATAGCCTTACTACTTATTGAAAAAATGCTTACAACACATATAGAATATTCCATAATAATTCTAACATACCGTAATTACTCGAATATAACACGCATATTTTTGCTATATAATTAATTCCAATAGTTGGGGGTGCGTGTTATAATCAATAACTAAAATAAATTACAAATTTTCGATCGAAAAAAGCATTGTCAAACTCACTTTGACGCACGGACATTGTGCAATTTCCAACTTTGAATTCAAAATACACGCATATTAAAGATCGTCAAGCCTCACAAACATCACAATCCTGCATTAATAAGCTGGAAAGTAGAATACTACATTGTAGTGTAGTACGTACTTGTATTTAAAAATATGTCCAGCGGGGGGCAGTACATTCCCTTGTTACATGTGATAGTCTTTTCCATTGTGCATATCTTCAAATCATTTATTTATTCAATTTGTATGTTCCTTTTCTTGTTTGAGAATGACAATAGATATTTGAATTAAAACATGGTATTGTCAATTGAAATGTAGTCAATGTTCAAGGAAGTCTAAAAGGTATTGCAACATAACATGTCTACATGATATGTTTGTCCACTCTGTGTATCATCTATTGCCCTAAAATTCAAACGCATAACTCCCAACTGCACGACACTCGACACGCTCGTACCTGAAGATTTCTCTATCCGGTTTTGAACAAAACAATCGTGAAACGAAGAAAAAAAGGTAAGATTTCTCATTTTCGTCAGCGGGAAATTTTAGGTGCGCACTATATTCGAGTACTGCATTTTTCCAGATTTTTTTGGCCCAAAATTACCTGCGTGTTATTTTCGAGTGTGCGTTATATTCGAGTAATTACGGTATATTATATTTTGTCCACCAATACTTATTAAATAATTTAACGTTGTCTGTTAACCAATCACATTTCAGCCATTATTTGTTGCCAGGGTCAGAAATCTGCCTCAAGGCCTTCACAATCAGTTCTGCAGGCTGTGCTGCATTAAACAAGTGTCGATAAGCCTGTTGCCTTAACCAATCAGATTTCGAGTTGGCAACACCACAATGCCTTGTCACAGGCGTAAGGATACGTCATTGCCTTGTCGCAGGCGTAGGGATACGTCATTGCATTGTCGCAGGCGTAGGGATACGTCATCGCTTTCACCAACTATGATTAGCTACCAAACTGTATCAGTAGCTAGCTGCACAAGCATATTGTTGTGTTGATTAAAAGCCATTTTCAAGACGGACTATGCCAGAAATATGACAGGACAGGCTCGACTTTCAGCATTAGCTTCGATGGCGATAGAAAAGAAGGAAGAAAGAAAGGAGAATGGATATTGTGTACAGTTAAAAAGATTTTTGGTGCGTAAAATATGGCTATATTCCTAAATAATATTTCAATTGTGGGCCCGGTTCTGATATCTGAAAAGCTCCTGTGTTCGTATTCAAGCTCCAGTGTTTGTATTTAATCACTAAATGCTGCTAGGAAGTGGATTTTACCCAATTTTAGTGCATTTTTTGCCGTTTCGGGTATGGACGTATATGGACGTATCGGAGTTCATCGCTCTTTTTCCCGGAGAAATTATACTCCGGGCCAGGTTCTGATGTCTAAAAAGCTCTAGTATTTGTATTTAATCAATAAATGCTGTTAGGAAGTGGATTTTACACCGTTTTAGTGCATTTTTTGTCGTTTTGCCCCTGACGTCCATCGCTGTCTTTTCCCGGGGAAATCACCCCCCTGGCCCGGTTGTAATGTCTGAAAAGCTCCAGTATTTGTATTTAATCAATACATGCTGCTAGGAAGTGGATTTTACCCCATTTTAGTGTAATTTTTGCCTTTTCGCGTATGGACGTATTCCCGGGGAAATGATACTTCGGGCCTGGTTCTGATGTCTAAAAAGCTCCAGTATTTGTATTTAATCAATAAATGCTGTTTTCGACTGGATTTTAGCCCATTTTCGGGCAATGTTTGCCGGTACGCCATTGAAGTTCATCGCTGTGTTTTCCCAGGAAAATCACCCCCCTGGCCTGGTTGTAATGTCTGAAAAGCTCCAATATTTGTATTTAATCATTAAATGCTGCTCGGAAGTGGATTTAACCCCATTTTTGTCCATTGATTTATTGATCATTTTTTTATGTGTCGCAGCTGTAGCTGCAGTAGAGGTTTTATAGCCATAAAATAGTTTTTGAGGGTTGGATTGATTTGTTGAAGGCGCTACGAGAAAATGCACGGACCGCCACTGGATTCAAGTATGAAAAAAGTGTTGTCATCAGGTTATGCACTTGTGATGTGTTATTATATTCTATTATTGATAGAACATACACCAACTTTGTCTAATCTTGTATTCGCGCATGCTAGCGATTAGCATGAAAAGCTAAAGTTCAGCACATTAGCTCACTGCATTAGCAAGATAGCTCAGTCAACTTACCAGACATAGACAACTCTGTTACAGCATTTTGTTGATTCTGTTTTAAGAGTTTTTACATCTTTATTTTGAGATTTTTGCACTTGTGATGACTATTAACAGTAATCATATTATGATTTTCTACATGCTTCCTCAATGGAAGCAAAGTTGAGAAACACTGTTCTGCCCACTTGAATATGAAGACAAATTTAATTTCACAACAATTTGGGAAGGACAGAAATTGTGAAGGGAACAACCCTAGCTAGTATTCCCTCACTGAGATGATTCTCATCCTGGGTGGGTTCTTCTGCCTTGTGGAGCAGATAATTTACCAGATCACAGAAACTGAGGAAACAACAAGATAAGACATTATGTTATGTTATGTTAGGGAAAAAGAAGTTGTATTAGCCAATTTCAACTACTATGGAGAGGTCATGGCCCTTGCAGGGGTTGAACCCACAACCTTGCCATTATTAGCACCCCATGATGACCAACTGAGCCATGTGCTGAAGAATCCAGATGTTTGCTTGATAACGAAAATGCAACATGTCAGCTAGCTAAACTGTTACGTTATGGCAAAATAAATTGTAGTAGGCAATTTCAACTGACTATGGACAGGTCATGGCCCGTATGAGTGTCTAACCCACAACCCTGGCGATATTAGCACCACGCTCTATCCACCTCAGCTAACCGGCCATGTGCAGAATTATCCATTTTTTTGCGTGATAACGAAAATGCAACACGTCAGCTAGCTAAACAGTTGTTACGGCAGAAGAAGTCATAGTAAGCAAATGTGACTGACTGCAGAGAGGTCATGGCCCGTACAGGGGTTGAACCCATGACCTTGGCGCTTTTGGCACCACGCTCTGACCAATTGAGCTTACCGGCCATGTGCTGAAGAATCCAGATTTTTGCATGACGCAATTGCAACACATCAGCTCGCTAAACAGTAATGTTACGGCAGAAGAAGTAGGAGTAGGTAATTTCAATTGACTTTGGAGAGGTCATGGTCTGTACGGGGATCGAACCCACAACCTTGGCATTACTAGCACCATGCTCTGACCAACTGAGCTAACCGGCCATGTGCATGGAATCCAGATTTTTGATTGATGCCCGCAAATGCAACATGTCAGATAGCTAAACTGTTATGTTTTGGAGAGAGCGGGAGAGCGGGCGAGCGGCGAACAGGAGAGAAAATGAATAATTAACACAAGTATGCCACAAAAAGACCCCACATGAGAAATATAAAATTTTATGCAATTTCCCTTGTAATGGATAAGCGGTACAAAAAAAGAGTGTTTTGTTATTCCAATCAGTTGTGATTTTTGAAGCAGCTATGGTGAAATGCTGGCTTATATGCAGAAGCACTATCTGGAGGGTAGAACTACAATGTTCCTTGTTTTGCTCGGTCCAGAAATCAATGGATCGTATATATATTCCTAAATAATATTTCAATTGCGGGCCAAGTTCTGATATCTGAAAAGCTCCAGTGTTTGTATTTAATCACTAAATGCTGCTAGGAAGTGGATTTTACCCATTTTTTTGCCGTTTCGCCATTGACGCCCATCACTGACTTTTTCAGATTGGAAACAATAAACATCAAGAGATAGAGAATAAAACAAAGATTGAGTTATGGTGGGCTTCCAATCCTTAGCCAACATGTATTCTCGTACAAAGGGCCCAAAGTCTTTAGCTGAGTGAGGAGATATCATCATGGAAACATGTGGATGAGATGGTTACATGGTGGGATCTGGCGGGTTATCCTTCATGTACCATTTTAATTGTTCATCAGACAAATGTGTATTGAAAGCCATTCCAGGCTTACCAATAAACAAATCGCCACAATGTATTTGCCAAGTGTGTCCTTCAATTGTTTGGAAAGAATCAGTATATACCTCATTACCTTGCCTATCATAGTAGAGCGTAAAATGCAAGCAGTCAGAAACAAAGTCATAGGTACGTAGGTGACCTATTCCAGGGCAGCCACAAAGTCCAGCAGGGTTCAGCTTGTTTCCAGTAACATTAACATTACATTCCCTTTGTAGATTGTCTATCATCTATAAAACTTTCTTACTCAATGTTTTTCCAATAGTTACACATAAAATAAAAATTGATTTACATTTCTATCAATTATCCCCTTCAACATCAAAAAGATAAAAACAATTTACTGTTAATTTCAGACATGAAGTTACTGTATTTTCACACCTGTAGAAAGAAAACAACCTTTTATATATTAATTTGTCAAATTGTTCAAATTAATGTATTCATTTTCCTCTTAGTTTTAAATCTTAGCAAATAACACTTCTCTTTTTTGTCACCTTTGAATTTGGAAGGCTGATTTTGTCAACAAGAAGACCCAAAAAGTATTTTTTCACCAAAAAGAGAGGTCTATTGGAACTACCAAAAAGATGACACGTTAAATTGGTTTAAAAACGTAATTCATCTTATAATATGACAAAAGTATAAGGACATTGTACTACTTATTTATTTTGAGCAACTTCATTGTCTTTCACACCATATTTCTACTAATGTTTCTTAGATCCTAGATTCAATATATCAATTATTTTCATTAAAATGTATCAGGTTTGAATAACACTCAATATTCTTATTGGATTTGCTATCAAATCCAATAGACAAAAACTGCAATTTTTCAAATTTCTTAGGCATGTCTTTAAATGTGAGGATATATTTTCCATATTATTTAAATAGTAAATTAAATAAAATCTTCAACGACACTCAATTTTCTTAAACAGTAATACCTTGACATACAAGTGTTCCAACATACGAGACAAATATGATATCAAATATGAGCATACAAGATGGTTCCCAATTGTGAGTTGGTAGAACAAATTTTGCTGTTTTTTTTTAGGATGGAAACGGATTAATTTGTATTTTGTTCATTTCTATGGGAAGAATTGACTTGAGATACGAGTAAATTCACATACTAGCTCGATCCCGCAGTAAGCTCGTATCTTAAGGTATTACTGTATTTGAAGTGAGGATCCATATTAAACATTAAAAAGTGTAAACAAGATTTTCAGAATGCAAAATACAATTATACTTCGATTACAATGATCTTTCATACAGAAATTGATAAAGCAAGCAAAGCCGTAATTGGCCACTGCTTATCACACCACATTTGCGTATTTTAAGTCTATCCTTACGACAAAATCTCTGGCAAGAAGCTGAGCAGGAAAAGGGTTTCTGACCGTAGTGGGTAATTGTTTTTAAGATATTCCTGCCACAAATTGAGCAATAAAAGGGCTTTTCTCCTGTGCGGGTTGCTAAGTCTTATTTTCAGGTTTTTCAATTGTGTAGCTTTTTAATTGGGCTGTTGTAGCGAATCTGTGGCCACAGTCTGAGCAGGAAAACTTTGTTCTCCAGTGTGGGTTCTTGTGTGTCTTTGTAAATCTTGTTTTTGAGAAAAGGCTTTACCGCAAACTGAACACGAAAATGGCTTTTCACCTGTGTGTGTTCTGGTGTGCCTAATTAAGTGTCTCTTCTGTGTGAATGTTTGACTACAAACTGAACACGAAAACGGTTTTTCACCTGTGTGTGTTCTTGCATGACTAATTAAGCTTCCCTTCCGTGTGAATGTTTGACCACAAACTGAACACGAAAATGTTTTTTCACCTGTGTGTGTTCTTGTGTGCCTAATTAAGTGTCCCTTCTGTGTGAATGTTTGACCACAAACGGAACACGAAAATGGTTTTACACCTGTGTGTGTTCTTGCATGACTAATTAAGCTTCCCTTCTGTGTGAATGATTGACCACAAACTGAACACGAAAACCTTTTTTCACCTGTGTGTGTTCTTGCATGACTAATTAAGTGTCCCTTCTGTGTGAATATTTGACCACAAACGGAACACGAAAATGGTTTTTCACCTGTGTGTGTTCTTGCATGACTAATTAAGCTTCCCTTCCGTGTGAATGTTTGACCACAAACTGAACACGAAAACGGCTTTTCACCTGTGTGTGTTCTTGCATGACTAATTAAGCTTCCTTTCTGTGTGAATGATTGACCACAAACTGAACACGAAAACGTTTTTTCACCTGTGTGTGTTCTTGCATGACTAATTAAGTGTCCCTTCTGTGTGAATGTTTTACCACAAACGGAACACGAAAATGGTTTTTCACCTGTGTGTGTTCTTGCATGACTAATTAAGCTTCCCTTCTGTGTGAATGTTTGACCACAAACTGAGCATGAAAGTGGTTTGTCACCCGTGTGGGTTCTTGTGTGTATTTTAAATTTTCCCTTGTGTGTAAATGTTTTACCACAAACTGTACATGATAAGGGTTTCTCCCCAGTGTGGCTCCTTATATGTGTTTTCAAAGAAGACTTTTTCCCAAATGTTTTCCCACACTGAAAGCATTTGCAGAGTTTGTCGCCACTGGGATTTTTCTTAACATCTTCAACATCATCATCGTCAAAAAGCAAGTCGTTGCCATCTGATAAAGGAGCAATTAAATTTTCTGCTCGCCATCCTTCCGTTGAGCTGCCGCTCAGAAGCTCCGGCCCTCTGTTAGCCACGCCCAGATCATCTTCACTCTTGAAAGGCTCACCAGTTGACCATTTGACCCATTCCTCGTTTTTGATTGGAGGTTGCTCTTCTCTTTTGCACTGTTGAGGGAACTCTGGCTCCTTCTCTTTAATTTGGGGCCATCCTGAGCCGTTTACAGGCTCCGCCCCTCCGCTGGCCACGCCCAGATCATCCTTTTTCACGGACTTACCAGGTGACCAGGTGAAATGATCTTCCTCCTTTTTGATGGGAAGTTGCTCGTCTCCCATTTGTTGTTGAGGGAACTCTGGCTCCCCCTCTTTAATTAGGGGCCATGTTGTGGTGTTTGCAGGCTCTTCCCCTCGACTGGCCACGCCCAGAACATCTTCCCTCTTCACGAACTCACCAAGTGACCAGGTGAAATGATCTTCCTCCCTTTTGATTGGAAGTTGGTCGTCTCCCATTTGTTGTTGAGGGAACTCTGGCTCCTCTTTGATTTGGGGGAGCTCAACTTCCTTTTTAAGGCCAACAAACTCTCTGAAACCTGCAAAATACAAAGATAATACGCGTCGCTACATGCAGTCAAAAATTGGGAATCTTTTTTCTTCTTACTTTTACATGTTTATTATCACAGCATGGTTAATTATTTCGCAAAGATATATGCCAGAAAAGTCACCTTTCAGGTTCAATCCAATCATCTACTACACAATTTAAAGCCAAAATAGTGGTGAATTGAGATTTTAAATATTTTATCATTTTTTATTTTATGGTCATGTTCTTGAAACGTTGCAAAAATCTAAAACTTGTTATCTTGGGTTAAAATGGGTTAAGTTCATCCAACTTTTTCTTTTTTTTCTTTTTAATGGACGTGTGAGGTCAATTTACATTGTTTCTTTTTGTGAGGCTGAAAATAATCTGCTTGAAAATGTTGATGTCTTCAGTTAATTATTATTTTTATTTCATATTACAGCAACTTTTGGTTTGAAGGTAAATTTAGAGAAATAAAGACGCCTGCAGGTTTTATTATTTACTTTTCATAGTGTAAGAAACGAGTTGTTTCATCTTTATTACAGAACTTTTAAAATCATCAAACTGCTGTCAAACAATGAGTTGGTAATGAAAACTATAGCTCTATAATTAATACTTTATTTATTTGAAGGAATAATCTTTAAGAAACGTTTAGTTCGGAGAGATTAAACACAAAAAGTGGCTAAAATAAAAAACGAATAAAAAAGAAAAAAACCTTTTGCAAACATTCGAGACTTGATGGCGTCATGTTCTGCGTGGGGGTGTCTTTTTTGGGGGTCCCCTGCTCGAATGGTGTATTTTGCGTAATTTTTGCAACATAGTAGGAACTGATGAAAAAATGGGATTTGTCACAAATTCTCACCAAAAACAGGAAAAGTTAACTCACCTGACATTTTCGGGATTGATATTTGCTTGCTAGACGAAGCGTTAATTTCAAGAGTCTTTTTTCCTCTTTGCTAGCAGCTCAACTCGGCTAGGCTAAAGTAAGAACGCAAAAAATGTCAACGTTCATCCAAAATATTTGAGATTAAAGGATTTTTTGTGTGGTCTCGGATGGATTTCGCACACTTTTATTGGATTAGTCATACGGCTAAGAAGTGATTAAAAAAAGAAGCAAATCGATTTCCAAAAGTATAGCAAGCGCCGTTCGACAGCAAATGGACGAGACGGCGAGTGGCGATGACGTCATATACAAGCGGCGAAGATTTTGCCTTCAGAGGGGAAAAACATAAAAAAGAGAAAGGAAAAAAGAATAGAAATACAAAACATTGTGGAAATGTGTGTGAATTATAAACCTTTTCTCCAATGGAAAAATTATAACCAACTGAACTTTTTTAGTTTTTTTGTTTTAAAAACTCATACAATCAATACAACCAAGATAACGAAATCATTTAATTTATGAATGCCATTCGGTTATAAACTCTGTTAAAATATATAGAGACACCAGTCAAAGTTTTTGCCAAGTTTAACGGTATTAAAATTTAAATATACAAAAAGCTAATTGATGATACGAGTATTGGGATTAATGAATATGCCACTTAGTTATACGTACTATTATCCTATTGATATTAAAACATGTTTTCATATTTATAAGAACAATACGAGAAGCCAAACAATATATATTAACAGGGGTTTGATACTCGTAGAATGCAACATACATCATAGATCAATTTACAAACTGAACGTTTGAATAAACCTTATGAATGATAATAACACTCTTTTGGATTTCCGTTAAAAAAGAACACAACATATCGACAAAAAGCAGCGATTCCGACACAATGTGTCTTTCAAATATAGATTGAATATTATACACACGTGAAACATCTTATTTTGAACGGAAGGTTGGCATTACGAGAAACTGTCTTTCCCATCATGCACCCCTGACCGGAAATGCGAGGGGGGGAAGATGGCCGAATAGGGAGCGCTTAGTCTGCGAATATTTGACTTTTTGCCCGCCTAATTTGTCTTTTAATTTCAGTCACTTAACTAAACTGAAGTATTTACGACGTTTCTACAATTATTGACTTTACGGATTCAACATCAGTCATCCATCTTAAAACTTTGCGACTTTATTTAGCTTAGCTTCGGTAGCTAGCTGCTATCAAAAAAAACAAGTGACTCCATCAACACGTCGTCAAAAAAGCAGAATTCAAGTGTTCAAAATGGCCGCCATAAAAACAACAACTGGTGAACCTTTCAAGAGTGAAGATGATCTGGGCGTGGCCAACAGAGGGGCGGAGCTTCTGAGCGGCAGAAACCCTTATCATGTACAGTTTGCGGTAAAACATTTACACACAAGGGAAAATTTAAAATACACACAAGAGTCCACACAGGTGACAAACCATTTTCATGCTCAGTTTGTGGTCAAACATTTACGCAGAAGGAACACTTAAATCGTCACGCAAGAACCCACACTGGATAAAAACCATTTTCGTGTTCAGTTTGTGGTAAAACATTTACATGCAAGGGAAAATTTAAAATTCACACAAGAACCCACACTGGTGAAAAAACATTTTCGTGTTCAGTTTGTGGTAAAAGATTTACAGAGGAGGGAAACTTAAAAATACACACAAGAACCCACACTGGTGAAAAACCATTTTCGTGTTCAGTTTGCGGTAAAGCCTTTTCTACAAATGAACACTTAAAAATCCACATAAGAACACACACGGGTGAAAAGCCATTTTCGTGTTCAGTTTGCGGTAAAGCCTTTTCTACTAATGAACACTTAAAAATCCACATAAGAACACACACGGGTGAAAAGCCATTTTCGTGTTCAGTTTGCGGTAAAGCCTTTTCTCAAAAGCAAGATTTACAAAAACACAATAATCCACTCAGGTGAAAAACCATTTTCGTGTTCAGTTTGTGGTAAAACATTTACAGAAAAAGGACCGTTAAGAAAACACACAAGAACCCACACAGGTGAAAAACCATTTCCCTGCTCAGTTTATGGTCAAGCCTATTCTCTAAAGCAGGGGTAGGGAACCTACGGCTCGGGAGCCAAAAGTGGCTCTATTGATGGGTGTATATGACTCTCCGCTAACCTGTGGTAAAATATGGGAACCGCTGGTGAGAGACCTAAGTCCCGAACACACCAATGGGACTGTCACACCGGCAATGTGGCGCCGACCCCGATCTCTAGCACCTTTTTAATCATAATTTTTCTTCATTAGACTCTTCTGCATGCATACTCTGATTGATACTCATTGATAAGCAACAGTGAAAAAATGTACTCAAAATAATTCAGAGACTTTTTTTACTTCCAAAGTGGTGAAATGATTAATAAATTGCACACATTTCATGTATTTTTACTTTTAAATTCTTAGTATGGCTCTCAAGGAATAATGTTTGAAAATATGAATTGTTTATGGCTCTCTTTGTCAAAAAGGTTCCCGACCCCTGCTCTAAAGCAATATTTAAAAAAAACACTTAATAACCCACACTGGAGAACAATGTTTTCCTGCTCAGTCTGTGGCCACAGATTCGCTACAGCAGTCCAATTAAAAATCTACACAATTTGAAAACCTGAAAAGAAGACTTAACAACCCGCACATGAGAAAAGCCCTTTTTTTTGCTCAATTTGTGGCAGTAATATCTTAAAAACACAATTACCCACAACGGTCAGAAACCCTTTTCCTGCTCAGCTTCTTGCCAGAGATTTAGTCGTAAGGATAGACTTAAAAGACGCAAATGTGTTGTGATAAGCAGTGGCCAATGACGGCTTCGCTTGCTTTTTCAATTTCTGTATGAAAGATCATTGTAATCGCAGTATTATTGTATTTTGCATTCTGAAAATCTTGTTTACACTTTTTAATGTGTAATATTGATCCACACTATTCAAATACAGTAATACCTTAAGATACAAGCTTACTGCGGGATCGAGCAAGTATGTCAATTTACTCGCATCTCAAGTCAATTCTTCCCATAGAAATGAACAAAATACAAATTAATCAGTTTTCCATCTTAAAAAAAACACCAAAATGTTCTAATTTACTACCGACTCACAATTGGGAACCATCTGGTATGCTCATATCTCAAATTTCTCTCGTATGTTGGAACACTTGTATGTCAAGGCATTACTGTATAAGAAAATTGAGTGTCGTTGAAGATTTTATTTACTTCACAATTCTATCCGAAATGGTAGAGCCTAAATTAGGAAATTACAAAGTAAATAATCAATAATGTGATCTAAATGATACATTAGTAACATTAGTAGATATATGGTGTGAAAGACAATGAATTTGCTCAAAATAAATAAGGACTCCTTATACTTTTGTCATATTATACGATGAATCACGTTTTTAAACCGATTTAACGAGTCATCTTTTTGGTAGTTCCAATAAATCTCTCTCTTTGGTGGAAAAATACTTTTTGGGTCTTTTTGTTGACAAAATCAGCCTTCCAAATTCAAAGGTGACAAAAAAGAGAAGTGTTATTTGCTAAGATTTAAAACGAAGAGGAAAGTGAATACATTAATTTGAACAATTTGACAAATTAATATATAAAAGATTGTTTTCTTTCGACAGGTGTGAAAATACAATAACTTCATGTCTGAAATTAACGGTAAATTGTTTTTTATCTTTTTGATGTTGAAGGGGATAATTGATAGAAATGTAAATCGATTTTTATTTTATGTGTATTTATTGGAAAAACATTGAGTAAGAAAGTTTTATAGATGATAGACAATCTACAAAGGGAATGTAATGTTAATGTTACTGGAAACAAGCTGCACCCTGCTGGACTTTGTGTCTGCCCTGGAATAGGTCACCTACGTACCTATGACTTTGTTTCTGACTGCTTGCATTTTACGATCTACTATGATAGGCAAGGTAATGAAGTCTATACTGATTCTTTCCAAACAATTGAAGGACACACTTGGCAAATACATTGTGGCGATTTGTTTATTGGTAAGCCTGGAATGGCTTTCAATACACATTTGTCTGATGAACAATTAAAATGGTACATGAAGGATAACCCACCAGATCCCACCATGTCACCATCTCATCCGCATGTTTCCATGATGATATCTCCTCACTCAGCTAAAGACTTTGGGCCCTTTGTACGAGAATACAATTTGGCTAAGGATTGGAAGCCCACCATAACTCAATCTTTGTTTAATTCTCCATCTCTTGATGCTTATTGTGTCCAATCTGAAAAAGTCAAACCATGCTCCGTTTTGAAGCATCGACCGTTGGACAGACACTCTTAAAACTAAGAGGAAATTGAATACATTAATTTCAACAATTTGACAAATTAATATATTAAAGATTGTTTTCTTTCTACAGTTGTGAAAATACAGTAACTTCATGTCGGAAATTAGCGGTTAATTGTTTTTATCTTTTTGATGTTGAAGGGGATAATTGGTAGAAATGTAACTAGATTTTTATTTTTGCTTTACTTAGCTTATTTACATTAGAAAAGTCATTTTAATACTTCTGCTTGCAATGGAGTAAATGCTTTGCTCCTTAGTTAGACCAAACAACAGGAAGGTCAAATCCTCTTGGACTGCTGGAATGTGGAGAAGAACCTTCCGCTCTACATGACCTTCATTTGTTTTGAGAGCTAAAACTTCTTTTGTAATTAGGGTCCTTTACCTATGACTTCTCACTCCTATTTTCCCACCCCTCCCTTGAGAGCTGAAATGTTCATTGTAACTAGGGTCCTTGAAGCTAATAAACAGGGAAAAGATGGGTGTAACGTGAGAATGAACCTGGACAGAGACGAGTCGGTTCGATTCTCTCTTGCAAGAATTTCACAGAGGATTGTCCCATCTCTTTATTTGTGCGTGCATTAAGGAATGTCTATTGGTGAACTTATCATACCACTACTAGGATCCAAGGGTGAAGTGGTCATCCTGCCTTTAACATCCCCGGTAGCCACTAAGTGTGACTCACTGACTCTCACTCATTCCTTCATCTATGTTGCGAAGTGCCCTGTCAACTTGATGGGCCGGGACCAATGTTCCCTCTAATTTTTCATTGGTCTGGGCAGAAAGACAACCTCCCTGAGCGCACTGAGTACCAGTGTGAGCGACATCATCGGTACTAAAGACGTTTCGCCGACGGACGTTTGACAGACGGGCAGGTCGCCGAATGGACGTTCCGCCGAACGGAGGTTTCGCCAAAACGGGATTTGCGCCCTCGCCCCGCCCCCGGATCGTGTGTGTACAAGTTTTTCAACCTCGGCCCGCGGGCCATTTACGGCCCGTTAGGATTTTTAATCCGTCCCGCCGCCGGCGTTGTCCAAATTATAGTAAAAATCAATGTTAGTCTACCATCAATGGCAGCCCGGGAATAAGCTCTCTTGGGCGGGCATGGCAGCCCGGGAATAAGCACTCTTGGGCGGGCATGGCAGCCCGGGAATAAGCACTCTTGGGCGGGCAGATGTAGCAGAACCGAGCCGTAAAATGACAGCAATCGGGTCAAATCCATCCTAAAACAGCATTTAATTATTAAATACAAATACTGGAGCTCTTTGGACATTAAAACCGAGCCCAGGGAAGTGAATTCCTCGGTAAAATGTCGCGATGATGTCGCGATGGAGGCAAAAAAACGTCTATATACGTCCATTCGCCAAACGGCTCAAAATGCTCTCAAATTCGGTCAAATCCAGCTGAAAACAGCTATTAATGATTAAATACAAATACTAGTATTTGTATTCAATCATTAAACTAACAAATACTAGTATTTGTATTTAATCATTAAAGGCTGTTTGAACAAACAAACAAATCATTCGGCGACCTGTCCGTCTGTCACCAGCATCACACCTGCCACAAGCAGGTGCATGTCAATGTTACCTCTAATTTTTCATGTAAAACATGCTGTAAAACACGAAAAACATAAGAGTGGACAGAGCTACTGCCACTGGCTGCCGCTTAAACGGCGCCATCATGGGGAAAGGGGTAAAAAAAAAAAATACTGCACGCCATATGATTGCTGCTGCGCAGAGAAGACGAGAGTAGTGCGCAATTGCGCACGCGCGCAGCTTAAAGGGAACATTGGCCGGGACCTTCTTATCAAGATGTGTCCTGTCATCAAATGCAGCCCAGGCGGACCATATCTGCACTTTCCTGATGGACTCTCATTATTTTGCATTCCTGATTATCGTCCTGAGTTCCAGCTTCCACAACTCCAAAACTCTCCTGCAAGGCATCAACAAGCAACTGCCCCAATCTTTGCTGACATCTACTGGGCTCGCATTGACACCGACTCCGACGGCTGGAAACAAGCTGAACACTGCTGGCCTTTGTGGCTGCCCTGGGTACGGCACCTACGTACACATGACTTGGTTTTTGACTGCTTGCATTGCACGCTCTACTATGATAGGCAAGGTAATGAGGTCTAGACAGATTCTTTCCGAACAATTGAAGGACACACTTGGCAACTACATTGTGGCAATTTGTTTATTGGTAAGCCCGGAGTGGCTTTCAATACACATGTCTGATGAACAATTAAAATGGTACATGAAAAATAGCCTGCCAGATCCCACCATGTCACCATCTCATCCACATGTTTCCATGATGATATCTCCTCACTCAGCTAAAGACTTTGGGCCCTTTGTACGAAAATACATGTTGGCTAAGGATTGGAATCCCACCATAACTCAATCTTTGTTTTATTCTCTATCTCTTGATGTTTATTGTTTCCAATCTGAAAAAGTCAGTGATGGACGTCAATGGCGAAACGGCAAAAAAATGGGTAAAATCCACTTCCTAGCAGCATTTAGTGATTAAATACAAACACTGGAGCTTTTCAGATATCAGAACTTGGCCCGCAATTGAAATATCATTTAGGAATATAGCCATATTTTACTCAGCAAAAATCCTTTTTAACTGCTTTCTTCCTTCTTTTATATCGCCATCGAAGCTAATGCTGAAAGTTGAGCCTGTCCTGTCGTATTTTTGGCATAGTCCGTCTTGAAAATGGCTTTAAATCAACACAACAATATATTTGCATGTGCAGCTCGCTCCAGATACAGTTTGTTAGCTTTGGCTAGTCCATTTTATCACTAGCCAATCATAGTTGGTGAAAGCGATGACGTATCCCTACGCCTGCGACAAGGCAATGACGTGTCCTTACGCCTGCAACAATGCATTGTGGTGTTGCCAACTCAAAATCTGATTTAGTAAAACAACAGTCTTATCGACGCTTGTTTAATGCAGCAGAGCCCGCAGAACTGATTGTCAAGGCCTTGAGGCAGATTTCTGACCCTGGCAACAAATAATGGCTGAAATGTAATTGGTTAAATGCTTCAATATGAAAACACACATCTGGAAGCAGTGCAACCAGGGGGGAAAGCAATGAACGGAAGCTAACAGACAATTTGGAATTATTTAATAAGTATTGATGGACAAAATATAATATATGAGTCAGATATTTCTTAGGCCAGCAGAGAAGGCCTTGAAGGCCCTGACGGCCTGCCACTGCTAGAATTCTAAATTTCTAAAATTGAATATACATATATTTAATTCCTAAAATTGAATATACTAAAAGTCTAAATTCCTAAAATTGAATATATAAAAATTTCAAATTCATTAGGTGATTTTTGATGACTGAATTGGTGAAAATGTAAGGAGAGTTTGTGAGAGCATGTGAAGATTCTGGTGAATTGGTGAAAATGGAAGGAGAGTTTGGACGTGTTGGACGTGTTGAAATGAATGATGAAAAAGAATGGAATGAATTGATGAGTTTGTATGGAGATTTAGAGGCACATGTTCTGAGTGGTGTGCAAAGTAACAAGCAAGCCAAGGTTAGAAGTGAGTTGAAGAAAAAAATTCTGTATGTTGAAAGGAAATACATTTTGCTGGTCGTAAAATTGATTGGGATATGAATGCTTTGTCCATCAGTTAGCAAAAAAATAGAGCGTGACGTCAGAGCTAGAAAGGCAGAATTACAAAAGTGAAGAGAAGGAGGTCCGTAGATGGAGGCGTGGCTCAATACAGAAAAAGGAGGCGATATTAGAACAGCATAGATTGACACTACATAATTTGGTAGTTGCGTCAACAGCTTTGGCCACGGTGAGGGGTCAACGGGCTATGGAAAAGACCAAGACAGCTGCCCCTGAAAATTCAGGTGATCCTATGGCACCCTCTGATGACATTTATCCTATATTACATCGACCCACAGTGGATCATCCTAGCCCTCCCGAAACAGCTTTTTCTTTGTCGCCCCTTACTGTCCCTTCTGCACCTCCACCGACTTATCAAGCTTTGAAAGGACATAATGGTGCGTCTCTACAAGCACCCATAGTGACTTTAGGTGGACGTTTGATATTTGACCTTGAGAATGAGGAGGAACCCATGTCCTCCGAGGCAAAATAGCTCATAAAGACGGCATGTAATCTCGAATACAAGAAAGTTAAAACAGTTCAGCGGTGACTTGACTGATTTATCCACGCACCGAGAGGATGAAAGGAATGACCGAAACAGAAGTAGAAGAAATGACGAGACGTGAGGCAGAGAGGGACCAATGTTATAGAAAAGAAAAGGAGGAAAGGGAAGACGAGAAAAAGAGAGGAGAGAGAAAGAAGAACAGAAGTGGAGAGATGAAGTGACTGAACAGAAAATGGAAGGAAAGAAATGTAGTAAGAAAGGAAAAGGTAAGTTGGCGGACTATCTTAATCTGTTTGAGGACGCTAATTCTTACGATCGCGCCGCGTCGTCGTAGCACGATCGGGAATGGATTCGGACCCAGGCGCGGGGAAGTAGGATTTGACGAGGTATTAGCTTCAAAGCAACATTTTTAATAACTCAGAAGGGATCTTACAACACAACGAGGACTTGTGAAACGAAAGCGATACCAAACCGGAAACAGGAGAACGAGAGGTATCGAAGAGAAAGGTAGCGTGGCTGCATGGCTACTGAATCCACGCAGTGATCTCCAGGAACATGCAGGAATTGTGCAGGAGCTTGCAGGAACGATCCGACAATGATAATAGAACTCATTGGTGTTTAAATGCTAACTCAGGAAGTCATCAACAGATTGACTCCAGCTGCTCTGCCTCTACGGCAAGCCAGGAGGGACAAAACGGGGCGCTCCTGACAGATCTGCTGCAATGCTGTCAAGGGAAAGAGCAGCTCAAGAAAGCCCTGGATGTGACTCTTAGCATTCCCAAGAAAGCCAATGATGCCACGCATCTCTCAGTGTTGGAAGGTAACTGAACATGATGTCAAGATGGCAAATCATTTTCTCACGATTCAGGTCCAGTTTGCTTACGTGCCACCTCCAACTCTCCTCCTTCAGGTTTTCATGAGAGCATCGATTCGCAAGGCGAGCTGCTCCTTCTGGATTCCTTCAAGGTCTAGGATTCAAGAATAGCTGTGAGCATGGGAAAAAAATAGACAACTCTTCCTCTTGAAGAAGTCCTTGGTGGTCTGCAAGGTGGTCAAGGACGCCAAGAGAACGAATAGATACATTTACGAGAAAAAAATCAATGTGAGTCATCCTTATCCCACTTCGTACCGAAGTTTCTGACTGCTTGCATTTTACCATCAAAATGTTCATTATGCTATTTCTTCCATAGATGGCGGAGATCAAGCTGACCGAGCACCTTAAAAAAGACCGCCGCAAGTTTGGTTTTCTGGTGGGCCGGCGTACCTGGATTGGATTGGATAACTTTATTCATCCCGTATTTGGGAAATTTCATTGTGACATAAGCAAGAAAAGGCATAGTTATGAGTTAGACAGTACAGTCAAAGGCCGCAGAACAACAAAGCAAAAAGCACAAAGTACAAAGCAAATCAAAGTCAATGGGATCATTAAGAATCACCAAATCATTAAGACAGAAAAGCAGCAAAAACACAAAACGAGCTACGAGTTTCGGTAGCAAAAACGGATAGACTCAAAAAGACGTAAAGTTGGACAAAAACTGGAACCACACACAGGAAGTCTTCCACGAGATGGGGAACTTCTGCAGACCGTGACCGAGGTAGAGAATATGCAGAGTCACTCTTCCAAGCTTATCCGCACAGTTCCTCAGTAGTCTGGAGCTGAAGAAAACAGCAGCAGGGCAGAACTCCTCGACTCTGTTGCTGGTAAGCGCCGACAGCTCTTCCATCTTATCCCACGATGGAATGGTTGGTCAGAAGCGTTGCCTCTCCTTCCGGCACTTTTATCCAGCTCCGAAACTCCGGCGGCACCGAGGTGTTGCGTCCTTCTGCTGCGTATTGTAACAGCTAGTCCCGTGTGTGTGACAACGTAGGCATGGCTGAATGGTTCCAAAAAAAGAAGTAGCCGAAAGAAGCCAGGCTAACAGAACAAGAAAAGTTGTAAAAACATTAAAGTAAAAAGTATAAAGTACAAAGTAAAGTAAAAAGGGATGTATTAAGAAATATTAAAATGCAATTTAAAAAAAAGATAGAAGGGCTGTAAAACACGAAAAACATAAGAGTGTACAGAGCTACTCCCACTGGCTCCCGCGTGAACGGCGCCATCTTGGAATCTTGTCGAGCAACATTGTTCTGAAGGTTAGTTTCATTGTCAAGAATAAAAGTTCAGCAAGAATCATGGTGAACATCTACGTCAAAAAACGCACAGATAAAAAGTACTTGATTTCCAAATTGTCTTCACCTTTGACCGTCATCCTTATCAATAGGCGTCCACGATGGAGACCAAGCTGGAATGGATCGCTCATATCCGAAAGCTGATCCAGGAGCAGACTGCTGACCTGAGGGGGGCAGTCAAGGAGAAAAATACCAAGACAGCCAAGCTCCACAAGACACCAAGGTAGGAAGCAGGAAAACTTCTTACTATTCGGAAGGCATCGTGGTTTAGTCAAGTGTCACTGTTGTCCTGAAGCAAATGTGATTGTATAAGTCAGACAGAAGTATAAAATTTGAGGATTTGTAACTGTCATTGATGAAAAACCTGACTTCAGAAAGTGGTTTATAACCATTTCAAAATGCTTGTTAATGTGCTAGTAAAGCTATCTAATACAAGAATACAGTAGATACCAAGTGCGAAATAATAACTTTGTCTTTCTTAAGCCAAACAATAACTTGATGTATTGTAATAGTTACCTGGGGTCTGCTTTAAAATCTTGATACTTTTATGTTTTCATTATCATTTATGACTTGCCCAGCATGTGATTTATTCCCGTCTCTGGTGTTGGGTCAGAATAGATTACAAACTCATTTGTTGTGTGTGTGTCTTTTTTTAAGATGCTCTCGTTGTTGTTTAGTGCATCTGCAGTTTTTACATTTTCAATTTACAGCAAGTAAGTTGTTATGTTACCCTTAAACCAAGCACTGCTGAGGTCTCACTATCACATGCCAACGCTTGAAGATGTACTGTACAAGCTACCAAGGCTCAAATATTTACATTGGTCGATGCCCGCAACGCTTTCCTACAGTGCAAACTTGATGAGGAAAGCAGTCGCTTGACGACATTTTGGACGCCGTGGGGCCGCATGAGGTGGCTCAAGCTGCCATTCTGTGTTTTGGTAGCACCGGAGATCTACCAACGCAAACAGCACGGACTTCTAGCGGGCCTAGCTGGCATTGAACCAATAGCAAATGACATACTGGTTGTTGGGTGTGGCGACACAGAGGCAGACGCTGTACGGGACCACGACAACAACCTGCGCGCTCTCATGGAGCGGTACAGAGCCGTGAAGTTGAGACTGAGTGAGCGAAAGCTACAATTTAAACTCCAATCGGTTCACTTCCACGGGCACATACTGTCGTCAGACGGGCTGAAGATAGACCCAGAAAAAACACGGGCTGTGGTGGAGATGCCGACTCCCACAGATGCAAAGGCTGTGCAACGCTTCATCGGGTTTGTGACCTATCTCACCAAATTCCTCCCAAAGCTCTCTGAGGTGTGTGAACCACTCCGCAGACTCTTGGATAAAGACACAGAATGGCACTGGCTGGCCAAACATTTGGCCAGGAACGCAGTAAAGGAGATAAAGCGGCTGGTCTCCAACACACCGGTTCTCAAATACTATGACGTCACAAAACCTGTCACCATCCAGAGTGATGCCAGCATGAGTGGGCTTGGATGCTGCTTGCTGCAAAGGCGGACAGCCGGTGGCTTTCGCCTCGAGAGCCCTAACACAAACTGAACAAAATTATGCTCAAATTGAGAAAGAGTGTCTGAGCATAGTTTTTGCATACCAAAGATTCCACCAGTACTTATATGGCAGGGAAATGGTCACAGCAGAAACAGACCACAAACCGCTGATCACCATATTCAAAAAGCCCCTCCTGAGTGCGCCAAAACGTCTCCAAGGGATGTTGATGCAACTGCAGTGCTACAACCTGGATGTGGTGTATAAGCCTGGGCCTGAAATGTATGTGACTGACACGCTGAGCCGCGCTGCGCTGCCACGCAAAGCAACAGACTGTGAGACACTCCACTTGCGCGCCACACTGTGTTCTCAGCCCAGGCAGAGTATGCGCAGCTGGACCAAGCCCAGCACCTGAATGTCACCACCTTCCGATTCCAGCAAATAGTGCAGCATACAGAAACGGATGAGATACTCCAGGAGCTGAAGAAGATGATCCTGCACGGGTGGCCTGACTTCAAGGAGGACACGCAGCTGGCGGTGCGAGACTACTGGCCATTCCAAGATGAATTGAACGTGCAGAATGGAGTGGTATACAGAGGTCAGTGCATCATTATCCCAGAGGCCCTCAGGGCAGAGATGCTCAAGCGGATACACTCGAGCCATATTGGTGGCGAGGCCTGTTATAGACGGGCCAGGAATACCCTCTTCTGGCCAAGCATGAGAGCTGAAATCAAAGATTTTGTAGCTAACTGTTCTGCATGCAATGAATACGCAAGGGTTCAGCAAAAGGAATCCATGATGTCACATGAGACACCCACGCGTCCGTGGCAGATGGTGAGCATGGACACATGCATACGCGGGCAAAGACTTTTATTCTTGTAGACCACTACTCGGATTTCTGGGAAATTGACCAGCTGCCTGACCTATCCGCCAACACGCTGATCACGCGCTGCAGAGCCCAATTTGCGCGCCATGGGCAACCGGACAAGGTGATTACGGACAATGGGCCCCAATTCACCAGTGAACAATTCAGAAAGTTTGCTTCAAGCTGGGGTTTTACCCATGTCATGTCGTTGCCCCGCCATCCGAAGTCAAACGGCAAAGCCGACGCGGTTGTAAAGATAGTCAAATCGCTCTGTAAGCGGGCGAAAGCAGATGGGACAGACGGATGGATGGCTATCCTCCACTGGCGCAACATGCCCACAGAGGGGATAGGCAGTAGCCCCGCCCAGCAATTAATGTCAAGGAGGCTCAAATCCTCTCTACCAGTTGCAGACAGTCTACTGCAACCACAGGTGGTGGTCGGAGTGACTGACAAGTTGGTGTGGAAACGGCGGATGGCGAAATCGACCTACGACAGATCCGCCAAAGACCTCCCAGAGCTACATGTGGGAGATCAGATCAGAATGAAGCCGCTCCCGGGTGACCGCACGGGGAGATGGCCATTGGGCCAATGCATTCAGAAAGTTGCTCCTCGCTCATTCGTGGTGGATGTTCACGGCACTCTCTACAGGCGCAACCGCGTGGATCTACGAGTGGCAGAGCGCTCAGCGGAAATAAAGGAACGGCGAAGTCTGGAACAGGGACAGGTGACTGGGACATCAGCCCGGGCAGAGACTGCCCATGGGTCAGTCCATGGGGAATCGCACCGTGCGGAAAACCCAAGCGCCCCAAGCAGTCTGGCTCCTCGCAGCCCGTCTACACCGGCACCAGGACGATGCCAGACACCGGAGAGATGCAACGACTCACCAGGCCAGGCAGTTTACACACGTTGTGGCCGTCTCTCACGGCCACCGCCTAAACTGAATTGGTGATCATAGAAGAGCATACATGAAGAAACATGGGTCCAACTAGGGTGTACGCTGAACGCTGCCCTTACTAAGCCCAGACACACGAAGAAATTGCCCTCGAAACTTTGGTTTATTGTTGGATTACTGTTGTTTTGTTGTTCGATTGTTAAAAAAAATAAAAAAGAGGAAAAAAATATCAGTTTGTTACAAGAATAGTTTAAAGTTACAGAACACTAATCTAAAGAAAGGAAAGATGTTACAGATTATAGTAATGTATAGTGACATCTAGTGGGTCATCACTTTTACACATTCTCAGTTCTACCCACAATGCCAGGCGCTTTTGTTTGTAGCCATTCTAATAAAGACACGATCTGAAACAGCCATGGCACTGTCTTTTTTGCATCTCTTTCGTGTATAAAATATATCTACGAGCACTGGGCGGACTTTGCATTTCCCCACGCGCCCGCTTTTCCCCCCTCTTTGGTCCACATTTACATACCAGGTAAACAATACTATGGATCGGCAGAGTTTTGCAAAGAAAAGGCGACCGTTGACAATGGACATGAAACGCGAAATAATTGAAAAATATGAGAGTGGGGTACGTGTTACCGAGCTCGCTCGGCAATACGAGAGGAATCCGTCAACTATATCCACCATCCTTAAGCAGAAGGACACAATTAAAGATAAGAGACCTTCCAAAGGATTAACTATCATTTCCCACCGGCGCAGTGACATTCATAGCGAGATGGAGAGCCTTCTTTTATTGTGGATAAAAGAAAAACAATTAGCAGGAGATAGCGTGACCGAGTCAACCATATGTGAAAAAGCCAGCGGAATTTACATGGATTTGATAACAACGAAAGGAGAGCCTTCAACAACTTCACAACCCTTTAAAGCAAGTCATGGCTGGTTCGAAAAATTTAAAAAAAGATCTGGAGTACACTCGGTAATCCGACACGGGGAAGCGCCGAGTTCCAATTCCAAAGCCGCGGTGAAATTTATCAAGACATTTGCCTTGATTATCACCCAGGAAAGTTACATCCCCCAGCAAGATTTCAACTGCGATGAAACTTGTCTTTTTTGGAAAAAGATGCCCAGGCATCGTGGCATAGGAGAAGGCATTACCGGGACACAAACCTATGAAGGACTGCTTAACGCTAGCGTTGTGTGCTAATGCGAGCGGTGACTGCAAAATTAAGCCTCTACTGGTGTACAATGCGGAGAACCCGCGTGCCTTCAAGAGACACAACATCAAGAAAGCAAACCTACAAGTGATGTGGCGCGCTAATGCTAAAGCTTGGATTACGCGTCATTTTCAAAACATTTTGAAGCGGAGGCAAAAACAAACAACTCTTGATGCGTTCGTTTTGAAGACTTCGTCGGAGCGTCCGGGTAGTGTCAACCCGTAGAACGAAGGTAAAAAAAGATTAAAACAAAATTAGAATTCCGTTTTGTGTGAAGTTACATTAAACGTTGAGTGTCTTTATATAGTTATTGTTGGGTATAGAATTTGTACTTATATTAAAGTTAAGTTAATAATCTGACTCCAATTTGTAACCTTACCCGACTTTCACTCATTCCAACAATTTGCGCGCTCGTTCTGCGATATAGAGATATCAGGAAGCCGACATTCTCACACACAGGTGGATTTATTTCTATCATACAAATCTCAAGACATAAATTTGTGGCTCAGGGGCCCTCTCAGCCTGTCCAAGCAGACGCATGTTGCCACCAGTCGTCGTCGTCGTTCTCTCTCTTTCTCCGAGCCGCCCACAAACTTAGTTATAGTCCACAATATGCAAATGACACAACAACGCAGGCCTCCTGGCCACTGGTCCTTCTTTCTTGAAGATTCTCGCGGTTCCCGCCCAGTTTGTACTTTTCCGCTTCCAGCAACTGCCTTCGTCTTATTGGTACCTGCACACAGTGAAATCTTGCAACCCCCCACACATCTGCAATCTATTGAGTCCTACTCCCACATCCTCTGCTTGTGACCTTCGCATTCCACTCAACATTCTGCCTTGTTCATATGCTCAGCACTTTACAATCTCACACACAGAATGCAGCAATATCTAATGAAACACCTTAAGGTTTTAAACTATTATTCCTTCATTCCCTCTCATGACCTCAGACTACTGAGGTCATCACTCAAATACCTTGTTTATTGTTAGACACGAGCTAAAATCAATGACCATAAGCTAAAAATCAGTAAATAATTAAAAAATCAGTAGAAAACTAAAAATCAGTATAAGATTTCATTCTAGTAAAAAATCAGTAAAAAATTAATTCTCGTAAAAATCAGTAAAAAATTAACTCTGGTCATTTTGTTACTCCGCGTGCGCAGACCCTCCAATGCCCCGGCAAGACGACTGTCAGGAGCCGCATTGTTGGGACTCCATGTCCAATGCTGTCACCCTTAATTGTCATGATCAGCGTTACTATGGCGCACTTACCTGAGGCATTGGAGGAAAGCCTATCGTACAACACTTTCTCTTCACACCACATCCAAACATCAGCATGAGCGAGAGGGATTCCTGCTGCAAAGACACATTTTCATTACACCATGACTCCTGGATTTTTCCAATCCCAGGGCCAGTCCCATTTAAATTTAGGCAGGTGAAATTTTGTTGTGCAACATGGGTGTCAAAAATGGGCTTTCTCTTTTCCATTAACAAATCAAGCCATTGTTGAGTCCAGTTCAAAATTGTCACCCAAATCAAGCCATTGTTGAGTCCAGTTCAAAATTGTCACCCAAACGTTCACCTGTGTTGATTGTTTACACTTCAGATTTAGCAGTAATTGTTGTGTCTGTCAGCGTCTTACCACCATCTCGCTCTGCTTCATACCATACCGTTCCATTCCAGGAATGATACACCATCACTTGTTCTCCTTTCACTCCATTCCTTCCGTCATCCTGCACCATCAACATAGTCCACACAAAGCACACGCCAGCAAGCAAAATAGTCAATAATGTTAAACATTTGCGTCTTTGTTCAGACACTTTTGAGTCCAATTTTGAGTCCAACTTTGATCCAATTCTTGCCATCGTCACATTCCCTCTCTTGACCCGCCCGTCCGGGCGGTCAACCTTTAAGCTCACCATTGGCGGGCACAAAGTCTGGGGCCGGGCGCAACTGTGAGTGATGGTACCACTTTTGTCCTTTAGTTTCCAATTAAAACTCATTACTTTTAAAATGCATATTAACCAAGTCCCAATTCATTCAATAATGTGTATCGCGTTGCATAGTAAACTCAGTTGTCTGAAATTCCAAATATCCCAGTGTAGTAGTCTTTTTATCCAATGTAACATTCTATTGTCTTTGGAGTTTGCCAATCATCTCCTATAAAACTTTCTTAATCAATCTTTTCCAATATTCAGGCATAAAATTAAAATCCAGTTATATTTCTATCCATTCTCTTTCTCTCTAATTGTTTACTTTAAAAATCTGTAAGAAGGTTTGGTCTCAATTGAAACGCTTTCACCCTTTTTTTTTTTTTTTTTTATGGAGACAAAAAACCAATATAAAAGTTCTTTCCAATCAATATTGGAGTACTTGCCATTACGTCTGATTACGTCAAAAAGTTTATCTTACCTGTCTCCTCAATCGTTTCAACTAAGAGAACCTTCTTACATTGCATCAGGTGGATCTTGCACGGACACTCTTATCCTGGGTTGCTCACGCGTGCTCTCCATGATTCCTGTTAAGAAACACCATCTCCCTTCGCCAACCCAAAATTAATGCGTTTCTTTAACGTTTTTTCTTTTATGCAGACATATGATTAGCCTCATCCTCCTGTTCCAATCGTGTAGTGAATAATGGCATCTGGTACATTCCACCAAATTGGATTTCCATATTTTTCCGG
The DNA here is from genome assembly GCF_051989625.1 of Stigmatopora argus. NCBI lineage: Eukaryota > Metazoa > Chordata > Actinopteri > Syngnathiformes > Syngnathidae > Stigmatopora > Stigmatopora argus. The sequence goes on from NC_135406.1 coordinate 9,290,497, forward strand.
AACTAAACATGGAAACTCTTGTCAATACAGTCAATGTTTCTATTAACACAATTTGGATGCCATCATCACTATAAATCAATAGTACTTTGGAATTTCATATCATGCACTGCCTTTGTTTTTTCCAGTGCTCCCAAATTTCGCATAGCAGATTTGTTTCTCCACTTCAAATTTCACATTTGGAGTACTGCTGCTTTTTCATTAAAAATTTCCTTGGACGAAATATTTTTCCATAATTTGTCGTTGCCATCCGTGAAACGGCTTATTGGCGAATTCTGAAATCGATTCCAATTTGCTAAATCATTTTCCACCTTGATACCTAACCGATTGATCATATCTCGGTGGTCGGCCAATCAAAAACACAAAAAGACAAACAAAACCATTCACGCTCACACTCATTTTCAGACATCAGTGGTCTGCAAATTTTTTCTATCACTGGTGAAGAGCGCCATCCCACGTCTGGGCTTCTTGGCAGCTTACCTCCATTTTGCTGTCCTATCAGCCTAATCATTCTCAAAAGAAATAGGTTAACGTCATTTGGTTGACATCAACTGTTCGATGCTAATGCAATCCGAGATATTCTCATAGTCATTCATTCTTACGACTCACGCTAAAGCATATTTCATCTGCTGATGGGCAAAACAAGATACATATCCCGTGCACTGAATATGTATGATTCTTTAATCCATCTCAGAGAAATCATGCCTATCCTAAATTAATTATTTTCTCTAAATTAACCTAATAATTTGGATAAATGCCATTTCTGCATTGTCTTCACGTTTGATATCATTAATAATTTGGATGATTCCTAATCCTTAAGTCTAAATCGCAAATCCCTCTCTTTTTTTTAAAATAGCTAAATTGCACTTGTTGAATTGCTATTCTGCTCCAAGCTTGTGTTTATTTAATATAAGAACCATTTTTGTAGCTCACTCTTACCCCAATTAAAATTTTGAGAAACTAACCTTCCACTTAGCCATTTCCTAATTATAAATTTCCATGTCTAATAGAGGACCCATAATTTGTCACTAATATATCCCCATACTGTCAACTATCTCGCTCTCTCCATTTCTCCATCTCTCCCTGTTTGCGCAGAGGGAGGGGGCCTTGGGCTGGGCTGGTGGGGCCTCTCCTTCTCCCCCAGCTCTAGGTGATAAAAAACAGCTATGGGCGGCCCCCCTCTCTTTTTATCTTTGGGTGAGGGGTGTTCGCATCTGTGAAGGGGGTGCTGGTCGTGACCAGAGGACCGAGCCGGCGAGCCCCATGACCAGGAAACAGAGCCAAAGCATTCTTTCAACTGCCAGGGTGTTCCGGAACCTTCTGAAAACAGCAAAACAATGTCCAATTAAAATCATCCATAGGTTAATGGTACAGCCCGAGCGAGTCAATGAATGATTTCCACCGGTGATATACGGACAAGTCCCCCCAGTGGCCGAAGTTTCAGGCTCAAAACGTGACCTATAGATTGTCCCCCATTGTCCACATGTTCATGTTGGTTGTGATCACGGAATAAAGTCACTTTGCGGCCATTCTTCCCATCAAATTCTCCGCCCTGGTAATATTGTCCAGGTGACTGGGCCGGCTGCTGTGGGCCGCCATGGTCCGCCAGTGCCTTGTCCTCCTCCGCGCGTAGGCCGCTGTTGCTGTAATGGGCCATACTGCTGTGCTTGGGTTGCCGTGGGAACGGTTGTTGTGGTTGCTGCTGTTGGCTGGGACAATCATGTGCCCGTGTCTCATACCGCCATATATAAAACAGTTGCCTTGCCTTGTTGGCCTTCTCATGAGTACCTTCTTCCCCGGCCACCAGAGAAAACCACGCCCATGACCACAGTGTCCACCACTTAACCGACCAGATCGTGCCGCACCATAGCTTGGAATATCTGGACGGATTGCTCTCTCTTCTCCTGTTTAGAATTTACATAGGTTCTGGAAGACCCTTGACAATAGCCGCTCATTCGTACCTGCTGTCTCATGTTAAGCGCGCCGCTCCGTCCACCAATCCAGGCCAAAAACCTCCCCCGCCCTGAACTTTCTACCCTCACCAGAGGGGGGGGGGGTTAGTGCCACATCTCTAAGAAGGATCATATATCACGCCTCCTCCCTGAGAGCAAAGGGGAAAGGTGCCTCCCCCCGCCTGCACCAGGCCATGCTTCCAACTGCTCATCTTTCATTTCACTCCTTCTTCCATTTTTTTAAATTCTGCCCTAGCTGTGACGTCAGTTCTTTTTTCATTTTTTTTTCTTTTCTTTTTTCTCAATGCTACGGACAAACGCTTTTGACCCGTACATGTAAATTTCCTTTCAACGTACAAAATTATTTCTCCAACTCCCTTTCAAAACGCACACACGCACACACGCGCTTCTCTCCCAAGCCCTCTCTCAACACTCCTTTTTCTCCTTCAGCTCATTTACAAAAATCCTTTCTATTCACTTACAAAACTCTTTTCTTCATGCTTTACCAAAATCTTTTCTATTCATAATTCCCTTTCTATGTTCAAACCTTCCTCACACCTTCACAACCCTTCACCAGATCTTCTACATCCTTCAAATTGGGACAGAAACCATGCCTCTCGACCCATTTCGGCAGACAAAGGCAACCCCCCACATTACGCATCCGCACATACACACACATCCTCTCCAAACTCCATTCTGCATTCCATTCGTCTACTTGGACAACCTGAGAGAAACCCAAGACCACTATCAGACCTCCCATCATCGCCATCTTGAAATCCATTCTGGAAATCCACCCGTGCGTGTCCCAAACACTTTTTATGCAGAACAATTTTAGTTTTAATTTTAGTTTTCACACACACCGCTTCCACTTTGATACGTAAATCCCAGATTTTACACCGTATCGAGCCACGAGTAGTTCCACATTATTGTAGTAGGTAAATCCCAGATTTTACACCCTACTAATGGAACTACTCTTAGTAGGTAAATCCCAGATTTTACACCCTACTAACGTCCACACTTACACTTTGAAGCCACCATGGACTACTCTACGTAGGTAAATCCCAGATTTTACACCCTACTGTCCATCCTTATACATTTAAGACGTGCCGGTCCTCCTTCCTCTATATAATTTGGCATTTGTCAATATGCAGAATTTGAAAAGGAATCTGCTTACCTTGTTTCACTGTGCACCCAAGAGGAAAGACGGTCGGACGCGTGTGGCTCCTTTCTCAGGTCGTCACCTGGTGTGAACGTGGGTCCCAGACCCTGAATCCCAGATTCTTAGTGGCCCTACTATCTCAATCGCATCACAGTCGAGAGTCACCATAAATTGTTTGGGTATAGAATTTGTACTTATATTAAAGTTAAGTTAATAATCTGACTCCAATTTGTAACCTTACCCGACTTTCACTCATTCCAACAATTTGCGCGCTCGTTCTGCGATATAGAGATATCAGGAAGCCGACATTCTCACACACAGGTGGATTTATTTCTATCATACAAATCTCAAGACATAAATTTGTGGCTCAGGGGCCCTCTCAGCCTGTCCAAGCAGACGCATGTTGCCACCAGTCGTCGTCGTCGTTCTCTCTCTTTCTCCGAGCCGCCCACAAACTTAGTTATAGTCCACAATATGCAAATGACACAACAACGCAGGCCTCCTGGCCACTGGTCCTTCTTTCTTGAAGATTCTCGCGGTTCCCGCCCAGTTTGTACTTTTCCGCTTCCAGCAACTGCCTTCGTCTTATTGGTACCTGCACACAGTGAAATCTTGCAACCCCCCACACATCTGCAATCTATTGAGTCCTACTCCCACATCCTCTGCTTGTGACCTTCGCATTCCACTCAACATTCTGCCTTGTTCATATGCTCAGCACTTTACAATCTCACACACAGAATGCAGCAATATCTAATGAAACACCTTAAGGTTTTAAACTATTATTCCTTCATTATCCAAGTTAATATAGCTTTGTTTGTTCGTTTACGAGTGCCATGGATAAAGGATAAACATGTTGAGACTCATTCTTTCCGTCCTAGACTGGTCAAATTAAAATAGAAATAGTATTTATTACGTCTTTCTTCGAACGGCGCTAGTCCGAATTCATGAAAAAGTACGGACGCTATAATAATTTTACGTCAATAGAATACATTTAAGCCTTTTCCTTGAAAAATTAAGGGAATTAATGGAAATAAAAAGTCAACCCACCTTCTAGTCTATATCCTTTATCCTAAATTAGCCAGGAAAATTCCAACAAGTTCTTCGGTGACTTGTTTCTTTGATAGCTGCTAGCTAAACAAAGCTAAAGCATAAACAAGCATTAGACGACTTATTCCTTTAATAGCTGTTGCCTGGGAAAGCATTCGACGACGTATTCCTTTGATAGCTTCTAGGCTTGGCTAAAGTAGTGCGCAAAGGTCCAACGAGTTCTTGGACGACCCGGATGTGTTCCTTTGGTAGCTGCTAGCTAGGCTAAGCTAAAAGAGGTTTTGCTGATAGTGATGGGACGATCGACACTGGTGAGTCAATAGCGTGCCGAGAGTTCAAAAGAGAAAGCCCGTATTGGGGCGTGTATAGCTTTAAGAAAGAATCACGTGACCGATACAAGAAATGTATCGTTTGGCCAAAGTGTTTAGTATAAAGAAATAAACTGTATCAAAGTGTCGTATGTCTGTTGGATGGGCTTTTGCGTAATTATAATATATTTATCAAAGGAACAACTCCCTCTAAGTGTGACGCAAAACGAAATAATAAATTGTATTTCATATGATTTAACAGTTAAAAATGTGGACATAAGTTAAAAATTGTAACTCAAATTTGATCTAGTTTACATATAAACTCCGTTTGGAATTGAAAAAAAACCATGGATTTTTTTTACCTGCAATAATTGTATAACTACTGCAGGGGTCACTATTGGGTGACCAACACGGTTTCAATACAGTGCCGACAGTGTGTGTCGTCAGTGTGTCAATACAATCCTTAAGGTAGCATCGTCATATAAGCCCAGAATCCAAAATTACAAAAAATAACTGATAGATCTGAAAATGCAACTTCAGGAACAGGTTAAGAAAGAGTGAGATCAATTTAAAGGAAATAGATTAATTACCGGACTGCAGGATGGGGAGAGCTCAAACAGCTGCGAACACGCTCAGTCTGTTGTCCTTGCAACTCCCTCTGAATGAACAGTGGGTCAGTTTTTATATAGGAAAACAGGGCATAATATGGTTTCTATGACAACGACCAAACTCTGGGCAAAGTCTGATTAATCAGTGGCATGTCTCCATGACAACGACCAAACTTTGGGCAAAGTCTGATTAATCAGTGACAAGTGTCCATGGCAACGACCAAACTTTGGGCGAAGTCCGGTTAATCAGTGTCAAGTCTCCATGACAACGACCAAACTCGGGGCAAGTTTCTTATGACATCGATGTTTCTATACTTACAAAAACTGATACAATATGAACAAGCAATTGCCAAGCGACTTTGTCATTTAATCTTACAAGAACCAAAAGAGGTAGAACACAAGAATAAATACCCAGACATGGGTTAATGAGACATGGAAAAACATTTGGGTGACACACAGGTGAAAGCAATGGACAATCAACAGTTTCAAGCCAAAAAAAAAGTTTTTGTTTTATTAATGGTTATACATAACTAACAATATTGAGTAAATTCCAATAACAAACAAAAGACATTTGACGTCATATACCAATTGCCAAGTCTATTTACAAACATGCAAATCAAATCAGTATGGATAAATATAAAAGTGGAATAGAACTACAAATTGAACCAAAAGTCAGTTCTGGTCAATTTCAAAAGAAGAAATAAAACATTTAATTCCTGCTTTCCACGCTTTTTCAAACTTTCTGTTGATTTTATTATGGGTATTTTTAAGCTATTCTTGAGAGGGAATTTGGACCACAAATTAAGCAAAAAATGGGCTTTTCCCCAGTGTGGGTTGTTTAGTCTTTTAAAGTTCCCTTCTGTAAAAATGTTCAAACATTAACTTCGCAGCAACAAGGAGTTCTCACTAATGTGGGTTCTCGTGTGGCATTCTAAGTGGTGCTTGTGAGAGAAAGATTTACCACAAATCAAGCACGGAAATGGTTTTTCACCAGTGTGGGTTCTTGTGTGGTTTTTTAACTTTGACTTCTCTGCGAATGCTTGACCACAAACTGAGCACAAAAATGGTTTTTCACCAGTGTGTGTTCTTGTGTGTCTTTTAACATGTTGCTTTCGAGCGAATGCTTTACCACAAACTGAGCAGGAAAAGGGCTTTTCCCCAATGTGGGTTTTTTGGTGGATGTGTAAGCTTTCCTTATGTGGAAATGTTTGACCACAAATTGAGCAGGAGAGACGTTTTCCACTAATGTGGATTCTTGAGTGGCTTTTTAAACTTCCTTTTAGTGCGAATGCTTTACCACAAACTGAGCACGAAAATGGTTTTTCACCTGTGTGGGTTCTTGTGTGTACTTTTAAACTTCCCTTCTCTGCAAATGCTTGACCACAAAGTGAGCACAAAAACGGTTTTTCACCAGTGTGAGTTCTTGAGTGGCTTTTCAAACTTCCTTTTTGTGTGAATCCCTGACCACAAACCAAGCATGAAAATGTTTTTTTACCAGTGTGGATTCTTGTGTGGGTTATTAACTTTCCCTTCTCCGTAAAAGTTTTATCACAAACTGTGCACGAAAATGGTTTTTCACCCGTGTGGGTTCTTATGTGGGGTTTTAAATATTGCTGATGAGAAAAGGCTTGACCACAAACTGAGCACAAAAATGGTTTTTCACCAGTGTGGGTTCTTGCATGGGTTTTTAAGTTTCCCTTCTTTGTGAACGCTTGACCACAAACTGAGCACAAAAATGGTTTTTCACCCGTGTGGGTTCTTGTGTGGATGTTTAAGCTTTCCTTGTGTGTGAACGCTTGACCACAAACTAAGCACGAAAAGGGTTTTTCACCAGTGTGGGTTCTTGTGTGGATGTTTAAGCCTCCCTTCTGTGTAAATCTTTTACTACAAACCGAGCACGAAAATGGTTTATCTTCAGTGTGGGTCATCATATGTGATTTTAAAAGAGACTTACTGCGAAATGTTTTCTCACACTGAGAGCATTTACAGAGTTTGTTGCCACTGGGATTTTTCTTAACATCTTCATCGTCCTTATTCGCATGAATCAAGTCGTCGCTATGTGATAAAGGACCAATTAAAGAGTCTGCTCGCCAACCTTCTGTTGAGCAGCTGCCGTGTGCAGGCTCCACCCCTCTGCCGGCCACACCCAGATCATCTCCACTCATGGAAGGCTCACCAGTTGACCCAGTTACATTTTGCTCCTCCTTTTTGATTGGAGATTGCTCTTTTTTCATTTGCTGTTGAGGGGACTGTGGCAGCTCCTCCTCCTCTTTAATTGGAGGCCATGTTGAGACGTTTGGAGGGTCCATCCATCTACTGGCCTCGCCCAGATCATCTTCACTCTTGAAAGGCTCACCAGTTGACCTGATGAGATCTTGTTCCTCCTTTATAATTGGAGGCTGCTCTTCTCTGTTGTGCTGTTGAGGGAACTCTGGCTCCTCCTCCTCTTTAATTTGGGGCCATGTTGAGGTGTTTGCAGGCTCTGCTGCACCGCTGGCCACGCCCAGATCATCTTCGCTCTTCAGGGGCTCGCCAGTCAACCTGCTGCTACTTTCCACTTTAATGTCCGGCAACTCTGCTTCCTCCTTTTTGATGGGAAGTTGTTCTTCTCTCTTTTGGTGAATATTGAACTCTGGTTCCTCCCTTTTGATTTGGGGGAGCTCAAATTTCTCCGCAAAGTCACCAGACCCCTGCCCATCAGCACCAAGATCATTTCTTAAAGCTGCAAAATACAAAGATATATGATATATTTTATCAACTGTCTATCTGACGAGAAGTCCTTTAGGTTAGACTGAGAATTTAAAGTCTTATAGAGCCATACCTCTACTTACGAACTTCTCAGTGCATCAAGATACAAAAAAAAGATCCAAGTTACGAAAATGTTGATACATTTCCTGTATCTGATATTTTATTTTGACATTTTGATGAATGCACTGCTTGCTTGACATTTTCACTCCTCTACTGGGCTCTCATTGGCTCTCTCACAACAACCCTCCATGTTTTTGACTGCCGTTGTGTGCTTGACATTATGCCTAGAAGAAGTTTTAATGGCTTTTTAAATAATTTTATCATCATTTTCTCTCATTTTTGTGTCTTCACACTTTTCCTACAAAGTTGGGACGCTGTGATTAATTTTTACGGGTTTAGTTGGTAGTTTTGTGAGGACCATGAAACCAATTAGAGTATTTACATATAAAGTACTGCTCTACTTACGAAATTTTCAACTCATGAAAAATGTTCTGGAACCAATTAGTTTCGTAAGTAAAGGTACGACTGTACTCTTGTTGTATTTTATTTTGAAATCAGAGAGTTAGGAGGTGTTCCAGATCAATGTATATTTTCACAAAAAGCTTCTTTCTCAGTTATTTTTGCCCCGATATTGATTTTTTGGGGTGAAATTTACCAATACCTAAGACTAAAGAAAAGAAAAGAGTAGAAATCACTCATTTCCTGATGAAAGATTACAGTTTACTCTTGGTATTGGTAAATTCTGTATTATTATAGTCATAGCATAAAGTACTATGTGGGACTTCAAAGATTATTAGAAATCTTTAAAAACTGCTGTCAAAGAATGAGTTGGTAAAGAAAACTATAGCTCCACCTGTGTGGTCAACTGGGATGGGCTCCAGCATCCACCGCGACCTTAATTGGAATAAAGCGGTTCAGAAAATGAATGAATGAAAAAGATTAAACACAACTGGGGCTAAAATAGAAAGCGAACTAAAAGTAACAACTTTTTTCGTTAATTACGCACAACACCGAAATGTTTGTGAAGCTATTTGGCTGCGTCGAAGAGAAAGAGAAAAAAAACCCTTCATGTTTAGTATTTGGGGAGTCGCTTCATCATAGGAATTTGTGGAAAAAAGGGGATTCTTCTCAAATTCTCATTTCAAAAAAAGGAAAAGTCAACTCACCTGACATTTTCGGGCTTGATGTTTGCATGCTGACCCTTCGCTAGCAGCTAAACTCGGCTCGGCTAAGCTAAGGACGCCAAAAAACATCAACGTGTACCCAAACAACTCGAGATCAAAACGATTACACGCGTGTGCTCAGATGTATTTCGCCCGGGTTTTATTGGATTAGTCATACGGCTAAGGAGTGATAAAAAAGCAAATCGCTTTCCAAAAGGATAGCGTGCGCCGTTCCAGAGCAAACGAACGTGACGGCGCGTTGTGATGACATCATATACAAGCGGCGAAGATTTTGCCTCAAACGGGAAAACAAAAAAAAGAGAAAGGAAAATTTAATAAAATATCAATAACAATATCTATTACTTAAAATTATGTGAATTATTAACCTTTTCTCCAATGGAAAATTATAACCAAATTATTTTTTTAGTTATTTGTTTTTGAAAACTCATTAGTCAATACAACCAACATAATGACTAATTCATTTCATTTATAAATGCCATTAGGGCAATGGTGTGCCGTCAGGGCCTTCAAGGCCTTCTCTGCTGGCCTAAGAAATATCTGAATCACAGACTGATGTTAATTATATTTTGTCCATGAATACTTAAATAATTCCAAATTGTCTGTTAGCTTCCTTTCATTGCTTTCCCCCCTGGTTGCACTGCTTCCAGATGTGTGTTTTCATATTGAAGTATTTAACCAATCACATTTCAGCCATTATTTGTTGCCAGGGTCAGAAATCGGCCTCAAGGCCTTCACAATCGATTCTGCAGGCTGTGCTGCATTAAACAAGCGTCGATAAGACTGTTGCTTTAACCAATCAGAATTTGATTTGGTGACACCAGGGCCTTCTTGCAGGCGAAGGGATACGTCATCACTTTCACCAACTATGATTGGCTAGTGATAGAGTGGACTAGCCAGAGCTAGCAAGCTGTGTCTGTAACTAGCTGCACAAGCAAATATATTGTTGTGTTGATTTAATAGCGGTTTTGTCAACCAGCAATGGCTGAAGGAGGAGAAGAAATGGATTTGTTTGCAGATTTTCAAGCCATTTTCAAGACGGACTTTTCATGAAAAGTTGGACATCATTAAGAAAGGTCGGACAACTACGAAGCATTAGGGTATAAACTCTGTTAAAATATATAGTCCCAGGGGCTATTTAGCCGGTAACCGGACAAATAGCCTATATGGCCCCATATGGCTATTTAGCCGGTAAGAATTGTGTGGGGTAAATAGTAAGAAACTACATTTTATAAGTTTTATTTCCTTAATGTGATAATTGATAAGGACCTTTATATAAAGATAATTAGGCCTACTCAACTTTTATGGCATACATTTATTAACAAAAGCACACATAAACATTAATGGTAACAGTATTACCGTATTTTCACGACTATTCGGCACATCGTATTTTACGGCGCAGTGTCAGTAACGAGTGCTATTTCTGTATTTTAGACACACAAAGCACACACCGTTTTTTTAGACGCATGTATATATTATATATGGATGAACATCGAAACGCAATAGCGCTGGCTACCGGAAGTAGCCTATTTCCGGGTTCCGGTGCGCAGTGACTGCTGGGAAATATAGTTCTTGCACGCTACACCCACACGCTAATGTTAGGTTTAAACACCAGATATTTGTTTCACCAACCTGAAAAGAAGGGAATCACAGAGAATTTTAGTTAACTTTATTTAAAAATGAGAGGTTCAGAGACTGTCCCTGTCACAGTCCTCCAAAAACACTCTGAAGAAAATCCCCTCCTGCCAATTCTCTTATTGTGTTTTGGGAGTGTCCAAGTTACAGGAAGTTTCAAGCTGATCAAAGGAGAGAGAGATCTCTCCCAGTTACAAAAGGTTCTTTGATCATGACCATATGCCCCTTCAAGATAACATCTTTATAGTCTTCTTCCCGATATCTTGCAACCCTCACAAAACAGACAAACAGACAGGCGTCGGCCCCCCTGGGTAGTTCCTCTTTGTTGAATAAGGTGAAAACTCCCCAGGGCCCAAGACACTCTCATTCTATTAACTAACATTTCGACAGTCATACCAGAATCAGGATAACTTATATAAAATAATTCCAACATAACCCTCCTGTTTATCCGGATTCTGTTATAAAATATCATCACCCATGACCTCTTCTTATCCGATTTTCGCATCACAGGATCACAAAAATAACAGAAAACGTTACACTCAGAAATTAATGCCAGAGTCTTTAGCATCTTGGAACATGTCAGGCAGTCCCATGAACTGCATTTCCTCATCATCCCCAGATCCGTCGTCGTCGTCATCGTCCCGTGGTTCGCCTCCAGATGTCAATAAGGCATACATTTCTGATTTGACTGGTTCTATGGCATTTGTTATTAATCTTTGACATAACGCACGAATACAGGGAATGCAACAACATCCACAAGTTGTGAGAATGGCAGCAAAAACAACGATTGACATTAGAACTGATACAACCAACTGTTTGTATCTGCCAAACATGCTACCAAATTCGTCCCACATTGAGGTGTCGATTCCAGAATGTTCCTTCATCTTGCTGTTGAGGGATCGAAAGCCCTCCAGGGCCTTGGTTAAGCTCCCGTCAGCTGCTGTGTTGTTCGGGATGAACGTGCAGCATTGTTCGCCAAAGATGGAGCACATGCCACCTTTCTATGCCAGGAGCATGTCAACAGCAATCCTGTTCTGGAAGGCCATCAAGGAGGTAGCCGACAACTGTTCATGGATGGCTGCAAACCCTTCCTCCGTCCTGTTCTGGAGTCGTGCAATTTGGTCAGCGAGCTTATACTCATCTGGTACGCCGCAGGGAACCCCGATGTTGTTGATGTAGATTGGGTCCCCTCCAAGAGCGGACCGCTTGGCTCTGCCTTTCCAGTGTTGAGGCAGGACGTTTCCTGCACTTGTTTTCCAACTCGAGTCTCTGTGGGCGGGGCGTTCAGATACGCCCAGGCTGTCACTGACAGTCCAGTCACTGTGATGTGGATGGCAACAGCTTTCACTGTGGCTTCTGTATAGAGGTGCAAAGTCTATGGGAGGTCAGGGTTAAGTGAGGGGTGCTCGTGGCTGGTGAGTAGACGTCAGATGAGTTTCTTCACGGACAAGGGTTTTGACACCGTCCGACTTAGTCCACTCAGAGTCACCTGTCTCGAACACCTTGACCTGATGAATCGACTTTGACTTTTCAGCGATCTTTGCTGCTGTGGAGGTTGGTGAGTTGGGCCACGAATGGGTCTTCCCATCGTGGAGAGAACCAGGACTTCATTTTTATGACTCGGATCAGGATCCAGTCACCTGGCTACACCACCTCCTGCAAGATAGACAAAAGATCACGGCAGCTTACATGTTCTTTGGATAAGTTTCTCTTCTTCCTTAGTCTCTCGTCATGGGTCATCTTCCCATAAAGGAAGTTGGAATGGTCTTCCAATAACTATCTCAAAAGGTGTTAATCTCAAGCTAGTTCTACCAGTTGTTTTGCCATGTTTTGCACTATGCTGTTTGAAAAATGAGCTCCATTGTCACTCCAAATGATTCTGGAGATCCCATGTTCTTTACAGATCAATAAAATAACAAATTAAACAGTTCCTACAAAAATTTTAAAATAGGTATTTATACCTCTTCACCATACCTCCCCCCTGTTGAGACATTTATGGCTCAATTATGGAATACATTTTTGGTAGGCACGGTAGGCCTTTAGCTTTGTACAGTTCGTCTGCTGACTGTTCTTGAGATCGGCTCAGTTTTGTTGTTGTGTATGCTGCTGTGTTCTGTCGTTGTCTTTAACACGTGCTTAACATCCGTCATTATGTTTGTGAAAATTTAAATACCTTATCAGTCAAAATAAAACATGCTAGCTGATATTCTATTTTGAACACTGTTTCCTTGTTAAGATCAAAACCCATATTTGTTTTTTTCCTCTTTCCTACAATTACACAAATTAACTAATCATACTAAGAATAGGAAAAATACAAAAAGCAAACCAGGCTGCTTTCTCCCCAGGAAAACAGCTTTCCCGTTCTCTGTAACAGTTTAGATTCACATCAATTATTATTCAGAAACAAAATGCACACATTTATAATTCTAAATAGAATTGAACCCAGTAAAATGTAACCACCCCTTGTTTGTCAGGGTCAATATTTTTATCATAATTGTATCCTTTAGAGCAGGGGTCTCGAACTCAATTTACCTGGGGGCCGCTAGAGGCCGAGTCTGGGTGAGACTGGGCCGCATCAGGATTTCCACAAGAAAAGCACTGATAAAACATTCCAACGTTATCAAATATCTTTATTTTTTAACAAAAAATAATGAATTAAATAAATTAACTTAAAGATGAATAAAAAATAAATCAATCAGTAATACAAAACCAAATAATACTAATGAGCATACAATAGATATACACTGGCTGGCTAAGTAGAGAAAATGAATTATTTTTATTCCGTTTCAAATGTCTGTATTAACAGCTCTTTAAACTTTAACTTTCTGAACTTGAATGGAACATTGAACATGAAATATTCTGAACACGGCTTCTCTTGCCTACTCCTTGCTGCTAGAGACCTGGCAGCGCTTCTTCTCACATAGTCACATTTGCCTTGAGGGAGGAAGCAGTGGAGACCCTCAGTATTGCTTGAAGATGCTCATCAGTAAGTCTGGACCTGTACTTGGACTTATTGAAGTTCAGGGTGGAGAAGAGCTTCTCACACAAGTATGTGCTCCCAAAAAGGCACATGGTCTGCTTGAACATTCGGGAAAGTTCAGGGAAGCTGGGGGTCAACTCTCTCAAAAATTGCCCAAGCTTGTCTGCTTCTCCACTCACCTCCCTGAACTTGGCTTTGAGTGCAGAGTTGCACTGCAGGTCAATGAGCTCCATTTGAAGCTCAGGAGGGGCATCTTGCACATCAAAGGAGAAGGGGTCCGCAAAAATTTGAAATGTGGCTTTGTGTGTCTTGAAGTCTGCAAATCTGTGATCAAATTCCTCCTGTAGCTTCGAAATGGCCTCAACATACTTCTCACCACTGAATGGTGTGCCTGCATCCACGAGAGCCTTGCATGCTGGGAAATGGCAAAGGTTTGTCTGAGAGAGCTGGGCTTTCCATAAAACAAGTTTAGTCCAGAATGCTCTCACGTTGTCATAGGCAGCACTGACAAGTTGCCCCTGGCCTTGTAGCTTCTTGTTCAGTACATTAAGCTCATGTGTGATATCAACAAGAAAAGCCAAGTCCATGAGCCATTTGGGATCACTTAGCACAGGATCAATCAACTCACAAACGGCGTAGCTAGCTTTGACTGCTGCATTACTGTCTTTGGTAGCCTTCTTGAAGAAATCCTGTTGCCTCAGAAGACGTGTTTTAAGACTGGCAACCTGGTTGGCTCTCTCATCTCCCTGGTATTTTTCGTACTCCTCAGCATGTCTCGTAGTACAATTACGTTTCAAATTGTATTCCTTGTGCACCGCAACTTTTTCAGTGTAAATGGGACACGTCGGGGTGCCCCTGTGTTCAACAAAGAAATATTGCACTCCCCACTTTTCTTGAAACTGTCTGTGCTCATCACCGACCTTTCTCTTCACGGCAGGCTTTGAAAGAGACATCTCTGGGGCTCTGTAATATGTTTTTCCACTTGGAATGAGTCTCGGGTTGATCTTTCACATTCAGTCGCGCGGGTTTGTGGCGCATGTGCACTTTCGCTCTCCGTTTCAATCGCGGAGATGGCTACAGACACTGACACAGGCTGGATCACGGATCATAGCGCCTCATTCAGTTCTATGCTGAGAGCAGCGGAGGAGTGTGCGCGCCGAGCGGAGTGATCGGCCTCACGGCTTCTCCTCCGCCCAGCTGATTGGAGGAATGAATGAGTGAGTGAGCGAGGCACTGGACAGCCCGGCCGATGTCCCGCCCTCCAGAGCCGTATACCTCACCGTGATTGGTTCATTCAGCTCCGAACCAAAGTTCCCTCTAATTTTTTGTTGGTCTGAGCAGAAAGACAACCTCCCTGAGCGCACTGAGTACCAGTGTGAGCGACATCATCAGTACTCGGATGATTCTCCTAAAGACGTTTCGCCGACGGACGTTTGACAGACGGGCAGGTCGCCGAATGGACCTTCCACCGAACGTTCATTCGGCCGAACGGAGGTTTCGCCGAAACGGGATTCGAACGCTCGCCCCGCCGGATCGTGTGTGTACAAGTTTTTCAACCTCGGCCCGCGGGCCATATACGGCCCGTTAGGATTTTTAATCCGGCCCGCCGCCGGTGTTGTCCAAATTATAGTAAAAATCAATGTTCGTCTACCATCAATGGCAGCCCGGGAATAAGCACTCTTGGGCGGGCATGGCAGTCCGGGAATAAGCACTCTTGGGCAGGCAGATGTAGCAGAACCGAGCCGTAAAATGACAGCAATCGGGTCAAATCCATCCTAAAACAGCATTTAATGATTAAATACAAATACTGGATGATATCGCGATGGAGGCAAAAAAACGTCTATAGACGTCCATTCGCCAAACGGCTCAAAATGCTCTCAAATTCGGTCAAATCCAGCTGAAAACAGCGTTTAATGATTAAATACAAATACTAGTATTTGTATTTAATCATTAAACTAACAAATACTAGTACGACCTGTCCGTCTGTCAAACGTCCGTCGGCGAAACGTCTTTAGGCGAATCATCCGGTCACGACATCATCATTGCTTGCTAT
This sequence comes from Stigmatopora argus, assembly GCF_051989625.1. Classification (NCBI taxonomy): domain Eukaryota; kingdom Metazoa; phylum Chordata; class Actinopteri; order Syngnathiformes; family Syngnathidae; genus Stigmatopora; species Stigmatopora argus. The sequence continues at coordinate 9,306,165 of NC_135406.1, forward strand.
GGGCACACCAGTATCACACCTGCCACAAGCAGGTGCATGTCAATGTTCCCTCTAATTTTTCATGTAAAACGTGCTGTAAAACACGAAAAACATGAGTGGACAGAGCTACTGCCACTGGCTGCCACTTAAACGGCGCCATCATGGGGAAAGGGGTAAAAAATAAAAAATAAAAAAAAAATAAAAAATAAAAAATAAATAAAAAAATCGATTTTTTTTTTTTAGTGCGCGCCATATGATTGTTACTGCGCAGAGAAGACGAGAGTAGTGCGCAATTGCGCATGCGCGCAGCTTAGAGGGAACATTGCTCCGAACACAAGTGTCATTCATATCAATTTTGCGGGCCCACGAACATTAATCTTTCATATTAAGGATTCCTTGTGCACCGCAGTTGGCCCGCGGGCCGCAAGTTTGAGACCCCTGCTCTAGAGCAATTAAAACCCATTACTTTTAAAATGCATACTAATCAAGTCCCAATTCATTTAACAATGTGTATTGCGTTGCATATTAACCTCAGTGTTTTTAATTCAAAATATCCCAAACTAGTAGTCTTATTATCAAATGTAACATTCCATTGTCTTCGGAGTTTGCCAATCATCTCCTATGAATCTTTCTTAATCAATATTTTTCAATAGTCAGGCATAAAATTAAATTCTAGTTACATTTCTATCCATTGTAGTTTCTCTTTTCTCTCTAATTGTTTACTTCAAAAATATGTAAGAAGATCTAGTCACAATTGTTTACTTTAACTAACTGTAAGAAGGTGTAGTCTCAATTGAAACGCTTTTTTTTTATATGGAGACAATAAAACCAATATAAAAAGTTCCTCATGGCTTACAGCATTGCTCCCCGAGCAATAATCTTTCCAATCAATATTGGAGTGCTTGCCATTTTGTCTGATTACGTCAAAAAGTTTATCTTACCTGTCTCCTCATACGCTTCAACTGAGAGAACCTTCTTACAGAGCACAAAATGGATCCGCTATTTTCATGTCTGCTGGTTTGGTCAGGAACATTTGCACTCTCATCCCGGGTTGCTCATCATGTTTCCTGTTGAGAAATGCAATCTCCCTCTGCCAACCCAAAATGAATGAGTTTCTTTAAAGTTTTTTCTTTTATGCAGACATATGTTTAGCCTCATCCTCCAGTTCCAATCGTGTAGTTAATAATGGTGTTTGGTATATTCCACTAAATTAGATTTCCATATTTTTTTTTTTTCTTTTTCGGAACGAAATATGGAAACTTTTGTCAATTCAGTCAATTATTCTGTTAACACAATTTGGATGCCATTATCACAATAGATCAATAGTACTTTGGAATTTGGTATCAAGCACTGTCTTTTCAGTGCTCCTAAATTTTGCATAGCAGATTTGTTTCTCCACTTCAAATTTCACATTTGGAGTACTGCTGCTTTTACCATTAAAATTTCATTTGACTAAACAATTTTCCATAATTTTCATCAAAAATTGATTTCAAATTTCTAAATCATTTTCCACCTTGATATCTGATTGATTATATCTTGATGGTCGGCCAATTAGAAACACAAAAAGACAACACAAACAACCATTCATTTACACTCATTTTCAAAAATCAGTGGTCTGCAATTTTTCATCACTGGTGAAGAGCCATCCCCAGTCTGGGGCTTCTTGGCAGCTAACCACCTTTTTGCTGTGCTATCAGCCTAATCATTCTCAAAAGAAATAGGTTAATGTTGTTTGGTTGACATCAACTATTTGATGCTAATGCAATTAATATTCTAATAGTCATTAATATGACCAACGCTAAAGCATATTCCACCTGTTTCGGGCAAAACAAGGAATGTCTTTCTGTGCACCGAAAAACATTTCATGCCTCTTCCGTCCTAGGGAAATCATGCCTATCCTAAATTAATTATTTTATCTAAATTTACCTAATAATTTGGATAAATGCCATTTCTGCATTGTTTTCATGTTTGATATCATTAATAATTTGGATGATTCTTAATACTTAAGTCTAAATCGCAAATCACTCTCATATTTCTAAAACCAATAGTTAAAGCTCTGGCTGAATTCCTATCCGCTCTAAGAAGGCAGTTTTATTTAAAATAAGAGCCATTTTCTGTGCTCACTATTACCTCAATTACAATTTAGGGAAAATAACCTTTCACTAGGCATTTCCTAATATAAATTTGAGTGTTTAATAAAAGACCCATAATTTTTTACTAATATATCATAACACTATCAACTATCTCTGTCTCTCTTGTGGTAGTCTTTCCTGCCCTTTGTTTTTGGTGTGAAGGGAGCAGTAAGCTGTATGGGCGCCCCCCCCCCCCTCTCCTTTTGTTTGCAAAGAGTGTTTAGCTTGAGGGGTGTCCGCATCTGTGAAGGGGGGGCTTCACCACCTTTTTATCTATCTATTCCCCTTACTTTTGTTAACCATTTGTTTTGCTACCTCCTGTTCTAGTCGTGCGCTATCATGTCGTCGCTGTGCGCGGGGAGGGTTGCCCCCGCATTCCCTGGCTATGTGGCCCCCTTTCCCCCCCCTCGTCGTCGTGCTCCCTGCTTACGTGTGGAGCCTCGCACGAGGAGAGCTGAAGAGGGACCACTGTTTTTTAACAGGCCTAATATAGTTATCTCTTCTTCTCTTTTTTGTTTAGCTACTTTCTCACCCTCTTCTATTTGCCCTGCTATTCGCAACCACGCTTTGGTTTGATCATAACCTTGTTTTTGCATTTTACTTCGTTTTTTGTTACACGATTTTTCGATTTTTTGTTGTAGTTCACGGATATCTTTTATTATTAGTCTACCGGTGAACCCATATTTTTTTACCCAATAACGCAAGGATTCCACCGCGTCGGGATCCTCTCTATGGACTATCTTCCAGTCTTTAGACGCGAGTTCCGAGAGGAATTCCTCTTTTTTACTTGTTTTACTCTGTACTTTACCCATTTTTGAATAAAATTTAGTCCCAGTGGGTCTTTGCACCTATAGTGCACTAACACTGGGTTTAGACAACAGGATGTCGATAAATTCCTTTAGTGGTAAACTCACTTCAACCTTTTCAGGCGGAGTCTCATGTCTACATACATCCACTAAAGGTCGACATTTGTCTCCTGTTGTTTGATATGAGATACAAATCACCAAATGGTAAAATGTATTTCCATACACACTTTTAACACGTTCACTCCTTTTAATTCACTTTTTTATTTCTCTTTAACCAGGACTCTATCCTTTTTTTCACTTTTCATTCAATACACCCAGAACTCCACTATCCGTCACAGATTTTTCCTATTCAATACATCCTGGACTTCGCTTTCCTTTACAGAATTTAATAAGTCTTTTAAAACTAAGGGTGTCTGTCCGCCTGCGAAAGTTTGTTGTTTGAATTTGACCTCTGTATGCATGTGGAAGTTTGTTGTTTGAATTTTTTACCTGATAGGGCCTAGGATTCTCAGGGTTTTCATTTCTCTTTAATCAGGACTCCGCTATCCTTTACAGAGTTTAATTAGTCTTTTTCAACTAAGGGGGTCTGTCACGCCAACGGATTTAGTTTTACAGAGTTTAACTAGTCTTTTTCAACTAAGGGGGTCTGTCACGCCATGGATTTCACGGATTTAGTTTTACAGAGTTTAATTAGTCTTTTTCAACTAAGGGGGTCTGTCACGCCATGAATTTCATCATTCATTCCTTTTTTCTCATTCATTCCTTTTTTAAATAAAATTTACTCACGATTCTCTGCGTCCTCGGTATCCCTTCAACCTTTGGACCCCAGCCCGTAAGGAAGAAACAGTCCTGGAAAAGGATCTTTATGCTGTGGCCACAGACTTTTCTGGATCTTGCTCACCCGCTGGGATCGTCCGGTATCTTGGAATCCGGCTCGAAGGACCAATTAAATGTTAGGTTTAAACACCAGACATTTGTTTCACCAACCTGAAAAGAAGGAAATCACAGAGAATTTTAGTTAACTTTATTTAAAAATGAGAGGTTCAGAGACTGTCCCTGTCACAGTCCTCCAAAAACACTCTGAAGAAAATCCCCTCCTGCCAATTCTCTTATTGTGTTTTGGGAGTGTCCAAGTTACAGGAAGTTTCAAGCTGATCAAAGGAGAGAGAGATCTCTCCCAGTTACAAAAGGTTCTTTGATCATGACCATATGCCCCTTCAAGATAACATCTTTATAGTCTTCTTCCCGATATCTTGCAACCCTCACAAAACAGACAAACAGACAGGCGTCGGCCCCCCTGGGTAGTTCCTCTTTGTTGAATAAGGTGAAAACTCCCCAGGGCCCAAGACACTCTCATTCTATTAACTAACATTTCGACAGTCATACCAGAATCAGGATAACTTATATAAAATAATTCCAACAGCTAAAAACACGTTTTTAAAAAGGCAACAGAAGCAAAACTGAGTTCGGTTGTACTTTATTTAGACATTTTACAACTTACTCACGTCATCATCACCCACAAATCCATCAAAGTCCTCATTTTCTGTGTCCGAATTAAACAATTGCCCAAATGAGTCTTCCAAAATGCCGGGACCCGCGGTTGTAGTTCTCAAGCCTCCGGGAATGACGGCAAGCTCCGAGTTATTATATATATTATATATACATAGTTCACAGTCTAGCTTTGAATGCTCTGTTGACGCCAACATTTAGCGGCAGGATTTCTTTTGTAAATACAGCCGAAATGACGGCCAACACCAATTTAGTGTGGTCGCCGTCATACTAACTGTATTGAAGAACTGGGTGTATTAAGAACTCTATATCCCAGCAGTCACTGCGCAGTACTTTATCTACGGGAAAATAGTAGAGTTGGGCTGCTTGCCATAGTTAGTTGTGTGTGTATATATATATATATATATATATATATATATATATATATATATATATATATATACATACATATATACATACATATATACACACATATATACATATACATAGTTCACAGTCTAGCTTTGAATGCTCTGTTGACGCCAACATTTAGCGGCAGGATTTTTTTTGTACATACAGCCGAAATGACGGCCAGCACCAAATTAGTGTGGTCGCCGTCATACTAACTGTATTGAAGAACTGGGTGTATTAAGAACTCTATATCCCAGGAGTCACTGCGCAGTACTTTATCTATGGGAAAATAGTAGAGTCGGGGGCTGGTTTCCGTAGTTGTCCTATCGACTGATTTATTTTATTTTATCGTGATAACAATTTTAGTATTGGTCCATATATAAAGCGCACTGGATTATACGGCGCCCTGTCTATTTTGGAGAAATTTTTTGACTTTAATGCGCGCCTTATAGTCGTGAAAATACGGTATGTTATCTCACAGATGTCTTCATAGTCCATTGACACCAACAGATAGTCTACAACAGGGGTCACCAAACTACGGCCCGCGGGCCGGATACGGCCCGCCGGCACATTTGGACCGGCCCTCTGAACAATACCAGAGACGCTATCGGATTTTTTTTTTTGTTAATTTTTTATTTTTTATTTTATTTATTTTTTGGGGGGGGGATGCGGCCCGCCGGCAGATTTGGACCGGCCCTCTGAACAATACCAGAGACGCTATCGGATTTTTTTTCCTATTTGGCCTTGAAGACTGGGATGTTTTAATCTTGTGTTTGGTTCATTGCACCCCTGCTGAGCCCACAAATCATCCCAGTGAAGCGGGGCTTCGCATTGCTTCTTTGGTGACACGCGCGGGGAGAGTGTTTCCCTTTGATGCATGCGGGCACGTCCACCGTTGCATGCACGAGCAGTGTTACCGAGACATCTGGACGATCGCAGGTGAGGGCGGAGCCCTGGGACCATCGCGGACTATTCAAGCATATTAAAACTGCAACCTGTTTGAGAACGGAATAATGGCGAAAAAGTTAGGTGAGAGAAAAATTGATTCAGAATGCAGGGTATTTAACCTGGAGTGGACAAACGATTATTTTTTTGTTCAATGCAAAGAAAAGGCTGTTTGTCTCATTTGTCAAGAGACGGTGGCGGTATTCAAAGAATACAATCTTTGCCGACACTATGAATCCCGTCACAAAGACAAGTACGATAGATTGCAAGGCCAAATACGAGCAGACAAACTCTCAAAGCGAAAAAGTGGACTACTATCTCAGCAGAACCAGGCATCCGTTCGGGCCAGCTTTTGGGTTGCTAAATTGATAGCAAGCAGCGGTAAGCCTTTCACTGACGGAGAGTTTGTTAAGAAATGTATGGATACTGTCACGGAGGAGGTGTGTCCCGAGAAGAAAGATGCATTTAATGCCGTAAGTCTGTCGGTGAGTACAATGACCAGACGCGTTGAAGAAATCGGGAGTAATGTATATGCCCAGCTGCAGCAGAAGACGAAATAATTTGACTTTTTTTCATTAGCACTGGATGAAAGCACGGACGTGCAAGACACAGCGCAACTGCTCATTTTTATTCGTGGAGTTAGCGCAAACTTTGAGATTTGCGAGGATCTGGCAGCCCTCCAAAGTCTCAAAGGGACTACAACGGGAGAGGATATTTTTGACAAAGTGTGCCAAACCATGGAGAAGTTGGACCTGGACTGGTCAAAGCTAGCTAGCATCACGACTGACGGGGCTCCTAGCATGGTGGCCGAAACTCGCGGTCTAATAATGGGACGCATGAACCGGGAGTTGGAAAAAAGGGGTCTCACCGCCCCGCTACGAGTCCACTGCCAAATTCACCACCAAGCACTGTGCTGCATAATGTTGACGTGGGATTCTGTAATGACGGTTGTGGTGTCGTGCATAAACTTCAGAGCAAAGGTAGAAGATTGTGCATGGCACAACAGAAAGTTAATGTTCCATGGCTTTTTTTTCTATGAAGAACCCAGAGAGAGTTATTTAGTTATTATTTATTTCATAAATAGTGTTATTTATTTCCTGTTTTTTCTGTGAAGAACTCAGAGAGGGTTATTTAGTTATTATTTATTTCATTAATAGTGTTATTATATGTTTCCTGACTTTTTTTCTGTAAAGAACCTGGAAAGGGTTACTTGGTTATGTGTGGCTTTCTGGAAAACAATAAAAAAAAAAATTAAGCTCCCCTACGATCGTCACACTTTTTCTGTTACAAACTGACACCGGCCCCCCATCAGAGAAGGGAAAAGTTATGTGGCCCTCACAAGAAAAAGTTTGGGGACCCCTGGTCTACAACATGAAAGTAACACCTTCATGTGTATAGAAGCAATTAGTCTACATGAAAGTAACACCTTGATGTGTATAGAAGCAATTAGTCTACATGAAAGTAACACCTATAAGTGTTAGCACAGTGCGAGTAGAAACAGCTATAGGTAAAATATATCAATTTTGGGAATTACAATTTGGCAATAATTTCAATAAATCTTAACAAATACTCACAATATTTAGCAGTTATTATTTATTTTATAAGTGGTAAACTTCCCACCAAATTTGACAAAGATCAGATGGACAGTTAAAAAAAATCCTGTTCACCCAATTAGCATGCAATTGATAGATTTTAACATTAGGTGAATAGGGATTTAATGACTATTATTTAACATTGAGTGAATAGGGGATTTTCTAAACCATTCAACCAATCTTATTGAAATTTGATGTGTTATTGCCACTTATAAAATAAACAATAACTGCCAATTATTGTGATTATTGCTTTAGAAATGGGACAAATATTGCCAAATTTCAATTCACATAATGGATTGACTTTGCCTATAGTCTACATTAAAGTAGTATCCCTGTGTTTTGATGACTCAAAGACAAATCAGAGCAATATTAATATAATGCTGAGATAGTGTACTGTTATTTGATAAACGTTGTGAAAATATGAAAGGAGGGTAAGGGTTTACTATATAAATAAATAAGATATACTGTCACACCGGCTAAATAGCCATATGGGGCCATATAGGCTGATTGGCCAGTTACCGGCTACGGAGCCACTGCCTTGATATTAGTATACCGGCTATTAGCCTATTATGGGGCCATATAGGCTGATTGGCCGGTTACCGGCTACGGAGCCACTGCCTTAAATTTAAGAGGGAGTGATTGTGGTGTATTCCAACCTATTACGCGCATGCGTACTTTGGTGTCTGTATTGTTGCACACTTGGTTCTAAGTAAAATAAGTAAACGGATGACAGTGTCCCGGCTCTCTTCTTCAATACAGCACAGGGACGTTCAAAAAACAAATTGCAGAGGCTAAATACTAAACCAAAAAAAATAAAGCACGATAAATAGCCCCTCTGCATTGAGCAATTTACCCATACACGATGATTAATTTAATATTGAGCTTGATGCGTTCACTGTTTAAGTTCTAAATTTGGAATTTTTGCAGTTAACGGCTGTGCGTTTAGCACAACGCGATATGCCAAATGTTGTTTTCGACTTGACAAAACAAAATTATAGATATCAGTCAGTTAAATGCGAAGCAAAATTGCCGTTAGCTGAAATGGCAGTTTTTTTTAAAGATGTGCTGCCTGCAAACACCAATATTATCTGTCAAAAAATGTCGCAAATGAAATAAAAACGTCTCGATGACTTTGCACGAAGCATAACGACAACGACCGACCAAACAAGTTTAGTAAAAGCTTTTAGCCTCCTTTACAATCTTAACAGACTTCATTTGATAAGTTTCAGTCACGTTTTTTTTTCATCACATGCATTCCAAAATTAAATAAACGACAACAGACGGGCAGGACTCTTTCATTCGGTCGGTGGCTAAACTAATTCAAAGTTGAATCCAACTTACCTCTAAGCATTTTCAGTGTTTCCAAAAAGTTGAGATGGCAGAAAAGTTTGTCCAAGTGAGTCTTGTGTCTCCAGATGGGTCGAAGAAGTCCAACTGCAGCATTTTTTTAAATTAGTCTCATTTATTAATTCATTTTCAGTAAGATTTAAGTGCCAGTGGCCTGTAAAATGATGCAGACAGAGCTAGTGGAAGTGGGCTTGCAACACAAACATTACATTGAAATATCTAATAACAATAATCTGGTTAACATATGATGACCACAACACCCTCAACAAAACTGGTGGGAAAGTAACTATAAAAGCAAAATGGTTTCAGCATGGAACTAAATTGGACGCTTATTGATGTCAATGGCAGGCAATAAATTAAATACCATCAACTATTTAAATCAAGTTTACCATGTTATTGGAGCTGTAACATAAGTAAATTTCTGTTTTTAATCATTAAAATGCCCTTTCTCTTTCAACTCATTACATCACAGACAGAGCTTCAATGTATATTTGTGAGGATGGGTTTACATACAATTTACCTCCCAAGTACTTCAGCACTTTTGTCAATTGAATCAGTTCAGAAAGACAGCTTTTCTCATAAATCCAGCAATGGAGGTTCTATCTTTCATGAGGTAGGCAAAAACTTGGAAATGTAATTTTTGCAAGATTATTATTATTTTTATCTGATCATTGTAAATTCTAAACTTGAAAATAGTAACCATTAATCATGGTTTGCTTGTATCTCATGATCTGCTCTTTATAAATTGTACTTTTTAATATTGTATTATCCTCACTCCCAAAGACGCTGTGTTTACTTTGTATAACTGTTTTGTTTTCTAGAGCTCACTTTAATGCCAGTGTTGACTGTGCAATTGACCAACTCCTCCAGATGCAACCCACTTCTTTGTCAGAGCGGGAGCAGCACATGTACAATGTCGAGGCAAGTCATTTTGAATGGAATCAATATGGAAGCTCATACTCAGTTTAAGTGGAGCATATCAAGATAGTTTTGCTGTGTCCTTTTGCAGAAAACCTGCATGAGGCAATTTATGCTTTTGGAGAAGGAGAACAAGGTTCCGTCCGATATCTCATCTGAAACCATGAAGCAGTGGTTGCTGAGCAGAAGAAGCTTCCAACATGAGTGAGTACCAAAGGCTCATGTGAAAATGCACGCATGTGCGTGGAATAATCTATTATGTATGCCCATCTTAAAGGTTCTGCAGCTTTGAAAACAAAGTGCATCGCGGGATGTTCGCTCTTCTGCAGGAGGTGAGTTCAGAAAAATAGTCAGGATACTAAATCTGGAATTATTTGAATAGTGTGTGTGTTGTAATGCAATATTTCAATGTTTTTTGGGGGGAAGGAGAACTAAAGTCACGTGTGAGCATAAGAGAAGGAAGGAGCGCTTCTGCAAATCCTTCCTCCCATCAGCTGTCAGGCTCTTTAACAAAAAAAAATGGCTGAGTGTTAAGACCTACCGTATGCATGCATGTACATCTAGGTGTATGTATTTGATTTGGGGGGAGCTCAACTTCCTTTTTAAGGCCAACAAACTCTTGCCCATCAGGAGCAAGATATTCTCTGAAACTACAAAGATAATACACGTCGGTACATGCAGTCAAAAAAGGGGACACTTTTTTTTTCTTACTTTTACAAGTTTATTATTACAGCATGGTTGATTATTTCGCAAAGATATATGCCAGAAAAGTCACCTTTCAGGTTCAATCCAATCATCCACTACACAATTTAAAGCCAAAATAGTGGTAAATTCAGATTTAAATGATTTATCATTTTTTATTTTATGTTCATGTTCTTGAAACGTTGCAAAATTCTAAAACTTGTTATCTTGGGTTAAAATGGGTTAAGTTCATCCAACTTTTTCTTTTGTTTTTTTATTTTTCAATGGACATGTGTGAGGTAAATTTACAGTTTCTTTTTGTGAGGCTGAAAATAATCTGCTTTCAAATGGTGATGTCTTCAGATGATTTTTTTATTTATCTCATATTACAGCAACTTTTGGTTTGAAGGTAAATTTAGAGAAATAAAGACGCCTGCAGGTTTTATTCTTTACTTTTCATAGTGTAAGAAACTAGTTGTTTCATCTTTATTACAGAACTTTTAAAATCATCAAACTGCTGTCAAAGAATGAGTTGCTAAAGAAAACTATAGCTCTATAATTAATACTTTATATATTTGAAGGAATAATCTTTTAAGAAACGTTTAATTGGGAGAGAGATTAAACACAAACCTTTTGCAAACAGTCGTCACTTGATGACGTCATGTGCTGCGTGTGGGTCTCTTTTTTGGGGTCCCCTGCTCGAATTGTGTATTTTGCGTACATTTTGCAACATAGTAAGAACTGATGAAAAAATGGGATTTGTCACAAATTCTCAACAAAAACATGAAAAGTTAACTCACCTGACATTTTCGGGCTTGATATTTGCTTGCTAGAGGAAGCGTTAATTTCAAGAGTCTTGTTTCCTCTCTTTGCTAGCAGCTAAACTCGGCTAGGCTAAAATAAGAATGTCAACGTTCATCCAAACGATTCTAGATTAAAATATTTTTTGTGGTCTCGGATAGATTTCGCACACTTGTTATTGGATTAGTCATACGGCTAAGAAGTGATTAAAAAAAGAAGCAAATCGCTTTCCAAAAGTATAGCAAGCGCCGTTCGACAGCAGGTGGACGAGACGGTGAGTGGCGATGACGTCATATACAAGCGGCGAAGATTTTGCCTTCAGACGGGAAAAAAATAAAAACGAGAAAGGAAAAAAAGAATAGAAATACAAAACATATTGTGGAAATTTTTGTGAATTATAAACCTTTTCTCCAATGGAAAAATTATAACTAACTGATATTTTTTAGTCATTTCGTTTTAAAAACTCATACAATCAATACAACCAAGATAATAACGAAATCATTTAATTTATAAATGCCATTTGGGTATGAACTCAGTTAAAATATATAGAGACACATGTCAAAGTTTTTGCCAGGTTTAACGGTATTAAAATTTAAATATACAAAAAGCTAATTGATGATACGAGTATCGGGATTAATGAAATGCCAATTAGTTATACATACTATTATCCTATTAATATTAAAACATGTTTTCATATTTATAAGAAAAATACGTGAAGCCAAACAATATATATTAACAGGGGGTTGATACCCGTGGACTGCAACATACATCATAGATCAATTTACAAATTGAAAGTATGAATAAACCTTATGAATGATGATAACACACCTTTTTATTTCCGTTAAAAAAGAAGACAACATATCGACAAAAAGCAGCGATTCTGACACAATGTGTCTCCCTCCCATTATTGATTTCCCCCCAAAATAGGATATACATACGTGAAACATCTTATTTTGGTTTATAAAGGTTGGCATTACGGGAAACTGTCTTTCCCATCATGCACCCCTGACAGGAAATGCGAGGGCAAAAAAAAGATGGCCGATGAGGGAGCGCTTAGTCTGCGATAATTTGTCTTTTTGCCCGTCTAATTTGTCTTTTAATTTCAGTCACTTAACTAAACGGAAGTATTGTTGACGTTTCTAGCATTATTCACTTTACGGATTCGACATCAGTCATCCATCTTAAAACGGTGCGACTTTATTTAGCTTACCTTAGCTTCGCTAGCTAGGTGCTATCAAGAAACCAAGCGTCTCCATCAACACGCCGTCAAAAAAAGCCGAATTCAAGTGTGCGAAATGGCCCCCATAAAAACAACAACAACGACAAAGTTCCAGGAGGAACTTTTTGAAGTAAAAGAGGACCTTAAACGTCACCACCACCCCGTTGAATGCAAATTAATGCAAGCAAAAGTTATACTTCACAGACTCGAAGGTGGGTTCACTTTTGATGAGCATTTGTTTACAGTACACGGCGTGATTTATATTTTCCGTGTCCAAATGTTGTTCTATTGATGTTGCAACTTGCAATGTATGTGAGACTATTTAGGTATGTGTACATTTTATTGTCTCCCAATTCCATTTTTAAAAGCCTGCAGTTGGGAATACCATACCTGTCAACTTGTACGTTTTATACGTATTTTATACGTTTTTTTTAACAATTTCAAATCATGTTCGCCGTACACCGACTTTTGTACGGGGAAAAAAAAATCGCCAATATTTATGAAAACAGATCTCAACAAGACCGTTTTGGCTAAAATCCAGATAGTCTCGTAGGCTGGTAGCCAACGACGCTACTGTCATCGATCGTTACTATTGTCACGTTATACCAGCAAAAATTATCCTCAATCGTATGTATTTTTTTAGCGGTGCGTACGGCAATATCGATAAAGGATGACATGCGCATGCGTAGATATACATAGAGTAAATATCGTGGAAGCAAGCATGGAGGAGCCACCTAGTAAGAAACTCAAGGATCGGGTTGACACCAGACAGAATGGGAGTTACTTCAAGGTGAATATGCTGGCTGGATTAAAGCATCGTTAAGAGGCACTCAATTCTCATTCTGTGTCCCTTGCAATAAAGACGTGAAAGTTGCTGCGAGTGGACATCTTAAAGCATGACAATACAGTGTATTGTCATGCTTTAAGATATGCGCACCCGCATCCGTCACGCCCGCCTTTTCACTGTATAGCGTGTACCCAGACAATCAACCTGTCAGCGTCATACAACATCTACAGAATCTTGAATTTAGTGCATACAAAAGGCTAATGACACCCCGTCCACTTTGGGGGAAATTGTATACTTCACAGTGCGCCCTATGCGAATAAATATGGGCCGCGTTGTGTGTGTACGGTTTATTATCACTTAATACGGGGAATTGCAATCATTAATAAGGGGAGCAACTGGCTGAGGTTGACAGGTATGGAATACTACCCGTGGATTACAATATGTTGCATGTGTGAAGACGTTGACTGCGTCTATTGGTCCAAAAATTCATGAAACAAAATTAAACCCCACCCACTCATCCGAACCCCAATTTACAAATTTCTCAAATACACACTTCAATTTTAAGAAAAAAGAAACGTCTGTCTTCTTTCATATTGTATCATTTTAGCTCCACCCCCCAAAATGCACAAACCCTGAATCACTAAATGAAACACAATATTCCAAGATGGCGCCGTTCACGCGGGAGCTAGTGGGAGTAGCTCTGTACACTCTTGTTCTTTTGTGTTTTACAGCCCTTCTATCTTTTTTTAATTACATTTTAATATTTCTTAATACATCCCTTTTTACTTAACTTTGTACTTTATACTTTTTACTTTAATGTTTTTACAACTTTCCTTGTTCTGTTAGCCTGGCTTCTTTTGGCTACTTCTTTTTTTGGAACCATTCAGCCATGCCTACGCTGTCACACACATTGGACTAGCTGTTACAATACGCAGCAGAAGGAGCAACACCTCGGTGCCGCCGGAGTTTCGGAGCTGGACAAAAGTGCCGGGAGGAGAGGCAACGCTTCTGACCAACCATTCCATCGTGGGATAGGATGGAAGAGCTGTCGGCGCTTACCAGCAACGGAGTCGAGGCGTTCTGCCCCGCAGCTGTTTTCTTCAGCTCCAGACTACTGAGGAACTGTGCGGATAAGCTTGGAAGAGTGACTCTGCATATTCTCTTCCTCGGTCACAGTCTGCAGAAGTTCCCCATCTCGTGGAAGACTTCCTGTGTGTGGTTCCAGTTTTTGTCCAACTTTACGTCTTTTTGAGTCTATCCATTTTTGCTACCGAAACTCGTAGCTCGTTTTGTGTTTGCTGCTTTTCTGTCATAATGATTTGGTGATTCTTAATGATCCCATTGACTTTGATTTGCTTTGTACTTAGTACTTTGTGCTTTTTGTTTTTGCTTTGTTGTTCTGCGGCCTTTGACTGTACTGTCTAACTTATAACTATGCCTTTTTTTGCTACTGTCACAATGAAATTTCCCGAATATGGGATGAATAAAGTTATCCAATCCAATATATGGAAATGCTAAAACATTTAAATTAATCAACATAATCTGAATTCACCACAATTTTGTTTTAAATTGTGTACTGGATGACTGGATCGAATTTTTGCAAAATAATCAAATGCTGTGATAATAAACTTGTAAAAGTAAGAAAAAAATATTTCCCATTTTCGATTACATGTAGTGATACATATTATCTTTTTGTTTTTGCAGGTGTCAGGGAAAATCTTAGTCCTGATGGGCAAGAGTTTGTTGGCCTTAAAGAGGAAGTTGAGCTCCCCCAAAACAAAGAGGAGGAGCCAGAGTTCCCTCAACAGCAAATGAGAGAGGAGCGACTTCCAATCAAGAAGGAGGAAGATGATGTCACCTGGTCAACCTGTGAGGCGTTGACGAGGCAAGATGATCGTGGAGGGGCGGAGCCTGCAAACACCTCATCATGCCCCCAAATTAAAGAGGAGGAGTCAGAGTTGTCTCAACAAACTATGATATATAAGCAACTTCCAATCAAAAATGAGGATGATTATGTCACCTGGTCAACCTGTGACGCGTTGACGAGGCAAGATGATCTGGGCAGGGCCAGCGGAGGGGCGAAGCCTGCAAACACCTCATCATGGCCCAAAATTAAAGAGGAGGAGCCAGAGTTCTCTCAACAAACAATGATCGATGAGCAACTTCCAATCAAAAATGAGGAAGATTATGTCACCTGGTCACCTGGTGAGTCCGTAAAGTGGGATGATCTGGGCGTGGCCAGGGTAGGGGTGGAGCTTCTGAGCGGCAGCTCAACAGAAGGATGGCAAGCAGAAAGTTCAATTTCTCCTTTATCAAATGGCGACGACTTGCTTTATGACGATGATGAAGATGTTAAGAAAAATCCAAGTGGCGACAAACTCTGCAAATGCGCTCAGTGTGGGAATTTTTTTGGGAAAAGATCTCATTTGAAACGAAATATGACGAGCCATATGGGTGAAAAACCCTTTTCGTGCTCAGTTTGCAGACAAAGATTCGTCCCCAAAGTCAAATTAAAACGCTGCACTGGTGATAAATCATTTTCCTGTTCATGTTGCGGTAAAGAATTTTCTCAAAAGAAAACATTACAAAGACATACGAGAACCCACACTGGTGAAAAAACATTTTCGTGTTCAGTTTGTAGGAAAGCCTTTTATCAAAATAAACACTTAAAAACCCACACAAGAACCCACACTGGTGAAAAACCATTTTCGTGTTCAGTTTGCGGTAAAGCCTTTTCTCAAAATCAACACTTAAAAAGACACATATTAACCCACACTGGTGAAAAACCATTTTCGTGTTCAGTTTGTGGTCAGACATTTACACACAAGGAAAGCTTAAAAACCCACATAAGAACCCACACTGGTGAAAAACCCTTTTCGTGCTCAGTTTGCAATAAAGCCTTTTATCATGAGCAAGATTTACAAAGACACACAAGAACCCACACGGGTGACAAACCTTTTTCGTGTTCAGTTTGTGGTCGAAGATTCACACAGATGGCACACTTAAATCGTCATGCAAGAACCCACACTGGTGAAAAACCATTTTCCTGCTCAGAATGTGGACAAACATTCACACAGAAGGGAAACTTAAATCGTCACGGAAGAACCCACACTGGTGAAAAACCATTTTTGTGCGCAGTTTGCGGTAAAGCCTTTTCTCATGAGCACGATTTACAAAGGCACACAAGAACCCACACTGGTGAAAAACCATTTTTGTGTCCAGTTTGTGGTCAAGCATTCGCTTATAAGGAAAGCTTAAAACAACATTTATTAACCCACACTGGATAACAATGTTTTCCTGATCAGATTCTGTAATATAGTTCCACCCTATTAAAATAAAATGTCTTCAGTCAAAGACATTCTTAAGAAATTTGAAACATTGCAGTCTTGCATCTTGAATTTGCTAACAAATCAAATAAGATTATTGCGTGTTATGAAAACATAATACATGGATTATATTTATCATTTATATATTGAATCTAGGATGTCTTTTTTTTGTAGCAATATGTTATGAAAGACAATGAATTTTCTGTTTAAAAAAAGTACAATGTCTGTACTTTTGTCATTTTATAAGATGAATCATGTTTTTGTCTTTTTTTTTTGTCGTTCCAATAAAGCTCTCTTTTGGGGAAAAATACTTTGTGGGTCTTTTTTTTAAGTCAACAAAACATTTTGTTTTAAATTTTGAAAGAATGGACAAACAAAGTAAGTAGGACTAAAATACACTGACTCCGAGTTAACGAGACACTGAAAACAGGTGGGTGACATGCACAGGTGAAGGCTAGGGACACTCACAAGAACACCAAAAACAGGATATCGGAGTGGAAAAAATGTTTTATTTGTTCTAATTTGCCATCTATTAACAAAGTATCAAATAACTAGTAGTTTAATAGTATACTAAAATGTGTTTTATTAGAACTAACATTAGACGGATTTCGCGGAGGGTAGAGAGAGGGACAGATAGGGGGGCGAGGAGGAGACTTTACACGGCAACGCGCTCGTAAATTAACAAAGAAATTTAAATGAACTTGGATTACGATGCAGACACACTCAAAAATAAATAGAATCTAATGTTACACTAAACTTAATTCTAATTTTGTTTTACATTTTTATGCTCTTCTTCTCCCGTTGGCTCTCTTTGCCCCGCCTGCACCCTGAGTTTCAGATGCAACCTATCGATGGTAATTTGCTTTTGTATTCCCTTCAAAATATTCAGAAAATGATGCACAGAAATGTCCTCACAATAGGATACCGCACGACCAATTGTCAACGAGTAGTATATATAACTCGTATTAGCGATCGCCTCGCCATTCACAATAACTAACAGGGAAAAAAAACACTGAAAAAATGCAACGCTCCGCCGAGTGCTCACAGAGAAATTACAAAGAGGGAGTTGCGGGGAGAGACCGTGGCCATGATGTTCTTATGAGCGGAAGCTCACGTCCGCTGTCTGCTCGTATATCAAAATTTGTCTCGTATCCCAAGATAAATATTTGCCCGAAATTTTACTCGTATCTCGAATTTCTCGTATATCAGGCCACTCGTATGTCGAGGTACCACTGTATACAGGTGTGTGTATATTGAAGGGGGCATGACATAAAATGTTCAGTTCAAGGAAGTAACGTGAAAGGACTTGATGTTCAGAACTCAGCTTACAGCATCATCAGCATCGTATCATCAAATTAGCCGCGTCAGCAGGGTTGAGTCAGCATGGAAATAACGCTGATCCTCCTCCCCTACAGTAAGGCTGCCCCCCATGCACAAGAGAGAAAAAAATGCCACAAAATGGCCGGAAATAAAACAGATGAAGCGATTGTGATTTCCCTCATTTATTTTACACCTCATAAATATATATTTCTTTCCTCGTGTGTACACACAATCCAAAGATGTTAAATGGAAAAAGACAAACCAAAATTTTTGGGGGGGGGAATTAGTCCTAATTTTATCGCCCAAATTATATTCCAAATTTTACAACCTGGAAAAACAAACACAAAACTTCAAATTCCCATAACATGTAATTTAGCAAATCATTACAGTAAATCAAACAGAAGTTTCTTCCTCCCAAAAATATGAAATGAATGTAGCTTACAAAGCTAATTGAAACGATCAAATGAAATTAAACAACATTTAACTTGTGCTTTTCTATTTTGTTTTGTTTACGGCCAAATTCACAGAAGACTCATTTTAGCAACATGTGACTCAAAAACAACACTCGTCATTTAAATCTTTTGAATAAATCCAACAGACTGAGCAGAAAAATGATACCTGACCAATGTGGGTTATTATGGGTATTTTTAAGGAATTCTTGGGTCGGAATGTTGGAACACCAAATAATCAAAAAAGCTTTTCGCCCTTGTGGGTTGTTAGGTTTTCTTTTCAGGTTCCCTTCTGTGAAAATGTTTGAACATTAACTGGGTGGGGAAAAGGTGTTCTCATCAGTGTGGGTTCTTGTGTGGCTTTTTAACTGGTGCGTTTGAGAAAAAGCTTGACCACAAATTGAGCAAAAAAAAGGATTTTTCACCAGTATGGGTTCTGGTGTGTTTTTTTGACTTTGGCTTCTCTGCGAATGCTTGACCACAAACTGAACAGATAAAGGGTTTTTCACCTGTGTGGGTTCTTGTGTGTATTTTTAAACTTCCCTTCTCTGGGTATCTTTTACCACAAACTGCGCAATAAAATGGTTTTTCACCAGTCTGGGATCTCGTGTGGACTTTTAAGTTTTGCTTCTGACTGAAAGCTTTACCGCAAATCAAGCAAAAAATTTGGTTTTCACCTGTGTGGGTTCTCATGTGGCTTTCTAAGTGGCCTTTTCGAGAGAAAGACTGACCACAAACTGAGCATGAAAATGGTTTTTCACCAGTGTGGGTTCTTGCGTGGGTTTTTAAGTTTCCCCTTTGTGTAAATGCTTGCCCACAAACTGAGCAGGAAAACGTTTTATCACCACTGTGGGTCCTTGAGTGTATTTTTAAACTTCCCTTCTCTGTAAAACTTTTCCCACAAACTGAGCATGAAAATAGTTTTTCACCAGTGTGGGTTCTGGTGTGGGCTTTTAAGCTTTCAATGTATGAGAATGCAGTGGCGGGCGGTGCATTTTCTGGTAGCGCCTTCAACGTATCAATCCAACCCTCAAAAACTATTTTATGGCTATAAAACCTCTACTGCAGCTACAGCTGCGACACATAAAAAATAATCAATACATTAATGCACAAAAATGGGGTAAAATCCACTTCCTAGCAGCATTTCATGATTAAATACAAATACTGGAGCTTTTCAGACATGAAAACCAGGCCAGGGGGTGATTTTCCTGGGAAAATACAGCGATGAACGTCAATGGCGTACGGGCAAACATTGCCCGAAAATGGGCTAAAATCCAGCCGAAAACAGCATTTATTGATTAAATACAAGTACTGGAGCTTTTTAGACATTAAAACCGGGCCCGGAGTATCATTTCCCCGGTAAAAAGACAGCGATGAACGTCGATACGTCCATACGTGAAATGACAAAAAATGCACTAAAATTTGGTAAAATCCACTTCCTAGCATCATTTATTGATTGAATACAAATACTGGAGCTTTTGAGACATTACAACCAGGCCAGGGGGTGATTTTTCCCGGGAAAAGACAGCGATGGATGTCAATGGTGAAATGCCAAAAATTTAACTGGGGTAAAATCAACTTCATGGCAGCATTTTGTGATTAAATACAAACACTGGAGCTTTTCAGATATCAGAACTTGGCCCACAATTGAAATATTATTTAGGAATATAGCCATACAGACGCTCCCCTACTTACGAACGAGTTAGGTTCCGAGCGATTGTTCATAAGTTGAATTTGTTTGTAAGTTGATTCAGTGCTATATTTTGTATTATAATTTATGTTTAAGGCCTATATAAGTATATTGAAGGTTTATATAAGTGCATTTGTATGTTTAAGGCTTGTATAAGTAACACGCATTGGTTTGTACTGAAAAAAACATTTAATAAAATGGAGAGAATATGTACAGTACTGTATAGAGAGAGAGAGAGAGAGAGATTTATGTATTAGAAACTGGCCGAAAGAAGCGATCTAACGACGATTGCACGGTTTTCTTCTTTTTTTCATCATAAATGATGCAGTAGCACTGTATGGCATCATTCAATTGATTTGCAAACTTTGTGCAACGTTCAATATTTGGGTCCTGCTGCTCGATCTTTCTGTTTATAAATGGTACTGACGGTCGAACGATTCAAGTTGTATGACCGTGCAACGCTCACCACTCTCACGCGCATCAAGCTTCGTTATTATTGCCACTCGTTTCAAATGAAATGTCTTGCCTCTTCCTTGCAACTCCCTCACTAGAAGCATTTTGCTTTTCACCAACCATATTGAATAATGGCTGCACGAGATATTTAATGATACAAATGAAAAAGGTTCTTTGCGCACTGGAGATACGTTCACGCACTTCCGCATTGCAAAGAATTGGACAGAAGAAGGTAGATGCTGGGTGAGCTGAGCTCTCACAGCGCCAGGCGGTATTAGCCGCGAAAAGAAGCACTACTCGGACAAAAAAATACAAAATCGAACTTACGAACATTTTTCGAAATAAACGCAATTTGCAGACATGTTCATATGTACCGTTGTTCGTAAGTCGTATGTTCGTAAATAGGGGAGCGCCTGTATTTGTAATTTTACTCACCAAAAATCATTTTTACACAATATCCATCCTCCTTTTTTTCTTCCTACTTTCCTATCGCCATCGAAGCTAATGATGAAAGTCGAGCCTGTCCTGTCATATTTCCGGCATAGTCCGTTTTGAAAATAGCATTAAATCAACACAACAATATACTATTTGCTTGTGGAGCTAAGTTAGCGCGCTGAAAGTGCCCCACACACCATTTTCCCGGCTGTAACAGGCTTGCTAGCTTCGGAGTTGACCGCCCTTTCTTAATTATGTCCATTTTTTCTGGAAAAGTCCGTCTGGAAAATAGCTTTGTGAGCAAACAGAATCAATTTGTTTTTGCTTCTGCTTCTGTCGGCCAAAGTGGGTGGAGTTTGCGATCTCAGCTGCCTAGGGTACTGCTTTGGCCCGCCTACTAGCCAATCATAGTTTGTGAAAGCAATGACATGTCCCAGCCAGCAAAATGCTAACGCCTATGAAAAATCATTGTGGGGTTGCCAACTCGAAATCAGATTGGTTAAAAGCAACAGTCTAGTTTAATGCAGCAGAGCCCGCAAGAACTGATTGTGAAGGCTTTGAGGCAGATCTGATCTGGCAACAAATACCTAATGGCTGAAATGTGATTGGTTAAATGCTTCAATATGAAAACACACATCTGGAAGCAGTGCAGGGGGAAAAGCAATGAAAGGAAGCTAACAGACCATTTGGAATAATAAGTATTGATGGACAAAATATAATATGATTCAGATATTTCTTAGGCCAGCAGAGAAGGCCTTGAAGGCCCTGACGGCCCGCCACTGTGGGAATGTTTTACCACAAACTGAGCACGTATATGGTTTTTCACCAGTGTGGGTTATCAGGTGTCTTTTTAAGAGTCACTTCTCTACGAATGTTTGTCTACAAACTGAGTAGGAAAAGGTTTTTTCACCTGTGTGGGTCACCATATGTCTTTTCACAGTAAACATTTTCCCAAATGTTTTCCCACACTGGCGCATTTGTAGAGTTTGTCGCCACTGGGTTTTTTCTTAACACCTTCATCGTCCTCATCGTCATAAAGCAAGTTGTCGCTATCTGATAAAGGAGCAATTAAATTCTCTGCTTGCCATCCTTCTGTTGAGTTGCTGCTGTGTGCAGGCTCCGCCCCTTTGCTGGCCACGTTCAGATCATCTTCACTCTTGGAAGGCTCACCAGTTGACCCGATGACATCTTGCTCCTCCTTTTTTAATTGGAGGCTCCTCTTCTCTCATATGCTGCTGTTGAGGGAACTCTGGCTCCTCCTCCTCTTTGATTTGGGGCCTTGTTGAGGTGTTTGCTGGCTCCGCCCCTCTGGTGGCCACGCCCAGATCATCTTCGCTCTTCATGGGCTCAGTTGACCAGGTGAAATCATTTTCCTCCTTTTTGATGGGAAGTAATTCTTCTCTCTTTTGGTAAATAGGGAACTCTGGCTCCTCCCTTTTGATTTGGGGGAGCTCAAATTTCTCCCCAAAGTCACCAAACCCCTGCCCATCAGCACCAAGATCATTTCTGAAAGCTGCAAAATACAAAGATAAATGATATATTTTATCAACTGTCTATCTGACGAGAAGTCCTTTAGGTTAGACTGAGAATTTAAAGTCTTATAGAGCCATACCTCTACTTACGAACTTCTCAGTGCATCAAGATACAAAAAAAAGATCCAAGTTACGAAAATGTTGATACATTTCCTGTATCTGATATTTTATTTTGACATTTTGATGAATGCACTGCTTGCTTGACATTTTCACTCCACTCTACTGGGCTCTCATTGGCTCTCTCACAACAACCCTCCATGTTTTTGACTGCCGTTGTGTGCTTGACATTATGCCTAGAAGAAGTTTTAATGGCTTTTTAAATAATTTTATGATCATTTTCTCTCATTTTTGTGTCTTCACACTTTTCCTACAAAGTTGGGACGCTGTGATTAATTTTTACGGGTTTAGTTGGTAGTTTTGTGAGGACCATGAAACCAATTAGAGTATTTACATATAAAGTACTGCTCTACTTACGAAATTTGCAACTCATGAAAAATGTTCTGGAACCAATTAATTTCGTAAGTAGAGGTACGACTGTACTCTTGTTGTATTTTATTTTGAAATCAGAGAGTTAGGAGGTGTTCCAGATCAATGTATATTTTCACAAAAAGCTTCTTTCTCAGTTATTTTTGCCCTGAAATTGATTTTTGGGGTGAAATTTACCAATGCCTAAGACTAAAGAACAGAAAAAAGTAGAAGTCACTCATTTTCTGATGAAAGATTAGAGTTTACTCTCGGTATTGGTAAGTTCTGTATTATTAGATTCATAGCACAAAGTACTATGTGGGACTTCAAAGATGATTAGAAATTTTAAAAACTGCTGTCAAAGAATGAGTTGGTAAAGAAAACTATAACTCTATAAAGAGATTTTAAGAAACATTTTAATTACGATGGAGAGATTAAAAAACACTGCCCGGCGACTGAGTAGTTAGCGCGTCGGCCTCACAGCTCTGGGGTCCTGAGTTCAAATCCAGGTCGGTCCACCTGTGTGGAGTTTGCATGTTCTCCCCGGGCCTGCGTGGGTTTCCTCTGGGTACTCCGGTTTCCTCCCATATTCCAAAAAACTTGCATGGTAGGATGATGGGACACTCTAAATTGCCCCCAGGTATGATTAGTTGTCCGTCTCCTTGTGCCCTGCGATCAGCTGGCCACCGATTCGGGGTGTCCCCGGCCATCCATCCATCCGCCCATCCGCCCATCGGCCCATCCCATGTATATTTTTGACCCAGCAGATTTGATCACTTTTTTCTGTTCACCCATAATAAAGTCATAAAAGAACCAAACTTCATGAATGTTTTTGGTGACAAAGAAGTATCTGTTCCAATCACTCTATCAGAGAAAAACCAGAGTTGTAAAAAAAACTGGATACTCAAGAGAGCCATGAAATTATGTTCTTCACAACTTTTGACCACGACTGTATATAAAAAAAGTATATATATATATATATATATATATATATATATATATATATATATATATATATATATATATATATATATATGTATATATATATATATATATATATATATATATATATGTATATATATATATATATATATATATATATATATATATCAGTGGCGGGCGGTGCATTTTCTGGTAGCGCCTTCAACGTATCAATCCAACCCTCAAAAACTATTTTATGGCTATAAAACCTCTACTGCAGCTACAGCTGCGACACATAAAAAATAATCAATAAATTAATGCACAAAAATGGGGTGAAATCCACTTCCTAGCAGCATTTCATGATTAAATACAAATACTGGAGCTTTTCACACATTAAAACCAGGCCAGGGGGTGATTTTCCCGGGAAAAGACAGCGATGAACGTCAATGGCGTACGGGCAAACATTGCCCGAAAATTTATTGATTAAATACAAATACTGGAGCTTTTTAGACATCAGAACCGGGCCCGGAGTATCATTTCCCCGTTAAAAAGACAGCGATGAACGTCGATACGTCCATACGTGAAATGACAAAAAATGCACTAAAATTAGGTAAAATCCACTCCCTAGCATCATTTATTGATCGAATACAAATACTGGAGCTGCTGAGACATTACAACCAGGCCAGGGGGGTGATTTTTCCCGGGAAAAGACAGCGATGGACGTCAATGGTAAAACGCCAAAAATTAAACTGGGGTAAAATCCACTTCCTAGCAGCATTTTGTGATTAAATACAAACACTGGAGCTTAAATACAAACACTGGAGCTTTTCAGATATCAGAACTTGGCCCACAATTGTAATATTATTTAGGAATATAGCCATATTTGTAATTTTACTCACCAAAAATCCTTTTTACACAATATCCATCCTCCTTTCTTTCTTCCTTCTTTCCTATCGCCATCGAAGCTAATGATGAAAGTCGAGCCTGTCCTGTCATATTTCCGGCATAGTCCGTTTTGAAAATGGCATTAATTCAACACAACAATATACTATTTGCTTGTGGAGCTAAGTTAGCGCACTGAAAGTGCCCCACACACCATTTTCCCGGCTGTAACAGGCTTGCTAGCTTCGGAGTTGACCGCCCTTTCTTAATGATGTCCATTTTTTTCCTGAAAAAGTCAGTCTAGAAAATAGCTTTGTGAGCAAACAGAATCTATTTGTTTTTGCTTCTGTCGGCCATAGTGGGTGGAGTTTGCGATCTTGGCTGCCTCGGTACTGCTTTGGCCCGCCTACTAGCCAATCATAGTTTGTGAAAGCAATGACATGTCCCAGCCAGCAAAATGCTAACGCCTATAAAAAATCATTGTGGGGTTGCCAACTCGAAATCTATTCATAAGACTTAAAAGACACAAATGTGTGTGTGTATGTTAAATATTAATTGGCAAAAATGACGAGAATCCCTCGTGTCATTTTTTAATCATTGATAAAATTAGTCTGCTGTGAATTTGTCTCTGTTTGAAAAAGAGAAAAACAAGTCAAATGTTGTTTTATTTCATTTCATCTTCAGAATTTTCCATTAGCTTTGTAAACTACATTCTTTTCCTTTTTTTAACTATCAGAACTGACTTTGGATTCATTTTGGAGTAGTTCTTTTCAGGCTTTATATTTATCCAAACTGATTTGATTTGTATGTTAATAGACCTGGCAGTCGGTATATGAAGTCAAATGTGAATTGTTTATTTAATTTTATTTTAATGTTGAACCAACAGATAATACTCAATATTCTTATGTATGGTCATTAGTATGAAAAAAATATTGATGGCTTGAAACTTATCGTTGTGATTGTCCATTGCTTTCACCTGTGGTCGCCTCGCGTGTGTCACCCACCTGTTTTCCATGTCTCGTTAACCCATGCCTTACTGCGTCCTGCGGCTTTTTGTTCATTTTAATTTTGGGGGGTGTAATTTTTTATTTTGGGCTCATGTTTTCAGCTTGCTTTTTGTGTTTTTAATTAAAACTCTATGTATACCGTAATGGTTTGATTGGATAACTTTATTCATCCCGTATTCGGGAAATTTCGTTGTCACAGTAGCAAGGGGGTGAGGATGCAGAAATAGGAAAGGCATTTTAGACATAAATAGATAGGTAATAAGTGGGTTAATAAATAAATACATGAATAAATATATAAATAAATAAGCGTGTTGCTGAAATATATATATCCAAGGCGGGCCGTCAGGGCCTTCAAGGCCTTCTCTGCTGGCCTAAGAAATATCTGAATCATATTATATTTTGTCCATCAATACTTATTATTCCAAATGGTCTGTTAGCTTCCTTTCATTGCTTTTCCCCCTGGTTGCACTGCTTCCAGATGTGTGTTTTCATATTGAAGCATTTAACCAATCACATTTCAGCCATTATTTGTTGCCAGATCAGATCTGCCTCAAAGCCTTCACAATCAGTTCTTGCGGGCTCTGCTGCATTAAACTAGACTGTTGCTTTTAACCAATCAGATTTCAAGTTGGCAACCCCACAATGATTTTTCATAGGCGTTAGCATTTTGCTGGCTGGGACATGTCATTGCTTTCACAAACTATGATTGGCTAGTAGGCGGGCCAAAGCAGTACCCTAGGCAGCTGAGATCGCAAACTCCACCCACTATGGCCGACAGAAGCAGAAGCAAAAACAAATTGATTCTGTTTGCTCACAAAGCTATTTTCCAGACGGACTTTTCCAGAAAAAAATGGACATAAATAAGAAATGGCGGTCAACTCCGAAGCTAGCAAGCCTGTTACAGCCGGGAAAATGGTGTGTGGGGCACTTTCAGTGCGCTAACTTAGCTCCACAAGCAAATAGTATATTGTTGTGTTGATTTAATGCTATTTTCAAAACGGACTATGCCGGAAATATGACGGGACAGGCTCGACTTTCATCATTAGCTTCGGTGGCGATAGGAAAGAAGGAAGAAAGAAAGGAGGATGGATATTGTGTAAAAAGGATTTTTGGTGAGTAAAATTACAAATATGGCTATATTCCTAAATAATATTTCAATTGTGGGCCAAGTTCTGATATCTGAAAAGCTCCAGTGTTTGTATTTAATCACAAAATGCTGCTAGGAAGTGGATTTTACCCCAGTTTAATTTTTGGCGTTTCACCATTGACGTCCATCGCTGTCTTTTCCCGGGAAAAATCACCCCCTGGCCTGGTTGTAATGTCTCAAAAGCTCCAGTATTTGTATTCAATCAATAAATGATGCTAGGAAGTGGATTTTACCTAATTTTAGTGCATTTTTTGTCATTTCACGTATGGACGTATCGACGTTCATCGCTGTCTTTTTACCAAGGAAATGATACTCCGGGCCCGGTTCTGATGTCTAAAAAGCTCCAGTATTTGTATTTAATCAATAAATGCTGTTTTCGGCTGGATTTTACCCCATTTTCGGGCAATGTTTGCCCGTACGCCGTTGACGTTCATCGCTGTCTTTTCCCGGGAAAATCACCCCCTGGCCTGGTTTTAATGTGTGAAAAGCTCCAGTATTTGTATTTAATCATGAAATGCTGCTAGGAAGTGGATTTTACCCCATTTTTGTGCATTAATTTATTGATTATTTTTTATGTGTCGCAGCTGTAGCTGCAGTAGAGGTTTTATAGCCATAAAATAGTTTTTGAGGGTTGGATTGATACGTTGAAGGCGCTACCAGAAAATGCTCCGCCCGCCACTGATTGCTGGAAACTTTATACATATACGTATATATATATATATATATATATATATATATATATATATATATATATATATATATATATATATATATATATATATATATATATACATATACATATATATATATATATATATATATATATATATATACATATACGTATATATATATATATATATATATACATATACGTATATATATATATATATATATATATATATATACATATACGTATATATATATATATATATACATATACGTATATATATATATATATATATTATATATATATATATATATTAAATCGGATTAAAATAATTGGATAAAAAGCCTTAAATATTGATTGTATGTTGATGTATTTTAATCATTTGTTGAAAATATTTTTACATAGTTATTTTTACATTTTACAAAATACTTATTGAACTAAAACACCAAAATAAAAAAATTGGAGGGAAAATTTGCAAATATTCGTTAATAATGGGAAAATCAAGAAATATAATTTACATCTACAGGTTGGTTCGGGTTAAGGGAATAATTTAAATTAAAAAAAAAACTTCCTTTTGGGTTTACGACACCTTTGAGAAATTGCTAATTTTCTGATATAATTTCTTTAAAATGCGCTTCTTCGATAACTTGTGATTGACAGTCTTAATTATTGTGTATATTGCACCCTACATTTTTTTTTGAAACAAGGAGAAATAATCACAATAGTGATTCGTTCTTGCTTCCTCAATCCAACTTTAATGATATGAAGAAGATCTCCCGTGCTGGGGTCAAGGTACACTGATCAAGGCCTCAATAATCGAAAACCGATATAAATTCAATCCAAACTAGTGGTATGGGTATCAAGGCATCAATAATTGAATATCGATATAGTTGCACATCCCCAACATGCGATCGTTAATAAATTAAACACTTTAGCATGCCACACTCTCCCCCACAAAACAAATGTCGTCTCGACATCAGTACATTCCAAGTATCTCTCCGCTTGTTTGTTGTTATCCTGAACAGTCTTGTGAACGTCTCACTTCACATCCTCTTCTGTGAGCTGATACTCGTGAAAACTCCAGACGGCAAGGGCCACAGTTTAAATACAATCCACAACTCATACGGTACACGTTTACCAGATGGAAACTGTAATCACAGTCCGTAACAGTCCATGCCAGCATAATACATGTCACCCTTGTAGGCTCAAGTCTGTTGGAGTCCATACATAAAGGGTGGTTGAGTGTAATATGGATGCAGGTGTACTAAACAAGGGACCACTCCTGGTGCAGGGTAAGCAGGTAGCAGCTGATGTGGTGACTGGATACTGTAACAGGAGGGGACACCAAGCTGATTATAGGCCGTGCGTTGTGGTGGATGTCTCCCTTCTTGCCCGTTCGTAAGTCAACGCCTCAGGTTTAGTCACAGCGGTTGGCGGAGAGGTCTTTGATAAATGATCATCACTAGGGTCTTCAACAGCCAGGTTTGTTCCCTCACCAGGCAGGTGCTCCACAGACACGGACCAGGCTCCTCCAGCTGCTAGTCATCTTCTGCTTGTACTGGTCCGGAAGCAGGGCCCTTCACTTCATTGTCTCTGATCAGCTGGCAGTGGCCTGTGCTCAGACTCCATACCTTGCGCATCTCTCTCATTTAGCACCTGGAGGGGCTCGTAGTGACAGTCATAGTCATCACTACTGTCTTCGTCTGACTCTTGAAGATGAGATACCGGCTGCTGTTTATTTCTCTGCATACTTTTGTCAATTTTTCCTTCTTCTGGTGTTGCCTTAACGGGTAAATGGTCACAGGACATCAGTAGATTTCTATGCAGAAATTTGGAACGCCCTTTACCTTTTTCTAGCCTGACTTCATAAATTGGTAGATCAGATCCCATTCGCCTCACCACTGTGTGAACTGTATCTTCACAGAAGTCAAGGAGTTTTCCAGGTCCTCCTCTTGGTGTCAGGTTTTTTATCAGGATGCGCTCTCCTGGTTGTAGCACGGAGCTCCTCACTTTGGTGTCAAAGTGCTTTTTACCTCGTTCTGCTGCTTTCCGTGCACTCTCGGTTGCAATGGTGTACGCCTCCTCTATCCCCCGTCTCCATTTCTCCACATAGTCCTGCTGAACATTTGTATCGGGCTTGTTGCACAGTCCAAAGAGCATGTCCCCTGGAAGCCTCGGCGATCTCCCGAACAGTAGGTAAAATAGTGAATAACCTGTCACATCACAACGGGTAGAGTTGTATGCAAGCACCAGTTTGTTCAACAACTCCTTCCAATTCGATTTCTGTGTCTCAGTCAGTGTTCTGAGCATCTGTAGCAATGTCCTGTTCATTTGTTCCACCTGACCATTACCCATCGGGTGATAAGGCGTTGTCCTAGATCCAGCCATGCCACGGAGTCTCTTCAACTGTGTGAACAACAGATTTTCAAATTCTCTTCCCTGATCATGGTGCATATGTAAGGGGAACCCAAATTTCAAGGCAAAGTCATTGAAGATAAGGTTTGCAGCAGCCTTTCCTGTCTTGGTGGTGGTGGCATATGCTTGGAGAAAATGTGTAAAGTGATCGACAATGACGAGGATTTATTCATTTCCGCCTTTGCATCGATCAAGATGAAGAAAGTCAATACAGACCAGCTCAAAGGGTTTTGTTGTCACAAAGTTTGTCAATGGTGCTCTCTGTTCATAGCATGTTTTTTTTGTTTTAGACAAGGGCAGGTTTTGGTCACATAATGTTCAATATCAGACTGCATATACGGCCAGAAGAAACAATCACGCACAAGGGATACAGTCAGTGCTCGACATTCCTCAGACATAAACCCCCGATGATATGCCTTCCCCTGGTCTAGGAGGGACAACCAGAAGTTCCCGCCTAAGCTGTCCATGATGTTTTGGACTCGGGGGATAGGCTGTCTTATCGGGATGTGTCTTCCTATTTAGGTCTATAGTCTACGCATAACCGAAGAGTTCCATCTTTTTTTCTGACACACACAATCGGTGAGAAGTATGATGAGTTTGACTTTCTCACCCAGCCCTGTGCTATTAAGTCATGGAGGTAACCCTTCATCTCCTGGTACAATGGTCGGGGCACCGACATTTATGAACGCTTGACTGGCTCAGAATCTTTGAGAGAGAGAGAGTCATTTGCAATCTGTCAATACAGCCAATGCCATTGTCTGAGATTGAGAAGGAGTGACACTCTTTCAGCATTCTTTTGACTACCTGTTTCTGCTTCTCTGTCAGGTGACTTACATCTATAGGTGGGTCCCATTGTTCACCTGTATTGAATGGGGTGTGAATGCTGGTATGGTTCACTGGAATTGGTGCTGGGGCTGGTTCAAAAATATCAGCGGGAAGTAGTCAAATTTTTTTGTACTGTGCCAATTACAGTGCAAGAGAATATCATGGTCTGTTGGATTTGAGACATCAATTGTGATGACAGGGAAAACAACCTTTCTTACCCTGACCAAGGTGTCGTTGAACTCAAGACCACCTGGCCACTGGGAGTTCACATCTGGCTGAAAAAGCACACTCGTGCCCTCTTTAAAAGATTTGGCAGCTATACGACACTCAATCTGAATAATGCTGTGTTTTGGTGCTCAAACCCTGTTTTTTGTAGTTCTCACTACATACTGGTCTATCTGTTCCGCATTTAACTGCAGACTGACCAAGAAAATATGTTTAACCTGTCTGGGTTCTTTTGTGTGATTTTAAGGTCTTTTGGCAACTGAATTTTTGACAACAGACTGAGCAGGAAAAAGGTTTTTCACCTGTGTGGGTTTTTGTGGATTTTTGATATTATAAAAACATAGTTACTCATACCACCAAGCTGTCACAAGCGTACTACCCATGTGCGTCTTCTCAAATTAAAACTTTCTTATCATCTAACATTTTTACTTAATCTGATAAGATTCATGTCAGAAACTATTGTAAAATAAGGTCAACATTAACATTTTGATATTGAAAAGGGGCCTATATTTTTACTTGCTTGACATATGTGCAATTGTCTTTG
This sequence comes from Stigmatopora argus, assembly GCF_051989625.1. Classification (NCBI taxonomy): domain Eukaryota; kingdom Metazoa; phylum Chordata; class Actinopteri; order Syngnathiformes; family Syngnathidae; genus Stigmatopora; species Stigmatopora argus. The sequence goes on from NC_135406.1 coordinate 9,337,574, forward strand.
TTATATGATTTAGGATTTCTGCTGCTTAATCTCTGACGCCAAAATTTTGGGGTTATGCTTCTAAATTGCTTTGTTGTGATTTGGAAAAAAAACATTTTCAATGTAAAATTCCCTACCACTGTCAAATTTAATAGTGTCTGTTATATTTTCATAGGTTAATTTTTTTCTTAACTTAATATTGTTACTATTTTTAAACACTAAAATTTGGCAATCTTCTTGAGGATTAGCATTAGCATTAGTGTCTCTCATGACACCAAAACGACAGAGTAATTTTACTATGGAAGGGTGCCCAAGTCCGGTCCTCGAGGGCCCCTTTCCGGTCTCTTTTCCGATCTCTTTTCCATATCTCCCTCCTCTACCACACCTGAATCAAATGATCATCTCCTCAGCCAGCTGTCCAGAAGCTTTATAACGATCCCAATTATTTGATTCAGGTGTGTTGATGGAGGGAGACATGGAAAACAAATTTGATAGGGGCCCTCAAGGGCTGGAGATGGGCATGCCTAATGTAATGCAATTTTCATTCATTCATCTTCCATACTATACATCCTAGCAAGTGTTGCGGGGGTTGCTGGAGTCTATCCCACCAGATTTCAAGCGAAAGGCAGACAACACCAGTCAGCCGTAGGGCACCAACAACCATTCGCACTCAAAATCATACCGCCACCATTAGGAATTGAGGCCGCGCCTGCCTGCAAGTCAGTCGGGTGTCCCACTGCCCCCTCAAAGATCAGGGATAGATTGCTGTAGGTTAGTGGAAACCCTCAACTACCCCCAGCTGGTTTTAGACTCCAGTCTCTCAAGAGGCGTGGGTTCAAATCCCACCGCTGCCAATCTCTACTGAGCCGGTCATGGCTCTTTTGATGGGTGCAAATGGGTCTTCCCTGACATTTAAACTAAAATGTCAAAACCAATGGTGAGGGAGCCGAGTCCCAAATGCATAAATAGGAGCCTCGCGGTTTCCCACCACTGTGTTTGTTAACATCCACAAAATATATTCATTCTGCATGCACAAACACGAAGCCATCATAGATGACAAGCAATTGTTATTGTCCACTGCTTAACATCCAAGACATACGTGTCTCTCAGTGGCGGTCCGTGCATTTCCTAGTGACGCCTTCAGCAAAAACTATTTTATGGCTATAAAACCTCTACTGCAGCTACAGCTACAACACAAAGAATTATCAATAATAACCTCATACAATTGAAATATTATTTAGGAATATAGCCATATTTTACTCACCAAAAATCCTTTTTAACTGCACACAATATCCATCCTCCTTTCTTTCATCCTTCTTTTCTACGCCATCGAAGCTAATGCTGAAAGTCGAACCTGTCCTGTCGTATTTCTGGCATACGTTTTTATTCGATTTAGTGCTGAAAATGTTCGTTCCCGGTTGTGACAGGCTTGATTGCTTTGGAGTTGTCCGACCTTTCTTAATGATGTCCAGCTTTTTTTTCTTGAAAAGTCCGTCTTGAAAATGGCTTTGACAGTAAATCTGCAAACAAATCAATTTCTTCTCCTCCTTCAGCCATTGCGGGTTGACAAAACCGCTATTAAATCAACACAACAATATATTAGCTTGTGCAGCTCACTCCAGATACAGTTTGGTAGCTCTGGCTAGTCCACTCTATCACTAGTCAATCATAGTTGGTGAAAGCGATGATGTATCCCTAAGAAGGCCTTGGTGTCACCAAATCGAATTCTGATTGGTTAAAGCAACAGTCTTATCGACGCATGTTTAATGCAGCAGAGCCTGCACACTGATTGTGAAGGCCTTGAGGCAGATTTCTGACCCTGGCAACAAATAATGGCTGAAATGTGATTGGTTAAATGCTTCAATATGAAAACACACATCTGGAAGCAGTGCAACCAGGGGGGAAAGCAATGAAAGGAAGCTAACAGACAATTTGGAATTATTTAATAAGTATTCATGGACAAAATTTAATTAACATAAATCAGTCTGTGATTCTGATATTTCTTAGGCCAACAGAGAAGGCCTTGTGTTGTGTTCAACAGATTGTTTTTTTAATCATTATTTTTTTATTTATTGAGTTGTCTAACTTGTTCCACAACTTTTTATTTGAAACATCAGAAAAAGAACCAAGAAATACTGTCCAATAAAATACATTCGAAATTCTGACATTCGATATGAATGAGGAAGATTTTTTTTGGTGTATGACGTCCATAATATTTCAGCCATACGTGCATTCATTTGATAAACAAAAACACGTAGCCGCAACCTTACCGTGCGGATGAACTTATTTAGATGCTATTGTGGCGTTGTATCATATGAAATAGAATTATTTTTCTATACGTATTCCGCTGGGTTTTGCGTCACAGCTGCCTTATATTTAAGTTGGGCGTGTTAAAGCCACCCTATTTCCGCAAACATGGCGGCCGTACTGAGCGATGTAGTGGCGCCGGAGGATCTGCTCGTAAGTTTGAAATAACACTTTCCCCCTCATTTCCTGTCGTTTGACAGTTTGCGTTCCGACCGCCGGGCTCGCGTCTAAGACCACTTCCAAGGCGATGGCATTGTTTGGCTCGCTTATTGTCGCGTCACTTAGCTTGCTAATGCTAATGCTAATACCCATTGAGAACGCTTTCCGCCAGTCACTCCAAGTCTGAAAAGCTAACACAGCTCAAACTTTATTTAAAAGTCTCTGCTCCTCCACTTAACACGTGAAAGTCATCGCACACCCATTTCCCATTGGGAAGACCTCCCATTTAAGTCTTCGGTGCCATTGACAATGATAGACGTCCAATTACGTGCCTCATGATATCTATAAATGCTGGCCACTAGTAGACGTCCGACCCATTTGAAGAAAGCAAAAGAACGCTCCGGGGAATTAAATCTATTGAACTGCTGTAGAAATTTGAGAAGAAGTACAACAACGAGCTGGCCAAGGGAGCTGTTTCCAAGGAGACCAAGTTTGAATATGCTTGGTGTCTGATCAGGAGCAAATTCACGGACGACATCAAGAAAGGAATCGCCTTGTTGGAGGGTGAGCGCGGTCCTTGCGGTCCTTGCGGCCTCCTCGCTAATCCATCCATTGTTGTCGTACGGCCCAGAACTGGTCCAGAAAGCCTCCAAGGATGACATGCGGGACTACTTCTTCTACCTGGCCGTGGCCAACTACAGACTAAAGGTGAGAAGTTGGCTGGGGTTTGAAATGTTCTGTATTTATTTATTTATGCCTGCGGCAGGAATACGAAGAAGCCCTCAAGTACATCCGCATCCTGCTGAGCAACGAGCCCGGCAACAAGCAGGCCTTGGAGTTGCAGGCGCTCATCGACAAGGCCTTGAAAAAAGGTAACATCTTCCGCAACGAACGAACGCACGCACGCACGCACTCACGCTCGCCGACCCTGACACTCACCTTCACTCTGTCATTGTCCTCTTTTCTAGATGGCTTGGTGGGCATGGCCATCGTGGGGGGGATTGGCCTGGGCGTGGCCGGCTTGGCCGGGCTTATCGGGCTGGCCGTGGCCAAGCGAGGGTCCAAATTCTAACCTCGACTTTCAACTTTTTGCTTCCGGAACGTTACCCGAGCGGATACACTTTTGCGTTAACGTTGGGCGTCGGTGGCCACCCGTGTACATAACAAAGTCAAATCTAGGCACAACCCCCTCACCCTAAAAGGGAACGTTGTGGCGTCTCAACCGGAGCTGCTTGTTTTCCCAGGTCATCAATAATAAAAAGAAGGGGAAAAAACAAACAGAGGAATGTGAAGTTGAGTCACCTGTTCTCGTGTCACAGGAAGTTTACTGTCCGCCGAGTACGCGGCGATCTCAGCGACAAAAACTAAAAGGGCGACTTGGCCTAGTTGGCTGGCCTCTTAATCACGTTGACCCAAAGATGAATTACAATTTGTCAACGCCATCCTGCGTGAAACAATGTGGGCATTATCAGCCTCGTGAGGCGTTACTGATTAACTGGCCTGACACCCGCGTCAAAACTCGCCGTCAAAAAACGAGAGCGATTGGCGACAGTCTGTTTGATGATGTGAAGGTAAACCCAGTCCTTCGCTAGTCGACGTCCGGTCCTTTTGAAGCGGGAGGCCGGCAGCAAAGGACGGTACGTGAGACGGAACGGACGCACGCCTACGTTAACTCCAGCCGTTGACGTGTCGGTGTCATCCGAAATTACTGACTTTGACACGCGTGTTTGGCCCTGTCGTAAATATTTGCTGTCATAGTCGTGTTTCCCGTGCTTTGTTTTTATTTGATCTGCGCTCAATGACCGCGAGGTAAATTGGAGGGCGTGAAAAATGGAGGAATTGATTTCCCTGATGAGAGAGATGCAATAAAAAATGTTTTACCTTAAAAACTTCCATTTGAAGAAAATGCAATGGTTGTGTTCAGGTTTTGTTTTTTCTCCAGTGTAAAGCATTTCGTTACCCTTTTTAAAAAAAATCATCCATTGACTATTAGTTATTTAAAAAACATTGTATGAATACTTTCGCTATTGGGACTCTTTTTTTAAAAATAGTTTTGGGCCATTTCTTGCTCACTCTGATCTGGGCTGTTTTCCTCTTCATTTTGGGGACCCCCCAAAAGTCCCAAAGTTTTTTCCCCGTTTAAACGTAGCATTTGAATCAATGAAGCGCCGCCCCAAAACGGACCAAGAAACCAATATAAAAGCGCAAAGTGTGCAGTAGGTGCTACTCCCGTGACCATTGGACTCTGTGTGAGGTGAGGTGATAAACACCTGTTTGGAAAGAAGAAGTGAGCGGAGAGAAAAGGCAGGTGATACAAGTCTGGCTTCGCGGCCGCCGTTCAAACTCGGGCCGACGTGTCCATCGGTCGGGAATGGTGTAGCAAATGGCTGATGGATCCCATCATGGAAGTGGTGGCCTTGTTTCCGGACTTCCTGGGCTGTGTGTTGGTGGTGGTATCATCCCCACGTCCACCATCTAGGAGAACCTGTGGATGTCCTGTGCCACCGACTCCACCGGCGTGCATAACTGTTGGGAGTTCCCATCCCTGGTGGCTTTGAACAGTGAGCGGCGCCCCGCCTCCGCCGCGCCGAACTTGCTCAAGTCACGCTCACTGGCTCGCCTCCTCCGACCAGGTTACGTCCAAGCGTTCCATGCCCTCATGAATGTGTCGGTGGTGATGGGCCGCTTTGGCCTGGTGGCGGCGCTGGTGGGCAGTGTACGCTTTCAACATCACCCAGGCACCAGATAGGATGGTACCGCCGGCGGGAAAGGGTGGGGAGTGCGCTGACGCCGCCCAACCACCCCTTGATTTGTGTCTTTCTACATTTTTCTTCCAAACATGCACAATAAAGCAACTCGTTCAACACACATTTATGTTGGATGCATCCATTTTAATGTTATTAGCACGTTCAACGGCTTTTCTGACAGCGTTATTCAAGTTTTTGGGCGCTTGCATTTTCTGACGGCGAGTCGACGCGGAGGTTGGACCGCATTAAAAGAGGCCCCAAACAAACGCCAGGGAGCGGGATCGAACTACACGTCTCGTATTTTTCCTTCAAAGTGTCCCATTTCGACGACGGACCCCGACCTTTTCGCCGGGGCTGGCGTACGGCGCGGGGAGGGACGGCCGACGCAGCTTGACGCTGAACGGTCGCAAGTGTAAAAACGGCTAGTGGCAGACGGCGTCGTCCAGAATGTCCGCCTCGGCCTCAATGAACACCACGTGATGACCCGGAATCATGGTAAGGCCCAGAACTCGGGGTTCCATCTGGGAGAAAGTGTCTGAAACGACAGTAAGGAGGAGAAAGCTGAACATCCAACACGAAAAACCTGCTTGGGGCTCAGGGTTGGGCTCCCAGTCCCACCTGTGGATTTGAGGAACTCCTGAGCCATACTACCATCAGGAATCGAGCCTACAACTCCCCACATTGAAGTCAGGTGAGTGAACCAACACACCATCAGGGAGTCTCCAATTAACTTTGTGTGTTCCAAATGTATTGTTCTTATCGCAAGGCATGTGAAGTTTACGCAGTGGTGGACCGTCAGGGCCTGCAAGACCTTCTCTGCTGGCCTAAAAAAATATCTGAATCACAGACTGATGTTAATTATGTTTTGTCTATGAATACTCATGATAAATTCCAAATTGTCTGTCAGCTTCCTTTCATTGCTTTTCCCCTGGTTGCGCTGCTTCCAGATGAGTGTTTTCATATTTAAGCATCTAACCAATCACGAATAAGGACGACCTTATTCCAGCCAATACGACCATTAGTAAAAGTTACACTAATATAAAATGAAAGAAAATCAGCACACCTAAATCAGAAACTACAACTCCACACATTTTGGGTAAAAACCGGGAAAACAACATTTCAAATTAACTCTGTTGCGTTATTTTCTCAAATACAAAGGAAGAAAAAACTTGAAGTTTCAATTTGGATTTCTCAGACTTTGACGTAAATTAATATTTGGTGTTATCCTGGGGACACCATGTCCTTATAATATGAGATGTATTCCAACCTATTAGGGATAAGTTCGTTGAGTCCACCTGTTGCACGGTGGCGCATGCATACTTGGGTGTCAGCATTGTTGCACTCTTGGTTCAAGGTAAAAGACGTTAACGGATGACTGTGTCATGGCTCTCTTCTTCAATACAGTACAACTGGCAACGAGGATTAATTGCGGAGGGAAAAAGACAAAAGAGATACTGTCAGTACTAGTGAGTACAGTGGCTCAAATCGGCAAGGTTGATGAATATAAGCCTGAAAATTAGCCGTGGACAACATATATTGAGCGGTTGGAGCAGTTCCTTGATGCCAACGACATGTGACAACCGTGTTGCTAAGCCAGTAGCGGGCCGTCACGGCCTTCAAGGCCTTCTCTGCTGGCCTAAGAAATATCTGAATCATATATTATATTTTGTCCATCAATACTTATTAAATAATTCCAAATTATCTGTTAGCTTCCTTTCATTGCTTTCCCCCCTGGTTGCACTGCTTCCAGATGTGTGTTTTCATATTGAAGCATTTAACCAATCACATTTCAGCCATTATTTGTTGCCAGCGTCAGAAATCAGAAATCTGCCTCAAGGCCTTCACAATCAGTTCTGCAGGCTCTGCTGCATTAAACAAGCGTCGATAAGACTGTTGCTTTAACCAATCAGAATTCAATTTGGTGACACCAAGGCCTCGCAGGCGTAGTAATACGTCATTGCCTTCTCGCAGTCGTAGGGAAACTTCATCGCTTTCACCAACTATGATTGGCTAGTGATAGAGTAGGCGGACCAAAGCCAAAGTGAGCCAGCCATAGCTTGCAAACTCAACCCACAATGGCCGACGGAGGAAAACAAATGGATTTAGTTGCAGATTTGCTGGCAAAGCCATTTTCCACACAGACTTTTCCAGAAAAAAATGGACATAATTAAGAAAGGGTGGTCAACTCCGAAGCTAGCAAGCCTTTTACAACCGGGAAAAGGGTTTGTCCGCCACTTTCAGTTCGCTAACTACGAGCGCTACCCCTGGCTCACGGGCTCCGAGGAACACTGCAAATTGTATTGCTGGGAGTGCTAGTTATTTGCCACCGATCGACATGGTGTTTGGAGCAACACTGGATTTGCAAAATTGACTTGTTTAACTAAAGCAGCAACGAGACACCAAAGCTCTGCCGGACAGTTACAAGCAACGGTGCGCTCCAAAACTTTTGGAGAAACCCGAGTGGAGTTACAATTCAACGAGCAAGTGCGCAGGGAAACGGAGCGCCACAACGAAAAGGTAAAGAAAAATAGGGAAATCTTAAAAAGTTTGATAGACTGCGTCATTTTTTTGGGCAAGCAGGAACTTTCATTTCGGGGACACGATGAAAGCGCTTCATCCCCAAACAAAGGAAATTATGTGGAACTTATTTCTCTCATTGCTGAGAAAAACACGGATTTACATTACCACCTGTCCACTAATAAAGTGTTAGTGCACGTCAGGCAAAATCCAAAACGACCTGATCACTGCTCTTGCTGAAGTGATGGATGAAGAGATCAGAAGGGAAATTTCAAAAGTACTTTGTCTCTGTAATGGTGGACGAGACGACAGACGCGAGTAATGCAGCATAGCTCGCACTGGTTCTGCATTACGTCACGGGCAAAGGTGTCAAGGAGCGATTCGTCAGATTTGAAAATGTTACCAGTGGGAAGCGAGCCGATGAGATTGCAGGTCTCATCATTCACTTTTTGGTGGAAAATGAATGTCTGGGTAAAGTTGTGGCACAGTGTTCTGACGTTGCAGCGGTCATATCTTCTGGATTAAATTGGGTGCAGGCTAAAGTTAAGGAGAGAGCCCCGTTAGCTTTATTCATACACCGCTATGCCCATCGGCTCAATTTAGTACTGACTCCGGGGGCCTCAAAGCTTAAAGAATGCAAGATATTTTTTGCTCATCTGAATGGCTTTGCTGCATTTTTTTTTTCGAGATCACCTCGACGCACACAGCTGCTGGACGAAATCTTCCAGCGGCGTCTGCCTCGTGTGGCACCAACACGGTGGCAGTACGCATCCAGAGTGGTCAATACGGTATTTGAGAAGAGAGCTGCTCTAAAGGAACTGTTTCATCACATCCTAGAGCATCATGACGAGTACGACGAGGAGTCTGTGTGGTGTGCTGATGGATTTAAAGCACGTATGGATGATTTTGAATTTTGTTTTTTTTTATTCAAACATTTAATGGCATTTTGAGCATTCAGACGTGCTTTTTTCAATACTACAGAACTTCAAACTGGATGTACAGTTTTGTCTTGCAAGAGTAAAGGAGTTTTGTGACACAGTTGAACGCGAGAGGAGCCGATATGAGGAAATCTACGAGGCCACCGAAAGCAGTGCGGGTGCTCCAAGCGCACGAAGAGGTCAAGCGCAAGATTCTCGCGCGCACTACCAACAACTTCACGACAGGACTCTGGACAATATTATTTGCCAGACGCGGACCAGATTTCAAGACCACGAAAGACTGATGTTTCTCTCCCTCCTCGACTCGCAGATGATTCGGAATACCAGGAAACTTTCCCACATGCAGCCTTCTCCACCTTAACGCAGAGCCACGGAACACTTTTCGATCTGCCACGGCTAAGAGCAGAACTGATTGTAATGTATGCCATGGATGATTTTGCAGGAAAATCTCCCACTGATCTCCTTGACTTCCTTCAGCAGAACAATCTGAGTGAGAGCATGGGGCAGCTGTACACATTAGTGTGTTTGGCAGTGACCATCCCCGTGTCCACTGCTTCTGTCGAACGGACATTTTCAGCCCTAAATAGAGTCAAAACTTATGCCAGAAATACAACAGGACAGATTCGACTTTCAGCATTAGCTTTGATGGCAATAGAAAAGAACTTCTTGATGGACCTGAAACACACGTGTAATCTGTACGACACAGTAATTGAAATCTTCTTGAGCAAAGAAAGGAGGATGGATTTTGTGTATAAATAAAATGTGTCTATTTTCCGAAATAATATTGAATTTTTTAGGTTATTATTGATTCTTTTTATGTGTCACCGCTGTAGCTGCAGTAAAGGTTTTATAGACATAAAATACTTATTGAGGGTTGGATTGATTCACACATTGCACGACAGAAGGCCCAGATGTGAAATGCACGGCCCGCCACTGCATTTTAGCATTGAAGATCATAACCACTAGATAGGTATTTGTTACTCTGTATGTAGGTGGTGAATTAGGAACAATAAAAAGATGTTTTTGCGTTGTAATATCCTGTTTTATGATGTATGGTTTATGGTGTATTTTCAGAGGGTGGGGTGTAATTAGAAATGTGTATTTAGCTCGTTAATTCACAAAGTAAACTGATTTGAGTTACAAGTAAATTGACAGTCCTAGCACCCATTAGTCTAATATACTTTTATTAAACATATACATGAACAGGCAGAGATTTGTTGATTTTAGACAGTGAGAGGGGGGTGCACCATTCTTGGAAGTACTGTAATACCAGGTCAATGCGTGGAGTGGGTGGAGCAAGCCCCTACTCCATCTCCCAGTTCCAAAAATCAATTAAATATATGTCCCCCAGATAGTGGACATATCAAATATAAAACTAATAAGAACAGATTTTTTCTTTTGAAATATCTGCTCTTGCTCGTTTTGTGTTTTTGCTGTTTTTCTATCTTTTTTAATTGCATTTTAGTATTTCTTAATGTTTCCCATATATTTTGCTTTGTACTTTGTGCTTTTTGCTTTGTTGTTTTAGCGACCTTTGTGACTCGACGCCACCCGTCGTGTGGCTTGGTTTCTTTGTGCTAGTCCTAGACGTCTTTGGAGCCGTTCAGCTGTGCCGCCACTGTCATGCAAGCAGGATCAGCTGTGAGCAGTGGACGATAGTGGTGGGAGAAGAGGCGATGCTCCAGACCGAGCATTCCATCATTGTTATGGGAGCGTGAGATATCTCCCCGGTCAGATGGAGAAGCTGTCAGTGTTTGCCGGGCTGCAACGGGAGAATTGTGTGCTTTATCAACCGGCCTCCCCGCTGCTGCTGATCAGGTGATAGGACAGCTTAGGAGGATCTAGGCAAGAAAGATGATCAGCTCCAGACTACTGAGGGACTGTGTGGATCAGCTTGAAAGAGTGATTCTGCATATTTAACCTCAGTCTCAGTGTGCAGAAGGTCCCCACCTTGTGGACTCCTTTGTGTGGCTCCAGTTTTTCACCTAGGTCTACAATGTCTTCTGTGTCTGTGCTTGCTACAGTCTTGCTACTGCAACCAAGGGAATTTCCCGAATACGGGATGAAATGAAGTTCTAATCTAATCTAATGTAATCTAAATAAAAGGGAAAAAACATTTCCTTATTTAAAACACCATTGAGAAATTTTTATTTTTCTGATATTATTTCTTGCGCTTTTTCAATAAATGGTGATTGACAGTCTTACTGTACAGTGTATACAAATACTGAAATGAAAATACATATACGTACGACAAATGTTTTCCTGACCGCTAGAGATCGGTACCAAAATAAGGGACTGATTCCTGCGAGTCAAACCTTTACGGTGAAAAACTGCACCTCCCAAGATCCCAATCGGCGACAGGCAATGTTATAATTTGTCAATATGTTCTGCGCATGCGAGTGACGCCTAGCCTCCTTTTGAGCCGCGATCTTCAAGTGATTTGTGGAAGATTCAAACCTGCGAAAACATTATTGTTGAAATCACGTGAGACCGTTTGAAGAATAACTATGTATTTCCCAAGTTAAGATTCTCTTGCATTTAAAAACCATCGATAGAAGTTACGCAATTATCCGCGCATGCGCAACACCTAAAGTCAAGGTTCCGTACCTAGTCCCGATCTCGTCGTGACAGTTGCGCGACTTGTTTTTCCACAAATTCCGTCACCTAACTATACCCACGCGACGCCGACGTGTCTAGAATTAGCTACTTTACGCCCTGAAATATCAGTCAACATCCTCTTCAAGTCGTCGAAGATCTCGTTGAAGCTTCGCGTCCTTCTTTAGCTTAGGCTAGCTAGCAGCAGAATTCCAGGAACAACACTCGACATTTTGCAAAATCGTGTGTGCAAAAGTTGTCCTTGACAGTCTAGAAGGTGGGTTCACTTTTTTATGGATATATTCCCCTAATGCTAATTGTAGAAGTGCTATTTTTGTTCGCTGCAATTGCAAATTATTTAATTTTCTCAAGTCGACAGAATTTTTTTCAATGTCAATAAAAAAGCAATAGATATATTATTTTTCCTTCTTGATTTAATATAATAAAATACATATTTGATGGTACCCTCTTTAATAAAAGTATTTTAAATAATTTAAAATCTAAAAAAATACAAGAGAATATTTGCAAAGAAGAGACTCAAAAAAGAAGATTTGGGCAAATTTTAATGGCCTGTGAGGATACTTTACTGACTAATAATCATTTTCTAATTAAAATACAATGTATGGCGTCCTCTTCCGTTTAGTTTCATTACTGTGGCAACCAGCATAGTATTCGTCCTTTGATGGATCCATTATTAATACAATTTTATTAACATGGAAGACATCTTTAAACATACACTGGTTACAACTTGCAAGGAGAATCACTCATAACTAGCCTTCGTTCAAGAGGATTCTGAAGAGCGACATACTCTTCTCTCCATTTAGTCGCGACATACTCAAAACATTTAATGTAATCTGATTCAAAACTATTGCATAAGTTAACCGAATAACACCATTAAGGTCGAAAAACAACTGCTCATATTAGATCGAAACCAAAACACCTGCGTTAGAATTTGCAGTATGAGCATAATAATTTCTTTATAAGGTAAACTGCCGGCGTCCCAGTCAAAGCAATTTATGAGTCCTTTGCAGATCTTCATTGCGAAGTTGCATCTAGATGTCTGGGTTGCAAGGTGTATCTCCCAGTAAACAGTCCTTGGAGGGTGAGGTGTTACGTCAACAAGCTGGAGCCAGCAGGGTGACCTCGAGTTTGCCCCAGTCTCAAATTAAAGACACTCTTATACAAAAGTAATTAAAATGCATACATCTATAATATTATCCAGAATGACCCCAACACTTTCCAGCCTAACCACTGCCAAAATAAGTATAAAACTTTAAATTCCCAGTCTAACTTAAAGGGCTTCTATTTAGATAGATAGTTTATAAAATATGTAATTTATCTTTGTGTTTTTGCAGGTTTCAGAAATTATCTTGGTCCTGATGGGTGGGGGTCAAAGTTTCCTGGTGCCAAAGAGGGCGTTGAACCCCTTCAAATCAAAGAGGAGGAGCCAGAGTTTCCTCAACAACAAATGATAGAAGAGCAACCAATCAAGAAGGAGGAAGATGTGACCTGGTCAACTCGTGAGCCCTTAAAAAGGGGAGATGATTGCGGCGTGCCCAGCGGAGGGGCGCAGCCTGCAAAAGCCACAACATGGCCCCAAATTAAAGAGCAGGAGCCAGAGACCCCTCAACACCAGCATAAGAGAGAAGAGCAACCTCCAATCAAAGAGCAGGAAGATGTCACAGAGCCTCCGCAATACAGCAGCTCAAAAGAAGGATGGCAAGCTGAAAATTTAATTGCTCCTTCATCAGATAGTGACGAGTTGCTTTAAAATGATGATGACGATGAAGGTCTTAAGAAAAATCCTAGTGGCGACAAACTCTACGAATGCACCCAGTGTGGGAAAACATTTCGGAACAAGTATCATTTAAAATCACATTTGATGACCCACACTGAGGATAAACCCTTTTCATGCTCTGTTTTGTGGTCAAGCATTCACACAGATGGGAAACTTAAATTATCACTCAAGAACACACGCTGATGAAAAACCATTTTCCTGCTCAGTTTGTGGTCAAGCCTTTTCTCGAAAGCAAAACTTAAAAAACTCACACAAGAACACACACGGGTGAAAAACAATTTTTGTGTTCAGCTTGTGGTAAAACATTCAGGATAAAGGGAAACTTAAAAGAACACTTCAAAACCCACTCTGGAGAAAAATATTTTGCCTGCGCATTTTGTGTCCACAGATTCTCTACTAACGCCACATTAAAAAGGCACCTAAGAACCCACACTGGTGAAAAAACATTTTCCTGTTCAGTTTGTGATCAAACCTTTTCTGAACAGCAACATTTAAAAACCCACCCACTCAAGAACCCACACAGGTGAAAAACCATTTCTATGCTTAGTTTGTGGCAGAAAATTTGCAGTAATGAATTACTTAAAAAAACACTTAATAACCCACACATAACTATGACGGATCCACTCGGCTCATCATTGAGCACGCTGTGCACTATTTTCATGTATGTTAAATGTCCAGTTGATCCAATCAAACAAAATGCACATTAAATCTCATTATCTTAAATTGGTTTTTTTCCTCTCTCTTTTTCTCCCTGCGGGTTTAACAGAAAATTCTACAGACACACGGACTGGAAAACTCAATCAACTCTTACCTGCAGAAGCCAGTACAGAGAATCACCAAATATCCCCTCCTGATAAAGGTATGTGTGACATGTTGAAGTGTTTCATTTACACCCCATTAACGATCGCATGTTGGGGATGTGCAACTAACATTATTCAGGAATATAAACATTCATAACGCACCGATGAAAACACTTGGAACCACACTCATTCTGTGAAATGTATCATGCAAGTCCCGTAGCATAATGTAACACAAAATAACCCGCTCAATGAAATGAACATGCATCTAATCCTTACCTTTCTATTGAACAATTGCGAAAGGTGTTCTTTTTGGGTGAAATCCTTGCAGACTTGCCCGTGTATCTGATTCAGGCACATTCGCCTTGACTTCGTCCAGGGCTGCATACATAAACACAGTCACAAGTTAAAGGAATTTTTGACTTTTGTTCTGACTTTCAATTTGGCCCAAATAAATGCGCATGTATGATATTATTCTTTCAACTGGAGATATGAGTATAAAATTAGGATATGAAAATGCAAAATGGTACATCATCAATTGGAATATCGGTTCATTTCAAAACCCCAAACTCTTCTTCCTCATCACACTGCTACGTTCAAGTGAATGGAAAGGGACCTGAATGTCGATATACTGCATATACAAACTCCTACGATGGACAAAATTCTTCAGTATATATTCTAATATCTTATGCTTGCACGTGAATTTAGTTCTCCTTCCAAAAAAAACATTGAAATATTGCATTACAACACACACACTATTCAAAGAATTCCAGATTCAGTATCCTCACTATTTTTCTGAACTCACCTCCTGCAGAAGAGCAAACATCCCAGGATGCACTTTGGTTTCAAAGCTGCAGAACCTTTAAGATGTGCATACCTAATAGATTATTCCACGTACATCTGTGCATTTCCACATGAGCCTTTGGTACTCACTCGTACTGGAAGCTTCTTCTGCTCAGCAACCACTGTTTCATGGTTTCATTTGAGATATTGGATGGAACCTTGTTCTTTCTCCAAAAACATAAATTGCCTCATGTAGGTTTTCTGCATGAGCACACAGCAAAACTATCTTGATATGCTTCACTTAAACAGAGTACAGACGCTCCCCTACTTACGAACATACGACTTACGAACAACGGTACATACGAACATGTCTGCAAATTGCGTTTATGTCGAAAAATGTTCGTAGGTTCGATTTTGTATTTTTTTCCGAGTAGTGCTTCTTTCCGCCGTTAATACGCCTGGCACTGTGAGGGCTCAGCTCACCCAGCATCTACCTTCTTCGTTGCAATGCGGAAGTGCGTGAACGTATCTCCAGTGCGCAGAGAACCTTTTTCATTTGTATCATTAAATATCTCGTGCATCCATTATTGAATATGGTTGGTAAAAAGCGAAAGGCTTCTATTGAGGGAGTTGCAAGGAAGAGGCAAGCCATTTCATTTGAAACGAGTGGCAATAATAACGAAGCTTGATGGGTGTGAGAGTGGTGAGCGTTTCACGGGCATACAACTTGAATCGTTCGACCGTCAGTACCATTTATAAACAGAAAGATCGAGCAGCAGGACCCAAATATTGAACGTTGCACAAAGTTTGCAAATCAATTGAATGATGCCATACAGTGCTACCGCATCATTTATGATGAAAAAAAGAAGAAAACTGTGCAATTGTCGTTAGATCGCTTCTTTCGGCCAGTTTCTAATACATAAATCTCTCTCTCTCTCTCTCTCTCTCTCTCTCTCTCTCTCTCTCTCTATACAGTACTGTACATATTCTCTCCATTTTATTAAATGTTTTTTTCAGTACAAACCAATGCGTGTTACTTATACAAGCCTTAAACATACAAATGCACTTATATAAACCTTCAATATACTTATATAGGCCTTAAACATGAATTATAATACAAAATATAGCACTGAATCAACTTACAAACAAATTCAACTTATGAACAATCGCTCGGAACCTAACTCGTTCGTAAGTAGGGGAGCGTCTGTACACGTATGAGCAAGCCATATTGATTCCATTCGACATGACTTGCGTCGACATTGTACATGTGCTGCTCCCGCTCTGACAAAGAAGTGTGTTGCATCTGGAGGAGTTGGTCAATTGCACAGTCAACACTGGCATTAAAGTGAGCTTTAGAAAACAAAACAGTTATACAATGTAAACACAGCGTCTTTGGCAGTATGAGGATAATGCAAGATCAAAAAGTATCATTTATAAAGAGCAGATAATTAGATATAAGCAGACCATCATTAATGGTTACTATTTTCCAGGTTAGAATTTCCAATGATCAAATAAAAATAATAATAATCTTGCAAAAATTACATTTCCAAGTTTTTGCCTACCTCATGAAAGACAGCACCTCCATTGCTGGATTTATGTGAAAAACTGTCTTTCTGAACTGATTCAATTGACAAAAGTGCTGAAGTACCCGGGAGGTAAATTGTATGTAAACCCATCCTCACAAATAATTATACGTGGCTCCACTCTGTGATGTTGTTGAAGATGAAAGAGTCAGGACCACAACCAAAGATCTTGTTGAAGCTCTGTCTGTGATGTAATGAGAAGAAAGAGAATAGGCATTTTAATGATTAAAAGCAGAAATTGACTTATGTTACGGCTCCAATAACATGGTAAAGTTGCTTTAAATAGTTGATGGTATTTAATTCATTGCCTGCTATTGACATCGATGAGCGTCATATTCAGTTCCATGCTGAAACCGTTTTGCTTTTATAGTTACTTGCCCACCAATTTTGTTGAGGGTGTTGTGGTCATCATTTGTTAAGAAGATTATTGTTATTAGTATAATAATTATTATAAAGACCCAAAATATATTTCAATGTAATGTTTGTGGTGCAAGCCCACTTCCACTTGCTGTCTGTGTGACATGTTAAAGTGTTTAATGTACACCCCTTTAACGATCGCATGTTGGGTGTGAATACTCCTGTTTGACGACAAAAAGTTCCTCCTGGAACATTAGTTTATTTCTGATGGGGGCGCCTTTGATAGCTGCTAGCTAGGCTAAGCTAAACTGGGCGCAAAACGTAAACGAGCTATTTGATGACTCGTTCTTTTGATAGCTGCTAGCTAGGCTAAACTAAAGTAGGGTGCAAAGCTTCAAAAGAGTTCTTCGACGATTTCCAGACATGTTCCTTTCACCGATGCTATCCAGGCTAAGCTAAAATAGGGCGCAAAGCATAAACCAGTTCTGAGACGACTAGGAGACTAGTTCCTTTCCCCGATGCCAGCTAGGCTAATCCAAAGCAAGGCTCAAAGCTTTATAGACGACTGGAAGATAGAGATGTTATGCTCGATTCCGATTCGAGCAAATGGAGCAGAGGCATGTCGAAACAGTGCAACCAAAATTAACCATTAAATCTCCGGGACTTGCAAGTCTTGCGTATTCAAATTTTGACTTTCACTCTTCCATTACACTCTGACTTGATTTACACCGATCATGTATCATCTTGTTTGTTTTATAACTCAAATTATGTAGTCTCTCTTGTTCCTTGAGAGGAAATGACGTTGTTTCGCGCATGCGCAGTATCGATTGGTCGCAATCCGAAAGCGGTCCAAAATCGGGGCTCGCAGCCACTGTTTCCTCTAAGCTGCGCGCGTGCGCAATTGCGCACTACTCTCGTCTTCTCTGCGCAGCAGCAATCCTATGGCGCGCAGTAAAAAAAAAAAGGTTTTTTTTTTTTTTTTTTTTTTATTTTTTTTTACCCCTTTCTTCATGATGGCGCCGTTTAAGCGGCAATAGCTCTGTCCACTTATGTTTTTCGTGTTTTACAGCATGTTTTCCATGAAAAATTAGAGGGAACATTGACATGCACCTGCTTGTGGCAGGTGTGATACTGGTGTGCCCATAGCGAGCAATGATGATGTCGTGACCGGATGATTCGCCTAAAGACGTTTCGCCGACGGACGTTTGACAGACGGACAGGTCTCCGAATGAACGTTCGTTCAAACAGCGTTTAATGATTAAATACAAATACTAGTATTTGTATTTAATCATTAAACGCTGTTTTCAGCTGGATTTGACCGAATTTGAGAGCATTTTGAGCCGTTTGGCGAATGGACGTATATGGACATTTTTTTTGCCTCCATCGCGACATCATCGCGACATTTTACCGAGGAATTCACTTCCCTGGGCTCGGTTCTAATGTCCAAAGAGCTCCAGTATTTGTATTTAATCATTAAACGCTGTTTTCGGCTGGATTTGACCGAATTTGAGAGCATTTTGAGCCGTTTGGCGAATGGACGTATATAGACGTTTTTTTGCCTCCATCGCGATATCATCACGACATTTTACCGAGGAATTCACTTCCCTGGGCTCGGTTCTAATGTCCAAAGAGCTCCAGTATTTGTATTTAATCATTAAATGCTGTTTTAGGATGGATTTGACCCGATTGCTGTCATTTTACGGCTCGGTTCTGCTACATCTGCCCGCCCAAGAGTGCTTATTCCCGGGCGGCCATTGATGGTAGACTAACATTGATTTTTACTATAATTTGGACAACACCGGCGGCGGGCCGGATTAAAAATCCTAACGGGCCGTATATGGCCCGCGGGCCGAGGTTGAAAAACTTGTACACACACGATCCGGGGGCGGGGCGAGCGCGCGAATCCCGTTTCGGCGAAACCTCCATTCGGCCGAATGAACGTTCGGCGGAACGTCCATTCGGCGACCTGCCCGTCTGTCAAACGTCCGTCGGCGAAACGTCTTTAGGCGAATCATCCGAGTACCGATGATGTCGCTCACACTGGTACTCAGTGCGCTCAGGGATGTTGACTTTCTGCTCAGACCAACGAAAAATTAGAGGGAACATTGCTCGCAGCCTTTATTTTGTTTTTTCTCCCTCGGCCTCGAGCAGATCTACGTTTAATGTACTTTTTGGCCATTTAAATGTGGCGGACATTTGAGGGCATGCCCAAAACCCATCGTTTTGGAGGACGTTGAAACTTCGCGACTTGTTTAGCTTAGCCTAGCCTAAGTTAGCCGCTAATAAAGAGAAGAAACAAGGCATTTCGCATCAACACGTCGCCAAAATAAGCAATCATTAAACCCCAAAATGTCAGGTGAGTTGACATTTAACTTACATGTCTCGAAAATAAATTACAATGTCTACAGATACAGGGCTGATGTAAGCATAGTGCTATTTTACTACAGTGGTACCTCGACATACGATCATAATCCGTTCTGAGACTGAGATCGTATGACGAGCTTTTCGTAACTCGAGCGGACGTTTCCCATTGAAATGAATTGAAAACAAATTAATTAGTTCTAACCCTCTGAAAAAACACCAAAAACAGGATATTTGATTGGAAAATAATGTTTTATTTCTTCTAATTCGCCATCTAATAACAAAGTAACACATAACTAGTGGCTTCGTTATTTTTATCCCACGAGAACGCACTCGTAAACAGAACAAACAAATTTAAATTAACTTGGATTAATATATACAGACACACTCAAACATACGTTTAATTTAACTTTACACAAAACTGAATTCTAATTTTGTTTTAATCTTTTTTTACCTTCGTTCTCTTCGGGTTAGTTGTTTGCCATGCCTCCACCCTCACGTTCGCTATCGATGGGCTGTTTGCTGTTGTACTACGTATTCCCTTCAAAATATTCCGAAAATGTTCCTCACAATAGAATAACCCACGACCACTTGCCAACGAGAAATAGTCTTGTAGTACATATTAGCGATCACTCCGCTGCTCATAAGAACATCGGGGGGACCGGCTCGCAACTCCCTCGTTGTAATAGCTCTGGTCGCAACCGCTTTGAACGGCGCCTATGAGAGAGAGTTGCGACCAGAGATATTTCAAAGAGGGAATTGCGAGCCAGTGCCGCTGGATGATCTTATGAGCAGCGAACGAGAAGTAATATAATACTCCTCGTATTAGATAATAATAACAGGAAATGCAACAGCTGAGCTTACCCACGAATTGATTGTGGGTAATGAAGTTTTATTCTGAGAAAGAGTGCCATTGCCTATCGGCGTTGTGTGCACGAGTATACTTCATTACCCAGAAAGCCCTCTTTTTGCCCTCGCATGCGCGTTGTGCGTTTCCTAGTCGATGGGTAGGAGAAACTCGTCTGAATTAATCTTTCAGTGCTCGTAGATATTGTTATACACGAAAGAGATGCGGCAAAAAAAGACAGTGCGCTACAATGATAAACAGCCTCATGTCATGGCCACCTGGCTTGGTCGCATCTCGAAATTTTAATTGTATCGCGAGCGAATTATTCGATCGAAATTTTCGTCGTACCACGAAAATGCCGTATGAAGAGTGGTCGTATGACGAGGTACGACTGTATTGTATTTTTATTATTTTAGTTTATTAACTTTAAATTTCCTTGTTTTGAATTGTTCTGTGGAAGATACGATTTTTGTGTGTGCTGCAATAAACAGCCAGGCCGGTGTCTTCCAATTACAAATTATTTTATTTTCTCATGTGGACAGAAAAAGGTTCAAACTTGATTCCAAGACAATTGACTGATTAAAACAAAATCATGCAAACTAAAAAAAATAGGAAAGTTTAAACAACTAAAGCGCACCGGGATGGGCTCTTCCCGGTAGTTTAAAAAAAACCTCTACGGCAAGTTAGTAATAAAAATAAATTGTTAATAATTATACAAGTTGGAGCAGTTTGCACTATTGTAGACAATAGATTAAATTCCTTCTAAATACATTCTTAACTCAATAACTAATAGCTCTTTAACTCATTCATTGCCAATGACGATGATAGACGTTCATCTGTTTGTCGCCGCCAACCTGCCCAGCTGAATGGCAGCACCGTCAATGGCAGTCCATTAGTTAAATGCCTATTTAATGTGTTTTGCAATACTAATGCTATGTAGTAGTTAATAAACTATAGACAATAAATATTAGTTTGAAGCGTATTCATACAGAATACAATGCTTTTTTTTTTACACGTGTCGTGAAACCAGAATTTTGTGAGTTGTTTGATCCTGCCCTTTACTCAATTTCCTGTCCGGGGTCACATTCGTTATTTTGCTCCTGCAGTCAAAATGGCGCCATTAATGGTGGCCAAACAGTACCATATTTTAACACCTATAGGGCGCATTTAAAAGTCTAAAATTTTCTCTAAAATGGTCGAGGCGCCCAATTGGTCGTTGCGTCTTGTCTGTACACGAAATTCAATTTTTGTATGGCCCTGACCGCTTGAGGGACTGGTTTTATTTCTTGCCGACACGCTACTTATTGCGAACAACCCAGCGGACGTTCACCCTAAAATTAGCCTCCCTGCGCATTCCAAGCATTACGGTAAATCCATTCAAAAGATACCAGGGGAGTGGCAATGCATTTGACTTGTGTGGTTGCAGCGCTTTTATCCATCAAAAACTCTCAATACTCAAAGAAACAGCATATTGGAGCTATACAGAGGAAATGCCTGACGTGAATGACAACACAATGAGGGTGTGAATGCTTGGAAAATGGACTAAAGCCACGGATCAAGCGCAATTTAACAGCTTTGCTAACGGATTGCTAACGGATGGCCAACATTGTAGTTCGGGCAGGCAGCGTCGCACGAGTTACGTGACATTTTGGAATGAATTGTCGATGCCGATATAACAGCAAGGAGAATCAAAGGTTTGGTAGTGATGCATGTCGTGAGTTACGATGGATTGTGGATGGCTGGGCTCATGTGTCGGCCAGCACTGTTCGAGCTTTCACCAAAGCTGGAATCAAGTTCCTGGAATACACAACTCTACCTGACAGTGGAGCCTAGCATGTTAATCGCCAAACTCTTTATATCAGAGTGTACCTTTATCCTCAATAAAGCATTATCAAACTTAGTTTTGCTCGTGCTGTCTTTAAAAAACAACGCTAGTGCCTAGCCTAACATACGCTAGCAGCTAGCATAACATACACTAGCAAATAGCATAAGATGCTAGTGGCTAGCATGACATAGGTACTCTAGCGGCTAGCGTAACATACGCTAGCCTAGTCTCATGCTAGTGCCTAATCGGACGAAGCGTCCAATGTATTGAAAAAAACAGATAATATACCCGCAAATGAGACGGTGCGTTTTATAGGTGTGAAAATATGGTAATCGAGAAACTCTAAAATGCCCCAAACCTAACAGAGAGTAGCCTGAAAATGCCCCAAAAAATTGTCAAACAAACAAGAAGCATCCCACAAAGTCCCTCAAAACCAATAGGAAATTGTCCAAAATTTATAGGAAGTGACCTGTAAGTACCCTAAAAATGGCAAAGAGGTGATGCAAAATGAATTCTTTGTTTGACCCTCACAACGAAAGTTAAAGTGAATCCTGATTGAAAGGTGATGGTGAGCAATTTGAGTGACCAAGTTTTGTAGTAGATGACAAGTGAGTACTAAATGGCCCTGGAGAAATATTTCTTAAGTGGTGAATCATTTTGGGGACACATGATTGCAAATAAAGAAATCAGATTTAATCTTTCTGTTTCAGATGTCAGTCAAATGCATCAAACTGAGCACCAGAAGTCGGCTCCCATGAAAGATGAAGACAATGAAGAATTCGAAAGCATTAAGGAGGAACAAGAGGAGTATTTCATTACAGTTTGGAAACTCCACATTGAGGAGCATCAGCGTCCCCTCATAAAGGTAGAGGAAGTCCCTCTAGATGTTAAAGAGGAGGGGATAGATGTCCCCATGTGCACTGTTGAGCCCTTGAGGAGTGAAGATGAAGGTCCGAGTGGGGCCAGCAGTGGGGCAGTGCCTCTCAGTTGCAGCAACTCAACAGCAAGTTTCCCGGCAGAGAACCTCATGGCTCCACCACCAGTTAACCGCGACGTCACATCACACTTGCAATTCCGTGAGTATAAAGTCACTAACATAGGGAGGAGCCTCGGGGTGTACAATTTGAAAAATACTATTTAAAATATTTCAATATTATAATATACGACCTACGTCGTTACATATGCCCCATAAAAAAAAAGCTTAGGCCAGCATATCGGACTTGCGCGGTCAAACCGTGCATGATTAGCGTATTTTCACACCTATATGACGCACCACCTGAAAAGGCGTCATCTCAGTTGCGGGTGTATGTTGTTGGAATTATTGTAAATAAGTTATCCTGATTCTGGTATGACTGTCGAAATGCTTGCTAATAGAATTAAGGGTGTCTTGAGCCCTGGGAAAAGTTTCACCTTATTCAACAAAGAGGAACTGCCCCAGGGGTCTGGAGCATGTTTGAACCATTGTGTGAAGATTGCGGGAGATCGGGAAAGAGACAGTAAAGGTGTTACCTTAACATACATCAAAGAACCTTTTGTAACTAAGAGATATCCCTCTCTTTCCTTTGATCAGTTTGAAACTTCCTGTAACTTGACACAATAAGAGACAAGGCGAGAGGAGACATCTTCAGAGTGTGTCGGAGGATTGCGACCGAGCAGTCCCCGACCCTCTCACTGCAAATAAAGTTGACTCAATTCTCTGTGATTTCCTTCTTTCAGATTGGTGATACAAATGTCTGGTGTTTAAACCTAACATTTACATGGTCCTTCAAGCCGGATCCCAAGATACCTGACGATCCCAGCGGGTGAGCAAGATCCAGAAAAGTCTGTGTACACAGCATAAAGATCCTTTTCCAGGACTGTTTCTTCCTTACGGGCTGGGGTCCAAAGGTTGAAGGGATACCAAGGACGCAGAGAATCGTGAGTAAATTTTATTTTAAAAAGGAATGAATGAAAACGAAGTAAAATAGAGAAATGAAGTAAAATAGAGACAAACAACAAAATTCCGTAGGAGGGCAGACTCCCTTAGTTGAAACAGACTGATTAAATTCTGTAAAGGATGGTGGAGTCCTGGTTGTAAATAAAAACCCTGACAATCCTAGGCACTATCAGGTAAAATTCAACAAACAAAATTCCGTAGGCGTGCAGACCCCCTTAGTTGAAATAGACTGATTAACTCTGTGAAGGATAGCGGAGTCCTGGTTATGTTGAACGAAGAAGCGAACTAAAAGGAATGAAAGTGTAAAAGTGTGAAAGGAAATACATTTTAACTACAACAACAACAACAAAATCGAAAAATAATGTAACAAAAAACGACGTAAAATGCAAAAACAAGGTTCTGATCAAACCAAAACGTGGATGCAAATGGCAGGGCAAAGAGAAAAGGGTGAGAAAGATATTGTTATACAGTGCCAAGATACTGAAAGAGCTCGATATAAAGAAAAAAAAATAGAATAAAACTATAAACGCATGTAAGTAATCTTCATATGAATAGATATATATATATATAAGTACTCTGTGACGCGTTCATAAATCTCGATTGTTGCGCAATATAAGACTAGAAACAACTAAGAAATATACTTAGGCGGATAAATAAGATAAGAAGATATATATATATTAGGCCTGTTAAGAAACAGTGGCCCCCTGTTCAGCCCACTCCTCGTAACAGGCTCCACTCGCAAGCAGGGAGCACGATGAGGGGGGGAGGGGGATAGATAGAACAAAGAGAAAGGCCCCCTTCACAGATGCGGACACCCCTCAAGCTAAGCACACCCTGTGCAAACAAAAAAAGGAGGGTCGCCCATAGCTCTTACTGCCCCTTTTCACACCTAGAGACAGTAGAGAGCCCACACCAACCTAGCCCAAGGCCCCCTCCCCCTGCAGAAAGAGAGAGAGGGATAGAGAAAGAAAGAGAGAGATGTAGGAAGAGAAATAGACAGAGCTGTAGGAAGAGAAAGAGACAGAGAAATGTAGAGACAGAAAGAGACAGAGAAATGTAGAGACAGAAAGAGACAGAGAAATGTAGAGACAGAAAGAGAGACAGAGATGTAGAGAGAGAGAGACAGAGAGAAATGTAGAGAGAGAGACAGAGAGATGTATGTAGAGAGAGAGACAGAGAGATATATGTAGAGAGAGAGACAGAGAGATGTATGTAGAGAGAGAGACAGAGAAAGTTGAGAGAGAGTTTTAGAGAGATGTAGAGAGAGAGAGAGAGAGATAGTTGACAGTGTTATGATATATTAGTGAAAAATTATGGGTCCTTTATTAAACACTAAAATTTATATTAGGAAATGCATAGTGAAAGGTTATTTTCCCTAAATTGTAATTGAGGTAACAGTGAGCACAGAAAATGGCTCTTATTTTAAATAAAACCGCCTTCTTAGAGCGGATAGGAATTCAGCCAGAGCTTTAACTATTGGTTTTAGCAATATGAGAGTGATTTGCGATTTAGACTTAAGTATTAAGAATCATCCAAATTATTAATGATATCAAACATGGAGAAAACAATGCAGAGATGGCATGGATCCAAATTATTAAGTAAATTAAACCTGGCTGGTTTAGATAAAATAATTAATTTAGGATAGGCATGATTTCACTGAGATGGGATAAACATCATGGAATACCGTCAGTGCAAGGAGGGTATTTCATTGTTTTGCCCATCAGCAGATGGAATATGCTTTGGCGTGGGTCATATTAATGACTATTAGAATATTAATTGCATTAGCATCAAACAGTTGATGTCAACCAAATGACGTTAACCTATTTCTTTTGAGAATGGTTAGTGCTGATAGTACAGCAAAAAGGTGGTTAGCTGCCAAGGAGCCCCAGACTGGGGATGGCGCTCTCCACTAGTGAAAAATTGCAGACCACTAATGTCTGAAGATGAGTGTGAGCATGAATGGTTGTTTGTTTGTCTTTTTGTGTTTCTAATTGGCCATCTACCAAGATATATAATCAATCAGATATCAAGCTGGAAAATGATTTAGAAATTTGAAATCAATTTTTGATGAAAATTATGGAAAATTGTTTAGTCCAATGAAATTTTTGGTGAAAAATTTGAAGTGGAGAAACAAATCTGCTATGCAAAATTTAGGAGCACTGAGAAAAAAAACAAAAAAAACAAAGACAGTGCTTGATACGAAATTCCAAAGTACTATTGATTTATTGTGATAATGGCATCCAAATTGTGTTAACAGAATAATTGACTGAATTGACAAAAGTTTCCATATTTTGTTCGGGAAAAAATATGGAAATCCAATTTAGTGGAATGTACCAAACGCCATTATTAACTACACGATTGGAACTGGAGGATGAGGCTAATCATATGTCTGCATAAAAAAATTAAAAAAAAATCTTTAAAGAAACGCATTAATTTTGGGTTGGCAGAAGGAGATCGTGTTTCTCAACAGGAAACATGGAGAACAACCCAGGATGAGAGTGTCCGTGCAAGTGTTCCTGACCAACCAGCAGACATGAAAATGGCGGATCCATTTTGTGCACTGTAAGAAGGTTCTCTCAGTTGAAACATATGAGGAGACCGGTAAGATAAACTTTTTGACGTAATCAGACAAAATGGCAAGCACTCCAATAGTGATTGGAAAGATTATTGCTCGGGGAGCAATGCTGTAAGCCATAAGGAACTTTTTATATTGGTTTTATTGTCTCCATAAAAATAAATGAAAGCGTTTCAATTGAGACCAAACCTTCTTACAGATAGTTAAAGTAAACAATTAGAGAGAAAAGAGAAACCACAATGGATAGAAATGTAACTAGATTTTAATTTTATGCCTGACTATTGAGAAATATTGATTAAGAAAGTTTTATAGGAGATGATTGGCAAACTCCAAAGACAATGGAATGTTACATTTGATAATAAGACTACTAGTTTGGGATATTTTGAATTTCAAAAAACACTGAGGTTAATATGCAACGCGATACACATTGTTAATTGAATTGGGACTTGATTTAGTATGCATTTTAAAAGTAATGGGCTTTAATTGCTCTGAAGGACACAATTGTGCTAGAAATATTGACCCTGACAAACAAGGGGTGGTTACAATTTAGTGGGTTCAATTCTATTTAGAATTATAAATGTGTGCATTGTGTTTCCGGATATTAATTGATGTGAATCTAAACTGTTACAGAGAACGGGAAAGCTGTTTTCCTGAGGAGAAAGCAGCCTGGTTTGCTTTTTGTATTTTTCCTATTCTTAGTATGATTAGTTAATTTGTGTAATTGTAGGAAAGGAAAAAAACAAATATAGTTCTTTATCTTATCAAGGAAGCAGTGTTCAAAATAGAATACCAGCCAGCATGTTTAATTTTGACTGATAAGGCATTTAAATTTTCACAAACTATAGTGATGGAATAAGTAAGAACGTTGAGATTTGTGTTCATTGGGGTATTAAGCCCAACCAAATAGCTGTAAGCAAATGTTAAGCACGTATTGAAGACAACAACAAAACTGAGCCGATCTCAAGAACAGTCTGCAGACGAACTGTACAAAGCTAAAGGCCTACCGTGCCTACCAAAAATGTATTCCAAAATTGAGCCATAAATGTCTCAACAGGGGGGATATATGATGAACAGGTGGAAATACCTATTTTAAAAATTTTGTAGGAACTGTTTAATTTGTTACAGATATAATGTGCAAGATGACCTCAGGCCCAAACGAGGCCAATGTCCAAAAGAGTGTGGGACTGGTAGAGCGAACAAATGGTACGATAAAACCAAGGCTTAAGAAAACCATGGAAGAGATAAAGAAGCCATGGCCAGAACGCCTAACACTGGTAAAAACGTATATGAAGATAGTGCCAACTAGCTCGGGATTAACACCTTTTTGAGATAGTTCTTGGAAGACCATTCCAACTTCCTTAATGGGAAGATGACCCATGACGAGAGCCTAAGGAAGGAGAGTAACTTATCCAAAGAACATGTAAGCTGCCGTGATTTTTTGTCTATCTTCCAGGAGGTGGTGAAGCCAGGTGACTGGATCCTGATCCGAGTCATAAAAATGAAGTCCTGGTTCTCTCCACAATGGGAAGACCCATTCGTGGCCCAACTCACCAACCTCCACAGCAGCAAAGATCGCTGAAAAGTCAAAGTCGATTCACCAGCCTCAGGTCAAGGTAGTTCGAGACACAGGTGACTCTGAGTAGACTGTAAGTCGGACGGTGTCAAAACCCTTGTCCGTAGAAAAACTCATCTCGTTCTTCCTAGCTGTTATTTTTAGTATTGTAGTGATCGCGCTGTGGTATCTGTTATAGTAGCATTGTAGTCTTTCACCCCGCCTCCGGAGGAAGTCCGACTACAAAGGGGGCTGTAATTTTAGTTTACAGTCATCTCAAACCCGGTGAAGATGTCCACAGCTCCGTGCTGGCATTAGGAAAGATTACAATCTACCAGCATGATATTCACCCGGGTACACAAGATAGGATTGGCGGTGGGAGGGACGATCGGTGTAATGATAGTGTTTTTCCAATGGCGGATGAAGAAAAGGAGAAACCAGTGTTTTCAAAGAAAATAGCACGGGCCAACTTCACATGCATTAATAGAACGGGAAGGGGGTTGATTCTGGGACGACTTAATAGTATACAATGTAAACAAGTGGTGACGGTTGATATTACAGACGCTCCCCTACTTACGAACGCAATTGGTTCCGAGCGATTGTTCATAAGTTGAATTTGTTTGTAAGTTGATTCAGTGCTGTATTTTGTATTATAATTTATGTTTAAGGCCGATATAAGTATATTGAAGGTTTATATAAGTGCATTTGTATGTTTAAGGCTTGTATAAGTAACACGCATTGGTTTGTACTGAAAAAAAAACATTTAATAAAATGGAGAGAATATGTACAGTACTGTAGAGAGAGAGAGAGAGAGAGATTTATGTATTAGAAACTGGCCAAAAGAAGCGACCTAATGACGATTGCACAGTTTTCTTCTTTTTTTCATCATAAATGATGTGGTAGCACTGTATGGCATCATTCAATTGATTTGCAAACTTTGTGCAACGTTCAATATTTGGGTCCTGCTGCTCGATCTTTCTGTTTATAAATGGTACTGACGGTCGAACGATTCAATGCCCGTGAAACGCTCACCACTCTCACGCGCATCAAGCTTCGTTATTATTGCCACTCGTTTCAAATGAAATGGCTTGCCTCTTCCTTGCAACTCCCTCAATAGAAGCCTTTAGCTTTTTACCAACCATATTCAATATTGGATGCATGAGATATTTAATGATACAAATGAAAGAGGTTCTTTGCACACTGGAGATACATTCACGCACTTCCGCATTGCAACGAAGAAGAAGGTAGATGGTGGGTGAGCTGAGCTCTCACAGCGCCAGGCGTTAGCGGCGGAAAGAAGTACTACTCCGAAAAAGGCGCAAAATACAAAATTGGACTTGCAAACATTTTTGGACTTAAACGCAATTTGCAGACATGTTCGTATGTACCGTTGTTCGTAAGTTGAATGTTCGTAAGTAGGGGAGCGTCTGTACATTCAAACCGGTAGCTCGTAGCGACATCTGGTGGGGGTGTGGTGATAATAGATTGTACGACAGGTTGCCATTCAACACTACTGGCTATTGTGCATCTGTGTCATTGCTCCTGCCTGTTTCCATAACAAAGATGTCTGCTCCTGAGTTGGTCACTGTAGCAGGAAACGTCTTGCCTCAGCACTGGAAAGGCAGAGCCAAGCGGTCCGCTCTTGGATGGGGCGATGGGGACCCAACCTACATCGACAGCATCGGGGTTCCCCGAGGTGTACCAGATGAGTATAAGCTCGCTGACCAAATTGCACGACTCCAGAACAGGACAGAAGGGTTTGCAGCCATCCATGAACAGTTGTCGGCTACCTCCTTGATGGCCTTCCAGAACAGGATTGCTGTTGACATGCTCCTGGCATAGAAAGGTGGCGTGTGCTCCATCTTTGGCGAACAATGCTGCACGTTCATCCCGAACAACACAGCAGCTGACGGGAGCTTAACCAAGGCCCTGGAGGGCTTTCGATCCCTCAACAGCAAGATGAAGGAACATTCTGGAATCGACACCTCAATGTGGGACGAATTTGGTAGCATGTTTGGCAGATACAAACAGTTGGTTGTATCAGTTCTAATGTCAATCGTTGTTTTTGCTGCCATTCTCACAACTTGTGGATGTTGTTGCATTCCCTGTATTCGTGCGTTATGTCAAAGATTAATAACAAATGCCATAGAACCAGTCAAATCAGAAATGTATGCCTTATTGACATCTGGAGGCGAACCACGGGACGATGACGACGACGACGGATCTGGGGATGATGAGGAAATGCAGTTCATGGGACCTGACCTATTCCCAGATCCTAAAGACTATGGCATTGACTTTTGAGTGTAACGTTTTTCTGTTATTTTGGTGATCCTGTGATGCGAAAATCTGAAAAGAAGAGGTCATGGGTGATGATATTTTATAGCAGAATCCGGATAAACAGGGGGAAATGTTGGAATTATTGTAAATAAGTTATCCTGATTCTGGTATGACTGTCGAAATGCTTGCTAATAGAATTAGGGGTGTCTTGAGCCCTGGGGAAAGTTTCACCTTATTCAACAAAGAGGAACTGCCCCAGGGGTCTAGAGCCTGTTTGAACCATTGTGTGAAGATTGCGGGAGATCGGGAAAGAGACTGTAAAGGTGTTACCTTAACATACATCAAAGAACCTTTTGTAACCAAGAGATATCCCTCTCTTTCCTTTGATCAGTTTGAAACTTCCTGTAACTTGACACAATAAGAGACAAGGCGAGAGGAGACATCTTCAGAGTGTGTCGGAGGATTGCGACCGAGCAGTCCCCGACCCTCTCACTGCAAATAAAGTTGACTCAATTCTCTGTGATTTCTTTCTTTCAGATTGGTGATACAAATGTCTGGTGTTTAAACCTAACAATGTTCTGTTTTTTGCCCATAGATAAGGCGCTTCGGTCCAAAGGGTGCTAGCATGATACTATGCTAGCGTATGTTATGCTAGCACATTTTATGCTAGAGTATGTTATGCTAATGTATGTTATGTTATCGTATGTTATGCTAGCTATGTTATGCTCCACCACACTGTCAGAGTCATAGTTATCGCCGGGCTATTCTGGGAACTTGGCGAAAGCTCGAACAACTGTGCTGGCCGACACTTGAGTCCAAGCATCCACAATCCATTGACATTGTCGCGTAACTGGCCAGAGTTCCCTCAAGACAGAGAGAGAGAAGAGCAATTTAAAATAAAAAAGGAGAAAGAAGATGTCACCTGGTCACCTGGTGAGTCCTTGAAAAGGCAAGATGATCTGGGCGGGGCCAGCAGAAAGGCAGAGCCTTCAAATACCTCAACTTGGCCCCAAATTAAAGAGGAGGGGCCAGAGTTCCCTCAACAGCACAAGAGAGAAGAGCAACATCCAATCAAAATGGAGGAAGATGTCATCCAGTCAGCTGGTGAGTCCTTGACGACGGAAGATGATCTGGGTGGCCGCGGGGCGGACCCGCTGCATGGCAGAAGCTCAACAGAAGGATGGCAAGCAGAAAATTTAATTGCTCCTTTATCAGATAGTGACGACTTGCTTTATTTTAATGATGAAGATCAAGGTCTTAAGAAAAATCCCAGTGGTGACAAACTTTGCAAATGCTCTCAGTGTGGGAAAACCTTTGGGAAAATGTCTTCTTTGAAAAGACATATGGTGATCCACACTGGGGTGAAACCGTTTTCATCCTCAGTTTGTGGTCAAAAAAATTCACAAAAAATAACCTTAAAAGAACACTTAATACTCCACACTGGTGAAAAAACATTTTCGTATTCAGTTTGTGGACACAGATTCGCTACCAAAACCAAATTAAAAAGGCACACAAGAAAAACCATTTATGTGCTCAGTTTGTGGCCAAACATTCACTGAGAAGGGAAACTTAAAAACTCACGCAAGAACCCACACAGGTGAAAAACCATTTTCCTGCTCAGATTGTTGTCAGACATTTTCACACAAGGGAAGCTTAATTAGTCACACACGAACCCACACTGGTGAAAAACCATTTTCCTGTTCAGTT
This sequence comes from Stigmatopora argus, assembly GCF_051989625.1. Lineage (NCBI taxonomy): Eukaryota > Metazoa > Chordata > Actinopteri > Syngnathiformes > Syngnathidae > Stigmatopora > Stigmatopora argus. The sequence continues at coordinate 9,369,214 of NC_135406.1, forward strand.
TGTGGTAGAGCATTCGCAGAGAAGGGCAACTTAAATAATCACGCAAGAATCCACATTGGTGAAAAAACATTTTCGTGCTCAGTTTGTGATCGAACATTTTCCCATAGGAAAAGCTTAAAAGAACACTTAATTACCCACACTGGAGAAAAGGGGGTTTTCTGTTCAGCCGTGGCCACAGATTCGATACCAAAATCAAATTAAAAAGCCACAAAAGAACCCACACATTGGTGAAAAAATGTTGACCAGCTCACTTTGTGGCCCAAGCTCCAAAGAAAAAAGTAAACACAAGCACCGACATTGGTGAAAAAACTTTTCCTGTTAAGTTTGTAGTCAAACATTTTCACAGAAGGGAACCTGTAAAGAAGACTTAACAACCCACACTGAAAAGCCATTTTTTGCTCAATTTGCGGTCCCACATTCCATGACAGAAGGGAACCTGTAAAGAAGACTTAACAACCCACACTGAAAAGCCTTTTTTTGCTCAATTTGCGGTCCCACAATCCATGACAGGAATATCTTAAAAATACACATAATAACCCACAGAAATCCTTTTGCCAAAGATTTTGTCATAAGGATTCACTTAAAAGACACAAATGTGTCGTTAGTAGCGTTGACCAATGACGCCATAGCTTGTCATCCTTTGCAAATGACCTAATTCAGGAATTGTCATAATTATTATTGTTTCTTTCTTAAAGTGCTTTGATTATATGACTAAGATTTCCATAAATGTACATGTTAAGATTCCGTGCGTGACTTTTATTGTGAAGGTCTGAAACTTAGAAGCAACAGTTGATGCGGGAACCGCGGAGGACTTTCGTCAGTAAGCCTTATAGTTTAGCACCCGCCGAAGCGGCACAATTTCTCACTGTAGCATCCCACCCGATAGATGGTCAAGTCTTGACTGATGCTTTTCAGTTCATTTTATTATATTCCGTTCGTTCATCAAAACATCCAACCACCGTGAGAAATTACCCGCACCTGCTTCTTCGAGCTGCTGACCTACGGATGGAAAAGGAAACGTCAGTGAGTTACTCGCAAGTGCGGTGGTCAACGGTCACAGTAACATAAAGACAGAACTCCTAGCTAACAAAATGCATGACATTTAAGAACTGATCAATAAGCTACAAGTAGAAATTGAAGATGACAGACAATTGCTAAATGAAGAACGTGAAACTGACTAGACAAGAATTCAAGGAACGAATTGAAAGTAATGATAAATGGCTAACCGAACTTGAAGACAAAATAGAGGATGAAGACGATAAATGTGCAGGGCTACTGCTAAACTCACCTCGTCATCCAAAACGCCATTCCAAAACTACAGAGAAAATGCGAGAATATCAAATGGAGGAAATAAATAAAAAGGAGAGGCGTTTGGTTAGACTGTATGACCAGTAGAAAATTAAAATCAAAGCAGATGCAAGGGGAGACACCCCACCTGTCCCCATGATGAGAACTATAAAACCTCGCGAAGGAAGAGAAGTACTGGTGATCACTCCAGATAACTCCACACCAGCCATGCCGCTCAACATCACAAGAGGAGACCAAGCAAACAAAACCTCTATGACTGTTCCTGTGTGGGTGTCCATGAGAGAGGTGATGTGGAGGAAGTGGAAGAGGACGGTGGTATATACCTCACAACGGCATATATAACCCTAAAAAAACCTGATAAACTGCGCATTGTGTTTGACTGCTCTGTGAAGTGTAGCAGCACAAGCCTGAATGAACACCTCCTTCCAGGGCCAGACATGATCAACAATCTCACGGGAAGAGCAGGATTGAGACTATTTAAGATTCCTACGATGGAAAGACGGAGACCGTGTATGCACAAGATGAAAATACCAAACACCAAGGCAAGCGCTTTACAGCCAACGAAATCAGATCCGGTGGCTATTAGATACCAAGCATGAGTAGAGCCGTATCTTTATTAATTTGCCAGTGCATCACCTGTCGCAGAATTAGAGGACTACCAGAAGGACAGCAAATGAGCGACTTGCCAGGAGAACGGACTGAAGCTTCTTCTCCATTCTCACATTGTGGGATGGACTGCTTTGGTCCTTTCATCATGACGGAAGGAAGAAAACGGAACAAACGCTACTGCCTGCTCCTCACCTGCTTTTGCTCACGGGTTATTCAGCTGGAGATGTTAGAAGATATGTCTACGGACTCTTTTATAAATGGCTTGCGATGCTTCATCTCCATCAGAGGGGCTGTCCGGCAAATCCAGTGCGACCAAGGAACCAATTTTGTTGGTGACAAGAATGAATTCAAGGCGGCCCTGCAAGAACTCAACGTTGACAGACTGAGCACATTTCTGTCTCACAAGACAGTGTGACCTTATGATGAATGCGCCCCATTCAAGCCATGCAGGCAGTGTGTGGGAGTGCCAGATCAAAACCTTTAGACGTGTCCTCGCCTCCATACTGTCACTGGCGTACAGCAGACTTACTGACTCGACAATACGAAGAGACATTTCCAGCTCAATTGACTGCCATTTCTATTCTGAAAATTATTTCTAAATTGCAGATTAGTCATATTCCGTGTTTGACTTTTATTGTAAAGGTCCAAAACGTTGTAGCAACAGTTGACGCGTGAATATAGCTTAGAACCCACCGAAGCAGCACCATTTCTCACGGCATTTGGATGGGGTTTTTTTTGGTCAATGAACAAACGGAAAACCATTAGTCGTCGGGATGTTACACTTTCCTTAAACTGCATTTCGGCACAGCATATTACAAATAAAGTCAATTTGTGCATCATTGTCAAAATAAATTGTCGTGTACTCTGATCTTTCAGGATTACTTTTCACTATGAATGTAACAATAAAGTTATTTTGGTCCAGGGTGGTTCATGTGGAAGATTCATGAAGTTTCTTTACATTAATAGCGTGAATAAGAACGCAGTTGCTCAATTAAAATTTGTAATGTGTGTATTGATATCAAATATCACTGGTGGCTTAATTCTGCTGCTGAGGAACTGTGTAATGCGGATAAAGGGATTCTATCATGACTCCCGTGACCCACCGCGCCTTACATTTCCAAACATTCTTTACATTAAAATGTATAAACACGGCAGCAGTTTCCCTGTTATCATACTAAACGTGTAAAGTTGTAGTTTGTTGTATAAATGTCTGTAACTTTTGACATCCAACGCATACCACTATTTTAGGCTGTATTGTCTGGATTGAAGCCGTCCTTCGTGCCACTTTATGCGTTATCACTTCTTGGTCTTTTGACTAAGATCAAGTGTAGTATCTGTTTTTATCAGTTTAATATCTGATATGTTATCTATTTGAGGACCATATATTTAAATTATCTTTCTAACTGGGAGATGAACTAGGGGCTTGTGTCATCTACTCCACGCATCAACTTGGTATTGCAGTACCTCCAGGAATGGTGCAACCCCCTCTTTTATTCAAAATATTTTACTTTCTCCCATTGTGGTCATAGAATTTCTAAGTTAAATGAGTGAAATGACTTGCTTCCCCCAATAGTAATCATATCAAATTTACATCTGCTAGTAATAAATGCCAATGGATCATTTGATCTAATTACTAATTTCACTACACCCCCATTAAGTACAACCCATTTTAAACCCAAAGGATGTATATAGGCCCTGCTTCATATTATATCACAACGCTGCTTCAATCCCCTGGCTGCCTAATACAGGGACTGCAACACGATTGGTTGCATAAAATAGCTGCTGCAACTTGATTGGCTGCTTAATGGAGTGGAACCGCCCAATAGTTTGTTGTGCTTTAGCATGTGTGTCAAACTACTATTGCAGATATAGTGGTAGCTCATCCTATCACATCTTCATTAGAAAATTATTGTTTTTGCAGCCGTTGATCTTCTTGGCGGTGTTGATCACTCTGCATGGCTGTTCTGTCTGCTAACGTGTTTCCAGCGTACCACACTGTAATGCAGTATGCCAGGATGCTGTCCACAGTGGCTCTATAGAAGGTTACCAGAAGCTTAGTGTCCAAGTTGTTCCTCCTGAGTACCCTCAGGAATTTGAGTCGTTTCTGGGCCTTCTTCACCACTGCTGTGGTGTTGGTAGACCAGGAGAGCTTGTCCGTGACGTGGACCCCCAGGAATTTGAAGGACTGGACCCTGTCTACGCATACTCCATTTATGAGGAGTGGGGCCAGATCTGTGCTGCGTTTGCGAAAGTCCAGGATTATTTCTTTAGTTTTCGTAGTGTTTAGTGTGAGATTGTTCACCAAACACCACGAAGACAGTTTGTTGACCTCATCTTTGTTGACAGACTCATCCCCCCTGAGATGAGTCCGACCACAATGGTGTCATCGGAAAATTTGATGATGGAATTAGACTGGTGGGTTGGTGTACAGTCGTATGTATACAGGGAGTACAGAAGAGGACTCAGTGCACAGCCTTGAGGGGAGCCAGTGCTCAGTGTAATGGAGGAAGAGAGGTGGGGACCAAGTCTAACAGTTTGTGGATGGTTGGTTAAGAAGTTCTTAATCCAGTAGCAGATGGAAGAGGATAGTCCAAGGTGGGAGAGTTTGTCAGCCAGAATGTCCGGTATTATAGTGTTGAAGGCTGAGCTATAGTCAATGAAAAGCATCCTCACATTGTTCCCATGGTGCTCCAGGTGGCTCAGTGCTGTGTGTAGAGCTAGGGCGATGGCGTCCTCAGTGGACCTGTTTGCTTTATAAGCAAACTGGTGAGGGTCAACTGAGGGAGGGATTGTATCCCTGATATGGCGGGCGAACAACTTTTCAAAGCACTTCATGATCACAGGCGTAAGTGCAACAGGCCTATAATCATTCAGGCTGTCAATGGTTGGCTTTTTAGGGACGGATAATGGTGGCAGATTTCAGGGAGGATGGGATGATGAATTGTTGCAGGGAACAATTGAAAATCTTTGTGAAAACCCCAGTCAGCTGGTCAGTACAGGCTTTGAGCACCTTCCCAGGTACTCCGTCAGGGCCAGCAGCCTTCCTGGTGTTCACAGTCCGCAGTACCTGTCTCAATTCATGTTCCTGAAGCATCAGTGTACTGCTGCAAGGTGGTGGATGTGTTGAGACTGAGTCTGATTTGTCAGTCTCAAAGCGGGCAAAGAAACGGTTCAGTTCCTCTGCTAGTGAGGCATCTGTTAACAGACACCTTATTATTGTCATTGTAATTGGTAATGTGTCGTATTCCCTGCTACATCTTCTTTGGGTTATTTTCTGTGAAGTGCTTCTCAATTTTCCTTGTATATGCTGCCTTGGCCTTTTTACTGCCTCTCTTCAGGTCTGCTCTGGCAGCGCTGTATTGCACGGCATTTAATGAGTGCCTGTGTCTCACTGGTCATCCAGGGTTTTTGGTTAGGAAAAACCCGGATACGTTTATCCAGGTTTTTCCTAACCAAAACCGAGGAAATGAAGGAGGAGGCCATAGCCACGTGTATCACAGCTTTTAAAAAGCATTCCAATAACAAGGACAATGGAGCAAAGATGGTCAAGGACTCCATGGACAAGAGATTTGGCAACGCATGGCACGTGATCGGCGAAAGTTTCGGCTTCGGTGTCACTCATGAAGCGAGGAATATGCTCTACATGTTCTATGGCGGAAGTTTGGCAATTTCTGTTTGGAAGTGCTTTTAGTCTTTGTTGGAGTAATCATTATTATAAATGTGTTTGCAATGCTTATTTAGGAATAGAAAGCCTTATTATAAACATGCTTACTATATTAATCAATATATTTGCTTATTAGGAATAGTAATGCTCATCCTGAATGTGTAACAATATTAAACAATATATATGTGTTGAACGCTGTGCTTTTATGTTAGAGTTATTGGCATTAATAAAAGCCATTTTAATGCATGCCTTGCTAAAGTAAGAACTGGTTCACATCAAGAGGACAGGGAATGGCCATGGGCATGGAGAGGTCTCAAAACAATTGCTCTTGGGAACTGCGAACTGTTTTCGGCTTCGGAGGACTCACGACAGGTGCTCTTGGGAACTGAGGACTGTTTTCGGCTTCGGAAGGAGGACTCACGACAGGTGCTCTTGGGAACTGAGGACTGTTTTCGGCTTCGGAAGATGGACTCACAACAAGCGCTCTTGGGAACCTTGGACTGTTTTGGGAAGCCCCTCTTCGCTGAAGGGTTCGCATCTAAACTCGCTTGGGAAGATTCGACAGGACCTACAATTGTTTTGATAACTGTACAAAATTGTTGTGAGACTCTACGAATGTTTAGACTTCTGTGGGGCATGGCGTTGAAATCTTATGATTAAATTAGCGAAACGGACTTCGAGTTGTTAGAATGATCTTGGCCGGAGACGTGGATGGATGTATTCTCTCTTGCAAGAATAAATGGAGATGTGACTACAGATGCCTTTTATTGAAAGCTGAATTTGGAGATACCTAAGGATTTACCTAACAGTCTTCCTCATCATCAATTAAATGCAAGGTTTTCCATCAAGCGATGAAGATTTATATATGACACTATTAATGAGGTAATCTTGGAAAGGAAATGGGAGAAAATGAACAAAGACAAGTATGTTTTGTTCATTGTGTACAGCAGCCATCAGCAACTATGTGACATCATTTCCAGATGACAACAATTCTTTTGTTTCCTCACCGTCACATACTGGCTGACAACAAAAATATTCCCAATGTCTAAAATATTAAACTTGTAGGCCTAGCTATGAAACTATGTATCTAGAGCAGGGGTCTTGAACTCAATTTACCTGGGGGCCGCTAGAGGCCGAGTCTGGGTGAGACTGGGCCGCATCAGGATTTCCACAAGAAAAGCACTGATAAAACTTTCCAACGTTATCAAATATCTTTATTTTTTAACAAAAAATAATGAATTAAATAAATTAACTTAAAGATGGATAAAAAATAAATCAATCAGTAATATAAAACCAAATAATACTAATGAGCATACAGTAGATATACACTGGCTGGCTAAGTAGAGAAAATGAATTATTTTTATTCCGTTTCAAATGTCTGTATTAACAGCTCTTAACCTTAAACTTTCTGAACTTGAATGGAACATTGAACATGAAATATTCTGAACACGGCTTCTTTTGCCTACTCCTTGCTGCTAGAGACCTGGCAGCGCTTCTTCTCACATAGTCACATTTGGCTTGAGGGAGGAAGCAGTGGAGACCCTCAGTAGAGCTTGAAGATGCTCATCAGTAAGTCTGGACCTGTACTTGGACTTATTGAAGTTCAAGGTGGAGAAGAGCTTCTCACACAAGTATGTGCTCCCAAAAAGGCACATGGTCCGCTTGAACCTTCGGGAAAGTTCAGGGAAGCTGGGGGTCAACTCTCTCAAAAATTGCCCAAGCTTGTCTGCTTCTCCACTCACCTCCCTGAACTTGGCTTTGAGTGCAGAGTTGCACTGCAGGTCAATGAGCTCCATTTGAAGCTCAGGAGGGGCATCTTGCACATCAAAGGAGAAGGGGTCCGCAAAAATTTGAAATGTGGCTTTGTGTGTCTTGAAGTCTGCAAATCTGTGATCAAATTCCTCCTGTAGCTTCGAAATGGCCTCAACATACTTCTCACCACTGAATGGTGTGCCTGCATCCACGAGAGCCTTGCATGCTGGGAAATGGCAAAGGTTTGTCTGAGAGAGCTGGGCTTTCCATAACACAAGGTTAGTGCAGAATGCTCTCACGTTGTCATAGGCAGCACTGACAAGTTGCCCCTGGCCTTGTAGCTTCTTGTTCAGTACATTAAGCTCATGTGTGATATCAACAAGAAAAGCCAAGTCCATGAGCCATTTGGGATCACTTAGCACAGGATCAATCAACTCACAAACGGCGTAGCTAGCTTTGACTGCTGCATTACTGTCTTTGGTAGCCTTCTTGAAGAGATCCTGTTGCCTCAGAAGACGTGTTTTAAGACTGGCAACCTGGTTGGCTCTCTAATCTCCCTGGTATTTTTCGTACTCCTCAGCATGTCTCATAGTACAATTACGTTTCAAATTGTATTCCTTGTGCACCGCAACTTTTTCAGTGTAAATGAGACACGTCGGGGTGCCCCTGTGTTCAACAAAGAAATATTGCACTCCCCACTTTTCTTGAAACTGTCTGTGCTCATCACCGACCTTTCTCTTCACGGCAGGCTTTGAAAGAGACATCTCTGGGGCTCTGTAATATGTTTTTCCACTTGGAATGAGTCTCGGGTTGATCTTTCACATTCAGTCGCGCGGGTTTGTGGCGCATGTGCACTTTCGCTCTCCGTTTCAATCGCGGAGATGGCTACAGACACTGACACAGGCTGGATCACGGATCATAGCGCCTCATTCAGTTCTAGACTGAGAGCAGCGGAGGAGTGTGAGCGCCGAGCGGAGTGATCGGCCTCACGGCTTCCCCTCCGCCCAGCTGATTGGAGGAATGAATGAGTGAGTGAGCGAGGCACTGGACAGCCCGGCCGATGTCCCGCCCTCCAGAGCCGTATACCTCACCGTGATTGGTTCATTCAGCTCCGAACCAAAGTTCCCTCTAATTTTTTGTTGGTCTGAGCAGAAAGACAACCTCCCTGAGCGCACTGAGTACCAGTGTGAGCGACATCATCGGTACTCGGATGATTCGCCTAAAGACGTTTCGCCGACAGACGTTTGACAGACGGGCAGTTCGCCGAATGGACGTTCCACCGAACGTTCATTCGGCCGAACGGAGGTTTCGCCGAAACGGGATTCGAACGCTCGCCCCGCCGGATCGTGTGTGTACAAGTTTTTCAACCTCGGCCCGCGGGCCATATACGGCCCGTTAGGATTTTTAATCCGGCCCGCCGCCGGTGTTGTCCAAATTATAGTAAAAATCAATGTTCGTCTACCATCAATGGCAGTCCGGGAATAAGCACTCTTGGGCAGGCAGATGTAGCAGAACCGAGCCGTAAAATGACAGCAATCGGGTCAAATCCATCCTAAAACAGCATTTAATGATTAAATACAAATACTGGATGATATCGCGATGGAGGCAAAAAAACGTCTATAGACGTCCATTCGCCAAACGGCTCAAAATGCTCTCAAATTCGGTCAAATCCAGCTGAAAACAGCGTTTAATGATTAAATACAAATACTAGTATTTGTATTTAATCATTAAACTAACAAATACTAGTACGACCTGTCCGTCTGTCAAACGTCCGTCGGCGAAACGTCTTTAGGCGAATCATCCGGTCACGACATCATCATTGCTCGCTATCGGCACACCAGTATCACACCTGCCACAAGCAGGTGCATGTCAATGTTCCCTCTAATTTTTCATGTAAAACATGCTGTAAAACAAGAAAAACATGAGTGGACAGAGCTACTGCCACTGGCTGCCACTTAAACGGCGCCATCATGGGGAAAGGGGTAAAAAAAAAAAAAAAAAAAAAATTTAAAAAAAAAAAAATCGATCTTTCATATTAAGACGGGGGCCGCGGGATTCGAACGCTCGCCCCGTGGGCCGCAAGTTTGAGACCCCTGATCTAGACCATATGGTTTTCCTCCCTTTTATATTTTAATGTATTAAAGTGAATGGAATAATTACAATAAAGGTTGCTTAAGTTGTTTACTCATGCGTTTCTCAGGTTAAAACCCCACGGAAAAATATATCAAATGGAATGGATGATCGATGTCCTCTTGACTTACAAACAAAACCTAAGTGTAATTATTGATTATTTATTGATTATTTATTTGTCTGTTTGTTGGTGTATTTGTGCACTTTGTGGTGGAGCTTGAAATCTCATTACACTTGTATAATGACAATAAAAACCTTAAATTCTATTCATTCAATTCAATTTAAAAAAAATCTTTCATTTTCCGTATTGTGGCTATTTTAACAAATAAATGACTTAGTATTAAGCCTCAGACAGAATTAAAGTACAGTGGTACCTTGTCATACGACCGCTCGTCATACAAAATTCTCGTCTTACGACGGAAATTTCGATCGAATAATTCGCCCGTGATGCGGTCAAAATTTTGTGATGCAACCAAGCCAGGTGGCCATGGCACTGTCTTTTTTTGCGTCTCTTTCGTGTATAAAATCTTTCTACGAGCACTGGGCGGACTTTGCATTTCCATACCCGTCCCCCCCCCCACTTTGGTCTACATTTACATACCAGGTAAACAACAATGGGTCGGCAGAGTTTTGCAAAGAAAAGATCTGGAATATATGTACACTCGGTAATCAGACACGGGGAAGCGGCAAGTTCCAAACAACTCTTGATGCGTTCGTTTTGAAGGCTCCGGCAGAACGTCGGGGTGGGGCCAACCCGTTACAAAGGTAAAAAAGATTAAAACTAAATTAGAATTCAGTTTTGTGTGAAGTTACATTAAACGTTGAGTGTCTGTATATATTAATCCAAGTTAATTTAAATTTGTTTGTTCGTTTACGAGTGCCGTGGATAAAGTCCCCCCGAACAAACCCCCCCCCCTCCGTCTCCGTGTGTGACGTTCACTTCCCCTCCGCGAAATGCGTTTAATTTTACTGCTATTAAACACATTTTATTACTATTAAACCACTCGTTATTTATTACTTTTTCAATACATGACGAATTAGAAGAAATAAAACATGTTTTACACGAGTGCGGCGTTGCCGTGGATAAAGTCCCCCCGAACAGCCCCCCCTCTGCCTCCGTGTGTGTCATTGTCTCTCCCCTCCGCGAAATGCGTCTAATTTTACTTCAATTAAACACATTTTATTACTATTAAACCACTCGTTATTTATTACTTTGTCAATACATGGCGAATTAGAAGAAATAAAACATGTTTTACACGAGTGCGGCGTTGCCGTGGATAAAGTCCCCCCGAACATACCCCCCCCCCCGCCTCCGTGTATGCCGCTGTCTCTACCCTCCGCGAAATGTGTCTAATTTTACTCCTATTAAACACATTATTACTATCAAACCACTCGTTATTTATTACTTTGTCAATATATGGCGAATTATAAGAAATAAAACATTTTTTCCAATCCAATATCCTGTTTTTGGCGTTTTTTTCAGAGTTGTAACGAATTAATTTGTTTCCCATTCATTTCAATGGGAAACTTCTGCTCGAGTTGCGAGAATCTCGTCATACGAGCTCAGTCCCGGAACGAATTAAGCTCGTATCTCGAGGTACCGCTGTACTATATTAGCTTCAAGTAAGATGGTGCAGACAATAGCATGAGATTTTGATCCTAAAGATTGTTCCAATAGCGTCACTTTGAGGCTATGGGCAGTTACTGCAGCTGAACGTTCTTTTTCGTCCTTTAGTTTTCAACTGAGTGATTAAAGTACTAAAACAACGTTAAGATAACAAATACTTTTTGCGATTCAGGAATCACCTTTTAAAATTAAAACAATCAAAGGTCCACAAACATATACGTACTATCTCGGACTCTACTTTGCTTATTATTGTGTTTGATTATATAAATAGTGACTTTCCCACTCAAACTCTAGCACTGGTTTAGTTCAGTGGTTACTTCATCTAGATTCAACCCTCTCTCAGAATTCGCTTCTACTCAATCCCGGACTGGGATCGAACCACGGGCGCCGTCCAGTGCTTTTCCACTTTTTTTCCTACCAAAATCTTATTACTAAATCCACATCGATGTTATTGTAACCTTTTATTTTAATTTTGACCCTTAGAATTGCGTGCGAGGTGCATTTGGTTGACAGTTTTGAACAAAATAGGAAGACATACACAGTAGATTTGAATATAATACCACTTGTAGTTAAATGTTCACAGTAGATTGTTGCAAATCCATGTTAGTACATGTTGATTATTCATTAAATATTGATTACATTAATGGAGTGACCACAATTAACTCAATTTTAATTTGATTATTCAGTTTTAAATGAGTTTATTGTGGTTACTCCATTTAAATAAGACATGAACCTTGTTTAAAAACACACAAAAAATGCGCAAACTTGATACAAATGAGTCATTCATATTTTTGGGGTGTTTGTGTGTGTGATTAAAAAAGGAAAAAAAGGCTACTCGGTTGTGGCAATACCGACCAAATCCGATAGATGACAGTCTCTCTATGAAAATGGGATTTTGTCCTCTTTAGTGCCTGTTCCGAAACGCTGACAAAATCATGATTATAGGCCTGGTTTTAATGGGGACGTCATACACGAATAAGGGATTTTTAATTTTTGATAATTATATCAATTTCCGGACATCGTCTACTCGTTCACGGCAGAAGGATAAACAGAGCACCACGATTGGACGACTGTCGCCGTCAGTGGTAGTGAACGAGTCCATTGTGCTCTCTGTCGGCAGGAAGTCCAACCCACAATCCATGCATTCGTTGAGTTTTGCCGAACCCCCCTTGGAAAGTATTGACCCTTGCGTCCTGTGACCACAGCGGGCAAGCGCCCGTCCGTCCGTCTGCCAAATGCTTCCGGCTGGAAGCCACGGAAGAAGAAGGAAGAAGATGCCCAAATGGCAACAATCGAGGAGAACGGACCATTGCTTCGTGTAGGTTCATTTTCTCTTTTATACAAGTTATTTCGGGGCGTTTTCAATATATGTAAAAAAGAAAAATCCCGGAATCCCGTGAAGCGAGGCACCGTCGCCGTTTAGCAGGACTCAAGCTAACTCGTTAGCGCTCAGATTGGGAGAACCCGAGACCAGCCCCAAGCCAGCAGGGTGCTGATGGATTCGTTGTGTTTGGTGACTGGTTTTGCTGGTCCGGGAAGCAGGATATGGCGGATTTCTTGGATGGGGAGTGTGGGCGAAATGCATTTGAATTCAAACTTGTTACTTACTCGGTTGTTGTCTAACTGGATGTCCCTTCAACATTGTGTGTGTGCGCGCTCGTGTGTACATACGCACTATTAGGACCACGGCGATACGTCGTCCTTGGCCAGGCAGAAGCTCCAGGGCCTCCTGAACAAGAACATGAGGATCCGCATGACCGACGGCCGGACCATGGTGGGCCTTTTCCTCTGCACGGACCGGGACTGTAACGTCATCCTGGGCTCGGCTCAGGAGTTCCTCAAATCCGCAGGTTGGACTAGGAGCCCAACCCTGAGCCCCAAGCAGGTTCTTCATGTTGGATGTTCAGCTTTCTCCTCCTTTCTGTCGTTTCAGACACTTTATCCCAGACAGAACCCCGAGTTCTAGGCCTCGCCATGATTCCGGGTCATCACGTGGTGTCCATCGAGGCCGAGGCGGACATTCTGGACGATGCCGTCAGCCACTAGCCGTTTTTACACTTGCGACCGTTCAGCATCAAGCTGCGTCGGCCGGCCCTCCCCGCGCCGTAGGCCAGCCCCGGCGAAAAGGTTGGGGTCCGTCGTCGAAATGGGACACTTTGAAGGAAAAACACGGGACGTATAGTTCGATCCCGCTCCCTGGCATTTGTTTGGGGCCTCTTTTAATGCAGTCCGACATCCACGTCGACTCGCCGTCAGAAAATGCAAGCGCCCATAAACTTGAATAACGCTGTCAGGAAAGCCGTTGAACGTGCTAATAACATTAAAATAGATGCATCCAACATAAGTGTGTGTTGAACAAGTTGCTTTATTGTGCATGGTTGGAAGAAAAAGGTAGAAAAAGACACAAATCAAGGGGTGGGGGGTTGGGCGGCGTCAGCGCACTCCCGCCCTTTCCTGCCGGCGGTACCATCCTACCTGGTGCCTGGGTAGAAGGGGTCGAAGAAGTCCTGGGTGATGTTGAAAGCGTACCAGGACACTGCCATGCAGTGCATGCCCACCAGCGACGCCACCAGGCCGAAGGCGCCCATCACCACCGACGCTATCATGAGGGCGCGGAACGCTTGGACGTAACCTGGTCGGAGGAGGCGAGCCAGTGAGCGTGACTCGAGCAAGTTCGGCGCGGCGGAGGCGGGGCACCGCTCCCCGTTCAAAGCCAGCAGGGACGGGAACTCTCGACAGTTCTGCACGCCGGTGGAGTCGGTGGCGCAGGAAATCCACAGGTTCTCGTAGATGGTGGACGTGGAGATGACGTTGCCGTCCACTGTGGACGTCTTCCAGTAGCGGTTGGGCAGCGCCACCAACACCCAGCCCAGGAAGCCCAGAAACAAGGCCACCACTTCCACCATGGGATCCATCAGCCATTTGCCACACCCTCCCCGACCGATGGACACGTCGGCCCTGGTTTGAACGGCGGCCGCGAAGCCAGACTTATATCACGTGCCCTGTCTCTCCGCCCACTTCTTCTTCTTTCCAAATGGAACAGGTGTTTATCACTTCGCCTCACGCAGAGTCCAATGGTCACGCGAGTAGCACCTATTGCACACTTTGTGTTTTTATTTTGGTTTCTTGGTTCGTTTTGGGGCGGCGCTTCATCGATTCAAATGCTACATTTAAACGGGGGAAAAAACTTTGGGACTTTTGGGGGCTCTCCGAAATGAACAGGAAAAGAGCCCAAATCAAGAGTGAGCAGGAAATGGCCCAAAACTATTTTTTTTAAAAAGGAGTCCCAATAGCGTATTGTATATTCACACAATGTTTTTTAAATGAGAAATAGCCAATGGACGATTTTTTTTAAAAAGGGTAACGAAATGCTTTACACTGGAGAAAAAAAGATAACCTGAACACAACCATCACATTTTTTTCAAATGGAAGTTTTTAAGGAAAGACATTTTTATTGCATCTCTCTCATCCGGGAAATCAACAACTTGGAATTCCTCCATTTTCACGCCCTCCAATTTACCTCACGGTCATTGAGCGTAGATCAAATAAAAACATAAAGCACGGGAAACACGACTATGACAGCCCGGTGTCAAACACGCGTGTCAAAGTCAGTGATTTCGGATGACGCCGACGCGTCAACGGCTGGAGTTAACGTAGGCGTGCGTCCGTTCCGTCTCACGCGCCATCCTTTGCCGCCGGCCACCCACTTCAAAAGGATCGGACGTCGACTAGCGAAGGACTGGGTTTACGTTCACCTCATCAAACAGACTTTGTCGCCAAGAGCTCTCGTTTTTTGACGGCGAGTTTTGACGCAGGTGTGAGGCCAGTTAATCAGTAACGCCCCACGAGGCTGATAATGCCCACATTTTTTCACGCAGGATGGCGTTGACAAATAGTAATTCATCTTTGGGTCGAAGTGATCAAGAGGCCAGCCAACTAGGCCATGTCGCCTTTTTGTTTTTGTCGCTGCGATCGCCGTGTACTCGGCGGACAGTAAACTTCCTGTGACACGAGAACAGGTGACTCAACTCCACATTCCTCTGTGTTTGTTTTTTTCCCTTCTTTTTATTATTGATGACCTGGGAAAACAAGCAGCTCCGGTTGGGACGCCACATTGTTCCCTTTTAGCTTCAATCGGGGGCGGAGGGGCAAGGGAGTGAGGGGGTTGTGCCTAGATTTGACTTTATGTACACGAGTGGCCACTGACGCCCAACGTTAACGCAAAAGAGTTTCCGCTCGGGTAGCGTTCCGGAAGCAGAAAGTCGAGGTTAGAATTTGGGCCCTCGCTTGGCCACGGCCAGCCCGATAAGCCCGGCCAAGCCGGCCACACCCAGGCCGATTCCCCCCACGATGGCCATGCCCACCAAGCCATCTAGAAAAGAGGACAAGGACAGAGTGAAGGTGAGTGTCAGTGTCGGCGTGCGGGAGTGCGTGCGTGCGTGATTGCGTTGCGGAAGATGTTACCTTTTTTCAAGGCCTTGTCAATGAGCGCCTGCAACTCCAAGGCCTGCTTGTTGCCGGGCTCGTTGCTCAGCAGGATGCGGATGTACTTGAGGGCTTCTTCGTATTCCTGCCGCAGGCATAAATAAATAAATACAGAACATTTCAAACCCCAACCAACTTCTCACCTTTAGTCTGTAGTTGGCCACGGCCAGGTAGAAGAAGTAATCCCGAGTGTCATCCTTGGAGGCTTTCTGGACCAGTTCTGGACCGGGCGACAACAATGAAGGGATTAGCGAGGAGGCCGCGTTGACCGCGCCAACCACGCTCACCCTCCAACAAGACGATTCCTTTCTTGATGTCGTCCGTGAATTTGCTCCTGATCAGACACCAAGCGTATTCAAACTTGGTCTCCTTGGAAACGGCTCCCTTGGCCAGCTCGTTGTTGTACTTCTTCTCAAATTTCTGCAGCAGTTCAATAGATTTAGTTCCACGGAGCGTTCTTTTGCTTTCTTCAAATGGCTCGGACGTCTACTAGTGACCAGCAAAACTAAACGGCCAGCATTTATAGATATCATGAGGCACGTAATTGGACGTCTATCATTGTCAATGGCACCGAAGACTTAAATGGGAGGTCTTCCCAATGGGAAATGAGTGTGCGATGACTTTCACGTGTTGAGTGGAGGAGCAGAGACTTTTAAATAAAGTTTGAGCTGTGTTAGCTTTTCAGACTTGGAGTGATTGACGGAAAGCGTTCTCAATGGGTATTAGCATTAGCAAGCTAAGTGACGCGACAAATAAGCGAGCCAAACAATGCCATCGCCTTGGAAGTGGTCTTAGACGCGAGCCCGGCGGTCGGAACGCAAACTGTCAAACGACAGGAAATGAGTGGGAAAGTGTTATTTCAAACATACGAGCAGATCCTCCGGCGCCACTACGTCGCTCAGTACGGCCGCCATGTTTGCGGAAATAGGGTGGCTTTAACACGCCCAACTTCCATTTACGGCAGTCGTGACGCAAAACCCAGCGAAATATAGAAAAATAATTCTATTCCATATGATACAACGCCACAATAGTATCCAAATAAGTTCATCCACACTTTAAGGTTGCGGCTACGTGTTTTTGTTTATCAAATGAATGCACGTATGGCTGAAATGGAATGGACGTCATACACCCAAAAAATTCTTCCTCATTCACATCGAATGTCAGAAATTTCGAATGTATTTTATTGGACAGTATTTCTTGGTTCCTTTTCTGATGTTTCAAATGAAAAGTTGTGGAACAAATAAGACATCAATAAAAATATTAATAAAAAAAAAACAATCTGTTGAACACAATACTCCGAATTGAAAACACGTCATGAGTAGGAACTTTATTTACTAGGTTTGGATTTATGAAAAATGGGGATTGTGATATGGGAATTGAGTCTGTGAATTTAGTTTTTGGGATTGACAAATGGGAGCTAGTTTTATTGAATGTGTTTTAAATGTGTGTGCCCTTTTGCTTTTGTGAGTCGGATTTTCAGTTTTAGCAAGTGGGGTGTTAGGTTTATCCTTAGGTATTTCCAAACTCAGCTTTCAATAAAAAAGGCATCTGTAGTCACATCTCCATTTAATTCTTGCAAGAAGAGAATACATCCACCCGCTCGTCCGGTCAAGATTATTCTCCTGACTCGAAGTCCGTCTCGCTAATTTATTCATAAGATTTTAACGCCATGCCCCACAGAAGTCTAAACATTCGTAGAGTCTCGCAACAATTTTGTACAGTTCTCAAAACAATTGTAGGTCTTGTCGAATCTTCCCAGGAGAGTTTCGATGCGAACCCTCCAGTGGAGAGGTGCTTCCCAAAACAGTCCTCAGTTCCCAAGAGCACCTGTTGTGAGCCCTCCAAAGCCGAAAACAGTTCGCAGTTCCCAAGAGCACTTGTTGTGAGATCTCTCCATGCCCAAGGCCATTCCCTGTCCTCTTGATGTGAACCACAGTCCTTACTTTAGCAAGAGATGCATTAAAATGGCTTTTATTAATGCCAATAACTCTAACATAAAAGCACAGCGATCAACACACACACATATATATATATATATATATATATATATATATATATATATATATATATATATATATATATATATATATATATATATATATATATATAGTGTTACACATTTATAATGAGCATTACTATTCCTAATAAGCAAATATATTGATTAATATTGTAAGCATTTTTGTAATAAGGATTTATATTGCTAAATAAGCATTGCAAACACATTTATAATAATGATTACTCCAACATGGGGGAAAGTGTCACGGTCGATCATGATTAAATGAAGATGCAGATTTAAAATAGTAATAGAAAATGGAAAAAATATCGATGGTGTTTACAACCCAGAAGACACTTTTTAAAACCTAGGAATTGAGTAGAACTAAATTTGTGAGCTATCGAATTTTTTTTTTGAATACATTTTTCACAATATTAATACAATTATGTAAATATTAATAAATGCATGATAAATATGCATATATTTTGTTTTTATTCAAGTGAATTGTTGGTCATCTTTTAAATATGAACCATGAAAATACCATCTTAATTATATCATTAGTGTGTAAAATGTTTAGCTATATTCAAAATGTTTATACTTGCAGATTCTCAGGCAGTATCCGGAAAAAAAGAAAGAAAAAAATTAAACACAATAAAAATGAAAACAATCCCAACTGTGATTTTATATTGCCAGGTCATTCAGTCATGTTATTTCATGGGTGAGTTAAATCTGGTGAGCGAGAACTCATAACAACAGTGCCTCCGCACATCTCACCAGGATTGGACATGTGCGGCGCCAAATGTGCTAATCCTCGACAGGATTTGAGGAAGTCCACATAATACATTCATTATTGTCATCCTGCGTGAATAAACTAATGAAGCCATCAAGGATGAAAGGCAAAGCCGTCATTCTCCACCACTTTCCACACCAACACATGGGTGTCTCTTCACTTTCTCCTTCTGACGGAACCTTTGACCACAAACTTTTTCCTCTTATGTGATTATTTAAGTTTTCTTTTCTAGAGAATGTGTGACCACAAACTGAGCAAGGTTTCTCACCAGTGTGGGTTCTTACATGTCTTTTTAAGTTTGTCTCATCTGTGAATGTTTTACCACACACAGCAGGAAAATTGTTTTTCACCTGTGCGTGGCAACTGTCATAGCCACGGTGACTTCTGCTATTCACAGAGTCATCCCTTTTGCATTTAAAAACTTCCATTCCAATGAAAAATGCAGCGAAGACAAACACGAGATGTTTCTGAAGTTGAAGAGTTTGGGTACAAGTTAAGATAACTCAATGAAAATCAGAATTTATTGAACACAACAGTACTCATTTAACACATGAAGCTTATTTACTGGGTTTTAATTCTTGAGAAAGGAGGATTGTTCTATGTCCCGTGTCAAACCGATTCCGCCGAGGGCCGCAGTGGGTCCTGGTCTTTGTTCCAACCGATCCAGTGCCGACATTTTAAGTGTCTTCTAAAATAAGTAGCACCTGACTTTAATTAACTGATTACACTTGCAAAAGGTATCCTCTTGTTGAGTTGGAATGAAAACATGCACCCACTGCGGCCCTTTGAAGACAGGTTTGACACCCCTGTTTTATGTGAATTGAGTTTTTGTGTGAAATGGGTTTGTGGTCTTGACAAATGGGAGATACTTTTATTATGTGTTTTAAATGTGTGCCCTTTTTGTTTGGGGGGTTGGATTTTCTGCACATTTGAAATAAATAGTAATGGAAAATGAAAACTTTCTTGAAGGGCCTATAATTCAGAAGGTGCTTTTTAAAAAACATACTCTCAACAACACATCTTAATTTGCAATAGCTATGGAGCTATGTTTTTTTGCAATATTGATTCCAATGGTTAAAAAGCTATAGTTACTTAATTATATGTATTTCATTGCATTGTTGGTCATTTGCTTAAAATATTAACCATGAAAAGTGACAATTGATAACAGTCCACAAAATAAATTCGTTCTGTGTGCACGAACTGATGAACCCATTTTGGATGACAGGCAATCATCATTGTCCACCCCTTCCCACACCAAGACAAACGTGTCTCTTAACTTTCACCTTCTGACTAAACCTTTCGCCAGAGCAGCAAAAAGGTTTCTCACCAGTGTGGGTTATTAAGTGTTTTTTTTTATATTGCTTCAAAGAAAAAGCTTTACCACAAACTCAGCAGGAAAAAGGTTTCTAACCGGGTCAGATATGAAGTTATTTTTTAAAGTGTCCCTTCTGTGTGAATCTTTGGCTACAAACTGAGCAGGAAAAAGGATTCACCACTGTGGGTTCTTATGTGAATTTTGAAGTGTTGATAAAAGCGTGACCACAAACTGAGCACGAAAACGTTTTTTGACTAGTGTAGGCTCTCGTGTGATAATTTAAATTTCCCTTCTGTGTGAATGTTTGACCACAAACTGAGCAGGAAAAAGGGTTTTCACCTGTATGGGTCCTTGTTTGCATTTTTAAGGTGTTCTTGTATTTGTATTTTTTTACCACATTTTTTTTACTATTTAGTGATTATTTATTTATCATTACTATAAGTATATTGATTTTCTATGTGTTTGCTTGTTTGTTGTTGCATCCAAAGACTCAGTGAGTGGTGCGAGTTGGCGCTGAACGTCTCTAAAACCTTGGAACTCATCCTGGACTTCAGACGGAAGAAGTCCGCGCCGCTCTGCTGACCTCACTTGGACTACTTATTTATTCATTTCTCATTTATTGATTATTTATAAGTCGAGATTCCCACATTTGGGGAATTTGCAGGGGTCAGCACGACTGGGAGTGCAATGGCTGAGCCTCTCCCTCGGCAAACTACCTTCTTCATCATGGTGTCTCCCCTGCCAGGTAAGTATGAGTTGAACACGGCTGCAGCACCCTCTTCTGTGACGTATGAGAGGAGTACTTCGACAATATGTCCTTAAGCAGAAGGATAATTATCAAAAAGATAAAAACAATTTAATGTTAATTTCAGACATGAAGTTACCGTATTTTCACACCTGTACAAAGAAAACAATCTTTTATATATTAATTTGTCAAATTGTTCAAATTAATGTATTCATTTTCCTCTTAGTTTTAAATCTTAGCAAATAACGCTTCTCTTTTTTGTCACCTTTGAATTTGGAAGGCTAATTTTGTCAACAAAAAGACCCTAAAAGTATTTTCCACCAAAAAGAGAGCTTTAATGGAACTACCAAAAAGATGACACGTTAAATCGGTTTAAAAACGTAATTCATCTTATATGACAAAAATATAAGGACATTGTACTACTTATTTATTTTGAGCAAATTCATGGTCTTTCACACCATTTTCTACTGAGTCTTAGATCCTAGATGCAATATATCAAGTATTTTCATTAAAATGTATCATGTTTGAATAGCACTCAATATTCTTATTGGATTTGCCAAATCAACAGACAAAAACTGCAATTTTCAAAAATTTCTTAGGCATGTCTTTAGCTGTGACAACATTTTCCATATTATTTAGATCACTGTTGATTATTTACTTTGTAATTGTTGGAATAATGATTCAAACCTTTTAAATCATTATTAGTAATATTTAATTAAAAAAGGAAAAAACATCTTTCAACATAGCTGCTTACAACTTCGAAGGAGATGCCTTGTGACGTCGTCTCAGTCCACAGTGCATTCTGAATTGCAGTAACTGAATCATTGTATTTAATCGCGACATTCGAAAAACATGTTTATGTAATCAGTACCATAACACCCTCGCTGGTTAGAAAAACAACAGTGTGAGGAATGCATTATAAGGTAAACAAAGTAGTATTATAATGTAAACAAAGCAGTATTATAATGTAAGCAAAGCCGTATTTTCAAATCTGCTGTTGGAGTCTCGTCATAACAGTCTCATTGGGTCCTGCCCGGGAGAAGTGTCCGTAACACTGTGTCCTTGAGCAAATCCTTGTAAAGGAGACGATGATGTGGAGGAAAAATGTCCATGTTCCCATGACTGTTTATAGCCTTACTACTTATTTAAAAAAATGCTTACAACACATAGAATATTCCATAATAATTCTAACAGTAATTTCCTAATTTAGGCTCTACTATTTCGGATAGAATTGTGAAGTCAATAAAATCTTCAACGACCCTAAATTTTCTTATACAGTAATACCTTGACATAAAAATGTTCCAACATACGAGAAATTTGTGATACGAGGAAAATACTGAGCATTTTTTTTGCCTTGAGATATGAGCATACCAGATCGTTCCCAATTGTGAGTCGGTAGTAGATTAGAACACATTTTGGTGTTTTTTTAGGATGGAAATTGATTAATTTGTTTTTGTTCATTTCTATGGGAAGAATTTACTTGAGATACGAGTAAATTGACATACTAGTGCGATCCCGCAGTAAGCCGGTATCTTAAGGTATTACTGTATTTGAATCGTGTGGATCAATATTACACATTAAAAAGTGTAAAAAAAAAAGATTTTCAGAATGCAACATACAATTATACTTCGATTACAATGATCTTTCATACAGAAATTGACTGCTTATCACAATACATTTGCGTCTTTTAAGTCTATCCTTACGACTAAATCTCTGGCAAGAATCTGAGCAGGAAAAGGGTTTCTGACCGTCGTGGGTAATTGTGTTTTTGAGATGTTCCTGCCACAAATTGAGCAAAAAAAGGGCTTTTCTCCTGTGCGGGTTGTTAAGTCTTCTTTTCAGGTTTTTCAATTGTGTAGCTTTTTAATTGGGCTGTTGTAGCAAATCTGTGGCGACAGACTGAGCAGGAAAACATAGTTCTCCGGTGTGGGTTAATAAGTGTTCTTTTAAGCGTCTGCTTTGGGAAAATGTTCGACCACAAACTGAGCAGGAAAAGGTTTTTTTGCCAGTGTGGGTCCCTGTGTGTCGTTGTAAATCTTGCTTTTGAGAAAAGGCTTTACCGCAAACTGTACACAAAAATGGCTTTTCACCCGAGTGTGTTCTTGAATGACTAATTAAGTGTCCCTTCCGTGTGAATCTTTGACCACAAACTGAACACGAAAATGATTTTTCACCAGAGTGGGTTCTTGCGTGACAACTTAAGTTTCCCTTCTGTGTGAATGTTTGACCACAAACTGAACACGAAAATGGTTTTTCACCAGTGTGGGTTCTTGTGTGAGTTTTTAACGTTCCCCTTTCTGTAAATGTTTTACCACAAACTGAGCACAAAAATGGTTTTTCACCAGTGTGGGTTCTTGCGTGACGATTTAAGTCTCCCTTGTGTGTGAATGTTTGACCACAAACTGAGCAGGAAAATGTTTTTCACCCGTGTGGGAAGGCGGCGAAGGGACAGGAAACAGAAGCGTGGATGCCGTGCGGGCCTTGCTGCTAAGCTGAAACAACAACCACACCGAGCTTCGCTTCCTAGTATCCTTTTGACCAACGCCCGATCCATCACCCACAAAATGGATGAGTTGGAACTTCGTATTGCTACCAACAGCTTTGTTAGAAACTGTAATATTATTATCATCTCAGAAACGTGGCTACACCCGCATATCCCCGACGCGGCGGTATCGCTAGCTAGCCGAACGCTTTTTCGCTTCGACCGTTCAAAAGTATTAACAGGCAAAGGCAAGGGCGGAGGACTGTGCATGTATATACATAATGAATGGTGTTGTGACAGTAAAATTATTGACACTCACTGTTCCCCGGATTTAGAGTTATTAGCAATACGATGTAGGCCCTATTATCTACCAAGAGAGCTTAACGTCGTCATAGCAACGGCTATCTATATACCTCCGAATGCTAACGTTAACACGGCACTTAACCTCCTGCTAACGGCTGTTAACAAACAACAGCTTGACCACCCCGATGGAGTTTTTATTGTCGCTGGTGATTTCAACAAGGCGTGTTTAAAGACTGTTTTACCTAAGTTTATTCAATACGTAAATTGTAATACTAGAGGAGACAAAACTCTTGACCATGTCTATTCTAACATCAAACATGCTTATAAAGCCACTTCCCTCCCTCACCTAGCTGGATCAGATCACCTCTGCCTATCTCTCACCCCCGCTTACACTCCACTCCGGAGGCAAACAACGCCACAAATAAAGACAATAAAAACTTGGCCCGACAACGCACTCTCTCAGCTGCAGGACTGCTTTTCCCGCACCAACTGGGAACTTTTTGTACACGACAACCTCCAGGACTACACGGACTCTGTACTTTCTTACATAAAAAACTGCATCGACAACGTCACTATAGATAAACGAATACGGGCACTGCCGTGGTGTTTGTAGAGCATGAGAGCTTGTCCGTGACGTGGACCCCCAGGAATTTAAAGGACTGGACCCTGTCTACACATACTCCATTTATGAGGAGTGGGGCCAGATCTGTGCCGTGTTTGCGAAAGTCCAAGATTATTTCTTTAGTTTTCGTGGTGTTCAGTGTGAGATTGTTCACCGAGCACCACTCCTCAGACACGACTCCATTTCCTCAGGGTACTTAGGAAGAACAACTTGGGCTCCAATCTTCTGAGAACCTTCTATAGAACCACTGTAGAGAGCATCCTGGCGTACGGCATCACAGTGTGGTACGCTGGAAGCACGGCGGCAGACAAAAAGGCCATGCAGAAAGTGATTAACACTGCCCAGAGGATTGTCGGCTGCTCTCTGCCCTCACTTGAAGACATTGCCAGTCCGCGTTACCTCAGCAGAGCCAAGAACATCATAGGGGACCCTTACCACCCTGGTCACAATCTGTTCCAGCTGCTGCCCTCTGGCAGACGCTATAGGTCCCACAAAGCTCGGACAAATAGGCTTAAGGACAGTTTTTTCCCCACATCCATCAGACATCTAAACTCGCGCTAACATATCCCCCCTTCCCTTCTGCGGCATATGAATAGATGTTTGGTTGGTGATCTGCCTCCTACTAGCTGACTTGAGGGAAGGTAAGTGGCAGACAGTGTGCGGTAATCGAGAGGTAAGCGACCTGTATCCACAACAGCGGAATGACAAATTACAAGTCCGTAACTAACACTTATTTAGGTGTTTTGCCGATTAAACGTAGCTTATGGAGAAGCACCATCAATTTCGTCACACGCAGTTTCTGCGTGTGATGACAAGTAGGCTTTTGTGTTGTGGTAATGACGACATGGCCTATGTCCGATTATTATTATTATTATTATTGTGTGGCCTTCTAAGTGGTGCTTTAGAGAAAAGGATTTACCGCAAACTGCACACGAAAATGGTTTTTCACCAGTGTGGGTTCTTGTGTGCCTTTTAAAGTTTCCCTTGTCTGTGAATTCTTGACCACAAACTGAACATGAAAATGGTTTTTCACCTATGTGTGTTCTTGCATGACTAATTAAGTGTCCCTTCTGTGTGAATGTTTGACCACAAACTGAACACGAAAATGGTTTTTCACCTGTGTGGGTTCTTGCATGACTAATTAAGCTTCCCTTCTGTGTGAATATTTGACCACAAACTGAACATGAAAATGTTTTTTCACCTGTGTGGGTTCTTGTGTGGGTTTTTAAGTTTCCCTTTTCTGTGAATCTTTGACCACAAACTGAACACGAAAATCTTTTTTCACCAGTGTGGGTTCTTGTGTGTATTTTAAAATTTCCCTTGTGTGTAAATGTTTTACCACAAACTGTACATGATAAGGGTTTCTCCCCAGTCTGGCTCCTCATATGTGTTTTCAAATTTGACTTTTTCCCAAAAGTTTTCCCACACTGAAAGCATTTGCAGAGTTTGTCGCCACTGGGATTTTTCTTAACATCTTCAACATCATCATCGTCAAAAAGCAAGATGTTGCCATCTGATAAAGGAGCAATTACATTTTCTGCTCGCCATCCTTCTGTTGAGCTGCCGCTCAGAAGCTCCGCTCCTCTGTTGGCCACGCCCTGATCATCTTCACTCTTGAAAGGCTCACCAGTTGACCATTTGACACATTCCTCGTTTTTGATTGGAGGTTGCTCTTCTCTTTTACACTGTTGAGAGAACTCTGGCTCCTCCTCTTTAATTTGGGGCCATGCTGAGGCTTTTTCAGGCTCCACCCCTTCGCTAGCCACGCCCAGAAAATCCCTTTTCACGGACTCACCTGGTAACCAGGTGAAATGATCTTCCTCCTTTTTGATTGGAAATTGCTCGTCTCCCATTTGTTGTTGAGGGAACTCTGGCTCCTCCTCTTTAATTAGGGGCCATGTTGTGGTGTTTGGAGGCTTCGATCCTCCGTTGGCCACGCCCAGAACATATTCCCTCTTCACGAACTCAACTTCCCCTTCAAGGTCAACAGACTCCTGCCCATCAGCACCAAGATCATTTCTGAAACCTGCAAAGACACGAAGATAAATCATTAACCATTTTCCAATTATAAAATGACTGAATTTCTTGTTCACAGAAATGAAACCAAACGGAAGAGGGCGCCATACATTCCTTTTGTCACCATGCAGTACTTATTTTGCCGTTTAATATACCCGGATAAATTAAATGATTTTTTCGTGTTCGAGCCTCCCGTTTGTGCGCCATTTAATATACCCCTGCCGTTTAATATACCCTGGTATATTAAACGGCAACTCAGCTTTTTGGGCAAGACTTGTATGGTGTTCATGGGGGCATAATTATAGATACTTAAGTTCATTAAAATTCCAAGTCAGACTTTATTCAGCAGTAAGTAGTAGTCGGACAAAGACTCCGAATCGCTGTCAGCAACAGACTTCTCTTCAATGACGACTTCATCTTCATCCTCACTTTCAGCTTCCTCCTCCAGTCCTAAATTTGGCAAGGGCTCTTTGGTTTTCTTTTTCTGCTCCAGCAAAGCTTTCAAGCCGGAGTTCAGTTCAGCGTTGCAGTGGGCTTCCCCTTTCTCCTTGATGCTACAACATTCAAACGCTTTGCGGAATTTGGTTGCATCCAGCATTTACGTGCTGCGGGACACAAACTGTACTACCTGATCCCAGCCTGGCCGCCTCCTGTTTCTTTTCTGGGTGAATTCCTTCTTTCCGTTCTCGAACCAGTCCTCCCACAAAACATTGATGCACCCCGTCATGGCATAAAGAATGCGTAGAGTAGTATTCTCATCAACAGCCAAATGTGTGTTAAAACTGTTTTTGTGGTGTATTTTTACAAAGAAAATGACTAGTGGGGAGTAAAGTATCTTCACAGGTGATGGTAGGCCCTTAAAATTAGCCCAAATCTTTTTTGGAGCCTTTTAATTGAAAACATGCTCTTTTATGATTAACATTTTAACTCAGTTACAATGCTTTCAACAAAGGGGAGGCATTAAAAAAGCATTATCTTTTATTCAAGAGTCTTTCATTATTTTGTGGATTTTTATTTAAAGAAACCAAATGTTTCCTTTTTTGTGGGTTTTCATATAGAGAAAAATACATAAAAAATAAATTAAAAAAGCAAAATGGTTGAAATCACTTATTTTTACATTTTTGTTATTTTTATTAAAACAAAAAAAACTCAGTATTAGATTTTTAATTGAAAATGTTTTGGTTTTCCCCCCAGAAAAATAGTGGGTAAAAGACTACATATTAAATTTATTTATAATTACATTTGAATTTTAACATTAAAAATGAAGTACTTCGCAGCACGCACCACAGAGTGGCAGCGGGCCAGATTTGGCCCTCGAGCCGCAACTTTGACACCGTTGTTTGAACGCTGCTTTCGTTATTGTTTAGTGCATCTGCATCTTCATTTTTTGCATTTTAAATTTACAGCATGTAAGTAAGTGTTATGTTACTCAAGCATGCAGCCAAAAATGGAGGGCGAGTATCAGGAATAACTCTTCAATGCCTCTGGGGGGCGCTCGCGCTTTGCGTAATAACGAAAAAAAAAAACATTGTTTGTGATAAGGATACAATAAGAGGAAAGCTATACGTTTTTCTGCCGTTGTTAAAGGATAAACACGTTGAGAGTCATTCTTTCCGTCCTAGAGTGGTCACATTAAAATAGAAATAGTTTTTATTACGTCTTTCTTCGAACGGCGCTAGTGCAAATTCATGAAAAAGTACGAACGCTATAATAATTTTACGTCAATAGAATACCTTTAAGCCTTTTTCCCTTAAAAAATAAGGGAAATAATGTAAATAAAAAGTCAACCCACCTTCTAGTCTATATCCTTTGAGGTCAAAAAGTTCCTCCTGGAACTTTGGCTGTTTCGTTCCTGCGGACATTTCCACGCGTGGATTCTGATGACGACGGCGCCTTTGTTGATAGCTGCTAGCTAAAATAAGCTAAAGAAGGGCGCAAAGTTCAAAGTTCTTCGACGACTTGAAGACTTACTTGTTCCTTTGATACATGCTAGCAGGCTAATTGAACGTAGGCCGTAAAGCTTCAACGAGGTCTTGAAAATGATTTTGACTTATATTTAAGGCCGTAAAGTAGCTAATGCTAGAAACGTCGGCGACGCATAGGTTGAGTTAGGTGACGAATATTGCGCATGCGCGGTTATAGCGTCACTTCTTTTGATAGCATTCGCTTTATAAATGCAAAAGAGTCGGACATAGGAAATAAATATTCTTCAAATGGTCTGACATGTGGTTTGAGCAAAAATGTTTGCGCAGGTTTGAATTAAATTGAAAATGTAATTAAACATAAATCCAGTGGCGGGAGGTGCTTTCTGGTAGCGCCTTCAACGTATCAATCCAATCCTCAAAAACTATTTTATGGCAATAAAACCTCTACTGCAGCTACAGCTGCGAAACAAAAAATATTCAATAAATTAATATACAAAAATGGGGTAAAATCCACTTCCTAGCATCATTTATTGATTGGATACAAATACTGGAGCTTTTGAGACATTACAACCAGGCCAGGGGGGTGATTTTTCCCGGGAAAAGACAGCGATGGACGTCAATGGTGAAACGCCAAAAATTAAACTGGGGAAAAATCCACTTCCTAGCAGCATTTTGTGATTAAATACAAACACTGGATCTTAAATACAAACACTGGAGCTTTTCAGATATCAGAACTTGGCCCACAATTGAAATATTATTTAGGAATATAGCCATATTTTACTCACCAAAAATCCTTTTTACACAATATCCATCCTCCTTTCTTTCTTCCTTCTTTCCTATCGCCATCGAAGCTAATGATGAAAGTCGAGCCTGTCCTGTCATATTTCCGGCATAGTCCATTTTGAAAATAGCTTTAAATCAACACAACAATATACTATTTGCTTCTGGAGCTAAGTTAGCGCGCTGAAAGTGCCGCACACACCATTTTCCGGGCTGTAACAGGCTTGCTAGCTTCGGAGTTGACCGCCCTTTCTTAATGATGTCCATTTTTTTTACTGGAAAAGTCCGTCTGGAAAATAGCTTTGTGAGCAAACAGAATGCATTTGTTTTTGCTTCTGTCGGCCATTGTGGGTGGAGTTTGCGATCTCGGCTGCCTCGGGTACTGCTTTGGCCCGCCTACTAGCCAATCATAGTTTGTGAAAGCAATGACATGTCCCAGCCAGCAAAATGCTAACGCCTATGAAAAATCATTGTGGGGTTGCCAACTCGAAATCTGATTGGTTAAAAGCAACAGTCTAGTTTAATGCAGCAGAGCCTGCAAGAACTGATTGTGAAGGCTTTGAGGCAGATCTGATCTGGCAACAAATAATTAGCTTCCTTTCATTGCTTTTCCCCTGGTTGCACTGCTTCCAGATGTGTGTTTTCATATTGAAGCATTTAACCAATCACATTTCAGCCATTATTTGTTGCCAGATCAGATCTGCCTCAAAGCCCTCACAATCAGTTCTGCGGGCTCTGCTGCATTAAACTAGACTGTTGCTTTTAACCAATCTGATTTTGAGTTGGCAACCCCACAATGCTTTTTCATACGCATTAGCATTTTGCTGGCTGGGATACGTCATTGCTTTCACCAACTATGATTGGCTAGTAGGCGGGCCAAAGCCAAGAGATCGCAAACTCCACCCACAATGGCCGACAGAAGCAAAAACAAATGGATTCTGTTGCAGATTCGCTCACAAAGCTATTTTCCAGACGGACTTTTCCAGAAAAAAATGGACATCATTAAGAAAGGGTGGTCAACTCCGAAGCTAGCAAGCCTGGTACAGCCGGGAAAAGGGTGTGCGCGCCATTTTCAGTGTGCTAACTACAAAGAGCTACCAAACTGTATTTGGAGCTAGCTGCACAAGCAAATATATTGTTGTGTTGATTTAAAGCAATTTTCAAGACGGACTATGCCGGAAATATGACAGGACAGGCTCGACTTTCATCATTAGCTTCGATGGCGATAGAAAAGAAGGAAGAAAGAAAGGAGGATGGATATTGTGTACAGTTAAAAAGGATTTTTGGTGAGTAAAATATGGCTATATTCCTAAAAAATATTTCAATTGTGGGCCCGGTTCTGATATCTGAAAATCTCCAATGTTTGTATTTAAGCTCGTGTTTGTATTTAATCACTAAATGCTGCTAGGAAGTGGATTTTACCCCATTGTACCCCAGTTTAATTTTTGCCGTTTCGCCATTGACGTCCATCGCTGTCTTTTCCCGAGGAAATCACGCCCCTGGCCTGGTTGTAATGTCTCAAAAGGTCCAGTATTTGTATTCAATCAATAAATGCTGCTAGGAAGTGGATTTTACCTAATTTTAGTGCATTTTTTGTCATTTCACGTATGGACGTATATGGACGTATCGACGTTCATCGCTGTCTTTTTACCGGGGAAATGATACTCCGGGCCCGGTTCTGATGTCTAAAAAGGTCCAGTATTTGTACTTAATCAATAAATGCTGTTTTCGGCTGGATTTTACCCCATTTTCGGGCAATGTTTGCCCGTACGCCATTGACGTTCATCGCTGTCTTTTCCCGGGAAAATCACCTCCTGGCCTGGTTTTAATGTCTGAAAAGCTCCAGTATTTGTATTTAATCATGAAATGCTGCTAGGAAGTGGATTTTACCCCCTTTTTGTGCATTGATTTATTGATTGATTATTTTTCATGTGTCGCAGCTGTAACTGCAGTAGAGGTTTTATAGCCATAAAATAGTTTTAGAGGATTGGATTGATACGTTGAAGGCGCTACGAGAAAATGCAATATATATATATATATATATATATATATATATATATATATATATATATATATATATATATATATATATATATACATACATACATACATACATACATACATACAAACATATTTCTGTGTATAGGCCGTCTGCAGACTGTTCTGTGCCTACATGTATCTATGCATCTTTTTGTTTCTGTGGTGCAATGTTTCGCATATCAATTAATACTCTTTTTGGGATTGACTCATTTTGTTGTTGTTGTG
The DNA here is from genome assembly GCF_051989625.1 of Stigmatopora argus. Taxonomy (NCBI): domain Eukaryota; kingdom Metazoa; phylum Chordata; class Actinopteri; order Syngnathiformes; family Syngnathidae; genus Stigmatopora; species Stigmatopora argus. The sequence goes on from NC_135406.1 coordinate 9,400,025, forward strand.
TATACTGTGCAGTAAGTGTTTGAGCTGCTTCTTTAGCTGCTGTATCTGCTCTAGCCTTTCCTCTACTGATTCTGTCGCTGCTTTTAGTATGTGCCTTACATTTGCATACAGCTATGTGGCTGGGAAGCAGTACTGCATTAAGTAATTGTTTCAGCAGTTCGGCATGTTGTACTGATTTTCCTGTGGATCTTTTCATCCCTCTTCTATTCCATTGTGCAGCAAATACATGTAGAGTGGAGTGTGCATATTGGCTGTCTGTATAAATTGTGACCTTTCGACCTTTAAACAATGTGCACGCCTTTGTTAATGCTATAATTTCTGCAGTTAGATCTGAGAGATTAGATGGCAGTTATTCTGCACATAGGGCTTTGTTGTCTGTAACGACTGCGAATCCTACTTGATTTTTCATTTGTTCTGGTTTGGATGCTGATCCATCTACGTATACATCAGTGCTATCTGGAATAGGAGTGTCTTTTAGATCTGGTCTTGGTTTGCAGCCTTTGTTGGTTCTTTCATCACATTGGTGTGGATTTCCGTCTTCTTTAGTTGGTATTAACGTTGCTGGGTTCATGATATTGCATCGCTTAATGGTGAGCTGGGGTTGCGATAACAATGTGGCTGTTGTGGCCATGTGTCTTGCTGGTGACAGGAACGACATTTTTGTTTGTGTTATCAGTAGATCCACTTCATGGGGGACTTGGAGTGTGAGTGGATGGAACAGTACAAGTTCAGCTGTCTTCTGGACGGCTAATGCTGCTGCGCTCACTGCTAGCACACACGGGGGTAGAGCAGCTGCTTGTTTTGAGTAGAACGCTACTGGTTTCATCTTTGTTCCATGTGGTTGTAGTAATACTGATGTCATGAACGTCCCTTTGCAAGTCACTGTTTGGGTGAATGTTTTTTTTATAGTCAGGAAGCGCCAAGACTCATGATTCCAAGATTTGTTGCTTGACTTCCATGAATGTTCGGTTTCTTTCTTCAGTCCATGTTACTGGGTCCCTCATTGTCATCTCAGTAGCGTAGATCATGTCTAGCAGTGGTTGAGTTAGTTCTGCATAGTTTGGAATCCAACTCCTGCAGTAGTTAGTTAGGCCTAAGAAGGCCATCATTTGTTTTTTTGTCTGTGGTTTCGGACATTGCTGGATGGCTTCTCGTCTTCCATCCGTTAGTTCCCTTCCTTTCTGTGAGACTCGATGTCCCAGGAAGGTGACTGACTCCAGACAGTACTGCAGTTTCTTCAGCAACACATTGTTCCCAGTTTGCTCCAGATGTTTGAATAATCTGATCGCTTCTTCTTTGTTTTCCTCTTCTGTGAGACTGGCTATCTGTATGTCGTCTACATATACAGTGGTACCTCGTCATACGACCGCTCGTCATACAAAATGCTCGTCTTACGGGGGAAATTTCGATCGAATAATTCGCCCGTTATGCGGTCAAAATTTCGTAATGCGACCAAGCCAGGTCTTTTTTGCATATCTTTCGTGTATAACAATATTTACGAGCATGGAACTAATTAATTCAGACGAGTTTCTCATACGACCAGGAAACGCACAACGCGCATGCAAAAAGAGGGCTTTCTGGGTAATGAAGTATACTCCTGCACACATTACCCATAGGCAATGGATACCTTTCTCAGAATAAAACTTCATTACCCACAATCACTACGTGGGAAGCTCAGCTATGTCATTTCCTGTTATTCTTTCTTAGGAAAGGTCCCGCCATTGTTCCTTAAAGACTATTTCTCGTTGGCATGTGGTCGTGCGTTATCCTATTGTGAGGACATTTGTGTGCATCATTTTGGGAATATTTTGAAGGCAATACAACAGCAAACAGTCCATCGATAGCGAACGTGACGCCGCAGGCGTGGCAAACCGCCAACCCGAAAAACGAAGGTAACAAAAGATTACAACAAAATTAGAATTCAGTTTTGTGTAAAGTTACATTAAACGTATGTTTGAGTGTCTGTATATACTAATCCAAGTTAATTTACATTTTCTTGTTCCTTTTACGAGTGCGTTGTCGTGGGGAAAAAAAAGGAACCCCCCGCCCACGCCCCCAAACGTCTGTCTCCCGTCGGCGAAATCTGCCCAATTTTAGTTAGATTAAACACATTTTATTACTATTAAACCACTTGTTATGTGTTACTTTGTTAATAGATGGCGAATTAGAAGAAAAAAAAAATCCAATCCAATATCCTGTTTTTGGTGTTTTTTCAGAGGGCTGGAACGAATAGATTTGTTTTCCATTCATTTCAATGGAAAACGTCCGCTCGAGTTATGAGAATCTCGTCATACGAGCTCAGTTCCGGAACGGATTAAGCTTGTATCTCGAGGTACCACTGTACTAGGATCTGTGTGGTGTCTTTATGTTCATGCTGACTTATACATGCCGCGATCTCTTGTGAGAATATTGTGGGGCTGTCACAGAAACCCCGTGGCAGCCTTGAGTATGTGTATTTGGTTCCCTCGAACGTGAAACCAGGAACAAGGAAAAAATATAAATAAAATACATTTTACTTCAAATATGTATCAGATTTTAAATACTTTTTTTCATGCTTCCATTTCAGATCATTTCAACAAATTCAATAAAAGGACTTCTGAGTAATTTCTGTTAATATTCCAACCTATTTTCCGTGAAATGAGATCTAAAAACTCCCTTTATTAACACCAAGAGGTGCGTTCGGGGTCACCTCGGAAATGACAGCATCACAAACGATAACTTCAATTGTAATGAGGAAACACAAATGATATTGACAGAACCCAAAGATATATTAAAACTTGAGAAAAATGAAGTGCACAAAAGGGTTGCCCCATAAATTTTGTCCTTTTTTTGTGATTTTTTGACCACAAACAGTGGGCGGGAAAGGCTGTTCTCAAGTGTGGGTTCGTGTGTGTCTTTTTAAACTGTTTTTGTGACAGAATCTTTGGCCACAAACTGGACAGGCAAAAGGTTTCTCCCCAGTGTGGGTTCTTATGTGTGATTTTAACAGTTGACCTCGAGTAAAGCCTTGCCCACAAACTGAGCAGGAGAAAGGTTTTTCTCCAGTGTGGGTGGTTATATGTATTTTTAAAGAGTTCTTGTGACTGAATCTTTGACCACAAATTAAGCAGCAAAAAGTTTTTTCTCCGGTGTGGGTTCTTGCGTGTGATTTTAGGAGTTGACTTCGTGTGAACCCTTGACCGCAAACGGAGCAGGAAAAAGGTTTCTCGCCAGTGTGGGTTCTTGTGTGTATTTTCAAGTTGCCCTTCAGGGTGAATCTTTGACTACAAATTGAGCAGGAAAAGGGTTTCTCGCCAGTGTGGGTTCTTGCGTGGCATTTTAAGTGCTGCCTTTGCGTGAACGTTTGCCCACACACGGAGCAGCAAAATGGTCTCTCTCCCGTGTGTGTTCTTGTGTGGCCTTCCAAATGTTGCTTTTGAGTGAATCTTTGGCCACAAACTGAGCAGCAAAAAGGTTTTTCGCCACTGTGAGTTCTAATGTGTTTTTTCAAATTGGACTTATTACTCAGTATTTTCCCACACTGAGAGCATTTGCAGAGTTTGTCATCGGCGTCTGGCAACTGCGGTGCGATGTCGTCGCTAACTGGTGGAGGAGCGATGACGTCGTCTGCTTGCAATCCCTCTGTTGAGCTGCTGGGAAGCTCCGCCCCTCTATTCACCTCAGTGAGGCCATCTTCTTCAAGGTAAGGTAGCTCTTCTTGCTCCTTTGTGATTGGAAGTTTCTCTTTTATCTTTTGCTGTTGAGAGGGCTCTGGCTCCTCCTCTTTTAATTGGTAGAGCTCAATTATTTCCTCTTTAACACCAGGGGACTCAGACTCCTGGGAATCAGTGACAAGATATTTCTTGAAACCTGCAGAACAATAAAACATTTTATGGACCGTCTATCCCAATATGGCATGTCGTTTCCATGACAACGGTAGTCATCTAGACATCTAATCATTAATAAGGGGAGTATTTAGCCAAGGTAGACAGGTATGGAAGAGAGAATCTTGAAACATGAATTGTAGTTGTTGTGAGACAGCCAATAAGAGCCCAGTAGAGGGTAGCAAGGTTTTAAAGCAGGGGTCTCAAACTCGCGGCCCGCGGGCCAACTGCGGCCCTCGGGACGATAATTTGCGGCCCCCGTCTTAATATGAAAGACTAATGTTCGTGCGGCCCGCAAGATTGATATGAATGACACTTGTTGTGTTCGGAGCTGAATGAACCAATCACGGTGAGGTATACGGCTCTGGAGGGCGGGACATCGGCCGGGCTGTCCAGTGCCTCGCTCACTCACTCAATCATTCCTCCAATCAGCTGGGCGGAGGAGAAGACGTGAAGCCGATCACTCCGCTCGGCGCGCACACTCCTCCGCTGCTCTCAGCATAGAAATGAATGAGTTAAGTTCAACCCGAGACTCATTCCAAGTGGAAACACATATTACAGAGCCCCAGAGATGTCTCTTTCAAAGCCTGCCGTGAAGAGAAAGGTCGGTGATGAGCACAGACAGTTTCAAGCCAGTCTTAAAACACGTCTTCTGAGGCAACAGGATTTCTTCAAGAAGGCTACCAAAGACAGTAATGCAGCAGTCGAAGCTAGCTACGCCGTTTGTGAGTTGATTGCTAAAGCAGGAAAGCCATTCACAGAAGGTGAATTTATCAAAAAGTGCATATTACAGGCTGCACATATTGTCTGTCCAGAAAAGAAAAGTCAGTTCAACCACATCAGCCTTTCTGCCAACACCGTGGCAGAGCGCATTTCTGACCTGTCAAGTGACATTTATGATCAACTGTGTGAGAAAGCACAATGTTTCAGTGTATATTCAGTGGCTCTTGATGAGACCACAAACATCACAGACACTGCCCAGCTCGCAATATATGTCCGTGGTGTTGATGACAATTTTGAAGTAATGGAGGAGTTGCTCACAGCAATTCCAATGCATGGCCAGACCACCGCTAAGGAAATATTTCACCAGCTGTGTGATGCCATTGAGAATGCCGGTTTGCCATGGAAGAGCTTTGTTGGAATAACAACCGATGGAGCCCCATCAATGACAGGGAGAAAGAATGGACTGGTAGCACTTGTTCAAAAAAAGTTGTCTCAGCAGAGGAAACGTGTTGAAGAGATTTTTTGAGTTGAGAGCAGAAGTAAAAGACTTCATGGAGATAGACGGGGTTGCTGTTCCTGTGCTAAGTGATCCCAAATGGCTCATGGACTTGGCTTTTCTTGTTGATATCACACATGAGCTTAATGTACTGAACAAGAAGCTACAAGGCCAGGGGCAACTTGTCAGTGCTGCCTATGACAACGTGAGAGCATTCTGCACTAAACTTGTGTTATGGAAAGCCCAGCTCTCTCAGACAAACCTTTGCCATTTCCCAGCATGCAAGGCTCTCGTGGATGCAGGCACACCATTCAGTGGTGAGAAGTATGTTGAGGCCATTTCGAAGCTACAGGAGGAATTTGATCACAGATTTGCAGACTTCAAGACACACACAGCCACATTTCAAATTTTTGCGGACCCCTTCTCCTTTGATGTGCAAGATGCCCCTCCTGAGCTTCAAATGGAGCTCATTGACCTGCAGTGCAACTCTGCACTCAAAGCCAAGTTCAGGGAGGTGAGTGGAGAAGCAGACAAGCTTGGGCAATTTTTGAGAGAGTTGACCCCCAGCTTCCCTGAACTTTCCCGAATGTTCAAGCGGACCATGTTGGGAGCACATACTTGTGTGAGAAGCTCTTCTCCACCTTGAACTTCAATAAGTCCAAGTACAGGTCCAGACTTACTGATGAGCATATTCAAGCTCTACTGAGGGTCTCCACTGCTTCCTCCCTCAAGCCAAATGTGACTCAGCTATGTGAGAAGAAGCGCTGCCAGGTCTCTAGCAGCAAGAAGTAGGCAAGAGAAGCCGTGTTCAGAATATTTCATGTTCAATGTTCCATTCAAGTTCAGAAAGTTAAAGGTTAAAGAGCTGTTAATACAGACATTTGAAACAGAATAAAAATTATTAGTTTTCTCTACTTAGCCAGCCAGTGTATATCTACTGTATGCTCATTATTATTATTTTATTTTTTTTATTACTGATTTATTTATTTTTTTAATTCATCTTTAAGTTAATTTATTTAATTCATTATTTTTTGTTAAAAAATAAAGATATTTGATAACGTTGGAATGTTTTATCAGCGCTTTTCTTGTGGCAATCCTGATGCGGCCCAGTCTCACCCAGACTCGGCCTCTAGCGGCCCCCAGGTAAATTGAGTTTGAGACCCCTGTTTTAAAGTGAGAATCAATGCATCTGTGACAATATTTTCAAAATAAGATAACGGATAAGGACATGCATTTACTTTTTGAGGGATTTTCTAACTTGGATCTTTTTTGTATCTCGAGTCACTCATTTGCAGAGAAAAAAATGTTGTAACCTGAAAATTTCGCAACTAGAGGCATTCATTCGTAAGTAGAGGTATGACTGTATTTGATTTGAAAAAAATGCTTGAGGCGACCTTTCATGCTTGCGGACTCTTCGATCTCCTCCTCCTTGATGAACAGCGACCATTCTTTCTCGTCTTTGATGGGTGGAGGCTCCGGATGCCGAGTTTGGCCAATATCTGCAAAACCAGCAAAACACAAATCATATTTCTTCCTTTGCAAACCCGTGTTCACGAAACTCATCCAATTTGGCATTTATTTATATTAAAATGAAGTCATAACCCACTTAGCAAAAGAGCCAACTCATAAACAATCCAAGTTAGCAAACATCTTTACGTAAAATTTTCATCCCAGAATGCCAAAATTCACATTAAAAAACGTGAAATTTCAAAAATCCATGTTACAAATTGTGGAATTTCAAAAGTTTAAGTTACAAAATGTCTCATTTAAAAAATACAAACAATCGGGACTTGACTTCCCCAGAAATGTGAATACTCGTCATATTTTATTTTGAAATTCGAGAGTGAGGAGGTGTTGCAGATCAATGTCTAAATTCTTTGACATGTATTTTTTCCACAAAAAGCTTGTTTCTGAGTTATTTTTACCATGAAATAGATTTTTTTTTGTGAAATATACCAACGCCTATGACTAAAGAACAGAAAAAAAAGTAGAAATTATTAGTTTAATATTGCTTTTGGTAGGTTCTATATTATTACAGTCATGGCATAAAGTACTATGTGGAATTTAAAAGATGATTAGCAATCTTTAAAAAATGCTGTCAAAGAATAGATTGGTAAAGAAAACTATTAAATAGTACTTTATATATTTGAAGGAATCTTCTTTTAAGAAACGTTTACTTGGGAGAGAGAGAATAAACACAAAATGTGGCAACAATAGAAAACGAATAAACAAGTAAAAGCACCTTTTGCAAACAGTCGATACTTGATGGCGTCATGTTCTTAGTGTGAGTGTATTTTTTTTAGGTCGCCTGCTCGAATTGTTTATTTTGCGTACATTTGCAATATGGTAGGAACTGATGAAAAAAATCACAAATTCACAAATTGTAACAAAAAAACAGGAAGAGTCAACTCACCTGACATTTTCAGGCTTGATATTTGCTTGCTAGACGAAGCGTTAATTTCAAGATTCTTATTTCCTCACTTTGCTAGCAGCTAAACTCAGCTAGGCTAAACTAAGCACGCCAAAAATATCAACCTTAATCAAAACGACTCGAGATTAAAACGATTTTTTGCGTGTGTTCTCGGATGGATTTCGCCCACTTTTTATTGGATTAGTCATACGGCTAAGAAGTGATTAAAAAAGGAAATCGCTTTCCAAAAGGACAGCTAGCGCCGTTCGACAGCAAATGGACGAAACGGCGAGTGGTGATGACGTCATAAACAAGCGGCGAAGATTTTGCCTTCAGACGGGAAAAACATAAAAAAGAGAAAAGAAAAAACGAATAGAAATACAAAACATATATGCGGAAAATTGTGTGAATTATTAACCTTTTCTCTAATGGAAAATATTATTAACAGACAACAACAAGATAATAACTAAATCATTTAATGTATAAATGCCATTAGGATATAAGCACTATATAGAGACACATGTCAACGCATTTGCCAGGTTTAACCAGTGGCGGGCGGTGCATTTCACACCTGGGCCTTCAATAGTGCTACGTGTGAATCAATCCAACCCTCAATAAGTATTTTACAGTGGCGGGCCGTCAGGGCCTTCAAGGCCTTCTCTGCTGGCCTAAGAAATATCTGAATTATATTATATTTTGTCCATCAATACTTATTATTCCAAATGGTCTGTTAGCTTCCTTTCATTGCTTTCCCCCCTGGTTGCACTGCTTCCAGATGTGTTTTCATATTGAAGCATTTAACCAATCACATTTCAGCCATTATTTGTTGCCAGATCAGATCTGCCCCAAAGCCTTCAAAATCAGTTTTGCGGGGTCTGCTGCATTAAACAAGACTGTTGCTTTTAACCAATCAGATTTTGAATTGGCAACCCCACAATGATTTTTCATACGCATTAGCATTTTGCTGGCTGGGACATGTCATTGCTTTCACCCTCTATTATTGGCTTGCTAGAGTAGACGGGCCAAAAGCTAGAATAAGGCAGCCAGACTAGCAAACTCCACGCACAATGGCCAACGCAGGAAAGCAAATGGATTCGGTTGCAAATTTGCTGGCAAAGCCATTTTCTACACAGACTTTTACAGAAAAAACGGACATCATTAAGAAAGGGCGGTCAACTCCGAAGCTAGCAAGCCTGTTACAGCCGGGAAAAGCGTGTGTTCGGACCTTTCAGTGCGCTAACTACGAGCGCTATCCTTGGCTCATGGGCTCCGATGAACACAGCAAATTATATTGCTGGGAGTGCTTGTTATTTGCCACCGATCGACATGGTGTTTGGAGCAACACTGGATTTGCAAATTTGTCTTGTTTAACCAAAGCAGCGAGACACCAAAGCTCTGCCGGACACTTACAAGCAACGGTCCGCTCCAAAACTTTTGGAGATACTCGAGTGGAGTTACAATTAAACGAGCAAGTGCGCAGGGAAACGGAGCGCCACAACGAAAAGGTAAAGAAAAATAGGGAAATCTTAAAAAGTTTGATAGACCGTCATTTTTTTGGGCAAGCAGGAACTTTCATTTCGGGGACACAATGAAAGCGCTGCCTCCCCAAACAAAGGAAATTATGTGGAACTTCTTTCTCTTTTTGCTGAGAAAAACCCGGATTTACATTACCACCTGTCGACTAATAAAGTATTTAGTGGCACGTCGGGCAGAATACAAAACGACCTGATCACTGCTATTGCTCAAGTGATGGATGAAGAGATCAGAAGCGAAATAAAAAAGTACAGTTTGTCTCTATAATGGTGGATGAGACGACAGACGCGAGTAACGCAGCGCAGCTCGCACTGGTTCTGCGTTACGTCACGGGCAAAGGTGTCAAGGAGCGGTTCGTCAGATTTGAAAATGTTACCACTGGGAAGCGAGCCGATGACGTTGCAGGTCTCATCATTCAATTTTTGGTGGAAAATGAATGTCTGGGTAAAGTTGTGGCACAGTGTTATTACGGTGCAGCAGTCATGTCTTCTGGATTAAATGGGGTGCAGGCTAAAGTTAAGGAGAGAGCACCGTTAGCTTTATTCATACACTGCTATGCCCATCGGCTCAATTTAGTACTGACTCAGGGGGCCTCAAAGCTTAAAGAATGCAAGATATTTTTTGCTCACCTGAATGGATTTGCTGCATTTTATTCGAGATCACCTCGACGCACACAGCTGCTGGACGAAATCTGCCAGTGGCGTCTGCCCCGTGTGGCACCAACACGGTGGCAGTCGCATCCAGGGTGGTCAATACAGTATTTGAGAAGAGAGCTGCTCTAAAGGAACTGTTTCATCACATCCTGGAGCATCATGACGAGTACGACGAGGAGTCTGTGCGGTGTGCTGATGGATTTAAAGCACGTCTGGATGATTTTGAATTTTGTTTTTTGCTTCACACATTTATTGGCATTTTTGAGCATTCAGACGTGCTTTTTTCAATACTACAGAACCACAAACTGGATGTACAGTTTTGTCTTGCAAGAGTAAAGGAGTTTTGCGGCACAGTTGAACGCGAGAGGAACCGATATGAGGAAATCTACGACGCCACCGAACGCAGTGCGGGTGCTCCAAGCGCACGAAGAGGTCAAGCGCAAAATTCTCGCGTGCACTACCAACAACTTCACAACAGGATTCTGGACAATATTATTTGCCAGACGCAGATCAGATTTCAAGAACACGAAAGACGTATGTTTCTCTCACTCCTCGACTTGCAGATGTTTCAGGAATACCAGGAAACTTTCCCACATGCAGCCTTCTCCACTTTAACGCAGAGCCACGGAACACTTTTCGATCTGCCTCGGCTAAGAACAGAACTGATAGTTATGTATGCCATGGATGATTTTGCAGGAAAATCTCCCACTGATCTCCCTGACTTCCTTCAGCAGAAAAATCTGAGTGAGAGCATGGGGCAGCTGTACACATTAGTGTGTTTGGCAGTGACCATCCCCGTGTCCACTGCTTCTGTCGAACGGACGTTTTCAGCCCTAAATAGACTAAAAACTTATGCCAGAAATACAACAGGACAGACTAGACTTTCAGCATTAGCTTTGATGGCCATAGAAAGGAACTTCTTGATGGACCTGAAACGCACGTGTAATCTGTACGACAGAGTAATTGAAATCTTCTTGAGGAAAGAAAGAAGGATGGATTTTGTGTATAAATAAAAAGATTTTTTGTTGAGTAAACTGTCTATTTTCTGAAATAATATTTAAATATTTGAGGTTATTATTGATTCTTTTTATATGTGTCGCAGCTGTAGCTGCATTAAAGGTTTTATAGGCATAAAATACTTATTGAGGGTTGGATTGATTCACACGTAGCACTATTGAAGGCCCAGGTGTGAAATGCACCGCCTGCCACTGGTATTTTATGGCGTTGAAGGCGCTACCAGAAAATGCACCGCCCGCCACTGCTTTTACGTAATTATTGATAATTCTAAAGAGTTTCCCCCAGTGTGGAATTATTTTGATCATATCATGAACGATTTGTTCTGCGCATGCGCTTTAAGCGTTGCCTCCTTCTTTAGCCGCAAGTGATTTATGCTCAATTTAGTTTTCAATTTAATTCAAACCTGCGCAATATTTTTGCTAAAACCATATGTCAGACCATTTGATGAATATTTATTTCCTATGTCCCACTCTCTTGCATTTATAAAGCGAATGTCATCGAAAGAAGTGACGCTTTATTCGCGCATGCGCAAAATTCGTCACTTAACCGAACCTATGCGTCGCGGACGTGTTTAGCATTAGCTACTTTACGGCCTTAAATATCAGACAAAATCATTTTCAAGACTTCGTTGAAGCTTTACGGCCTACTTTCAATTAGCCTCCTAGCATATATCGAAGGAACAAGTCTTCAAGTTGTCGAAGAACAATGAAGCTTTGCGCTCCACTTTAGCTTAATTTAAGCTAGCACCTATCAACAAAGGCGCCGCCATCATCAGAATCCATGTGTGGAAATGTCCACAGGAACAAAACGGCCAAAGTTCCAGTAGGAACTTTTTCACCTCAAAGGATATAGACTAGAAGGTGGGTTGACTTTTTATTTCCTTTAATTCCCTTAATGTTTAAGGGAAAAATACATTTAAGGCTTAAACGTATAATATTGACGTACAATTATAGCATTCATGAATTCGCACTAGCGCCGTTCGAAGAAAGACGTAATAAAATTATTTCTATTTTAATGTGACCACTCTAGGACGGAAAGAATGAGTCTCAACGTGTTTATCCTTTAACAACGGCAGGAAAACGTAGCTTTCCTCTTATTGTATCCTTATCACAAACAATGTATTTTTCGTTAATACGCAAAGCGCAAGCGCCCCCCAGAGGCATTGAAGAGTCATTCCTGCTACTCGCCCTCCATTTTTGGCTACATGCTTAAGTAACATAACACTTACTTACATGCTGTAAATTTAAAATGCAAAAAATGAAGATGCAGATCCACTAAACAACAACAAGAGCAGCGTTCAAACAAAGGTGTCACAGTTGCGGCCCGAGGGCCAAATCTGGCCCGCTGCCACTCTGGTGCAGCCTGCGAAGTACTTAATTTTTAAGGTTAAAATTCAAATGTAATTATAAATAAATTGAAAATGTACTCATTTACCCACTATTTTTTTCTAGAAAACCCCCCAAACATTTTTGATAAAAAAATCTAATATTATTTTTTTTGTTTTGTTTTAATAAAAATAACAAAACTGTAAAAATAAGTGATTTGAACCATTTTGCTTTTTAAATTTAATTTTAATTTATTTTTCTCTATATGAAAAACCACAAAAAGGAAATATTTTGTTTCTTTAAATAAAAATCCCCAAAATAATGATAGGCTAGCTTGAATAAAAGATAATGCTTTTTTAATGCCTCCCCTTTGGTGAAAGCATTGTAACTGAATTAAAATCTTAAACATAAAAGAGAATGTTTTCAATTAATAGGCTCCAAAAAAGATTCAGGCAAATTTTAAGGGCCTACCAGCACTTGTGAAGATACTTTACTCCCCACTTGTCATTTTCTTTGTAAAAATACACCCAAAAAAGTTTTAAAAACATTTGGCTGTTGACAAGAATACTATAGTGTTACCGTATTTTGCAGTTTAATATAGACCCCCCCCCCCCATTTTATATACCGAGGTATATTAAAAAGGCAGGGGTATTTTTAATGTTGCACAAACGGGAAGGTACGATCCATTCAATGTTCCCTCTAATTTTTCGTTGGTCTGAGCAGAAAGTCAACCTCCCTGAGCGCACTGAGTACCAGTGTGAGCGACATCATCGGTACTCGGATGATTTGCCTAAAGACGTTTCGCCGACGGACGTTTGACAGACGGGCAGGTCGCCGAATGGACGTTCCGCCGAACGTTCATTCGGCCGAACGGAGGTTTCGCCGAAACGGGATTTGCGCGCTCGCCCCGCCCCCGGATCGTGTGCGTACAAGTTTTTCAACCTCGGCCCGCGGGCCATATACGGCCCGTTAGGATTTTTAATCCGGCCCGCCGCCGGTGTTCAAATTATAGTAAAAATCAATGTTAGTCTACCATCAATGGCAGCCCGGGAATAAGCACTCTTGGGCGGGCAGATGTAGCAGAACCGAGCCGTAAAATGACAGCAATCGGGTCAAATCCATCCTAAAACAGCATTTAATGATTAAATACAAATACTGGAGCTCTTTGGACATTAGAACCGAGCCCAGGGAAGTGAATTCCTCGGTAAAATGTCGTGATGATATCGCGATGGAGGCAAAAAAAACGTCTATATACGGCCATTCGCCAAACGGCTCAAAATGCTCTCAAATTCGGTCAAATCCAGCCGAAAACAGCGTTTAATGATTAAATACAAATACTGGAGCTCTTTGGACATTAGAACCGAGCCCAGGGAAGTGAATTCCTCGGTAAAATGTCGCGATGATGTCGCTATGGAGGCAAAAAAATGTCCATATACATCCATTCGCCAAACGGCTCAAAATGCTCTCAAATTCGGTCAAATCCAGCTGAAAACAGCGTTTAATGATTAAATACAAATACTAGTATTTGTATTTAATCATTAAACGCCGTTTGAACGAATGTTCATTCAGAGACCTGTCCGTCTGTCAAACGTCCGTCGGCGAAACGTCTTTAGGCGAATCATCCGGTCACGACATCATCATTGCTCGCTATGGGCACACCAGTATCACACCTGCCACAAGCAGGTGCATGACTCAATGTTCCCTCTAATTTTTCATGTAAAACATGCTGTAAAACACGAAAAACATAAGTGGACAGAGCTACTGCCACTGGCTGCCGCTTAAACGGCGCCATCATGAAGAAAGGGGTTAAAAAAAAAAAAAAAAATCTGTTTTTTTTTTTTACTGCGCGCCATAGGATTGCTGCTGCGCAGAGAAGACGAGAGTAGTGCGCAATTGCGCACGCGGGCAGCTTAGAGGGAACAGTGGATCCACTACGCACTCTTTATGCTGTGACGGGGTGCATCAACGTTTTGTGGGAGGACTGGTTCGAGAACGGAAAGAAGAAACATTTACAAATAAGAGAAGTTTAAAAGGACACACAAGAATCCACATTGGAGAAAAATGTTTTCCTGCTCAGTCTGTGGCCACAGATTTGCTACAACAGCCCAATTAAAAAGCTACACAATTCAAAAACCTTTTCCAGGCGCAGTTAATGTTCCAACATTTTCACAGAAGGGAACCTGAAAAGAAAACCTGACAAACCGCAGTGGCGAAAAGCCCTTTCTTTGCTCAATTTGTGGTACAACACATTGGTTAAAAAGACTTAATAATACATAATATTAAGTTTGTTGCCAATGATTTATTCATAAGACATAAAAGACACAAATGTGTGTGTGTATGTGTATGTTATCTATTAATTGGCAAAAATGACGAGAATCCCTTGTCATTTTTGAATCATGTTGATAAAATAATCTGCTGTGAATTTGTCTCTGTTTGAAAGAGAAAAACAAGTCAAGTATTGTTTTATTTCATTCAATCTTCAGAATGTTCTATTAGCTTTGTAGACTACATTCTTTTCCTTTTTTTAACTATAAGAACTGACTTTGAGTTCATTTTGGAGTAGTTCTTTTCGCTTTTTATATTTATCCAAACTGATTTGATTTGTATGTAAATAGACCTGGCAGTCGGTATATGAAGTCAAAAGTGAATTATTTTTTTAATTTTATTTTAATGTTGAACAAGCAGATAATACTCAATATTCTTATGTGTAATCATTAGAATGAAAAAAATATTGATGGCTTGAAACTTGTCGTTGTGATTGTCCATTGCTTTCACCTGTGGTCACCTCCCCTGTGTGTCACCGTGTGCGGTCGATTGGTCGCCGGTCTTTTGGTCGCGGTCTTTAGGTCGCCCGGAAGGTTGGTCGTCGTCTTTTGGGTCGCCGGTCTTTTTTTGTTGCCGGTCTTTGGGTCGTCTTTTGGTCGCCTGATCGGCTACTGCCATCTACTGTCAACTTATTAAATAGCAGATGGTGTTTTTATTGAAGCAGTCCAATGAACCTTCATTCTCTCTGGGAGAACTTGCAATGTTGAAATACTTTAGATTAGATGGTCATTTTTATCAAACAAATAAAAGTATTAGTATACTTTTAGTTAGACAGTATTTAGATCGTTTCAACAGTATTTAGACTCTAAATACTGTTGAAACGATCTAAATACTGTTGAAAAGATCTAAATATCTAATATCAAAATATCAATAAGAGCACTCATTTAACACATCGGCTGCTGCCATTGACTGTCATAGGCGTCCAATGAACCTTCATTCTCTCTGGGAGAACTTGCAATGTTGAAATACTTTAGATTAGATGGTCATTTTTATCAAACATCAAAATATCAATAAGAGCACTCATTTAACACATCGGCTGCTGCCATTGACTGACATAGGCGTCCAATGAACCTTCATTCTCTCTGGGAGAATGAATGGGAGAATCTGTCTTAAGGTAGAAAAATGGTTAAGAATGGCAAGAAAAGTGTTCCAAAAGCGGAGTAATAGTTTTTAAAACAGCATTTAATGATTAAATACAAATACTGGAGCTTTTCAGACATTAATTGCAGAAAAACAAGATGGCGGCGCACACGGATGCAGCGGCTTTTGGCTTTCCAGTTTGGTGTATTCTTTTCTCAATCCTATCGTTATTTACCAACATCTGCGAGGCAAACTTTTCCTACAGTCGCCACGACTTAATTGCTATCGGAAGGAGATGCGATATATCCGATGTCACAACGAACTACCAACGAACCTACGATATCCCCGAGGACATCTCGAGACCTCCGTGGATAGTCAGCCCACTCAAAGCACGACGAAGGAGGCGAAGGAGGCGAAGGCGGCGGAGAGAAAGGAAGCAAAAGCGCGGTTGTCGGGCGGGCCTTGCTGCTAAGCTAAGTCAACAACCACACCGAGCACCGCTCCCGAGTATCTTTTTGACCAACGCCAGATCCATCACCCACAAAATGGACGAGTTGGAACTTCGAATTGCCACCAACAGCTTTGTTAAGAACTGTAACATTATCCTCATCACGGAAACGTGGCTACACCAGCAAATCCCGGACGCTGCGGTTTCGCTAGCTAGCCGAACGCTTTTTCGGAACGATCGTTCAAAGGAACTAACAGGCAAAAGCAGAGGAGGAGGACTTTGCTTGTTCATACATAATGAATGGTGTGGTGACAGTAGGATTATTGACACTCACTGTTCTCCGGACTTAGAGCTATTGGCAGTACGGTGTAGGCCCTTCTACCTACCGAGAGAGCTAGCCGTCGTCATAGTAACGGCGGTTTATATTCCTCCTGATGCTAACGTCAACACGGCATTAAACCTCCTGCTAATGGCTGTAAACAAACAACAGCTTGACCATCCTGATGGAGTCTGTATTGTTGCTGGTGACTTCAACAGAGCATGTTTAAAGACTGTTCTACCTAAGTTTATCCAATACGTAAAATGTCACACGAGGGGAGACAAAACTCTTGACCATGTTTATTCTAACATTAAACATGCTTACAAAGCCACTTCCCTCCCTCACCTAGCTGGATCAGATCACCTCTGTCTAGCCCTCACCCCAGCATACACTCCATTCCGGAGGCAAACAAGACCACAAATAAAGACAATTAAAACTTGGCCCGAGGATGCCCTTTCTCAGCTGCAGGACTGTTTTTTCCACACCAAGTGGGAACTCTTTGAACACGACAACCTCCAGGACTATACGGACGCTGTACTCTCCTATATCAAAAACTGCATGGACAATGTCACTAGGAATAAACAAATACGGGTTTTTCCAAATCAAAAACCCTGGATGACCAAGGAGACTCAGGCACTCATCAAATGCCGTAACACCGCTTTCAGATCAGGGGACAAGATGAAATATAGAGCTGCCAGAGCTGATCTGAAAAGAGGCATTAAAAAGGCCAAGGCAGAATATACTAAGAAAATTGAGGAGCACTTCACAGACAATAACCCAAAGAAGATGTGGCAGGGAATACGACATATTACCAACTACAATAACAATAATATGTCTGTTAACGCAGATGCCTCACTAGCGGAGGAACTGAACCGTTTCTTTGCCCGCTTTGAGACTGACAAATCAGACCCAGTCTCAACACCCCCGCCACTATCCTGCAGCAATACACTGAAGTTCCAGGAAGAGGAAGTGGGACTGGAAATGCGGTCTGTGAATACCAGGAAGGCTGCTGGACCTGATGGAGTACCTGGGAAGGTGCTCAAAGCCTGTGCTGACCAGCTGGCTGGAGTCTTCACAAAAATCTTCAATTGTTCCCTGCAACAATCCATCATTCCATCCTGCCTGAAATCTGCCACCATTATTCCTGTCCCCAAAAAGCCAACTATCGACAGCATGAATGATTATAGGCCTGTTGCTCTCACACCTGTGATCATGAAGTGCTTTGAAAAGTTGATAGCCCGCCATATCAGGAATACAATCTCTCCCTCAGTTGACCCTCACCAGTTTGCTTATAGAGCTAACAGGTCCACTGAGGATGCTATCACCATTGCTCTACATACAGCATTGAGACACCTGGAACACCATGGGAATTACGTGAGGATGCTTTTCATTGACTATAGCTCAGCCTTCAACACCATGAAACCGGACATTCTGACTAACAAACTCTCCCACCTCGGACTATCCTCCTCCATCTGCTGTTGGATAAAGAACTTCCTAACCAACCGACCACAAACTGTTAGACTTGGTTCCCACCTTTCTTCCTCCATTACACTGAGCACTGGCTCCCCTCAAGGCTGTGTACTGAGTCCTCTTCTGTACTCCCTGTACACTTATGACTGTACACCAACCCACCAGTCCAACTACATCATCAAATTTGCTGATGACACCACTGTGGTCGGACTCATCTCAGAAGGGGATGAGGCGGCCTATAGAGACGAGGTCAACAAACTGTCTTCGTGGTGCTTGATGAACAACCTCACACTGAACAACACATAAACTAAAGAAATAATCCTGGACTTCCGCAAACAGAGCACAGATCTGGCCCCACTCCTCATAAATGGAGTTCGTGTAGACAGGGCCCAGTCCTTTAAATTCCTGGGGGTCCACGTCACGGACAAGCTCTCCTGGTCCACAAACACCACGGCAGTAGTGAAGAAGGCCCAGAAAAGACTCCATTTCCTGAGGGTACTCAGGAGGAATAACTTGGACACTAAGCTTCTGGTAACCTTCTATAAAGTCACTGTGGAGAGCATCCTGGCATACGGCATCACAGTGTGGTACGCTGGAAGCACGGCAGCAGACAAAAAGGCCATGCAGAGAGTGATCAACACTGCCCAGAGGATCGTCGGCTGCTCTCTGCCCTCACTGGAAGATATTGCCAGCCCTCGTTACATCAGCAGAGCTCGGAACATTGTTGGGGACCCGGACCACCCTGGTCATGACCTGTTCCAGCTGCTTCCCTCTGGCAGGCGCTACCGGTCTCACAAGGCACGGACAAAGAGGCTTAAGGACAGCTTCTTCCCCACAGCCATCAGGACTCTAAACTGCAGCAGCACGGCACGACACACAATCCCCTCGGTGTAACAACTTCGGGGTGAGGATAGATGAAGGACGTTGGGCGGCGATCTGCCTCCTGCTGGCTGACTAGGTAAGTAAGGAAGACAGTGGGAGGTAAGTGATCCATTTTATTCTTTGTTGGCATCGGTGAGGCAATCCTTCGCAGTCGCCGGGAGCTGGTTGCGCTCGGGAGGTGATGCGATGTATCCATCACGGCAAAATTGCCAGCAAGTCTGAACTCTTGCCTGAGAAAAGTGCACTTCGTGGAGAAGCACCTTCAATTTCGTCATACGCAGCTGGGTATGATGACAATTAGGTTTTTGTCTAGTCAATGATGACGACAAGCCTAAGTCTGATTTTATTTATTTATTTATTTTAATTGGGGGTGATTTTCCCGGAGGAAAGACCGCTATAAACCTCGGCGCGACCAAATGCGACGACCATTTGCGAAAGGGTCTACATTTCACTAAAACGGGGTAAAATACGCACTTATTGATGAAATACAAATACCGGAGCTTATCAGACATGGCTACCGGGCTCTGGGGGTGATTTTCCCGGGGGAAAGACAGCGATAAAAGTCGGCGCGACCAAATGCGACGATATGCCACTATTCGCAAAAGTGCCAAAAATGCACTAAAATGCGGTAAAATCAGCACTTAGTGATGAAATACAAATACTGGAGCTAAAATGACAGTCGATGGCAGCAGCTGATGTGTTAAATGAGTGCTCTTATTTCTCCCAGAAACAATGAAGGTTCATTGGACGCCTATGACAGTCAATGGCAGCAGCCGATGTGTTAAATGAGTGCTCTTATTGATATTTTGATATTAGATATTTAGATCGTTTCAACAGTATTTAAATCTTTTCAACAGTATTTAGACTCTAAATACTGTTGAAACGATCTAAATACAGTGGTACCTCGAGATACGAGCTTAATCCGTTCCGGGACTGAGCTCGTATGACAAGATTCTCGTAACTCGAGCGGAAGTTTCCCATTGAAATGAATGGGAAACAAATTAATTCGTTCCAACTCTCTGAAAAAAACACCAAAAACAGGATATTGGATTGAAAAAAATGTTTTATTTCTTATAATTCGCCATATATTGACAAAGTAATAAATAACGAGTGGTTTGATAGTAATAATGTGTTTAATAGGAGTAAAATTAGACACATTTCGCGGAGGGTATAGACAGCGGCATACACGGAGGCGGGGGGGGGCTTTATCCACGGTAACACTGCACTCGTAAACGAACAAACAAATTTAAATTAACTTGGATAACTATATACAGACACTCAACGTTTAATGTAACTTCAAACAAAACTAAATTCTAAATTTGTTGTAATATTTTTTACCTTACGTAGTTCTACGGGTTGACACCACCTGGCCGCTCCACCGAAGTCTTCAAAACGAACGCATCAAGAGTTGTTTGTTTTTGTCTACCCTTCAAAATATTTCGATAATGTCGCATACAAATGTCATCACAATAGGATAACGCACGACCACTTGCCAACGAGAAATAGTCTTTAAAGAACGATCGCGGGAGCGTCTTTCCTTAGAAAGAATAACAGGAAATACAATAGTTGATCTTACCCACGTATTGATTGTGGGTAATGAAGTTTTATTCTGAGAAAGGTTGCCATTGCCTATGGGTGTTGTGTGCACGAGTATACTTCATTACCCAGAAAGCCCTCTTTTTGCCCGCGCGTTGTGCGTTTCCTGGTCGTATGAGAAACTCGTCTGAATTAATTAGTTCCGTGCTCGTAGATATTGTTATACACGAAAGATATGCAAAAAAATGCCATGGCCGCCTGGCTGTGTCACATCACGAAATTTTGACCGCATCACGGGCACTGTTCCCTCTAAGCTGCGCGCGTGCGCAATTGCGCACTACTCTCGTCTTCTCTGCGCAGCAGCAATCCTATGGCGCGCAGTAAAAAAAAAAAACAGATTTTTTTTTTTTTTACCCCTTTCTTCATGATGGCGCCGTTTAAGCGGCAGCCAGTGGCAGTAGCTCTGTCCACTTATGTTTTTCGTGTTTTACAGCATGTTTTACATGAAAAATTAGAGGGAACATTGAGTCATGCACCTGCTTGTGGCAGGTGTGATACTGGTGTGCCCATAGCGAGCAATGATGATGTCGTGACCGGATGATTCGCCTAAAGACGTTTCGCCGACGGACGTTTGACAGACGGACAGGTCTCTGAATGAACATTCGTTCAAACAGCGTTTAATGATTAAATACAAATACTAGTATTTGTATTTAATCATTAAACGCTGTTTTCAGCTGGATTTGACCGAATTTGAGAGCATTTTGAGCCGTTTGGCGAATGGACGTATATGGACATTTTTTTGCCTCCATAGCGACATCATCGCGACATTTTACCGAGGAATTCACTTCCCTGGGCTCGGTTCTAATGTCCAAAGAGCTCCAGTATTTGTATTTAATCATTAAACGCTGTTTTCGGCTGGATTTGACCGAATTTGAGAGCATTTTGAGCCGTTTGGCGAATGGACGTATATAGACGTTTTTTTGCCTCCATCGCGATATCATCACGACATTTTACCGAGGAATTCACTTCCCTGGGCTCGGTTCTAATGTCCAAAGAGCTCCAGTATTTGTATTTAATCATTAAATGCTGTTTTAGGATGGATTTGACCCGATTGCTGTCATTTTACGGCTCGGTTCTGCTACATCTGCCCGCCCAAGAGTGCTTATTCCCGGGCTGCCATTGATGGTAGACTAACATTGATTTTTACTATAATTTGGACAACACCGGCGGCGGGCCGGATTAAAAATCCTAACGGCCGTATATGGCCCGCGGGCCGAGGTTGAAAAACTTGTACACACACAATCCGGGGGCGGGGCGAGCGCGCAAATCCCGTTTCGGCGAAACCTCCGAAAAATTAGAGGGAACATTGATCACGGGCGAATTATTCGATCGAAATTTCCCCCGTAAGACGAGCATTTTGTATGACGAGCGGTCGTATGACGAGGTACCACTGTACTGTCTAACTAAAAGTATACTAATACTTTTATTTGTTTGATACTGTTGAAACGATCTAAATACTGTCTAACTTAAAGTATACTAATACTTTTATTTGTTTGATAAAAATGACCATCTAATCTAAAGTATTTCAACATTGCAAGTTCTCCCAGAGAGAATGATGGTTCATTGGACGCCTATGTCTGTCAATGGCAGCAGCTGATGTGTTAAATGAGTGTTCTTATTGATATTTTGATGTTTGATAAAAATGACCATCTAATCTAAAGTATTTCAACATTGCAAGTTCTCCCAGAGAGAATGAAGGTTCATTGGACTGCTTCAATAAAAACACCATCTGCTATTTAATAAAATGACAGTAGATGGCAGTAGCCGATCAGGCGACCAAAAGACGACCCAAAGACCGGCGACAAAAAAGACCGGCGACAAAAAAGACCGGCGACAAAAAAGACCGGCGACCCAAAAGACGACGACCAAACTTCCGGGCGACCTAAAGACCGCGACCAAAAGACCGGTGACCAAAAGACCGGCGACCAAAAGACCGGCGACCAATCGAATGCTTTTCGTTCATTTTTTTGCGTGTATTTTTTTATTTTGGGCTCATGTTTTCAGTTTACTTTTGTTTTTAATTAAAACTCTTTATGTATACCGTAATGATTGTATTGACACACTATTAGTGGTGGCTTTGTGAGCATCACTTGTCGTTTTCACACAGGGACCCACAGCTTTGCACAATACTGACACCTGGTGGACGTTAAAATCACTACAGGAAACTTTATACAAAAAGCCCAAGGGTGCATTAACGTCAACTCGAGTTCATGTGGGCCAGACTATTTCAGATTATATATATATATATATATATATATATATATATATATATATATATATATATATATATATATATATATATATATATATATATATATAAATATATATATAAATATAAATATATATATATATATAAATATATATATATATAAATATAAATATATATATATATATATATATATATATATATATATATATATGTATATATATATATATATATATATATATATATATATATATATATATATATACTCAGTGGCGGTCTGTGCAATTTCTCATAGCGCCTTCAATGAATCAATCCAACCCTCAAAAACTATTTTATGGCAATAAAACCTCTACTGCATATAAAGCTGCGACACATAAAAAATAATCAATAAATCAATGCACAAAAATGGGGTAAAATCCACTTCCTAGCAACATTTAATGATTAAATACAAATACTGGAGCTTTTCAGACATTACAACTGGGCCAAGGGGGTGATTTTCCCTGGAAAAGACAGCGATGACGGTCAATGGCGTACGGGCAAACATTGCCAGAAAATGGGTAAAATCCAGCCGAAAACAGCCTTTATGGATTAAATACAAATACTGGACCTTTTTAGACATCAGAACCAGGCCCGGAGTATCATTTCCCCAGGAAAAAGACAGCGATGAACATTGATACATCCATATACGTCCATACGCGAAACGGCAAAAAATGCACTAAAATGGGGTAAAATCCACTTCCTAGCAGCATTTAATAATTAAATACAAATACTGGAGCTTTTCAGACATTACAACCGGGCCAGGGGGGTGATTTTCCCGGGAAAAGACAGCGATGAACGTCAATGGCGTACGGGCAAACATTGCCCGAAAATGGGTAAAATCCAGCCGAAAACAGCATTTATTGATTAAATACAAATACTGGAGCTTTTTAGACATCATAACCTGGCCCAGAGTATAATTTCCCCACTAAAATGGGGTGAAATCCACTTCCTAGCAGCATTTAGTGATTAAATACAAACACTGGAGCTTAAATACAAACACTGGAGCTTTTCAGATATCAGAACCGGGCCCACAATTGAAATATTATTTAGGAATATAGCCATATTTTACTCACCAAAAATCATTTTTAACTGTACACAATATCCACCCTCCTTTCTTTCTTCCTTCTTTTCTATCGCCATCGAAGCTAATGATGAAAGTCGAGCCTGTCATGTCGTGTTGTTGACATAGTCCGTCTTGAAAATGGCTTTAAATCAACACAACACTATATTTACTTGTGCAGCTAGCTCCAAATACAGTTTGGTAGCTCTTTGTAGTTAGCACACTGAAAATGGCGCACACACCCTTTTCCCGGCTGTAACAGAATTGCTAGCTTTGGAGATGATCGCCCTTTCTTAATGATGTCCATTTTTTTCTGGAAAAGTCCGTCTGGAAAATAGCTTTGTGAGCAAATCTGCAACCAAATCCATTTGTTTTCCTCCGTCGGCCATTGTGGGTGGAGTTTGCGATCTCTGGCTGCCTCACTCTGGCTTTGGCCCGCCTACTCTATAGCTAGCCAATCATAGTTGATGAAAGCAATGAC
The DNA here is from genome assembly GCF_051989625.1 of Stigmatopora argus. Taxonomy (NCBI): domain Eukaryota; kingdom Metazoa; phylum Chordata; class Actinopteri; order Syngnathiformes; family Syngnathidae; genus Stigmatopora; species Stigmatopora argus. The sequence continues at coordinate 9,423,951 of NC_135406.1, forward strand.
GTATCCCTAAGCCAGCAAAATGGCAATGCCTGCGAAAAAGCATTGTGGTGTTGCCAACTCGAAATCTGATTGGTTAAAAGCAACAGTCTTGTTTAATGCAGCAGAGCCCGCAGAACTGATTGTGAAGGCTTTGAGGCAGATTCCTGATCCTGGCAAGAAATAATGGCTGAAATTTGATTGGTTAAATGTTTCAATATGAAAACACACATCTGGAAGCAGTGCAACCAGGGGGAAAAGCAATGAAAGGAAGCTAACAGACCATTTGGAATAATAAGTATTGATGGACAAAATATAATACAGTGGTACCTCGACATACGATCTTAATCCGTTCCGGGACTGAGCTCGTATGACAAGTTTCTCGTAACTCGAGGTAAAGTTTCCCATTGAAATGAATGGGAAACAAATTAATTCGTTCCAACTATCTGAAGAAAACACCAAAAACAGGATATTGGATTTGAAAAAATGTTTTATTTCTTCTAATTCACCATCTATTAACAAAGTAACACATAACTAGTGGTTTAATAGTAATAAAATGTGTTTAATCTAACTAAAAATGGGCAGATCTCGACGACAGGAGACAGAGACGTTTGGGGGCGTGGGGTTCGTTTTTTTTCCACGACAACGCACTCGTAAACGGAACAAACAAATTTAAATTAACTTGGATTAATATATACAGACACTCAAACATACGTTTAATGTAACTTTACACAAAACTGAATTCTAATTTTGTTGTAATCTTTTGTTACCTTCGTTTTTCGGGTTGGCGGTTTGTCACGCTTCCGCCCTCACGTTCGCTATCGATGGACTGTTTACTGTTGTATTGCCTTCAAAATATTACCAAAATGATGCACACAAATGTCCTCACAATAGGATAAAGCACGACCACTTGCCAACGAGAAATAGTCTTTAAAGAGCGATCGCTGGACCTTCTTTCCTAAGAAAGAATAACAGGAAATGACATAGCTGAGCTTCCTACGTATTGATTGTGGGTAATGAAGTTTTATTCTGAGAAAGGTATGGGTGTTGTGTGCAGGAGTATACTTCATTACCCAGAAAGCCTTCTTTTTGCATGCGCGTTGTGCGTTTCCTGGTCCGAGGAGGAACTCGTTTGAATTATTTGTTCCGTGCTCGTAAATATTGTTATACACGAAAGATATGCAAAAAAGACCTGGCTTGGTCGTATCATGAAATTTTGACCGCATAACGGGCGAATTATTCGATCGAAATTTCCCCCGTAAGACGAGCATTTTGTATGACGAGCGGTCGTATGACGAGGTACCACTGTATATGATTCAGATATTTCTTAGGCCAGCAGAGAAGGCCTTGAAGGCCCTGACGGCCCGCCACTGCAGGCACTACTCGGTCTCTCCCCCTGATAATGTCGTTCCCCAAAAGAATATTCACCCCTGCCACTGTCAAACTCGAGGTTACCCCTTTTTGTATGTACCTGTTATTAACTCACACTTCAGACATAGTTTCGACGCCAAGAAGGCGCTACTGTATTACCGGGAATTGCAGCCTTACTAACCGGATTTGAGTGACAAGAGCCCCGGTTATCAGATCGAGTAGACCACATGTTTCAAAGTGGCGGCCTGGGGGCCAAATCTGGCCCGCCGCTTCATTTTGTGTGGCCCGGGAAAGTAAATCATGAGTGCCGACTTTCTGTTTTAGGATCAAATTAAAATGAAGAGTATAGATGTATATTAAATTTCCTGATTTTCCCGCTTTTAAATCAATAATTGTAATGTTTTAATATATTTTTTCTGTGTTTTTAATTCAAAAGTCATTTTGTACAATCTAAAAATATAATTAAAAAAGCTAAAGTAAACATTGTTTTAGATCTATATAAAACTGAATATTCAGGGCTTCTAATCAAGTTCTTTTAATTCGTTTATAAAAAAAAAATCTAAATATTATATCTAAAATGGTCCGGCCCACATGAAATCGAGTTGACGTTAACGCGGCCCGTGAACCAACCTGAGTCTGACACCCTTGGAGTAGACCCGAACAACCTTTTGTGAGTCAGCAAATAGTTATCGGCGAGAACGGTGGCTTCTAACATCCTTTTTAAACTCGTGCTCGTTTAAGTGGACTACTGTGCGTGACCCAATGTAAACGTAGGTTTCAATCAACCCTAATGCGATAGATGTGACAAATTTTTCATTTGAATAAAAAAATTCTACACATGCACTCTCTTGATACGCACTTCTCTTCCAGTATTGCCCATGAAGAAAGTTTCGTTCAAATACAAAAAGCACGCTATTGTGTCTGTATAACCACATACAGTGAGTTCATTAAGCCCACTATATTGCATGTTCTCTCACTTAGAAATCATGGAGGGCTCTGTTATTTTATAGGCGCAGGTCCACTATGAGAGAAATAATCTAAAAAGAAAATCCACAAATTACCAATTTTTGAGCAGCTGCAAAAAAGTTTTTGATTACCTGTCTATCAGCGAGATTTCTGACCCTCAAAGACGTCTTAGTCCATTTCCACTCGATGTATGCATTTTCTTGAATCAGCTGCCCGTTTGAGGTTGTTAGCTGCATGAAGACACCCATCCACTCGTCAGTATGCAAAATACTGCATACAAAATTATATTAATATTCAGTTATTTTGGTTTTAGTGTTCTCCAGGTGTGAAAGAGACCTGTGCATCAGGTAGGTGGTAGCATCTTCCACACCAATGCCTGGACGATAGGCAAACTGCAGAGGGTCCAGTTCTGCATTCATCAGGAGGCTGAGGTGATTACGTGTTAACGGTTTAATAAAAGCAGAAAACAAGGGCTCGTTCACCCTTAATTGACATTTGATGTTTGATGTTAAATGTTGTTTTCTTTCTAGCCTGTCCTTCATCTGCTAAAGTGGAGAGAAGAGGCAAGGTTTTTGTGTGTGTTTTGCATCCTCTGAGTTTCAATAGACTAGAATAGACAGAACAGGACTGGTTGGTCAGCGTAATTTGTATCTACGAACCTTTTGTATACCCCTAAAACTAGGAAATAACGGCATTTTGCCTTGATGAGCATGCTTTAAAATGGAAGTGTTTTGGTAGTTGAAAAATTCCAAATGTTAAGGGCGATTTTTTTGAAGGAGCGCTGTTAATTAAATGCATCAAAAGCAGCAGAAAAAAAGTTGAAGTACCAAATTCAGATTTGTTTTTACAATTCTCTCCCCCCAATTCATTTAAAACAGCACAAACCCATTCTCGGCAGACAACAATGACATTTAATCGTGTAAAATACATAAATTTATACAAAAAAGATATAAAAACTGTACAATTAAAATGACAAAAGTATCATTTTGAATAAATAACTTTTGTGGAGAACATTGCATCAGTACAAAGTGGGTCAAGGATGACTCACATTGAGTTTTTTCTCGTAAATGTATCTACTCGTTCTCTTGGCATCCTTGACCACCTTGCAGACCACCAAGGACTTCTTCAAGAGGAAGAGTTGTCTATTTTTTCCCATGCTCACAGCTATTCTTGAATCCCAGACCTTGAAGGAATCGTGAAGGAGCAGCTCGCCTTGCGAATCGTTGCTCTCATGAAAACCTGAAGGAGGAGAGTTGGAGGTGGCACGTAAGCAAACGACCTGAATCGTGAGAAAATGATTTGCCACCTTGACATCATGTTCAGTTACCTTCCAGCACGGAGAGATGCATGGCATCATTGGCTTTTTTGGGAATGCTAAGAGTCACATCCAGGGCTTTCTTGAGCTGCTCTTTCCCTTCACAGCATTGCAGCAGATCCTAAAATAAGCTAAAAGACACACATTGAGACATTGTTCCCACAAAATTGAGAGAATTTACTGTATAAGGTATTGATGTATGCTCTGTTTGTTCATTTCACTGAGCTGGTTATGTTGTGTTACATTATGCTACAGGACTTGCACGAGACGTTTCACAGAATGTGTGGGGTTTCAAGTGTTTTCATCGGTGCGTCATGAATGTTATTTTCCTGAGTAACAAACTTTTTTGCATACCTTTATCAGGAGGGGATATTTGGTGTTCCTCTGTACTGGCTTCAGCAGGTAAGAGTTGATTGAGTTTGCCAGTCCGTGCTTCTGCTGAATTTTCTGTTGCAGACGAGAGAAAAAAAGCCATTGTAAGATTATGAAATTTCATGTGCTTTCATTTGATTGGATCACTTAGACATTGAACTTACATGAAAATATTGCACAGCATGATCAACGATGAGCCAAGTGGATTCTTCATAGTACTTGCAGTAATCGACATAATATAAGTGGAACTTATCAGCCTATTTAAAAGCAAAAAGGTCAGAATTCTTAAATGGGTCATTTTCCAGTCTTATTATGGTTACTGCAGAATTCATACATACCGATTTGACCAGTGGCGGGCCGTCAGGGCCTTCAAGGCCTTCTCTGCTGGCCTAAGAAATATCTGAATCATATTATATTTTGTCCATCAATACTTATTATTCCAAATGGTCTGTTAGCTTCCTTTCATTGCTTTTCCCCCTGGTTGCACTGCTTCCAGATGTGTGTTTTCATATTGAAGCATTTAACCAGTCACATTTCAACCATTATTTCTTGCCAGGATCAGAAATCTGCCCCAAAGCCTTCACAATCAGTTCTGCGGGCTCTGCTGCATTAAACAAGACTGTTGCTTTTAACCAATCAGATTTCGAGTTGGCAACCCCACAATGTTTTTTCATAGGCATTGGCATTTTGCTGGCTGGGATACGTCATTGCTTTCACCAACTATTATTGGCTTGCTATAGAGAGTAGGTTGGGCCAAAGCCATAGTGAGGCAGCCAGAGATCGCAAACTCCACCGGCAATGGCCGACAGAGCAAAACAAATGGATTTTGTTGCAGATTTGCTCACAAAGCTATTTTCCAGACTGACTTTTCCAGAAAAAAAATGGACATAATTAAGAAAGGGCGGTCAACTCCGAAGCTAGCAAGCCTGTTACAGCCGGGAAAAGCTAACTTAGCTGCACAAGCAAATATATTGTTGTGTTGATTTAAAGCCATTTTCAAGACAGACTATGCCGGAAATATGACAGGACAGGTTCGACTTTCATCATTAGCTTCGATAGCGATAGAAAAGAAGGAAGAAAGAAAGGAGGATGGATATTGTGTGCAGTTAAAAATGATTTTTGGTGAGTATAATATGGCTATATTCCTAAATAATATTTCAATTGTGGTCCCGGTTCATATCTGAAAAGCTCCAGTGTTTGTATTTAATCACTAAATGATGCCAGGAAGTGGATTTTACCCCATTTTACCCCAGTTTAATTTTTGCCGTTTCGCCATTGACGTCCATCGCTGTCTTTTCCCTGGAAAAATCACCCCCTGGCCCGGTTGTAAGCATAAAAGTTGAACAAGGCATAATATTTTCATTATACGGTAAACAAAGCAGTATTTAATGTAAACAAAGCAGCCGTATTTTCAAACAATAATACGATTATCGCCATCTGCCTGCCGGAGTCCCGTCAAAACACGGTAAGAGTTTCTTGCCGATCAGCAGAAACACAGGGTTTGTTGCTGAAAAGCGTCCCTGGAAACAATGTGTCCTCGAGCTGTGGGCCTTGAGGAGACGATGGGGAGGAAAAGTGTCTGTGGTCACATGAATTAATTTATAGCCTTATTACTTATTAAAAATGCTTACAACACATATAGAAACATTCCATAATAAATCCAACAGTGTGCAGTTAAAAATGATTTTTGGTGAGTATAATATGGCTATATTCCTAAATAATATTTCAATTGTGGTCCCGGTTCATATCTGAAAAGCTCCAGTGTTTGTATTTAATCACTAAATGCTGCTAGGAAGTGGATTTTACCCCATTTTACCCCAGTTTAATTTTTGCCGTTTCGCCATTGACGTCCATCGCTGTCTTTTCCCGGGAAAAATCACCCCCTGGCCCGGTTGTAATGTCTCAAAAGCTCCAGTATTTGTATTCAATCAATAAATGCTGCTAGGAAGTGGATTTTACCTCATTTTAGTGCATTTTTTTGCTGTTTCACGTATGGATGTATATGGACGTATAGACGTTCATCGCTGTCTTTTTACCGGGGAAATGATACTCTGGGCCCGGTTCTGATGTATAAAAAGCTCCAGTATTTGTATTTTATCAATAAATGCTGTTTTCGGCTGGATTTTACCCCATTTTTGGGCAATGTTTGCCCGTACGCCATTGACGTTCATTGCCGTCTTTTCCCGGAAAAATCACCCCCCCTGGCCTGGTTTTAATGTCTGAAAAGCTCCAGTATTTGTATTTAATCATGAAATGCTGCTAGGAAGTGGATTTTACCCCATTTTTGTGCATTGATTTATTGATTGTTTTCTATGTGTCGTAGCTGTAGCTGCAGTAGAGGTTTTATAGTCATAAAATAGTTTTTGAGGGTTGGATTGATACGTTGAAGGCGCTACCAGAAAATGCACGGACCGCCACTGCATTTGACGAAGCACTGTCCGACATCTTCAGGGACATGTCCGTATTTTTCCAGCTCTTTGAGAAAGATGCTGAAGAAAGATAGGAAGGACATGGAACTCCATTAATAAATTTCAACATGGTGGAGTGTTGAGTGGAGTTGTGAAAGAAAAGTCACGACTAATGCTTACTTGTGATGGAATTCATACAGCTCCAAAATGTTGGAATTGAGGATCCCTCAAAATGTTGAGCAAATATTTATCTTCAGATACGAGACAAATTTTGATATACGAGCAGACAGCGGACGCGAGAAGCTGCTCATAAGAGCATCATGGGCACTGTATCTCTCCCCGCAACTCCCTCGTGTAATGTCTGTGGTCGCAACTCCCTCGTGTAATGTCTCTACGAGCACTGGGCGGAGTGTTGCATTTTTTCAGTGTTTTTCTTGGCGAGGCGATCGCTAATACGAGAATTATATATACTACTTCTCGTTGGCAAGTGGTGTGTGCGTTATGCTATTGTGAGGACATTTGTGTGCATCATTTTCATAATGTTTTGAAGGGAATACAAAAGCAAACAGTCCCTCTTGCATCTGAAAGTGATGGTGGAAGCGGGGAAAATAGAGCCAACCCAGCCGGGAGAAGAAAGGTATCAAAATGTAAAACAAAATTAGAATTTAGTTTAGTTTAAGGTTAGATTAAACACGTTTTTGAGTGTGTCTGCATCGTAATCCAAGACAATTGAAATTTGTTTATGTTATGTTACAAGCACGTTGCCGTGCAAAAAGCCTCCCCCCTCTCTGTCCCTCGTTGGAACGTGTTAATTTGTTTTTGGTTAGTTTCTATGGAAAACGTTCTTTTGAGTTACGAGAAAATCGACATACGAGCCAGTCCCGGAACGCATTAAGCTCGTATCTCGAGGTACCACTGTATTGACAAATAACAGAAAAAATATACCCACAAATGAGACTGCACCCTATCACATGGTGCATTTTATATGTGAAAATACGGTATATATAAATATTTTCAGTTTTTCACTTTAATATTGAACATAATTTAAAATATATTTTGTTTCCTTTTGAAATGAAAAACAAATGATTAAAAGACAAAGCGCAAATAAACATTGTTTTAGTTCGATAAAAACTGGATATTTAGGGCTTTTGATCTAGTTCTTTTAATCCGATTTGGAGAAAAAAATCTAAATATATCTAAAATGGTCCGGCCCACATGAAATTGAGTTGACGTTAATGCAGCCCACGAACCAGCTCGAGCTTGACTTCCATGATCTAGTGGATGTATAACACAACCCCAAACACTAAAACTATTACTACTACTATTGCACCTAATAATGCAGTGTGCCCTATATATAAAACTAATTTTAATATGGGCCATTCTTTGAAAGTGCGCCATATACGTGGATGTTAGTACACATAGTAGATACACGTGACTCTCTGATCTCGCCGCCAGGTGGTCACGTAGTTCATTGCGGCCCAGATAGTTCCAAGCACAAGCAGCCCTGTAGTATTTCTAAGCGACTGTCAGCAACAATTGTGACATTTCATGGTAAACATTGATTAAATCATGTCCAAGTACTTTTTGGGATAGCATTGCATTACAATGTATACGTAAATGTGAGTTTCACATTTGAAAGTGAGGTGAAAAGTGAAAACAATCTCAATTGTTATGTAGAAGGGGAATTTCCATTATCTGTGTAGCATTACCATGGAAGCTTGACTTTAACATTGAAGCGAATGAAGATGCAAGATTTTTTTTCCACAAATAAATGATTGCCTCTGCAAATAACATCTAGATTCCCACAATTTAGTTACCTGTGGTGTGGCAGTGAGTGAAAAGGAGAATAGCAGCAGCCCGATTTACCAGCCCAATTCTTTGACTTGTCATAATGTCACGTAGTGTGGGGGTGAAGGAGGGAGTGTAGCCAATCGCAGGGAAACCAGGACATTCATGGTATACTTAAAGAGTTTTAATTAAAGAGACCAAAAGCAAAGTGCAAACATTTCAGTTGAGATTCTCATTTTCTGAACGGCTTTATCCTCTCTCAGGTCGCGGTGGCCAGTCGATCGCAGGGCACAAGGAGACGGACAACCATCCACACTTAAACCCAAACCTAGGGGGCAATTTAGAGTGTCCAATCAGGCTACCATGCATGTTTTTTGGAATGTGGGAGGAAACTGGAGTACCAGGAGGAAACCCACGCAGGCCCGGGGAGAACATGCAAACTTCACACAGATGGACGTGACCTGGAGTTGAACCCAGGACCCCAGAGCTGTGAGGCCGACACACTAACCACTCTCTCCACTGGGCCGCCAAGCCGACAATCCAAAATGACAAAAATGAACCAAAAGTTGTAGAAAGACGCAAGAAGCGTTAGATGTTTTGGGTTTCAAAAGCTGTCTTTTATTTATCCTAATAGTCCCCATTACACATCTGCTATCTCCTGTACTGTAACCTCTCCTAGCTCCTCAACTTGAGGGTAGCTGAATTCTTCTTCCAAGGCATCAACCTCAGTCAGGATTCATGCATGGGAATCTATTGAAGTACCTTACACTTGTGAAGGAACTGTTTTTGATGATGCTGAGATCAGCTACCTCAGTATGTTTGAGCAATTCGTCCTTCATTGGAATTTTTCTTTTACATATTTCACTGCAGTTTTATAAAACTTTCTCACACGTGCAGATGGCAGTCACTTTTTTTCAGGCATTTATTCTTCCATCTACGAACTTTCTCACCAATACAAAGTCCTTCATCATTTTTCGCAAATGGAATACTAATCTTCTCATAATCCACTTTCTCTTCCAACAAGTCTTTGTCACGCAAATCAAGTTTTCATGTTGCAATACTTACAGTACGCAAAGAATTCTCCTTCAGTTGATGGTGCCAAACACAGATATATAATACTTTGGATAGTGGATGACAATGATCAATAGCACTCAGCGTCACGTTATGCTTCACCCCCCAACCAAAAAAATAATAAATCAACCATTTTCATCTCCGCTACGCTTACGTTGTGTTGCGCCAAACACGGATATAAAATACTGTATTCCGCCTTGAACTTTTGCAGGCTGCATTTCCTTGTTTTTTTTTCCATGTCAAAATATCAGTATCACAGTTCTCTTGTATTCGCATGGAAACCAATGTTACGGTACGTCTATGCTGCTTCAAAAATCTATCGAAACTACATCTACGTGCTCTAAATGGAGGTCATATCCATTTAGTTTAGGTCAAGTGGATGTAGTTTCGATTTGTGCCATCTTCAATTGGCGAATTTTATCTAAAAAAGTTATTAAAAGCATTAGTAACGTTTCTTAACACCGATTGCGTCAGACATTGCTTGATTTTTTTATTTTTGTAGTTTTCATAGAAAATGTGGATTTCATAATTTGCTATAAGCTGGGGTAGTAAACTATGGACGATTCGTAGTATTTTGTAACTTACTGTATCGGCATTTGCTTGCGTCATGACGTCGCGGCGTACGCAACGGCGCCATGTTGTCGTGACGTCACCGTGTCACGGCGCTGTCAAATTGCAGTTCTTTAACAATAAATTGCCATTGCAGTTTGTCATCTACAATAAAAAAAATCACATCAATATAATTTTTACCAATGGTTATACATAAATAAAAATATTTTGCAAAGTCCATTGATTGCCTATTGTTGGATTTATTATGGAATGTTCTATATGTGTTGTAAGCATTTTTAGTAAGTAATAAGGCTATAAATTAATTCATGGGACCATGGACATTTTTTCCTCCCCATCGTCTCCTCAAGGCCCCACAGCTCGAGGACACATTGTTTTCGGGACGCTTTTCGGCAAAACACAACGGGACTGTTTTGACGGGACTCCGGCAGCAGATGGTGATAATCGCATTATTGTTTGAAAATACGGCTGCTTGTTTACATTATAATACTGCTTGGTTTACTTTAGAATGCTTTGTTTATCTTATAATGAAAATATTATGCAATTCCTCACACCGTTGTTTGGGTGCCATTTCAAACTTTATGCTTACTTCTGCAATTCAGCAATTCTTACACCGTTGTTTTTCTAAACATCTAGGGTGTTATTGTACTGTCTAAGACAGGGTTGTCCAAACTATTCCACAAAGGGCCGCAGTGGGTGCGGGTTTTCATTCCAACCCATCAAGAGGACACCTTTTCACCAATCTGGTGTCCTACAAGTGCAATCAGTGGATTGCAGTCAGGTGCTTCTTGTTTTCTGCAGAAATCTCATTGGTCAAAGTGCCTGCGCTGGATCGATTGGAACAAAAACCTGCACCCACAGCGGCCCTCGAGGACCGGTTTGGCCACCCCTGGTCTAAGACAACTGTTGTGATTACATAACATGTTTTTCGAGTGTCGCGATTAAATACAATGATTCAGTTACTGCAATTCAGAACGCCTTGGGGACTAAGACGACGTCACAAGGTGCCTCCTTGCAAGTGTAAGCAGTTATGTTGAAAGATGTCTTGCAATTTTAATTAAATATTACTAATAATGATTTAAGGGTATTAATCATTATTCCAACATTTGGTCCTTCGAGTAGCCGGGGTCAGCACACCGATAAGGAATCCAGACGCTGCGGTTCAATATCTGGAGTGACCGTGCACGGCGAGAATCCCTTAAAAGTCAAATTTTTTCTCCAAAATAGACAGGGCGCCGTATAATCCAGTGCGCTTTATATATGGACCAATACTAAAATTGTTATCACGTCTACTATTTTCCCGTAGATAAAGTACTGCGCAGTGACTGCTGGGATATATAGTTCTTAATACACCCAGTTCTTCAATAAAGTTAGTATGATGGCAACCACACTAATTTGGTGCTGGCCGTCATTTCGGTTGTATTTACAAAAGAAATCCTGCCGCTAAATGTTGGCGTCAACAGAGCATTCAAAGCTAGACTGTGAACTATGTATATATATTATATATAATAACTCGGAGCTTGCCGTCATTCCCGGAGGCTTAAGAACTACAACCGCGGGACCCAGTGTTTTGGAAGACTCATTTGGGCAATTGTTTAATTCGGACACCGAAAATGAGGACTTTGATGGATTTGCGGGTGATGATGACGTGAGTAAGTAGTAAAATGTCTAAATAAAGTACAACCGAACTCAGTTTTGCTTCCGTTGCCTTTTTAAAGCGTGTTTTTAGCGTGTGGGTGTTGCGCGCAAGAACTATATTTCCCAGCAGTCACTGCGCACCGGAACCCGAAAATAAGCTGCTTCCGGTAGCCAGCGCTATTGCGTTTCGATGTTCATCCATATATAATATATATGCGTCTAATAAAATGGTGCGTGCTTTGTGTGTCTAAAATACAGAAATAGCACTCGTTACTGACACTGCGGCGTAAAATACGATGCGCCAAATAGGCGTGAAAATAAGGTAGCTCTCTTTAATTAAGAGCCCTTTGAACTCCACAAATTGGTCAACAAATGGCTATTTTGCTCTATTCCCAATTCCAAAGCTTTTACCAAATCAATCTTTGCCAAAACAGATTTTCTATCACCTCGAAAGACATTTCTGATTAAATCCAAATAATAAATCCAAAGAATAAATGCGAAGATAATCGCGGAAACCCTGCATCCCTTGCAGACCATGCTTTGCTCTTATTCTGAAATGTTTAACGGAAGCGCGCTCTTAGCCGCTAACTGTGACCTTCACACTCGCTGCGAAGCAGCATTCTTATCTTTGTTTACAAATTCCAAAACGCTCTTTTTCTTTTTGTGCACAATGCTTTGCCTCTTTTTCCTGCGCACAATTATAACGCTTTTTAGAGAAGACTAAACTAATTCCTCTCCCGATATCCAACTATATCACAATATTTTGCCAAGGCCCCACAGTCAAAATATGCTACAAGCATAACTACAACAAAAAAACAATTTTTGCCCTCAAGTTTGCTTCAGCACCCCCAAGTCCAATTATTGTAATGTCTTCCCGGAAGAAGTCCCAATTTTATTTTTTATTTTATTTTTTAGCCGCTTGTGCGGTCCGCGCGCATATTGAATGACTGCATATAATCTTTTGTTCCTAACACTATCCAATCGGTCGTCCCGCGGTCCTCATATTTCTCCGCATTCCATTCAAATCAGCAGCCGCAGCAAACAGCCACGCTCCCCCGCAGCCGACGCATTATTTGACCAGTCTAGAGTATAAAAAACATTTAATCGGCCGTTTTGCCATATCTTTTCGGTTTTAAACACCATATTACCGCTAGCAAACGGGATCTTTGCTCACAAGCTCAAGTATATATTGAATTCCAATTCACCAAAAATTTAATCTCTGATTTAACCAAATCAAATGCTAGTGTTTCCATTAAATTTAGCTCAACTTCCTCATATTCAAAATCTCAAACTCAAATCATTTTGAGCAGGCATTCCTTATGTTTAGAGACCTGTTAGGTTTATCCTTAGGTATTTCCTAACTCAGCTTTCAATAAAAAAGGCATCTGTAGTCACATCTCCATTTAATTCTTGCAAGAAGAGAATACATCCACCCGCTCGTCCGGTCAAGATTATTCTAACAACTCGAAGTCCGTTTCGCTAATTTATTCATAAGATTTTAACGCCATGCCCCACAGAAGTCTAAACATTCGTAGAGTCTCACAACAATTTTGTACAGTTCTCAAAACAATTGTAGGTCTTGTCGAATCTTCCCAAGAGAGTTTCGATGCGAACCCTCCAGTGAAGAGGTGCTTCCCAAAACAGTCCATGGTTCCCAAGAGCGCTTGTTGTGAGACCATCTTCCGAAGCTGAAAACAGTCCTCAGTTCCCAAGAGCACTTGTTGTGAGCCCTCCGAAGCCGAAAACAGTTCGCAGTTCCCAAGAGCACTTGTTGTGAGACCTCTCCATGCCCAAGGCCATTCCCTGTCCTCTTGATGTGAACCACAGTCCTTACTTTAGCAAGAGATGCATTAAAATGGCTTTTATTAATGCCAATAACTATAACATAAAAGCACAGCGATCAACACACACACACACACACACACACATATATATATATATATATATATATATATATATATATATATATATATATATATATATATATATAGTTTAATATTGTTACACATTTAGGATGAGCATTACTATCCCTGATTAGCAAATATATTGATTAATATTGTAAGCATTTTTGTAATAAGGATTTATATTCCTAAATAAGCATTGCAAGCACATTTATAATAATGATTACTCCAACAAGACCCTTTTGTCCGGGCAATCACGCGATATGTGCCCCAATTTTCCACAAACCCAGCACGCAGCATTTTTTGAAAACTCAATTTCTGTTTAACCTCATCATTTCCAATCTCACTTCTTCCTATCTCTTGGCTAACATCCCCACGCTCTCGCTCCTATCAACCAGCTATTTTTTACAAAACAGCAAGTTTTGCCTTTCCCTGCCTCGCGATCAAAAACAATCATTAGTATCTGTGGAACAAGCCGTCTCGCTTTTATCTCCATTCATATATTATACATATATATTACTTCTATGCATTAGTACGTACATTATCCCGTAGTATCAATATCTTATGCATATTAAGGTGGCCAGCAAAACCATATTTATTTTATCTATAAGTTTAGATGTCTAATCCTAAAAGCGCTCTGATTTTCAACAAATTTCCGATCCTTACACGGCAGACGCATTTTTAGATCGTCGTCTCTAGCCGATTTATTATTTGAGCCACCCATTTTGAAGTGGGTTCGTGTGCAACCTCGTAGTAACTTTTTTCTTTTGTTTCTTCTTAGGCTTTATCAAATCTACACACAACCAAAACAACGTCGACCACGTTTTATAGACCACACTCGTGTCTACCTGCTAGAGACTAGTAAACACAGGGTTTTCAAAATCGCCGTCCCGAGGACGCGAATCTAATTTCTCAAAAAAAGACCCTTACGTGAAATTCCCCTTTCGCGCATTTGGAGCCTACGTCACATCATGCAGACATTTCACGCGGACTCACCAGAGCTGTCTTCAGATGTCTCCCTTTGTTGGAATAGTCTTCAACCGTCTAGAATCCAGGCGCTGCGGCGAATACTCCGGCCCACAAAGGGGTATTCGATGCCGTGCGCACGGTCCTCCCAGATATCGAACCGCAGCGTCCGGATTCCTAATCGGTGTGTTGACCCCGGCTTATCGAAGGACCAAATGATAGGTTTATTATTAATACACTTTAATCAAAACAGGGAGACATCATTAAAATACTCTGGCTACAACTTGCAAGGAAAATCACTCCCAACTCGTCCTCGTCCAGGATGATTCTGAAGAGCACCATCCTCCTCTGTCCATTTAGTCGCTCATAATTCAAAACATCTAAGGTAATCTGATTGAAACAATTGCATAAGCTAACCGAATAACACCATCGAGGTCAAAAACAACTGCAACAATAATCGCATATCAGGTATTCGATTATCGCCATCTGCTCCGGAATCCAAGTCCAAGCAATTTAAGAGTCCTTTGCAGATCTTCATTGCGAACTTGCATCTGGGTAAAGGGTCGAGGTGTATCTCCCAGTAAACAGTCCTTGGAGCTGAGGATACGGTAAGGTGTTACGTCAACAAGCCGGAGCCAGCTGCCCTGGAGAGTGACCTTGAGCTCGCTCGTTGATTACTTAAAATATAGCCCAAATTAAATTATAACTTCATTACCTATAAAATGCTTAATGAACATATAGTAACATCCCAGAATAAACCCAACAGATACTTTCCAGACTTTTACGACACACTGAAGCTACAATTTGAATCCATATTCATCGCGAAAAGAGTCAATTTAGCGTGACGGCTTGTTGTCTGGGGATTGTCGGGAACATCCAATGAACAGGTTGTGCCTGTGTAAAAGAAGAAAAACAATTCCATTCAAATGGAGGTCAATCAGTAGTGTTTGTCACAAAGGCCCCATCATTGAAATTGATTAGGTGCGCAATGGGCCAAATGAATTAATTGGATCTAGAAAAACGCGACGAACAAACTAAATAGAAATAAAAATGCTACCTTCATGTCGAAAGTTACATTTGAAGAAACAAGCATTCAGAAACGTGACCGGACGATTCGCCGAAAGACGTTTCGCCGACGGACCTTTGGCCAACGGACAGTTCGCCTAATGGGCGTTTCGCCGAAACGGGATTCGCACACTCGCCCCGCCCCCAGATCGTGTGTGTACATGTTTTTCAACCTCGGCCTGTTACAGATAACATTCATTTAGGAATAACAAGGGCATGTACTTCCCCCCGCTGGACATATTTCTAAATACAAGTACGTACTACAATGTGCTGCCAATTTTTATATTTTTTATTTTATCCTTGCGTTTAAAGTAGTAGCCATTTGGAGATCACGCAGAACAGTACGTGACAGAAGAAATAGAGAAAATAAAGTATTAGTAACAGTAAGTACTACTGTAATGAAATTGTAAATCCAGAAATCCTACTCCAGAAAACTTACACCAGAAAACGTTGAGATTAATCTTTGAATTAAGGTTCTCAACAAATCATTTTGAATATATATTTCCTAAAATAATGGGAAATTATTTAAAATTAAACTAGAAGTAAAAGCGTGTTCCATGGCATTTTCAGGTATTGTTCTCTAGAATTTCACATAAGTCTTCTAGTGTTGTTTTTTCTCAGTGTCAGACATCAATCCCCAGCTTTGATAAATCAAATTGCGTGTCCAAATGGCTACTACTTTAAACACAAGGATAAAATAAAAAAAATAAAAAAATGGCAGCACATTGTAGTGTAGTACGTACTTGTCTTTAGAAATATGTCCAGCGGGGGGCAGTACATGCCTTTGTTATTCCTAAATGAATGTTATCTGTAACGGGCCGTATATGGCCCGTGGGCCGAGTTTGAAAAACATGTACACACACGATCCGTGGGCGGGGCGAGCGTTTCGGCGAAACATCCGTTCAGCGAACCGTCCGTCAGCCAAACGTCTTTCAGCGAATCGTCCGAGTACCATCGGAAATGACAACACTTCTTACGTTTGCAGGGACTTTATCTGAAAAGATACACGCACCAAAGATAGATTAAAACAACACGAAGAAGCAAACAATACAGACGCTCCCCTACTTACGAACGAGTTAGGTTCCGAGCGATTGTTCATAAGTTGAATTTGTTCGTAAGTTGCTCAGTGCTATATTTTGTATTATAATTTATGTTTAAGGCCTATATAAGTATATTGAAGGTTTATATACGTGCATTTGTATGTTTAAGGCTTGTATAAGTAACACACACTGGTTTGTACTGAAAAAAAACATTTAATAAAATGGAGAGAATACATACAGTACTGTATACATACATTAGAGAGATTTACAAGAAACTGGCCGAAAGAAGCTATCTGACGATTGCAGTTTTCTTTTTTTCATCATAAATGATGCGGTAGCACTGTATGGCATCATTCAATTGATTTAAAAACTTTGTGCAACGTTCAATATTTGGGTCCTGCTGCTCGATCTTTATGTTTATAAATGGTACTGACGGTCGAACGATTTAAGTTGTATTCACGTGCAACGCTCACCACTTTCTGACGCGCATCAAGCTTCGTTATTATTGCCACTCATTTCAAATGAAATGGCTTGCCTCTTCCTTGCACCTCCCTCAATTGTATTCACGTGCAACGCTCACCACTTTCTGACGCGCATCAAGCTTCGTTATTATTGCCACTCATTTCAAATGAAATGGCTTGCCTCTTCCTTGCACCTCCCTCAATAGAAGCCTTTTGCTTTTCACCAACCATATTGAATAATGGATGCACGAGATATTTAATGATACAAATGAAAAAGGTTCTTTGCACACTGGAGATATGTTCACGCACTTCCGCATTGCAACGAACTGGGCAGAGGAAGGTGGATGCTAGGTGAGCTGAGCTCTCACAGCGCCAGGCGTCGGTATTAGCGGCGGAAAGAAGCACTACTTGGAAAAAGGCGCGCAATACAAAATCGAACTTACGAACATTTTTCGACATAAACGCAATTTGCAGACATGTTCGTATGTACCGTTGTTCGTAACTCGAATGTTCGTAAGTAGGGGAGCGTCTGTATCTAAAAATCGTTCTTTGTGGACTTCAGAGCACAAAAAGCTACTAAAACGAGCAAGTTAACAATGAAAAGTTGTTCGATTGAGATCGAGCGTCGAAGATCGCTTGTCACATCAACGCGCCAAAACATTTGAATTCTCATTTCCTGTTCCGGTCTTTTACTACACCTGACCGGAAATACGTCACGCACCACGAGATCCTGTGACCCGTAAGCCATCCTGACGTTTTGCTAATGCGCATGCGCCAATTCTGCTAAACATCTCTATGAACCAGGGGCGTCAATAGGTCCCGAGGACAAGGGAAACTTAGCCTGCCCTGGAGGAGTTATTATTTTACTCGTGTCTTCGATTTAAGTGTTTTATGAACGGGAAAAAAAACTTTACTCCACACAATCTATTTGCTTTAAACAAAAAGAACATTCCTATACTTTGGTTTTTTTTAATGGTGAAAAAAAGCCTATTTTTGGGACTACAAAACTATCTTCATTTTTTTTTTTTCTATGAGCCTTACTGTCAGATATGCTTTAGACATTCAAAAAAAGTCGAACACAAGGAAGCACACCAAGGCAGCAATAATGAGATTTTTAACGGTTCTGCAGAAGGAGGAAAAAGCACGTCCAGAGACAAATGGACCCGCAAGGTAGCTCCATTGTCTACGCGGGGACGAGGAGCACGAGGGGGGCAGGCAGAGCCTGCTTCCCTCGCGTGCTCCTCCCTTGGTCTCCTCTTGCTAAATCCCGCCCGTACTTCCGCGTTGGCGGGATTTATTGACAACAAGATCACGTGACACAAAAGTAGGCGGAAATTCTTCACAGATTACTTCGAACTGGAATTTAAACCGACCAGGAGGCGTAAAAACCTCGTGTAGTTGAGGGAGAATTCCTCCCTTGACCTCCCGCTTGGAACGATCGCCTCATGGCCTGGTCTCTCAGGATAGGAAATACATATTAATCAGTGTCAGACAGTAGCACAACATCAGGGTCAGATTGGGATATGGATTGTTGCATATGGATACGAGTCAGCATTAGCTGGGTTTCAACAAGCATGGTACGTTCGACTGTGGCATTAATGGTACATTTGAACAAAGCTGAGAAGCAGGGTAAACAACAGGTTAGGATAACAAGCATGAGAGCAATAACCGTTACGAACGGTACTAGGGCTTTCAAAAGAGTCTGTGTCCATGAGCCCGAGAGGAACCAGTCAAGCCATCCTTGTTGTGGAACCGGATCTTTGGTCATAGCGTTCTGTATGTTCTTCATAGTTTGTAGGGCATCATGGACTGAGTAGGATGGGTTAACAGGGATGAAGGTGCAGCATGAGTCTCCTACCATGGCACACACCCCTCCCTGCTGGGCGGTTATTTGGGCTTCCGGGCCTTGTTGTAGTCGGACTGATGTGTTGACGTAGGCCTGGAATCTGTAGTCAATGGCCTCCAGACGTAGTGTTCCTTGCTGTTCCTACCCAGGGGAACAGAGCTATCAGGATTTGGGAGGAGATTGACCAGTGTTTGTGTTTGAGGGGGACATCCGAGCTCCACACTGGATCATGGTCGTAAGCTCCAACACTCGTTCATCAGCTTTGACGGTGGTGGCCAACTTGGTGAAGTTAGCGGTCAAAATCGCACGGTGAGGTCCTGTCCCAACGTGGAGATGACCAGCACTTTCTTTTAATCACCTTGACGAGTACCAGGTCGCCTGGGGACAGGATCTCTTGTGTGGGAGAGAGAAGATGTCGGCAGATCACTTGCATTTATCACAGTTCTTTTTTGGAACATTTTGCATAACCACTGAGTGAGGGGATCTGTTTCTCCTTTCTCTTCTACCACCAGATCTTTTTCCCACATTGATAAGTGGAAGGGTCTGCCGTTCACTTCCTCAAATGGTGTGCATCCCTGTGCAGTCGGAATGATCCTCATGTATGTTTCTACCAGGCTCAGGCATTCTGGCCATGGTTTTCCTGTGTCTTCCATGTTTTTTCTGAGTCTGAGTTTTACTGTTCCATTGGTTCTTTCAACGAGTCCAGCACTTTGGGGCGGCAGGCGCAATGATACCTCAGGTCGATTACAAGATGCCGTCCCATAGCTTGGATCACGCGGCTTACGAAGCGAGCACCACCATCACTCCAAATGACTCGTGGTTTTCCATGGCTTGGAATGATCCTTTTGCATATGGCTTTTGCGACTGCCATGGTGGCAGCTTTCTTTGATGGGCATATCTCAACCCACTTGGTGTGTCAATAATCACAAGACAGTACTTGTATGTGCCACTTTGGTTCAGTTCGATGAAATCCATGTTCAGAACCTCAAAGGGATATGTTCCTGTTTGCCTTGTTCCGCGCTTGGGTCGTTCATTGCCTTGAGAGTTGTGTCTACAGCAGGTGAGACAGTTTCTGCAAAAAATTTAAAGTAGGTTTGGAGATCTCTAGGAACATGCATTGTTTGTTGTACTATACTCATCATCCCTCCTGTTGAGACATGGCTTCTCCCATGGCTCAATTTGGCAATTACTTCAAACAATGATCGTGGGACGCATGGCTTGTTTGCATAGAGGCCGTTCTTGTGTTGAGTGGCTCCTTCTGTTTCCCAATGTAGTTTTTCTTTTTCTGGTCGTTTATTTTGCATTTCTCTTAGGATTTGGGCAGGGATTGGGCTGTGTCTTTCCACCGTGGAGATTGCCCTCTAGATGTTTGCAGAGTTTGCGTCTTCTTTGGCTGCTTCATCTGCTTGCTTGTTCCCCAATGAGATGGGGTCTTGTCCAGTCGTGTGTGCTGTACATTCGCAGATAGCCAGCTTCATTGGTAGCTGTACCGCTTTCAGGAGTTCTGTGAGAAGCTCTGCGTGTTTGACTGGGATCCAATGGACGTTTTCATTCCTCGTTATTATTATTATTTTAACCCTTTGTAAGAAGGTTTAGTCTCAATTGAAACACTTTCACATTTTTTGCATATGTAGACAATAAAACCAATATAAAAGAGTTCCCCATGGTTTATGGCGTTGCTCGCTGAGCCATAATCTTTCCAATCAATATTGGAGTGGTTGTCATTTCATTTTATTACGTCAGAAAGTTGTTCTCACCTGTCTCCTCAAACGTTTCAACTGAGAGGACCTCCTTACAGTGAAAAAGGTTGATCCACATCCCCCTCTCGGCTATTTTCATGTCTGCTGGTTGGTCAGCAACACTTGGTATGGACGGTCCCACTTAGGATCGTGCTAGTGCTTCTTCTTTATGCTGTAGGTTGAGCACCCACACTCCTGGCACCACCGTTGGTCCGTTTCCTGTTGAGAACCAGTCTCCTTCTGCTAACCCAAATTCAATGCATTTCCTTTAAGATTTTTTTTTCTGTGCCCCCAAATTCCCCATTTTGCAGAGCAGATTATTTGTTCCTCTATGTCAAGTTTGACATTTGGAGT
Organism: Stigmatopora argus; assembly: GCF_051989625.1. Taxonomy (NCBI): domain Eukaryota; kingdom Metazoa; phylum Chordata; class Actinopteri; order Syngnathiformes; family Syngnathidae; genus Stigmatopora; species Stigmatopora argus. The sequence goes on from NC_135406.1 coordinate 9,444,795, forward strand.
ACTGCTGCTGCATTTTCATCAAAAACTTCATTTGACGAAATATTTTTTCCATAATTTGTCGCCGCCATCCCTGAAAAGGGCTTATTGGCGATTTAATAAATCGATTTCAAATTTGCAAATCCCTTGCCGCATCCCTGAAAAGGGGCTTATTGGCAATTTCAGAAATCAATTCCAAATTTCTAAATCCTTTTCCACCTTGATATCTAACCGATTGATTATATCTTGGTGGCCAGCCAATCAAAAACACAAAAAGACAGACAATTATTTTATCTAAACCAGCCAGGTACACTTTACCTAATAATTTGGAAGAATGCCATTTTTGCATTGTCATTTTCTTGTTTGATATCATTAACAACCAAATAATTCTTAATACTTAAGGTCTAATTCGAAAATCACCCCTGTATTGCTAACCACCCAAGGATAGCTAAATTTACTGGCTGAATTCCTATTGAATTACTATTGACTCATCTCACCCCCACCAAGGAGACGATGTTTACTTAAGATAAGAGCCATTTTCTGCAGCATCACTCTACACACAAAATATTTTAACTTTACTCTACTTTCCTCAATTCAACTCTGCACACCTTCAGCTGCTTTTCGCACACTTTCTTTTCTATTCACTTACAAAACTATTTTCTTCAACAATTCCCTTTCTACATTCATCAAACCTTCCATATCTTTCAAATTGGGACAGAAACCATGCCTCTCTACTCATCGCGGCAGACACAGGCAACCCCCCACACTACGCATCCGCACATACCCCACATCTGGCAACCCTCCGGTCTCCATTCTGCAGTCTGGCAACAAACCTATCTCCCTTGTCGCTTTCGGACCCATATTAATCACTTACTTTATAGATTAAACAGTCACCCAATATCTCTGAACACACCAAGATCAGATAAGTCCCTGACTTTATCTCTTAGCGGAGTCCCTGACTCTAGTCATGATCTACCTATGTCGGTCTAGACTACAAACATTCATGTTCTACCTACAACAGTCCAGACCCCGAACATTCATGTTCTACCTATGTCGGTCCAGACCACGAACAGTTACGTTCTACCTACGTCGGTCCAGACCTCGAACATTCATGTTCTACCTACGTCGGTCCAGACCACGAACATTCATGTTCTACCTACGTCAGTCTAGACCTCGAACATTCACTACCGCAGTGATAATACAGATTCAAATTATCACACTTCACGGAGACAAAAATCAAAGGGTGAACTCACGATTTTTCTCGTTCCGAACCTGCCCTAGTTCGGGGGACCCGTCACCAGATTACCGGAGCGGCGAGGGAACGTCCATCGGGCTGACCCTTTCAATGGAGGATGCTGTCAACAGTCTTTATTTTACCATTCGTAGCGGTCCGTCATCGCTCTGGCAATTACTGGCGTGTTGGGTCTCGGGCTTTGGCACCAAAGAATGATAGATCTGAAAAACCACTTAAGGAGCAGGTTAAGAAAGAGTGAGACCAATTTAAAGGAAATAAGTTTGTTACCGGACTGCAGAAATGGGGAGAGCTCAAACAGCTCAGGGCTGGCCCTCTCCTTGCAAGTAAAACTAACTCAATTCTCTGTGTTTTCCTTCTTTCAGATTAGCGATACAAATGTTTGGTGTTTAGACCTAACATTTACATGGTCCTTTGAGCCGGATCCCAAGATACCTGACGATCCCAGCGGGTGAGCAAGATCCAGAAAAATCTGTGGCCACAGCATAAAGATCCTTTTCCAGGACTGTTTCTTCCTTACGGGCTGGGGTCCGAAGGTTGAAGGGAAACCAAGGACACAGAGAATCGTGAGTAAAAATCATTTAAAAAAGGAATGAATGACGAACGAAGTAAAATAGAGAAATAAAAACCCTGACAATCCTAGGCACTATCAGGTAAAATCAAACAACAAAATTCCATAGGAGGGCAGACACCCTTAGTTGAAAAAGATTAATTAAATTCTGTAAAGGATGTGAGAGGGAAAAATGGCCGAGCCCAGAAACAAAGAAAAAAATGGCGGCGAGCCAACTGAAGTTAAAACTGCCTTTCTTCCCCAGCTCACTTTCCACTAACCCAGGAAGAAGATATATATATATATATATTAGGCCAGTTAAGAAACAGTGCCCCCCCTGTTCAGCCCACTCCTCGTGCCAGGCTCCACTCGCAAGCCAGGAGCACGAGGGGGGGGGGGGGCTGGAATGCAAGATATCTCACATTCCACACGATGAAGCAAGGAGGAGCAGAGAGAGTAATAGAAAGATGAGAAGAGAGTAAGAGACAGAAAATTGACAATATAACATATTAGTGACAAATTATGGGTCCTCTAATAAACACTGAAATGTATCATTAGGAAATTATTAGGAAATTTGCTAAGTAGAAGGTTAGTTTCTCTAAATTTTAATTGTGGAAAGAGTGAGCTACAAAAAATGGCTCTTATATTAAATAAACACAAGCTTGTGGCAGAATAGCAATTCAACAAGTGCAATTTAGCTATTTTAGCAAAAAGAGAGTGATTTGCAATGTAGACTTAAGTATTAAGAATTATCCAAAGTATTAGGTAAATTGTACCTGACAAGTTTAGATAAAATAATTAATTTAGGATAGGCATAATTTCCCTGAGATGCAATAAACATCAAGAGATGTCGTCAGTGCACGGATGATATTTCATTGTTTTGCCCATCAACAGATGAAATATGCTTTAGCGTGAGTCATATTAATAATGATTAGAATATTACGGATCGCCTAAGAATCAATAAAATTGATGTCAACCAAACAACGTTAACCTATTTCTTTTGAGACAGCAAAAGGTGGTTAGCTGCCAAGAAGCCCCAGACTGGGGATGGCGCTCTTCACCAGTGATAAAAAAAAAATTGCAGACCACTGATGTCTGAAAATGAGTGTGAGCGTGAATGGTTGTTTGTCCCTTTAGATATATCAATCAGATATCAAGGTGGAAAATGATTTAGAAATTTGAAATCAATTTTTGATGAAAATTATGGAAAATTGTTTAGTCCAATGAAATTTTTGGTGAAAAAAGCAGCAGTACTCCAAACGTGAAACTTGAAGTGGAGAAACAAATCTGCTAAGCGAAATTTAGGAGCACTGAGAAAAACAAAAAACAAAGACAATGCATGATACAAAATTCCAAAGTACTATGGATTTATAGTGATAATGGCATCCAAATTGTGTTCACAGAATAATTGACTGAATTGAAAAAAGGTTCCATATTTCGTTATGAAATCATTGCGCCTACATAACGAGGTCAACCAGACAACAAAATATGGACATCCTATTTAGTAGACATACCAAACGCCATTATTCACTACACGATTGGAACTGGATGATGAGGCTAATCTGGCTATCTGCATAAAAGAAAAAACTTTAAAGGAACGCATTGAATTTGGGTTAGCAGAAGGAGACTGTGCTTCCCAACAGAAACCAGACTGGACCAACGGCGGTCCCGGGAGCCTGGGTGCTCAACACAAGTGTTCCTGACCAACCAGCAGACATGAAAATAGCCCTCGGCGGAATCGGTTTGACACGTGGTTTAGAGAGTCCAATGGACTGCGGAAGCCCGAGGTCGATTCAGGGAACGCTCTCCAACACTCTGTATCTCAGCCAATTGGGTTCATGTAGGTGACAAGAATCAAACTTGACTGCAAAACAACTCATTGGCTTACAAGAAAACAGTTTTCAAACCGACTTCAAACCGGCCTTCAGATCTTCAGTCTAACGCTCTCCCAACTGAGCTACTTCGGCTGATTGATAACTACAAATCCAACTTGGACTGCAAATTGACTCATGGCTTACTAGTAAAATATTCCAATTGGAGCATTAACTGATATTGTTCTGGTTTAGAGAGTTCAAGGGACTGCCGAAGCCCGAGTTTGATTCAGGGAACGCTCTCCAACACTATATCTGAGCCAATTTGGGTCATGTTGGTGACAAGAAACATACTTGACTGCAAAACAACTCGTGGCTTACAAGGAAACCGTTTTCAAACTGACTGCCAGCTGATTTAGGCTATGTTTGCAAAGTGCAATGTGCCGCCGAAGGCCGGGGTTGAACCAGGGACCTTTCAATCTTCAGTCTTACACTCTCCCCACTGAGGTCATGTGGGTAGCAAGAATCAAACTTGACTGCAAAACAACTCATGGCTTACAAGGAAACAGTTTTCAAAATAACTACCAACTTGGACTGCAAATTGACTCATGGCTTACAAGTACAATATTCCAATTGGAGCATTAACTGATATTGGTTTGGTTTAGAGCAGGGGTGTCAAACCGGTCCTCAAAGGGCCGCAGGTTTTCATTTCAACTCAACAAGAGGATACCTTTTGCAAGTGAAATCAGTTACCGTATTTTCTCGATTATAACACGCAGATTTTTGCTATATAATTAATTCCAATAGATGGGGTGCGTGTTATAATCAATAACTAAAATAAATTACAAATTTTAGATCGAAAAAAGCATTGTCAAACTCACTTTGACGCACAGACATTGTGCAATTTCCAACTTTGAATTCAAAATACACGCATATTAAAGATCGTCAAGCCTCACAAACATCACAATCCTGCATTAATAAGCTGGAAAGTAGAATGGCGATAGAGACAAATGGTCAACGCCAATATTTTTCCTGTAACAGCATAAAAACACCATGAACTTACCGTCAGTAGTGCAAAATGGAAGCGTCCATTTTGTATTGCATTCCAGCTCGCTGATTGGCTGATTTTCGGAGCCTGCCGCGCTCGGTACGATTATAATTTTCGGTTTTACGTCATCTCGTAAAGCCGATCGAAAATCGGAAAGCCGAGACCACCACTGCCCCCCTCTAGCCTCGTACTCGTCTCAGTTCACCCTCTCTCAGTTCAGTTTTGGACATTGTACAAGCAACATGGCATCAAAACGAGCAAGTTATACCGCAGCGTTCAAAAGAAAAGTCATCAAAGTGGCAGAGGAATTGGGCAACAGAGAAGCTGGAAGAAAATTCGATATTAGTGAAGCTAACATCCGTGGTTGGAGGAAGAAGAAAGACTCATTATTGAAAGAAAAAGCAACAGCAAAAGCATCAGGACGTGGAAGAAAAGCAATGTTCCCAGAGTTAGAGAAAGAACTTCTTAAAACGATTGCTGAGAGAAGAGCTGCAGGGTGTGCCATCAACACAGTCGAGCTGCGTATCTTCGCCCTGAAAATCATGAAAAAAACCAACAAGGATTCCGGCTTCAAATTGTCTGCATGTTGGTGCTATAAGTTTATGCAACGGCACGACCTATCTGTAAGAAAGAGAACGTCAATTGCCCAAAGGAACCCTTCATCTATTGTCCTAAAAATCAATACCCGTCACCAAACCCCCTCCATATAACCTTTCATCTATTGTCCTAAAATTCAAACGCATAACTCCACCCTTCATCAGTATTGTCCTTTAATACCATACCCATCACCCAATTCCTATCAATCAGTATATTTAGCACCCGACTTACTTTCTATCCCCTACTACTAAAAAAGGTAAGATTTCTGATTTTCGTCAGCGGGAAATTTTAGGTGCGCACTATATTCGATTACTGCGTTTTTCCAGATGTTTTTGGCCCAAAATTACCTGCGTGTTATTTTCGAGTGCGCGTTAAAATCGAGAAAATACGGTAATTAAAGTCACGTGCTACTTATTTTAGAAGTTACCTGATTGGTTAAAATGTCGGCACTGGATCGGTTGGAACAAAGACCAGGACCCACTGCGGCCTTCGGCGGAATCGGTTTGACACGTGGTTTAGAGAGTCCAATGGACTGCGGAAGCCCGAGGTCGATTCAGGGAACGCTCTCCAACACTCTATCTGAGCCAATTTGGGTCATGTGGGTGACAAGAATCAAACTTGACTGCAAAACAACTCGTGGCTTACAAGGAAACAGTTTTCAAACTGAATACAAGCTGATTTAGCCTATGTTTGCAAAGTGCAATGTGCCGCCGAAGCCCGGGGTTGAACCAGGGACCTTTCAATCTTCAGTCTAACACTCTCTCCACTGAGGTCATGTGGGTGACAAGAATCAAACTTGACTGCAAAACAACTCATGGCTTACAAGGAAACAGTTTTCAAACTAACCGCCAGCTGATTTAGCCTGGGTTTGCAAAGTCCAATGTGCTGCCAAAGCCCGGGGCTGAACCAGGAACCTTAAGATCTTCAGTCTAACACTCTCCCTACTGAGCTACTTCGGCTGATTGATACCAACAAATCCAACTTGGACTGCAAATTGACTCATGGCTTACTAGTAAAATATTCCAATTGGAGCATTAACTGATATTGGTCTGGTTTAGAGAGTTCAAAGGACTGCCGAAGCCCGAGTTTGATTCAGGGAACGCTCTCCAACACTCTATCTGAGCCAATTTGGGTCATGTTGGTGACAAGAAACAAACTTGACTGCAAAACAACTCGTGGCTTACAAGAAAACAATTTTCAAACTGACTCCCAGCTGATTTAGGCTGAATTTGCAAAGTGCAATGTGCCGCTGAAGGCCGGGGTTGAACCAGGGACCTTTAGATCTTCAGTCTAACACTCCCCCTACTGAGCTACTTCAGCTGATTGATAACAACAACCAACTTGGACTACAAATTGACTCATGGCTTACTAGTACAATATTCCAATTGGAGCATTAACTGATATTGGTTTGGTTTAGAGAGTCTAATGGACTGCCAAAGCCCGAGGTCGATGCAGGGAACGCTCTCCAACACTCCATCTGAGCCAATTCGGCCCATGTAGGGGACTAGATTCAAACTTGACTGCAAAATGACTCATGGCTTACAAGAAAACCAATTTTAAACTGACTGCCATCTGAATTAGATTGGGTTTCCAAAGTCCAATGTGCTGCTGAAGCCCAGGGTCAAGCCAGGGACCTTTAGATCTTCAGTCTTACACTCTCGCAACTGAACTACAATGGCTATTTGACAGGATCAACAACCAACTTGGACTGCAAATTGACTCATGGCTTATTAGTACACTATTCAAATGAGAATATTAACTGATATTGGTTTGATTTACAGAGTCCAATGGACTGCCGAAGTCAAGGGTTGATTGAGTTAACTTTAGATTTACAATGCAAATCACTCCCATCTGAGATACCAGCTAACCTGGGCAGCAAATTGACCCTTGGCTTACAAGTAATCAGATTCGGTTTAATGCTCTCCCAACTGAGCTTCTTCGGCTTTTGTAAGTGAACCATACCCAACAAGGTCTGCAAAGTGACTCATTGCTTGCTATTAAATTTTTCCAAACAGATTATGAAATGGTTTTGGTTGAGTTTACAGAGTCCAATGGACTGCCAAAGGTTGGGGTTTAATCAGGGACCTGTAGATCAGGGGTGGCAAAGTCCAGTCTTCGAGAACCCCTATCCAGTCTGTTTACCATATATCCCTCCTCTACCACACCTGAATCAAATGATCAACTCATCAGCAAGCTATCCAGAAGCTTGATCCAGATCCAGATTATTTGATTCAGGTCTGTTGGTGGATGGAGATATGGAAAACAGACCGGATAAGGGCTCTCGAGAACCCAACTTGGCCACCCTTGCTGTAGATCTTCAGGCTAGTACTGTCCCATCTGAGTTGCTTTGACTCACATAGGTGAACAAAAAACAACCTAGACTGCATATTGACTCACTGATTACAAGTATATTGATCACAAATTGAGTTGTAGCTGATTTTGGTCGCTTTGATATAGTCCAACTGACTGCCAAAGCCTAAGGTTGAACCAGGGTTCTTTAGATCTTCAGTCAAATGTTCTCTCACCAAAGATACTTCCGCTCCAGTCGGTCATTAAAAATTAACATGGACTGTATATTGACTCATGGGTCCCTAGTAAACTGAACTCAAATAGAATATTAGCTGATTACATACAGGCCAAGAGACTGCTGAAGCCCAGGGTTAAATCAGGGGAGTTTAGATCTTAGGTTCAATGCTTTCCCATCTGAGCTATTTCAGGTCACAGAATTGCCACAAAAACACCCTGAACTGCAGATTGACTATTGGTTAATTTATACTGTAAGAGCTCAAGTGGTTCCTTTTTGTTGCAAGTATTTTTCAATCCTGTTTGTGTTTCATTCATTAATTTACTTCTTTGTCAACTGATAGGAAATCGGTTCCTTTATCAGAATACAGTGGTATCTCGACATACGAGTAAAATTTCGAGCAAATAATTATCTCTAGATACGAGATACATTTTGAGATGCGAGAGAGCCAGGTGGCCAAGACATGAGGCTGTTTATCATTGTATCACACTAGTCTTTTTTGCCGCATCTCTTTCGTGTATAACAGATATCTACGAACACTGGGTGGAGCGTTGCATTTTCGCATGTTTTCCCCCGTGAGTCAATGCATGATACAAAGTGAACAACAATGGATCCAAAGCAAACCATGACCGGACGCTTCGTCGACGGACGTTTGGTCGACGGAAACTTGGTCCCCAGACGTTTCGTCGAAAGGACGTTTGCTCGCCGGATTCACTCGCTCTCAAAATTATAATCATGAGAGAGAGAGAGTTTACTGTTGAAAGCGATCAACCAGGTAATCTCTCGCTCTAAAAATTATAATCATGAGAGAACTGTCCGTCGACCAAACGTCGGTTCGACCAAATGTCCAGGGACCAAGTGTCCGTCGACCAAACGTCCGTCGACCAAACGTCCGGGTACCAGTTGCTTGTTGGTGCCTTGCAGGAGTCTTGGAGTTGTGGAAGCTGGAACTCAGGACGATAATCGGGACTGCAAAAGAATGAGTCCATCTGGAAAGTGCAGATATAGTCCGTCTGGGCTGCATTTGATGACAGATGATGATAAGAAGGTCCCGGCCCATCAAGTTGACAGGGCACTTCGGAACATCGATTAAGGAATGAGTGAGAGTCAGTGAGTCACACTTAGTGGCTACCCGGGAAGTTAAAGGCAGGATGAACACTTCACCCTTGAATCCTCGTGGTTGTATAAGTTCACCAATAGACATTCCCAAATGCATGCACAAATAAAGAGACAAGACAATCCTCTGTGAAATTCTTGCAAGAGAGAATCGAACCAACTCGTCTCTGTCCAGGTTCATTCTCATGTTACACGCATCTTTTCCATGTTTATTAGCTTCAAGGACCCTAGTTACAATGGACGTCTCAGCTCTCAAGGGAGGGGTGTGAAAATAGGAGTGAGAAGTCAATAGTAAAAGACCCTAGTTACAATAGAAGGTTTAGCTCTCAAAACAAATGAAGGTCATTGTTAGGTTTATCCAATTGTATGTTTATCCTTAGGTTTTTCCAATTCAGCTTTCAATAAAAAAGGCATCTGTAGTCACATCACATTTAATTCTTGCAAGAAGAGAATACATCCGGACCGCTCGGCCGACCAAGATTATTCTAACGAGTGGCATTATGTCCTGCCCATTTAAGGCCTCAAACCAAAACAATTACAAGGTTATCGACTCGATCCAATTGCGTAAGCAAGAAACAAAACAATTCTATAATCAAGCAAACCTAGCGTCAAACTAGCGTCACAAATTAAAACAATATGCTTGATAGCCATCCGCTGACCCAACAACAATTTAAGCGTCCTTCACAGATCTTCATTGCGAACTTGCATCTGGGGAAAGGGTTGAGGCGTATCTTCCAGTAATCAGTCCTCGGAGCAAGGACTCAGTGTATTGTTTTATGTCTTTGCGAACTCGTATCTCTCGCTGGACCCAGCTGTCCTGGAGAGCGACCTTGGCGTAAGCGTTTGTCTTCGTTGAAAGCGATCAACACATATATATATATATATTGTTTAATATAGTTACACATTTAGGATGAGCATTACTATTCCTAATAAGCAAATATATTGATTAATATAGTAAGCATGTATATTATAAGGCTTTATATTCATTGCAAACACATTTATAATAATGATTACTCCAACATTCCCCCCTATATTATAAATTTGCACATGATCCCCTTAATAAAACTTCCTTTCAGCTTTATTCCATTAATTCCAAATGAACATATAGTAACATCCCAGAATGAACCCAACATTCCCCCTTTTTTTAATTATATGTTCGTTATTTATTTTATGGCAAATCCAAGAAGAGAGGGATATCTCCGTTGGCTGTTTTAATTTTACCTGCTTAGGCCCTACTCGTTTGGCAGGTCTGAAAAGCAGAAGACAAGATCATTTTCGTCCAATCCATCCTCAGAATTACCATGCTCCTGGAATTCACTGTTAGTGTCAGCACGTTTCATCAGTAGGGGATATAATTCATGCAATTTGGAATTTGTAGGGGCAATCGCAGTGGTCATAAGTCGGCTTATCAAAGATCTTAAGCAGGGAATAATACAACACCCACATATGTCAAAATCGTAGCAAAAAAGGGCTACGGAAAATGCAACAGATTGGGCCAAATCCAAAGGGCTTATGCCACCAGCTCCAGGCGGATTCTCTGACTCCAGAATGCTTCTTCATATTGCGGTTGAGGGTCTGCAGGCCACTAATGGCTTGGGTGAGGGACCCACCGGGTGACGTGTTGTTCGGTATGAAGGTGCAACATTGATCTCCAAACATTGCACACACGCCCCCTTGCTCCGCAAGCAGCATATCAACTGCTATGCGATCCTGGAACGCCATAAGACTGGTGGCTGCCAATTGTTCCTTTATCGCCACAAATCCCTGTTTTCCCTAATTGTAAACCCTAATTTCCAAGTTTTTGGACATTGTAATGCAGGTAATTTATCCGATCAACATTTTTGTTTGGAGTAATTAAAAGAAAAATATACTCCCAACCTGCTGCGATCTGATTAGCCAACTTATACTCATCTGGTACGCCCCGTGGATGCCAATCGCATCAATGTATGTCGGATCACCCTCTCCATGCCGATCGACGCCGTCGCGAGGGGCCCGCCATCATACCGGATTTCTGTGCAGCCAATTGTATCTCCTCTACTGTAGATGGAAAAACAGACACTGGTAACAGCAGTGAGACCAAGGCACAAAGTCCTGCTGTCATTTTGGCAGGAGTCGTATAATTTGTTTTGACCCCACCACCACCATAGGTCAGAACGTGGTACCAGGGTGTAGTCGGTTTTAGGACGTGGGCACACCACGTCTCATTTATCGCCTCCAGCTTCAGACCATGCCCTGTAAGGTTTTAAGCAGGTAAAATGATTTAAAAGCTTACATTTTCATTTGTCATTATCTCCATTACACAATCAGGAGTAATTTGCGCGGGTACTGCTCGTAAGAGAGGGCGGGGCACAATACATGTTATCCAGGTTTGATTTATAGTATTAGCTGCATTTTCCATCAACACTAACCAATTTTTTTTCTTTTCTTACCGCCTCCCGTTTGGGAACTCCCCGTTACAGAAATGAATTCTCTGGTCATCTCAGATTTTAATTTTACTATGGCGGATCCGGGTGTTTCCATCTCTGACGACCTTCCTACCGTCTCCATAGACATGGTTCTCCACCTGCCCATGGACTTAGGAAAAACGTCAGACAAGGATCCACAAGTTAATTTGTCAGTCTGAATAATGATTTGTATTGTCCCCACCGTATGGTTTAATTTTATCGAAGGCCTGATGGTTTTTTCGCACGGGTGTGTCATCCAAGCTTGCCAATCTAGACCAGTTTCTGCAACAAGGTTTCCCCAATCTGTTTTAGGACTGTTATGTACCACACATATTCTATAAAATCCATGTGTATCCTTTGAAATGGATATGTAGCTTTTGTAGCTTGACATAAGGGGGAATCGCCCGTGTTTTTGCCATATATCTGCATATAGATTGAATATATATAACCTCCCCTTTTTTTGAGGCATGAAATTTACCATGACTCAAAATGGCAGCCCTCCCAGATAAGTCTTTTGTTTTTGTTTAGTCCCCCAGGTTCCCAAAATTTCCCATTGCAGAAATCAAAAATTTCATTTGGCGAAATTCTTTTCTTTTTTTGTTTCTGTCCTACTCTGCCACCGCCGTCCTCGAAAGGCTTATCAGCGATTTCAGAAATCTTCCACCTTGATATTAGAATATTGATATATCTTGGTGGCCAGCCAATTAAAACACAAAAGACAGACACTCATCCACGCTCGCACTCATAATCAAGGAATTTGCTTTGAGTGCTCCCCCAATCATCCATAATTTTGGTTTGTTGGAGTAAAACTGGAGTACCCAGAGAAAACCTACGAATTCTTGAGGACACCAGGAATACTCCACACTCCGGAAGGTCTGGATCCACTCCGCATTAGTAGATCCTCGAACCGCAAAATTGATGCCTGAAGAAACTAGATAATTAATGTATTAGATTCACATGCCACATATCTAAAATAGAAATTTGTTCAATTGCCACCGCCCCTTACCCCAGTCAGGCAGCATGTAGACTGCCAAGCGAGTGGCTGTGATTAACTATCTATTCGCCAATAATGCAATAACGGAAAAGTTGTGACACATTGAAACACACACACCCCCTTTTATTTAACCGTTTGTAAAAACTTTATCTCCATGTTCTGCATTAAGTTACACCCCCTTTTAATAATATCGAATTTTGCCCATTCTAGTCAACCCATCTACTTAAAGCATTTCTCCAAGGTTGATATTTTATAATTTGGAGATGTTATTTTTAAAACATAGACATTATTTCATCACTTGTTTCCCACCATGAAAGGCCCTACCAGAATTTGTTGTAGATATTCCCCTTTATCTAAGCTTGTTATTGCCAATCGTTATCACCGTAACATTTAGGTGTATTAACCCCATAATTGCAATGCAGTAAGTTTTGGCTAAATTCTTAATTTGTATGCCCCTAAAGCAATAGGCAGTAACGTCCCAATAGTTATCAATATGACCTATACCAAAGCATATCCCCCTTCAGGCCAAACAGGGAAAGTCTTTTGTGCACCTAAAGACGCTCCATGTTTCTTCTAGGGAAACTATGCCTATCCTAAATCAATTATCTTATCCACCCCAACCAGGTTCAATTTACCTAATAATTTGGACGAATGCCACGACGTTTCTCATGCCATTTCTGCATTGTTAAATTCATGTCTGATCTCTTTAACAACCAAATAACTCTTAATACCTAAGACATAAATTGCAAATCACCCCATACTATGTTTACTTAAGATAAGAGCCATTTCTTATAACTCCCTGTTTACCACAAGAAAAATCTACAATTAAATTAGAGAAATCCACCTTTTACTAGGCATTTCCTAATTACAATTTTCAATGCTTAATAAAGGACCCACAAATTGTCACCAATATGCCATAATATTGTAAAAAAATCCATTCATTTTTTTTTTTTAACCAGCCAATCTCTTATATTAAAGTATTTTGAACAAACCAACCATTCAAAAACTGTAATAATATCGTTTTATCCTCCAAAACTAGCTCTCTTCAATCAAGAGCCCTTTGAACTTCACAAAACAAAAAATAAAATAATAATAATAGTATTATTCCCAATTCCAAAGCTTTTACCAAATCAATCTTTGCCAAACAGATTTTCTATCACCTCGAAAGCCATTTCTGATTAAATCCCAAATATAAATGCGAAGATAATCGCGGAACCCTGCATCCCTTGCAGACCATGTTTTGTTCTTATTCTAAAATGTTTAAACGGAAGCGCGCCCTTAGCCGCTGACTGTGACCTTCACGCTCGCTGCAGAAGCAGCATTCTTATCTTTTGTTTACACATTCCAAAACGCTCTCTTTTCTTTTTGTCCTCCTGTAACGCTTTTTAGAGAAGACTAAATTAATTACACTAAAATAATTACTCTCCCGATATCCAACTATATCACCATAGTTTGCCAAGACCCCATAATCACAGTATGCTGCAAGCACAACTATATCATAGCAAAACCCATTTCTGCCCTCAAGTTTGCTTCAGCACCCCCAAGGCCAATTATTGTAATATTCTCCACGGAAGGGGTCCCCCAAAAATTTTAGTCGCTTGTGTGGTCCGCGCGCATACTATACTGTATTATAATGTCAACACCGTCAAATCAGCCGCACCAAAACAGAGCGCTTCCCCCGCAATCAACGCATTATTTGGCAAGTTTAGAATATGACAAAAACGCAGTTTTGGCAAGCCCGCTAAACATTTAATTTGCCGTTTTGTATTTCTGTTAACCAAAATATTCCCGCTAGCAGACGGGAACGAAACCAGGATAAGCCACAATAAGCCATTTCATTCCAGTACATTGACAGTACATTTAGTTACTATTAACAAAGCATGCCTAGCACTTGGAAATAACCATTTTAATTGCCGTTTTACAACTTTCAGCATCATACAAAAAATTCCAATTGAAGCTCAACATCCTCATTCAAATCATTTTGAGCAGGCCTGTCTTGTTTTTAGAATAAAACAGCCCATCGCCTCGCTCCTATCAACCAGCCGAGGACTGCTATCATTTACAAAACAGCACGTTTTGCCTTTCCCCGCCTCGTCATCAAAAACAATAATTAGTATCTGTGGAACAAGCCGTGTCGCTTGTGTCTCCCTTCAGATATTATATATAGATTACTTCTATGCTTAGTGCGTATTTTATCCTGCAGGTTTTAATATTTCATGCATATTTAAGCTGGCCAGCAAACCCATATTTGTTTATCCATAAATTTAGGTGTTTAACCCTTGTAGCGCTTTGATTTTCAACAAATTTCATCTTTAAACGGCGGACACTGTTTCGGATCGTCGTCGCAGTTATCAGTTAGCAAATTTCTTTTCCGCGGAAGGACATACGTAACACACGCAACACGGAACACACGCAACACAAATGTATACCCTAGCTTGATATACTGTCAGAGTTATATTTGTACCTTTCCGGACCACGGCACAGGACACCCCGAACTGCCCCAAGTTTTATAGACTCATGCTCTGTCTCTTTACCTGGCAGCGACTAGTATACCCAGGGTTTTTAACGCAGTCCCCTGGACGCGTGTCGCAGTCCCCTGGACGCGAGTCACATTTAAAAAATGGACCTCACGTGCAATGCCCCTTCAACAAACGCAGACATTCACGTGGACTTACCAGATATGACCCCAGATGTCTCTTTCAGAGGGTTAGTCGTCGAAACCGTCGAGAACCCAGGCGCTCCTTCGAGTTATCCAGCCCGGAAAAGGGTATTTAAGCGCCGTGCACGGTCTTTCCAGATATCGAACGGGAGCGACCTGGATTCTGCTTCGGTTCCATTCATCCGTTCTACAAGGCCTGCCGATTGTGGATGGTAGGCGCAATGATTTCGTAACGAAATATGGAACCTTTTGCCAATTCCATCAATTATTTTGTTAACAAAATGGGTGCCATTATCACTATAAATGGTTTCTGGGATTCCATATCGTGGAATGATATCTTTACATAGTGCTTTGGCTACAGTTAATGCATCTATGTTCTTTGTTGGAAAAATTTCAACCCATTTTGAAAAGGCATCTACAATCACTAAGCAGTATCTTTTCCCCTCACTTTTACTTAATTCAATAAAATCCATATGTATCCCTTGAAATGGATATGTAGTTTTTGGGAATTGCCCACGTTTTGGCCGTATCCCCCCTTGGGGGTTATGTCGAGCACAAGTCAAACATGCCCTACAAAAATTTTTTGCATATAGATTAAATCCATACGTTTTGAAGTGCCGTTGCACCAAAGCAACCATTCTCGCCGTCGAGACATGCGTCTTGCCATGACTCAAAATGGCCGCCCATCTAAACAAATTTTTTGGTAAGATTGGTTGGCCGTCAATGCTCGCATAAACCCCATTTTGCAATTTTGCTCCTTTGTCAATCCATGTTTTGAATTCCGATTGTGGGCTTTGTAGCTGCATTTTTGCTAAAATGTCGTCCGATAAGACATTTTTTTCATATATCGAGTCTGCCATTCCAATAAAGGGTTTCCTTGCAGCTTCCTTCGCCGTCTTATCAGCAAAGGCATTCCCCAAGGACACCCGATCATGTTTGGAAGTGTGTGCTGCACACTTGGATTGGATTGGATAACTTTATTCATCCCGTATTCGGGAAAATTCGTTGTTCCAGTGGCAAGAGGGTGAGGATGCAGGAATAGGAAAGGCATTTTAGACATAAATAGATAGGTAATAGATAGGTAATAAGTAGGTCAAGAAATAAATACATGAATAAATATATAATTAAATAAGCGTGTTGCTTAGGACATATATACATACATACATACACATAAATGTACATGCATGCATACGGTAGGTCTTAACACACAGCCATTTTTTTGTTAAAGAGCCTGACAGCTGATGGGAGGAAGGATCTGCGGAAGCGCTCCTTCCTGCAATGAGGGTGCCGCAGTCTATTGCTAAAGGAGCTTCGGAGGGACTCCACAGACTCATGCAGGGGGTGGGAGGTGCTGTCCATGATGGACATCATCCTGCTCAGCATCCTCCGCTCTCCCACTTCCTCCACAGAGTCCAAAGGACAGCCCAGAACAGAGCTGGCCCTCCTGACCAGCTTATTCAGCCTGTTCCTGTCCCTCTCCGTGCTCCCGCATCCCCAACAAAGCACTGCATAAAACACTGCAGAGGCCACCACAGTGTCGTAGAAAGTCCTCAGCAGTGTCCTGCACACTCCAAAGGACCGTAGACTCCTCAGTAGGTAGAGGCGGCTCTGGCCCCTTTTGTACAGGGCATCTGTGTTTGTGGACCAGTCTAGTTTGTTGTTGAGGTGAACACCCAGGTACTTAAAATTCTCCACGATTTCAATGTCTGTACCCTGGATGTTCACCTGAGTGGTCTGTTGAGGATTCCTCCGAAAATCGATGACCATTTCCTTTGTCTTACTGGTGTTGATGTAGAGGTGGTTTTGCCTACACCAGTCAACAAAGGCTGTGATGACTCCCCTGTACTCCAGGTCGTTCCCGTCCGTCACTCGTCCAACAATAGCGGTGTCGTCAGAGAACTTCTGGAGGTGGCAGGTGTCTGTATTATGTTTAAAGTCCGATGTGTAGAGGGAGAAGAGGAGTGGAGAGAGCACTGTGCCTTGTGGGGCCCCCGTGCTGCAAGCTACCACATCAGACGTACAGTCCTGGAGTCTCACATATTGTGGTCTGTCAGTGAGGAAGTCGATGATCCATGCGGCTAGGTGGTTCCTTACTCCAGCCTCTTCCAGTTTCCCTCTCAGTAGAACCGGCTGAATGGTGTTGAAGGCACTGGAGAGGTCAAAAAACATCATGCTCAGCGTGCTTCCCGCGTTCTCCAGGTGTGAAAGAGACCTGTGCATTAGGTAGGTGGTAGCATCTTCCACACCAATGCCTGGACGATAGGCGAACTGCAGAGGGTCCAGCTCTGCATTCATCAGGGGGCTGAGGTGATTGAGGATGATTCTCTCCAATGTCTTGATCAGGTGAGAGGTTAATGCTACCGGCCTGAAGTGGTTTGGCTCCCTGGGGTACGCAGTCTTAGGAACTGGGACCACGCAGGAAGTTTTCCACAAGGTGGGGACCTTCTGCAGACTGAGGCTGAGGTTGAAAATATGCAGAATCACTATACCAAGCTGATCCGCACACTCTCCCAGTAGTCTGGAGCTGAGGCCGTCTGGACCGGTAGCCTTCCTTGCCTCGATCTTCTTGAGCTGTTTTATCACCTGATCGACAGTAATGCAGAGACCGGTGGAAGAGGGGGAGGAAGAGGAGGAGGAGGAGAACGAGGGGGGAGCGTTGCTTCTGGTCTGGGGGGTCAGGGGAGTGGGGGCAGGACTGAATCTGTTAAAGAACTGATTCAGTTCATTGGCCCACTCCCTGCCGCCAGACTCCGGGTCTCTCTCGCTGTTGCCTCCATGGCCCGAAATAGTCCTCAAGCTCCTCCAGACCTCTTTGTTGTTGCCTCTCTGGAGTTGGTTCTCCAGCTTCCTCCTGTAGATGGTCTTACCCTTCCTTATCTCTCTCTTCAGCTCCTTCTGGACCATTTTCAGGCTCTCTTTCTCCCCAGACCTAAAAGCCCTCTTCTTCTTGTTCAGGAGGGCCCTTAGATCCCTGGTGACCCACGGCTTATTGTTGGAGAAACAACGGATCTTCTTGGAGGGTACAATGTTCTCAACACAGAAGTTAATATAATCTGTGATGCAGTGGGTCAAGCTGTCAATGTCATTACCATGTGAAGTGCACAGCACCTCCCAGTCAGTGGTCTCAAAACAGTCCCTCAGTACCATGCTGGTCTCCTCGGTCCATCTTTGTATGATCCTCGTGGTAGGTTTTATTTTCCTCACCATAGGGATGTAGGTGGGGATCAGATGGACCAGGTTGTGGTCTGAGCGGCCCAGTGGGGGGAGGGGGACTGAGCTGTATGCCTCCTTTGTGTTGGCATACAGCAGGTCCAGAGTTTTTTGTTCCCTGGTGTGGCACTTCACAAACTGAGTGAAGGTGGGGAGAGTAGAAGCCAAGGGAGCATGGTTAAAGTCACCAGAGATAAGAAGGAGAGACTGGGGGTGTGACGTTTGCAGCCGGGACACAGTGGCGTGAAGCAGCTCGCGGGCGACTGTCGCATCGGCCGAGGGACGTATATACGCAGTTATTATGATAACGTGCGAGAACTCCCGGGGGATGTAAAACGGCCTGATGCTAACAGCTACTAGCTCGATATCTCGAGTGCAGAGTCGCTCCTTCACAGTAATGTGCCCGGGGCTGCACCATCTACTATTAATAAAAACAGCTAGTCCCCCCCCTTTCTTCCTACCGCTCTCCTCAGCATCTCTGTCCGCCCTCACCAGCTGAAAACCGTCCAAGGAGACGAGAGAGTCCGGAATTAGTTCATTCAGCCAGGTCTCCGTGAAGCACATAATGCAGATATTCCGATATTGTCGTTGTTGTTTGGTCAGCGCCGTTAGCTCTTCCATCTTATTGGGGAGAGATCTTACGTTCCCCATAATAATAGATGGAATGCTGGGTCTGAAGCGTCGCTTTCTCTCCTGACATTTTCGTCCAGCTCTGCATCCTCTTCTCTTCCTCTTTAACTCCGCGGGGAGGTCCAGGTCCAGGTCCAGGGGAATCCAGGTGTTGCGTAGCGCTAACAGCTGATCCTTTGTGTAAGACAGCGGAGGCATGGCTGAGTGGGTCAAAATATAATGTCCAGAATTCCCAAAAGATAAACTAAACTAATAGCTCAAAGACTGCCTCTTGCACAACTTGAGTCTCGGAGTAGAGTCTTGAAAGTAAAGTTTTAAAACATTAAAGTTTGGAATATAATATATAAAGCAAAGTAACAAGTAAAATCTTAAGAGACAATAAAATGTCAAAATAAAGGATAAAAAAGCTCTAAAAAAGCCCTAAAAACAGAATAAGAGTGAGGGTTTAGGGAGCCACTGCAACTAGCAGCCGCTTTGAACGGCAAACAGCGATTCGTTTTGGGAGCTGAACTGCAGCTATTAGCCGTTGTAACAATTTGGAATGCGTTACTGCTTTGCCGGTAGAAGATATCATACCCCTATTTGCCCAATAACTAGCGAAAACGTGGCAAGTTGAGAACGCATATTGACTGTCCGTATAAATTGTAACGGCCATGTTGCCCATCAAAATGCATGCTTCCGTCAATGCAATTAACTCTGCCGCTTGCGCAGAGTAATTGGACGGCAAAGGCTCTGCCTTTAATATTCTAGTTGCGGTTACAACCGCATACCCCGTCTGAGTTTTCCCCGTATCATCTTTTCTAGCGGAACCATCAACAAAAAGGACTTCACCGCTGTCCAGCGGTTGGTCCATCAAATCTTTTCTACACCTTGTAGCCTCTTCGGCTATCCCTTGACAATCATGACGCTCTCCCTCCTCAGGAAGTGGCAACAAAGTAGCTGGATTAATTTTAGCACATCTTTCGAGCGTGAGATGTGGTTGTGACAGTAAAATGGCTATACAAGATAAATGCCTCGCTGGAGATAGAAATTTCATGTTAGTTTGTAACAACAATGCAGCCACTGCGTGTGGAACCCTAAGGGTTAAAGAATGAAAAAGCACTATTGTAGCACTGCTTTCTACCGCCATAGAAGCCGCCACTACCGCCCGTACACAATGAGGAAGTGCGCAGGCCACCCTATCTAATCTAGACGAAAAATATGCAACCGGCCGCATCTTCCCCCCGAATTCTTGAGTCAGCACTGACGTCATATACACTCCTTTACAGTCTACCATTTGTACAAAAGGCTTGTTATAATTAGGCAGCGCTAAGGTTCCGCTAGCTACTAGCATCTGTTTTAATGTACAAAACGCATTTTCCGCCTCTGCTGTCCAATTCAAAGTCGAGCACATTTTCAAACCATCATCATTCATCAATTTAGCAAGGGGAGAAACAATTTCCGCATAATTTGGAATCCATGCCCTACAGTAATTAGTGAAACCTAGAAACGACATCATCTGTTTTTTAGTTAGCGGCTTAGGTGCGTCTAAGACCACTTTTTTTCTGTCTTCTAAAATTTTCTTCCCTCCTTTGACGAGATTATGTCCCAAATACTTTACTTGTTCTTTACAACGCTGCAATTTGTTTTTGTTTATTTTGTGGCCTTCAGCTGCCAGGTGGCCTATCAACGCTACAGTGTCTATCTTACAAGATTCCAAAGTAGATGACGCCACCAATACATCATCAACATACACAATAATTTGGCTTCCCCCCGGCGGGTGGAATCTCGCAACACTGTTACTCATTACCTGTGAATATATTGTGGGGCTTTCACAATATCCTTGCGGCAATCTCGTAAAAGTATACTTTTTCCTTCCGAACGTGAAGGCAAACCAATATCGACTGTTCCGATCTAATGGGATGGAGAAAAAGGCGTTACTTATGTCAATCACCGTAAAAAATGTCGCGTCTGGATCCAAATTATTCAGAAGTGTGTGCGGGTCCGGCACACAAGGTGCACGCTGAATCACTGCAGAATTTACCGCCTGCAAATCTTGAACCATTCTCCATCCCACAGAAGGGGTCGCCTTTTTTACTGGAAATATGGGGGAATTGCAAGGTGAATCGTCACATTCAATAATCACTCCTGCTTTTAACAAATCCTCAATTACCGGTTTTATTCCTTCCAAGGCATCAGGTTTTAATGGATATTGTCGGACACAAGGCCTGAATTCAGTTTTCGGTCTAATTATTATCGGTATCACCCTTTTTACGAGTCCCACATCAGAAGGCCCTTTAGACCATATTTCGGGAGGAACCGTCGCTAACAGTTCCTCCTCCTCGTCCGATAACAGATATATCTCCTTTGCCGAATTCACTAGTCATTGAAGGTATATTCCTACTCCTACGCCCGTAGTGAGAAACACTGCTTTTCTGTACGTTTCCGTATGTTCGCTATATTCAAGCCCTGTGTCCAACGTCGTCCAATCGGTTGCCCCGCGGGCCATATGTACAAAGTTACGCAGCACCTCCTTTCTTTGATTGTATGGTTTGTATAATACAATGTGTGGAGGTGCCCACTCGAGAAAAAGATTTTTATACCCGTCAGGCAACTCAACACCCCCCACAACTGTAGAAATACCGTCCGAATAAAGGTAGTCTATTTTAATTTCGGCCGGAACGGCTTGTGCCAATTTGCTCTCATACGTCTTATCAGGCCCCTCCGTCATTTTGCACCACATCCGCACACAGAGGGAGTCAATGTTTTGAATATCTTCCCGCGCCTCAATCAGATCAGCACTCGCATTCAACAGCCCGCTTCCAACCCCCGTCGGCGTACTATCTGACAAGTCCAGCGTATAATAAAAGAAAGCAGGTTGGCATCCCTGCAAAACATTTAATTGGCCACTTAGAATTTCCTTTCGCCTTTTAACCACCATATTACCACTAGAGGAGGGGACCAAAGCTAGGTCCAGCTGTAATAGACCATCTCTACCCAATAAATTGACCGGACATTCAGGCACCACCAACACAGACATCTTACATGTCTCTCCTTCCGGATCTCTTATCCAAACCGGAACTGTCTCCGAAACGGCGGCAACCTGACCACCTGCTGTTGTCACAAATACCCTCCGATCTGTATGTTTAGCTCCTGGAACACTCACTCGAATTGCAGTTTTACAAGCACCGGTATCACACAAAAACTTTAATTGTATCCCATTTACGAACAATGTAATCTCAGGTATAATCGTGTCTAATGCCAGTATTTCCGCTAAATTTAGCTGAACTTCTTCATACCCAAAGTTTTCATTTACTGTACTTTGAGCAGGCCCGCCGGCTAGACGTGCTTGCCTGGCCTCTTCTCTAGAGGCCCTGTTATCTGGGCAATCTCGCGATATGTGTCCCAATTTTCCACAGATCCAGCAGACATTTTTACCGTAAAGCGTCCGTTGTTTGTCCACCCTCCCCATATATCTTCTCCCTCTGTTATTGGTAAAAATTCTACGTCCCCATCCCCTATCTTGGTAAAAAATTCCATCCTCATTTGAGGATGACCCCCCTTTTTTCTTTCCTTTTTTCTTTAGCTGCTCCTCAGCATGCAATGCCTGATTCACGTATTGGTCAAGCGTGCCCGTGGGCCGGTCCACCCAATGTTTCTCAATCCATTCTCTAAGGGCATATTTTGAATGAGCATGGAGCACATTTTTCAGCTGCTCCTGATAAAGGCTACCCACCACGTGGTCCTCAGCGATGCCGCTGTTAGCCTTAAAACAAGCTGTCATTCTGATTTTATACTCCTCGAAAGGCTCATCATCCTTTTGCTTAGCTCTGCCAATAGCGGTGTAATTCGCCTTTGTTTTAAATTTGCTCGTGGCCCGTTCTATCAACTCAAGTACCCTAAAGTTTAACTCACGGCTGTCGTGAACTAGGGAGCCCTTTCCATCTTTTGGGCTCCAATCACCTCTAATAACATGCCAATCACCTTTCAATGCGGTCATCCAAATTTGCTGTGTTTCTACTCCATTTAGGTGATACGACCGCCTAATGTCCTCCATTTGTAAAACAAATTCGTCCACATCAATTTTGTGCGACGTGATGCCGTCTATAGCCTTTTTCACGTCGTCCTGTGTCCAAGTTCTATGGACTAGGATTGTCGAGGGCTGTTTATCCTCTACATTAGGGTTGGCGACCTCAATCATGGGGTATTGTTCAGGAAAAATATCATTTATCGGCGGCGCCCCAGGCTGGGCGGACAGCGCTCCTCCCCACATTGACGGCGCCTCCGGCTGGGGGGATAGCGCTTTTCCCCACACCGGCGGCGCCTCAGGCTGGGGGGACAGAGCTTTTCCCCACGTTTTTGACCAATCCCCCACGGGGCCCCCCGACCTGGTCACACGGTCAGGATCATATGTCGGAGGGGGCAGCGTCGGATACAACCGCGTCTCCTCCGCTTTTCCCGACAATCCCCCCTCTAGCTTTTCTTTTTTAAGGCCCCCTCTTTTTCCCACCGCGGCTGTCTCATCGTCCTCCTTTCTGTGGAACAAGACAGAAGGCTCTGCTTTTCCGGCCCCGCTGTTATCAACATTATGGCTCTCACTCCGCTCAATTTTCCTAACGTTGCCATCACAACGCTTTTTTGCCATCAAGAACCAATAATTGGTATCCTCATATCCATCATTATCCATTTTACACAGATTACTCTTGTGCTTAGCGCGCATTTTATCTTGTAAATCCAGTATTTTATGCATATTCAGCTGTCCAGTAAACCCATACTCGTTTATCCATAAGTTTAGGTGTTTAACTCTTGTAGCGCTTTGACTCTCAACAAACTTCCAATCTTTACACGGCAGACGCTGTTTTGGATCGTCGTCGCCAGCCGCTTTTACATTTGCGCTGCCCATTTTAGAAGGGAGCGCGCGCGCACTTAGTTATCAGTTAGCAAATTCTTTTTCCGCGGAACGACACACGTAACACACGCAACACAAATGTATACCCTAGCCTGATATACTGTCAGAGTTATATTTGTACCTTTCCGGACCGCGGTACAGGACACGCCGAACTGCCCCAAGTTTTATAGACTCATGCTCTGTCTCGTTACCTGGCATCGACTAGTATACCCAGGGTTTTACGCAGTCCCCCTGGACGCGAGTCTCATTTCAAAAAAATGGACCTCACGTGCAATGCCCCTTCAACAAACGCAGACATTCACGTGGACTTACCAGATATGACTCCAGATGTCCCTTTCAGAGTGTTAGCCGTCAACCGTCGAGAACCAAGTCGCCTCGTCGAATAATCCAGCCCGGAAAAGGGTATTTAAGCGCCGTGCACGGTCTTTCCAGATATCGAACGGAAGCGACCTGGATTCTGCTCCGGTATCTTGGCCACAGGCTCGAAGGACCAAATGTTAGGTTCATCCAATTGTAGGTTTATCCTTAGGTTTTTCCGTATTCAGCTTTCAATAAAAAGGCATCTGTAGTCACATCCACATTTAATTCTTGCAAGAGAGAATACATCCATCCGCGTCTCCGGCCAAGATCATTCTAACAACTCGAAGTCCGTTTCGCTAATTTAATCATAAGATTTTCACGCCATGCCCCACAGAAGTCTAAACATTCGTAGAGTCTCACAACAATTTCGTACAGTTATCAAAACAATTGTAGGACCTGTTGAATCGTCTCACAACAATTCTGTACAGTTATCAAAACAATGTAGGACCTGTTGAATCTTCCCAAGCGAGTTTCGATGCGAACCCTTCAGCGAAGAGGGGCTTCCCAAAACAGTCCTCGGTTCCCAAGAGCGCTTGTTGTGAGTCCATCTTCCGAAGCCGAAAACAGTCCTCAGTTCCCAAGAGCACCTCTCGTGAATCCTTCGAAGCCGAAAACAGTTCGCAGTTCCCAAGAGCAATTGTTTTGAGACCTCTCCCTGCCCATGGCCATTCCCTGTCCTCTCGATGTGAACCACAATTCTTACTTTAGCAAGGCATGCATTAAAATGGCTTTATTAATGCCAATAACTCTAACATAAAAGCACAGCGTTCAACACATATATATATATTGTTTGATATTGTTACACATTCAGGATGAGCATTACTATTCCTAATAAGCAAATATATTGATTAATATAGTAAGCATGTTTATAATAAGGCTTTCTATTCCTAAGTAAGCATTGCAAACACATTTATAATAATGATTTTCCCAACATTTACTATTCCTAATAAGCAAATATATTGATTAATATAGTAAGCATGTATATTATAAGGCTTTATATTCATTGCAAACACATTTATAATAATGATTACTCCAACAGTCATGTAGAGCCGAAGGTTCTTCTCCACATTCCAGCAGTCCAAGAGGATTCGACCTTCCTGTTGTTTGCTCTAAGGAGCAAAGCATTTACTCTGTTGCAAGCAGATGTACTAAAATGACTTTTCTAATGTTAATAAGACAAGTAAAGCAAAGCGTTCTTCATTGTGAGCAAATATATAATAATGTAAGACTAATAACCCTAACAGTATATGTTTTAATAGAATTGAACCACCATCTCCCCCCTGTTTGCAAGGATTCATATATTAAGCCTGTACCCTTTACAGCAATTAAGCCACATAAAATGCATGCTAATCAAGAACTCCAAATTCAGTCAATAGTGTATCGCGCAGTTGTTTGAAATGAATAATACCCCAATCTAGTAATTTTTTGCAAACATTTAACATTACATTACCTTTGTAGTTTGTCAATCATCTCCTATAAAACTTTCTTACTCAATGTTTTTCCAATAGTTACACATAAAAGAAAAATCTAGTTACATTTTTACCAATTATCCCCTCCAACATCAAAAAGATAAAAACAATTTACCGTTAATTTCAGACATGAAGTTACCGTATTTTCACACCTGGAGAAAGAAAACAATCTTTCATTAATTAATTTGTCAAATTGTTCAAATTAATGTATTCATTTTCCTCTTAGTTTTAAATCTTAGCAAATAACGCTTCTCTTTTTTGTCACCTTTGAATTTGGAAGCCTGATTTTGTCAACAAAAAGGACCCAAAAAGTATTTTTCACCGAAAAGAGAGCTTTATTGGAACTTCCAAAAAGATGACACGTTTTATATACTGCAGTAATTTGGTTTAAAAACACGATTCATCTTATAATATGACAAAAGTATAAGGACATTGTACTACTTATTTATTTTGAGCAAATTCATTGTCTTTCACACCATATTTCTACAAATGTTTCTTAGATCCTAGATTCATTATATCAATTTTTTATTAAAATGTATCATGTTTGAATAACACTCAATATTCTTATTGGATTTGCTAGCAAATTCAATAGACAAAAACTGCTATTTTTCAAATTTCTTAGGCATGTCTTTAACTGTGAAGACATATTTTCCATATTATTTAGATCACATTATTGATTATTTACTTTGTAATTTCCTAATTTTGGCTCTACTATTTTGGATAGAATTGTGAAGTAAATAAAATCTTCAACAACACTCAATTTTCTTATACAGTGGTACCTCGAGATACGAGCTTAATCCGTTCCGGGACTGAGCTCGTATGACAAGATTCTCGTAACTCGAGAGAGTTTCCCATTGAAATGAATGGGAAACAAATTAATTCGTTCCAACTCTCTGAAAAAAACACCAAAAACAGGATATTGGATTGAAAAAAAATGTTTTATTTCTTATAATTCGCCATATATTGACAAAGTAAAAAATAACGAGTGGTTTAAAAGAAATAGTGTTTAATCTAACTAAAATTGGGCGGATTTCGCCGAGGGGAGAGGGGCACAAAAGGGGCGGGGGGCTTCGGGTTTTTTTTCTCCACACAACGCACTCGTAAACGGAACAAACACTCCACCCTCACGTTCGCTATTGATGGGCTGTTTACTGCCGTACTATTCCCTTCAAAATATTCCGAAAATGATGCACACAAATGTCCTCACAATCGGATAACGCACGACCACTTGCCAACGAGCAGCAGTCTTTTATCAGCGACCGCGCCGCTGCTCATGGGAGCTTCGGGGGCGCTGGCTAGCGGGTCCTTTTAGCTTGTAGCATCTGTGTTCGCATCCCCTCGAACGGCGCCTATGATAGAGTTGCTACCGGGGATGCTGTTGCGAGCCAGTGCCCCCGATGTTCTTATGAGCAGCCAACGAGAAGTAATATAATACTCCTCGTATTAGATAAAAATAACAGGAAATGCAGCAGCTGAGCTTACCCACGTATTGATTGTGGGTAACGTTTTATTCTGAGTTGCCTGTCGGCGTTGTGTGCACGAGTATACTTCATTACCCAGAAAGCCCTCTTTTCCCCGCGCATGCGCGTTTCCTGGTCTGAATAACTCATCCGGTGCTCGTAAATATTGTTATACACGAAAGATATGCAAATAAAAATGCCATGGCCACCTGGCTTGGTCGCATCACGAAATTTTGACCGCATCACGGGCGAATTATTCGATCGAAATTTCCCCCGTAAGACGAGCATTTTGTATGACGAGCGGTCGTATGACTAGGTACCACTGTACAGTAATACCTTGACATACAAGTGTTCCAACATACAAGAAATTTGAGATACGAGGAAAATCCTGATTAAATATTTTGCCTTGAGATACGAGACAAATTTGAGATATGAGCATACCAGATGGTTCCCGATTGTGAGTCGGTGGTAAATTAGAACAATAAAGATGTTTTTCCGTTGTAACATCCTGTTTTTGTTTTTTTTAGGATGGAAACGGATTAAATTGTATTTTGTTCACTTCTATGGGAAGAATTGACTGGAGAACGAGTAAATTGACAAACTAGCTTGATCCCACAGTAAACTTGGATGTTAAGTTATTACTGTATTTGAATCGTGTGGATCGATATGACACATTAAAAAGTGTAAACAAGATTTTCAGAATGCAAAATACAATTATACTTTGATTACAATGATCTTTCATACAGAAATTGATAAACCAAGCAAAGCCGTGATTGGCCGCTGCTTATCACGCCACATTTGCTTCTTTTAAGAAGCTGAGCAGGAAAAGGGTTTCTGACCGGTTGGTGAATGGTTTTTCACCAGTGTGGGTTCATGTGTGCCTTTTTAAGCTTTCCTTGTGTGTGAATGTTTGACTACAAAATGAGCACGAAAATGGTTTTTCACCTGTGTGGGTTCTTCTCTTCTCTCTTGTGCTGTTGTTGAGGGAACTCTGGCTCCTCCTCTTTAATTTGGGGCAATGCTGAGGCGTTTGCAGACTCCCTTCGCTGGCCACGCCCAGATTCTGCCTTTTCACGGACTCACCTGGTGACCAGGTGAAATGATCTTCCTCCTTTTTTATTGGAAGTTGCTCATTGTTGTTGCTCAGTTTTTTTTTTTCAAATGGCGCCATTCACGCGGGAGCCCGTGGCAGTAGCTCTGTCCATTCTTATGTTTTTCGTGTTTTATAGATCTTCTATCTTATTTTAAATTACATTTTAATATTTCTTAATACATTCCTTTTTATTTACTTTGTACTTTATACTTTTTACTTTAATGTTTTTACAACTTCCCTTGTTCTGTTAGCCTGGCTTCTTTTGGCTACTTTTTTTTTGGAACCATTCAGCCATGCCTACGCTGTCACACACACATGGGACTAGCTGTTACAATACGCAGCGGAAGGAGCAACACCTCGGTGCCGCCGGGGATTCGGAGCTGGACAAAAGTGCCGGGAGAAGAGGCAACGCTTCTGACCAACCATTCCATCGTGGGATAAGATGGAAGAGCTGTCGGCGCTTACCAGCAACGGAGTCGAGGTGCCCTACTCTGCTACTATTGTCTTCAGCTCCAGACTACTGAGGAACTGTGCGGATAAGCTTGGAAGAGTGACTCTGCATATTCTCTACCTCGGTCACAGTCTGCAGAAGTTACCCATCTTGTGGAAGACTTCCTGTGTGTGGTTCCAGTTTTTGTTTCCATTTTCCAGTTTCCATTTACTTTGATTTGCTTTGTACTTTTTGCTTCTGCTTTGTTGTTCTGCAGCCTTTGCGACTGCACTGTCTAACTTATAACCATGCCTTTTCTTGCTACTGTCACAATGAAATTTCCCGAATACAAGATGAATAAAGTTATCCAATCCAATCATCTCTCGTTTTTTTGTTGAGGGAAACCTGCAAAGCCACGAAGATAAATGATTAACCATTTTCCAATTCAAATGACTGAATTCCTTGTTCACAGAAATGAAAACAAACGGAAGAGGGCAACCATACATTCATTTCGTCACCATGCAGTACTTACCACTGTGGTAATCTCATCAACAGTCGAATGTGTTTAAAACTGTTTTTGGGTGTATTTTTACAAAGAAAAGGAATAGTGGGGAGTAAAGTATCTTCACAGGTGATGGTAGGCCCTTAAAATTTGCCCAAATCTTTTTGGAGCCTTTTAATTGAAAACATTCTCTTTTATGTTTAAGATTTTAATTCAGTTACAGTGGTATCTCTACATACGAGCTTATTTCTCGTAACTCGGAAGAAACCTTCCCATTGAAATGAACTAAAAACCAATTAATTTGTTCCAACCCTATGAAAAAACACCAAAAGCAGGATATTGGGTTGGAAAAACATTTCTATTCATTCTAATTCACCATCTATTAACAAAGTAACACATAAATAGTGGTTTAATAGTAATACAATGTGTTTAATAGAACTAAAATTAGACGGATTTCGCGGAGGGTAGAGGGACAGAGAGGGGGGAGACTTTCCACGGCAACGCACTCGTAACAGAACACACTAATTTAAATTAACTTGGATTAATATATACAGACACACTCAAACATACATTTAATGTAACTTTAAACAAAACTGAATTCTATTTTTTTTCCTTTGTTCTCCGGAATTCGAAAACTCTTGCCACTTCGCTAGCATGTCTTTGTTATCCTTTGTAGCCAGGATAGGTTTATACCCCCGGTAGTGCCTTCACTTCTGCCATGAAGAATGTCCGCCTGGGCATCTTCTTCCAAAAAAGACCAGTTTCGTCACAGTTGAACACTTGTTGGGTGATGTAACTCTCCCGGGTAATAATCGAGCCAAATGTCTTGATAAATTCCACCGCAGCTTTTGAATTGGAACTTGCTGCTTCCTCCTGTCTAATTACCGAGTGTACTCCAGATCTTTTTTTAAATTTTTCGAACCAGCCATAACTCGCTTTAAAGGATTCTGAAGGTGTTGAAGGCTCCCCCTTTTCAGATCCTTTCGTTGTTATCAAATCCATGTAAATTCCGCTGGCTTTTTCACATATAGTTGACTCGGTCACGCCATCTCCTGCTAACTGTTTATCTTTTATCCACGATAAAAAGGCTCTCCATCTCGTCATGAATGTCACTGCGAGGGGGGGAAATTATAGTTAGTCCTTTGGAAGGCCTCTTATCCTTAATTGCGTGCTTCTGCTTCAGGATGGTGCATATGGTTGACGTATTCCTCTCGTATTGCCGAGCAAGCTCTGTGACACGTACTCCACTCTCATATTTTTCAATTATTTTGCGCTTGATTGATTGTCAACGTTCCCCTTTTCTTTGCACAACTCTTCATTCCACCTGTTTGCTTTGGATCCATTGTTGTTCACTTTGTATTATTCATTGACTAACGGGGGAAAAAAACAGGAAAAAAAAACACGGGAAAATGCAATGCTCCACCCAGTGCTCGTAGATATCTGTTATACACGAAAGAGATGCGGCAAAAAAGATGATGAACAGCCTCTCATGTCCTGGCCACCTGGCTTACTCGTATCTCGAAATTTTTCTCATATCTCGAAATTTTTCTCGTATCTAGAGATAATCATTTGCTTGAAATTTTACTTGTATCTCGAAATGCTCGTATGTCGGGGCGCTCATATGTCGGGGTATACTTATATCAGCAGTGGTTAGGCTGGAAAGAAAGGATAAATATGCTGGTCGCTACAGTAACGATAACGAAACTAAACTCAGAGGTGCCAACTACTCCGAAAAGTAACACAAACTCCGGGACCCCGGACAACCTCCCTAAACTCTGGAAATCCCCCAAAAATGTCAAAACTACTATTTCAGAAAAGCACCAAATTTCCAATTTAAATGCCTCGAAATTCACACCGTCGCTACGGCTTACGCATCTTACTTCTGCTTTTGATTCAACTGAACTGTAAAACGGATGAATTCTGTAACACGAGTGCATTGTGAATCATCTGAGTTACAAGTTCTGAAAAATGATTTGTCTTGTGGGACTTCAGCATGGCAATCGATCCGGAATCGATTGTACAAGCCACACCCTTAAAATTGTTGAATTTTACAATTTCTCGCGTATAAGCCACCCCCTGATTCCCAATTTTCACCTCCATATTTATGGGTTTGATAGGGAGTACAAATGTGTTACTTTGAAGGGAAAATCTTAAGAAAAATCATCACAAGTGGTATTTCTGAGACACTGTATGAATCAAAAGCACATTATTAGGGTCAATATCATAAGGAAGTTAATATGCCTGTCTTTGTAAATGCAAAATATCAAATTATTCAATTCGAAAAAGGAAATAAGTCTATCCTGATGAGAACCTGATGCTTTCTAATTAAAGAAATTAAAATTTTCTTACCAGGCCAGTAAGGTAAAACATTTCAAAACATCCCAGGCGAGTGGCAAGGTATTTGACTTCTGTGTGCTCGCAGCGCTTTTAACCCTCAGAAACTCTCCCAATACTCAAAGAAACAGCATATTAGAGCTATACAGAGGAAATGCCTGACGTGAATGAAAACAGAACGTGGGTGGGAACGCTTGGAAAATGGACTGAAGCCATGGATCGAACAGCTTTGCTAACGGATTGCTGATAGATTGCTAACAGATTGCTAACGGAAGGCCAACATTGTAGTTCGGCAGCCAGCGTCGCACGAGTAACATTTGGAATGAATTGTTGATGGCGATATAACAGCGAGGAGAATCAAAGTGATGCATGTCGCGAGTTACAATGAATTGTGGATGACTGGGCTCATGTGTCGGCCAGCACCGTTTGAGCTTCCGCCAAAGCTGGAATCAAGTTCCCGGACTACACAACTCTGACTGACAGTGAGATGGAGCATAGCATGTTGAACGCCAAACTCTTTGTATCAGATACAGAAGATGAGAAGTTTGACGGTTTTGTAGATGTTTAACTGCTTTAACTTCTATTAAATTGTGTACCTTTTACCTCAATAAATATCAAACTTAGTTTTGCTCATGCTGTCTTTAAAAAAACATGCTAGTGGCTAGCCTAATGTACCCTAGCGTCTAGCATAATAAACGCTAGCCGAGGGTCATTCTAGCGCCTTAACTGACGAGGTGCGCCCTATGTATTGACAAAAAACAAAAAATACAGTAATATAGTAAACCTCGATTATCGCGGTTAATGTAGACCAGACATGGCCGCGATAAATGAAAAACCGTGAAGTAAGGTCACTCCTATTTAATTTTTTTCTTTTTTTTCTTCAGTGCTGAGTCCTAGTAGCAAGCAGAGGACAGGGGAGTGGCTTCCGCTTGCAAGTTTTGGCGTGGATTATCACATTTTTATGAACTTTAAATCTTTTTTTAACTTCAGTAATGAGTTCTAGTAGCAAGCGGAGGACAGGGGAGTGGCTTCCGCTTGCGAGTTTTAGCGTGGATTTTCACATTTTTATGGATTTACAAAAAATATTTAATGAACAAAAAAAATCCCCCAGAAAAACCGCGATGTAGTAAAGACCCGATAATTGAGGGATGAGGGATTACTGTTTACCCGCAACTGAGACTGCGCTCTATCAGATGGTGTGTTTTATTGGTGTGAAAATACGGTAATCGCATTTTGGAAAAACAGGCCCAAATAAAATAATAATAATAAATTAAATTAAATCGAGCACGGTAACATCCTAGAGTCGTACATTTGAAATTGTTTCTCACCGCTACCTCAAATATAGTAACTTGATACTGTTAGATGTACAGTTTTAGCACCTATCCCTAATTCCTTAACTCAGTCTGATCCCATCTAACAACTGTGCGCGTTCAGCATCGAAGGAAGAGACCAGGGTTTGCGAGTTACTCCACAGATGGTTTATTCCAGAAATTGATCCTTGACCTTTTGTTCATTGTAATTGAGTTGAGAACAATAGTTTTAATCCTACTGTGGTACTATATCAAAATGAAACAGCTACAATAAAATGAAGGAGTAAAATATATCATATTCTTCAATACTCACAGAACAGCGAGTGTGATGTTGCATCGTGGCTATCTGATGGTGGAGCCATAAGGTTGTCTGCTTGGGAACTTTCTGTTGCCGTGCTGCCGTTCGGAGGCTCCACGCATCTGCTGGCCTCACTCGGTGTCTACCTGGGGATGTCCATGCCCTCATCTTTTAAATGTGAAGAGACTTCATCCACCTTTTTTGAGATGCTGCTGCTGCTCACTATGGGGGTTCCCAGCTGTTATGAAGTTCTCTTCATGCTCCTCTTTAATGCGTACAAATTCATTTGATGTCGCAAATACAAATTCTAGTATTTGTATTTAATCATTAAACGCTGTTTTCGGCTGGATTTGACCGAATTTGAGAGCATTTTGAGCCGTTTGGCGAATGGCTCTGTTCTGAAAATGGCCGACAAGCGACGACGTCGAGCTCCGTTGCCTCACAACGCGCATCGGAAATCTAGCCTGTATACACGAAGAATATGTGAATTTCCTTTGTCTTCTTTTAAATAAAATACAGTGGTACCTCGTCATACGACCGCTCGTCATATAAAATGCTCGTCTTACGGGGGAAATTTCGATCGAATAATTCGCCCGTTATGCGGTCAAAATTTCGTGATGCGACCAAGCCAGGTGGCCATGGCATTTTTTTTTGCATATCTTTTGTGTATAACAATATTTACGAGCACCGGATGAGCTATTCAGACCAGGAAACGCACAACGCGCATGCGCGGGGAAAAGAGGGCTTTCTGGGTAATGAAGTATACTTTAGGCTCAAAATGCGTTGAATGATTAAATTCAAATACAAGTATTGTATATACGAATACTGGTATTTGTATTTAATCATTAAACGCTGTTTTCGGCTGGATTTGACCGAATTTGAGAGCATTTTGAGCCGTTTGGCGAATGGCCCTGTTCTTAAATGGCCGACAAGCGACGACGTCTAGCTCCGTTGCCTCACAACGCGCATCGGATATCTAGTCTGTATACACAATACCTATGGGAATACCAAGCAAAAAAAAGGAAAACGACGAAGAATATGTGAATTTCCTTTGTCTTCTTTTAAATAAAATACTAGTATAAAATACAATACTAGTATTGTATATTCAAATACTAGTATTTTTATTTAATCATTAAACGCTGTTTTCGGCTGGATTTGACCGAATTTGAGAGCATTTTGACCTGTTTGGCGAATGGTCGTATATAGTCGTTTTTTTGCCTTATCGCGACATCATCGCGACATTTTACCGAGGAATTCACTTCCCTGGGCTCGGTTCTAATGTCCAAAGAGCTCCAGTATTTGATCATTAAATGCTGTTTTAGGATGTATTTAACCTGATTGCTGTCATTTCACGGCTCGGTTCTGCTACATCTGCCCGCCCAAGAGTGCTTATTCCCGGGCTGCTATTGACGGTAGACTAATAAATTGAGAGTGATGAGCCGCAAAGGGAAATGAATCATTGATTTCTACTATTATTTGGACAACGCCGGCGGCGGGCCGGATTAAAAATCCTAATGGGCCTTATATGGCCAACGGGCCGAGGTTGAAAAACTTGTACACACACGATCTGGGGGCGGGGCGAGCGCGCAAATCCCGTTTCCGCGAAACCTCCGTTCGGCCGAATGACCGTTCAGTGGAACGTCCATTCGGCGACCTGTCCATCTGTCAAACGTCCATCGGCGAAACGTCTTTAGGTGAATCATCAGAGTACCGAATGACAACACAATGCGGGTGTGAACGCTTGGAAAATGGACTGAAGTCATGGATCGAACACAATTTAAAAGCTTTGCTAACGTATTGCTAACAGATTGCTAGCGGATTGCTAATGGATGGTCAATATTGTAGCAGGCAGTGTCGCACGAGTTACGTGACGATTTGGAATGAATTATCGATGCTGATATAACAGCGAGGAGAATCAAAGTGATGCATGACGCGAGTTACAATGGATTGTGGATGACTGGGCTCAAATGTCGGCCGGCCAGCACTGTTCGAGCTTCCGCCAAAGCTGGAATCAAGTTCCCAGAATACACAACTCTGACTGACAGTGGAGCCTAGCATGTTAAATGCCAAACTCTTTACATCGGAGTGTACCTTTGACCTCAATAAAGCATTACCAAACTTAGTTTTATTCGTGCTGTCTTTAAAGAAATCACGCTAGTGCCAAGCCTAACATACGCTAGTGGATAGCATAACATAGGTACGCTAGGAGCTAGCATAACATAGGTACGCTAGCGGCTACGTATACATAGGTACGCTACTCTAGTATCAGGCTAGCGCAGCGTTGGGCAAACTTTTCGTCCCGGGGGCCACATTGACTTTAAAAATTTGACAGGCGGGCCGGGTCAGCACAAGATACGACACAGACGCTCCCCTACTTACGAATGAGTTAGGTTCCGAGCGATTGTTCATAAGTTGAATTTGTTTGTAAGTTTATTCAGTGCTATATTTTGTATTATAATATATGTTTAAGGCCTATATAAGTATATTGAGGTTTATATAAGTGCATTTGTATTTTTAAGGCTTGTATAAGTAACCTGCATTGGTTTGTACTGAAAAAAACATTTAACGAACGATCGTCGAACGATTCAAGTTGTATGCCCGTGCAACGCTCACCATTTTCTCACCCGCATCAAGCTTCTTTATTATTGCCACTTTCGTTTCAAATGAAATGGCTTGCCTCTTCCTTGCACTACCACCCTCACTAGAAGCCTTTCGCTTTTCACCAACCATATTGAATAATGGATGCACGAGATATTTAATGATAAAACTGTTCTTTGCGCACTGGAGATACGTTCACGCACTTACGCACTGCAACAAACTGGGCAGAGGAAGGTGGATGATGGGTGAGCTGAGCTCTCACAGCGCCAGGCGTCGGTATTAGCGGCGAAAAGAAGCACTACAAGAAGTAGCCGAAAGAAGCCAGGCTCACAGAACAAAGAAAGTTGTAAAAACATTAAAGTAAAATGTATAAAGTACAAAGTAAAGTTAAGAGGAATGTATTAAGAAATATTAAAATGTAATTTAAAAAAGATAGGGCTGTAAAACACGAAAAACATAAGAATATACAGAGCTACTGTCACTGGCTTCCGCGTGATGGCACCATCTTGGAAAAAAAAAGGGGGGGGGGAACAAAAAAAACCAAAAAAAACCTATGCGCAGAGATGTTCATATGTACCGTTGTTCGTAACTCGAATGTTCGTAAGTAGGGGAGTGTCTGTACATATAAAAACTGCATCCGTTAACAGTACAGATGCTCCCCTACTTACGAACATTCAACTTACGAACAACGGTACATACGAACATGTCTGCAAATTGCGTTTAAGTCCAAAAATGTTCGCAAGTCCAATTTTGTATTTCGCCCCTTTTTCGGAGTAGTACTTCTTTCCGCCGCTAATACCGACGCCTGGCGCTGTGAGAGCTCAGCTCACCCAGCATCTACCTTCTTCTTCGTTGCAATGCGGAAGTGCGTGAATGTATCTCCAGTGTGCAAAGAACCTTTTTCATTTGTATCATTAAATATCTCATGC
Source organism: Stigmatopora argus (assembly GCF_051989625.1). NCBI lineage: Eukaryota > Metazoa > Chordata > Actinopteri > Syngnathiformes > Syngnathidae > Stigmatopora > Stigmatopora argus. Next base: position 9,481,277 of record NC_135406.1, read on the forward strand.
ATCCAATATTGAATATGGTTGGCAAAAAGCTAAAGGCTTCTATTGAGGGAGTTGCAAGGAAGAGGCAAGCCATTTCATTTGAAACGAGTGGCAATAATAACGAAGCTTGATGCGCGTGAGAGTGGTGAGCGTTGCACATTCAGTACCATTTATAAACAGAAAGATCGAGCAGCAGGACCCAAATATTGAACGTTGCACAAAGTTTGCAAATCAATTGAATGATGCCATACAGTGCTAACGCATCATTTATGATGAAAAAAAAGAAGAAAACTGTGCAATCGTCATTAGGTCGCTTCTTTTGGCCAGTTTCTAATACATAAATCTCTCTCTCTACAGTACTGTACATATTCTCTCCATTTTATTAAATGTTTTTTTTCAGTACAAACCAATGCGTGTTACTTATACAAGCCTTAAACATACAAATGCACTTGTATAAACCTTCAATATACTTATATCGGCCTTAAACATAAATTATAATACAAAATATAGCACTGAATCAACTTACAAACAAATTCAACTTATGAACAATCGCTCGGAACCAATTGCGTTCGTAAGTAGGGGAGCGTCTGTACATATGAAACCTAAACAGAAAAAAGGACTAAAGTATGAACATACTCATCACTCATCTGGGATTTATGGGGTGCTTTCTTGGTTTTCATCAGACTAAAGGTCTGTTCACACATATGTAGAGCCAAATACCACCAGAATCCTCTGTGCCATTTCTGGATGTTTGGAAATTTGGCTGCACTTAATGAAGCCTAAAACTCTGAGACTTTCAGGGAGTTGAACTTGTCGCATTGGAGATGAATCCGTTCCAACTGCAACTCCTGTGGAACCCTTTCCGGGTCTTGTGAGAAAGGAAATGACACAAGCTGTCAATTTTTCCAAAATCACAAAACCGACGGCATAATTGCTCATGCAGGTCATCCAATGATTTCCTGTATTTTGACCGCCAATAAATAAATAAATAAATAAATATATATATATATATATATATATATATATATATATATATATATATATATATATATATATATATATATAAATATATATAAATATATATATATATATATATATATATATATATATATATATATATATATATATATATACATTCAGTATATAAAGTTACAAAGGTAAAAAAGATTAAAATGACACTATATATATTATATATATAGTGTCATTTTAATATATATAGTGTATATATATATATATATATATATATATATATATATATATATATATATATATATATATATATATATATATATATATATATATATATATATATATATATATATATATATATATATATATATATATATATATATATATATATATATATGTGTCATTTTAATCTTTTTTACCTTTGTAACGAGTTGGCCCCACCCCGACGTTCCGCCGGAGCCTTCAAAACGAACGCATCAAGAGTTGTTTGGAACTTGCCGCTTCCCCGTGTCTGATTACCGAGTGTACATATATTCCAGATCTTTTCTTTGCAAAACTCTGCCGATCCATTGTTGTTTACCTGGTATGTAAATGTAGACCAAAGAGTCCGCAAACTATTTAATGTTGAGTATGTTGTCGAGGTTGCGTTTCATTTAAGTTAAGTTAAATTGAGGAGAAACCGCACAAACAAAAAGTTAAAACCATAGCCATGTAGAAATGAACGCCGCCATCCCTTCTTCTTCCTCTTGAGGTTTTACGGTCGTTGGCAGCCAACATACTGGAGCATTGTCGCCCTCTACTGTCTCAATACGTCATATTGCCAAGTTCTCAATTCAGATTTTAGACAGAGTGCGATAATGTTAAATTTGGTCTCTAAATGCCACAGCGTGAAGAGAGCAGCTTTAAGTCCAGTTCGAGTCTATCCCTGACACAAAATCGAAAAGCTGCATTTTGAGAAAAAGTTAGGTAATGTTAAGAACATTTAACACAAAGCACTCCAAATTTGAATCACTTATAATCTTTATTAGTATACACATTCACCATTACATAACATACAGATAGATTACTAGACATATTGCTGTTGCAAGTCATAAATCCTTTATATTAGTACTGGTCAGAATCATTTTTATTGTTAACACACTTGCACATGCAGCTTTACAAAAAATGACATCCACAATTCCATCTATTGTATCTATTGGAAGACTTAATATATACTTTCATTTACTTTCAACTCATTTCAACACAATTAAGTACAAATGTGAAAGGTGAGTTTCCTAATTGACACTTATACAAATTTGACTTCCTTTTTTGAACATGCCAACGATTGCTGATAAGAAACATAAGCCACCACCTTTTGAAAATATATTGTAAATGACTACTTAGGACTAGAAATGATTAGAACGAATACTATTGTGTCCTTCATTTTGTGTACTTTAGTACTTTGAGTTAACAATACAAGACCATTGCAAAAACTAATATATCATGATAAAAGCAAGCCTGGACCAAAGATGAATGTGAATGAATTGCTATTTAGTGAGTTATTTTATCACCTCCAAAAAAAACAAAACTAATAGAGTAATATTCAAATGAAATGGATCACTAACAACCAATGAACATTTCACTAACATTAATCACATTTCAAATATTTTCTCCAGAGAAAGTCAACCTATTTACTCTGAGTATAAGTTTAACAGGCATGATGAAGGATTTTCTAAAAAGGCAATATCCAACTCCACTCCTTAAAAGACATACGCACATTTGGCCCAAATAAACATCATTGAATTCGTCAAAACAAATAACAAAAGTCTGCTTGGGACTTCAACTAATTTTATAAATGTAAGTGCTCAACCTAAAACAACTAAGTGTTATTAAAGCTTGCCTCAAGACTTGAACCCTCTCTCTCTGGGGGGAGTCACACTCAGTGAGCCACTGTTGACTCACTGGTCATACTTGGTCTCTCCTTCTTGACTGCAAACACACACAAAAAAAACAAATGCCAAAGTAGAGAGGACCTTACTAGACATGGTTATTTATTTTCAAGAAATTCTTACTAGTATTGACACACTGTGTCGGCACTGTAATGAAACCGTGTTGGTCACCCATTAGTGACCCCTGCAGTCGTTATAAAATCATTGCAGGGGAAATAAATCCTTGTTTTTTTAAATTCCAAACGGAGTTGAAATGTAGAATAGATCAAATTTGAGTTACAATTTTTAACTTATGTCCACATTTTTGTTAACTGTTAAATCATATGAAATAAAAGTGATTTCGTTTTGCGTCACACGATCAAAATGATTCCACACTGGGGAAAACATCTTAGAACAAGTTGTTCCTTTGATAAATATATCATAATTACGCAAAATCCCATCCAACAGACCTACGACACTTTGATAGTTTATTTCTTTATACTAAACACTTTGGCCAAACGATACATTTCCTGTACGGGTCACGTGATTCTTTCTTATAGCTATACACGCCCCAATACGGATTTTCTCTCTTGAACTCTCGGCACGCTATTGACTCACCAGTGTTGATCGTCCCATCACTATCAGCAAAACCTTCTTTAGCTTAGCCTAGCTAGCAGCTACCAAAGGAACAAGTCCGGGTCGTCCAATAACTCGTTGGACCTTTGCGCACTACTTTAGCTAAGCCTAGCAGCTATCAAAGGAACACGTCGTCGAATGTTTGTTTATGCTTTAGTTTAGTTTAGCTAGTAGCTATTAAAGGAAAACGTCGTCGAAGAACGTGTTTTTGCTTTATCTTAGCTTACCTTAGCTAGCAGCTATCAAAGAAACAAGTTCTCAAGTCGTCGAAGAACCCGTTAAAGCTTTGCGCCTACTTTAGCTTAGTTTATTTTAGCTAGCAGCTATCAACCAAGGCCCCGCCAACATCAGAATCCACGCGTGGAAATGTCCGCAGGAACGAAACGGCCAAAGTTCCAGGAGGAACTTTTTGACCTCAAAGGATATAGACTAGAAGGTGGGTTGACTTTTTATTTCTATTAATTCCCTCAATGTTTAATGGAAAATACCTTTAAGGCCTATTCTATTGACGTAAAATTATTATAGCGTTCGTACTTTTTCATGAATTCGCACTAGCACCGTTCGAAGAAAGACGTAATAAATACTATTTCTATTTTAATGTGACCACTCTAGGACGGAAAGAATGAGTCTCAACGTGTTTATCCTTTAACAACGGCAGAAAAACGTAGCTTTCCTTTTATTGTATCCTTATCACAAACAATGTCTTTTTCTTTAATACGCAATGCGCGAGCGCCACCCAGAGGCGTTCAAGAGTCATTCCTGCTACTCGCCCTCAATTTTTGGCTACATGCTTGAGTAACATAACACTCACTTACATGCTGTAAATTTCCAATGCAAAAAATGAAGATGCAGATGCACTAAACGAGAGCGAACGAGAGGTGTCAAAGTTGCGGCCCGAGGGCCAAATTTGGCCCGCTGCCACTCCGTGGTGCGGCCTGCACAGTACTTCATTTTTAATGTTAAAATTCAAATGTAATTATAACTAATCAGTGGTGATCTCCGCGTTGTCTCCCACCCCCCCTTCCGCATCGATTGAAACAAGATCTCATGACAGAAAAATAGGCGGTGACGCGCACACCTTAAAACAGGCGGTGTAGTGGAAATTTCCATAGGCGGTGTTAGTGGAAAATTCAATTTAGTTACAAAAGAAGCATGGCGGCTTGGCTTTGTTCTAAAGAGAGTACATTTCACTCCCCTCTAGTCATTTTCTTTGTAAAAATACACCCAAAAAAACAGTTTTCAAACATTTGGATGGTGACGAGAATACTACAGTGGTAAGTACTGCATGGTGACTGTTACGACTCCCCCTGGTGGTAAGATGTGCCAGGGAGTCGCAACTATGTTGCTGTTAACGAGAATACTACAGTAGTAAATAATGAGAATAAAATTAAAGTATTACGAGATAAAAATCAAAATACAACATGAACATTAAACGAAGTAAGTGATTTTTACTTAATATTAGGAGTAAAGGTCATACAATTATGACATTTAAAACGTTACATTCCTTTTTTTAAACGTCACTTGAACTGCAAGTTGTTCAGGGTCCGCAGACATTGACTTTGGTGATATTCGATTGGTGAGAAAAAATAGATTATGGAATAATTTTGGGGATTTATTTGATTCCTGTTGATAAATTTTTGATGATAACCACTTTATTATTTTAATTTAGGGCGTAGACTTAATTTGAAAGATTTTTAGCGCAGCTCAAAAAAGGTTTGGAAACACTGACATAATGAATTGTATGGTTCCCCCTTCCGTTTGGTTTCATTTCTGTGAACAAGAAATACAGTAATTTTAATTGGAAAATGGTTCTAGTCAGGGGTGTCAAACCGGTCCTCAAAGGGCCGCAATGGGTGCAGGTTTTCATTCCAAATCAACAAGAGTATACCTTTTGCAAGTGTAATCGGTTAATTAAAGTCAGGTGGTACTTATTTTAGAAGACACCTGATTGGTTAAAATGTCGGCACTGGATCGGTTGGAACAAAGACCAGGACCCACTGTGGCCCTCAGCGGAATCGGTTTGACACATGTGATCTAGGTTGTGTAGAAAATTCCTTCCGTGTAACTAATGCCGATGTAAGTGACTTTAAATTTCCAGTCTAGCCTAAAGGACTTCGAATTAGAGAGATAATCCGTCAAACATATCATTTATCTTTGTGTCTTTGCAGGTTACAGAAAATATATGGATCCTGATGGGCAACACTCTGTTGGGTTTAAAGAGGAAGTTGAGGTCCCCCAAATCAAAGAGGAGGAGCCAAAGTTCCCTCTACAACAAATGAGAGAAGAGCCTCTTCCAATAAAAAAGGAGGAAGATGATGTCACCTGGTCACTTGGTGAATTCCTGAAGAGGGAAAAGGATCTGTGCGTGGCCAGCAGAGGGGCAGAGCCTGCAAACGCCACATTATGGCCCCTAATTAAAGAGGAGGAGCCAGAGTTCTCTTTACAACAAATGAGAGAAGAGCCACTTCCAATCAAAAGGGAGGACGATGTCACCTGGTCACTTGGTGAATTCCTGAAGAGGGAAGAGGATCTGTGCGTGGCCAGCAGAGGGGCAGAGCCTGCAAATGCCACAACATGGCCCCTAATTAAAGAGGAGGAGTCAGAGTTCCCTCTACAACAAATAAGAGAAGAGCCACTTCCAATCAAAAAGGAGGAAGATGATGTCACCTGGTCATTTGGTGAATTCCTGAAGAGGGGAGAGGATCTGTGCGTGGCCAGCAGAGGGGCGGAGCCTCGTCACAGCTGCAGCTCAACAGAAGGATGGCGAGCAGACAGTTTTGTCGCTCCTCCACCAGACGGCAGTGACTTACTTCAGGATGATGCAAGTGTTAAGAAAAATCCCAATGGCGACAAACTCTTCAAATGTGCTCAGTGTGGGAAAACATTTCGCGATAAGTATCTTTTAAAATCACATATGATGACCCACATAGGTGAAAACCCCCTTTCCTGCTCAGTTTGTTGTAAAACATTCACACAGAAGGGAAGTTTAAAAACCCACACAACGATCCACACTGGTGAAAAGCCATTTTTGTGCTCAATTTGCGGTAAAGCCTTCTCCCAAAAGCAAGATTTACAAATACACACAAGGACCCACACTGGTAAAAAACCATTTGCCTGCTCGATTTGTGGTCAATCATTTACACAGAAGGTAAGCTTAAAAATCCACACGAGAATCCACACTGGTGAAAAACCATTTTCCTGCTCAATTTGCGGTCAATCATTTACACAGAAAGGAAGCTTAAAAATCCACACGAGAACCCACACTGGTAAAAAACCGTTTTCGTGCTCAGTTTGTGGTCAAACATTCACACACAAGGATAGCTTAACAACCCACACAAGAACACACACTGGTGAAAAACCGTTTTCCTGCTCAATTTGTGGCAAAACATTCACACACAAGAAAAGCTTATTAATGCACACAAGAACTCACACTGATGAAAAACCGTTTTCCTGCTCAATTTGTGGTAAAACATTCAAACACAAAAAAAGCTTAATAACGCACACAAGAACCCACACTGGTGAAAAACCATTTTCCTGCTCAATTTGTGGTCAAGCTTTTTCTCAACTATCACATTTAAAACTACACACAGGAGCCCACACTGGTGAAAAACCTTTTTCGTGCTCAGTTTGTGGTCAAACATTCACACACAAGGAAAGCTTAAAAACGCACACAAGGACCCACACTGGTGAAAAACCCTTTTCGTGCTTGGTTTGTGGTCAAACATTCACAGATAAAGGAAGTTTAAAAATACACACAAGAACCCACACAGGTGAAAAATCTTTTTCGTGCTCAGTTTGTGGTCAAACCTTTTCTCAAAAGCACATCTTAAAAAGCCACACAAAAACCCACACTGGTGAAAAACCCTTTTCCTGCTCAGTTTGTGGTCGCGGGTTTTCAGAGAAAGGAAACTTAAAAACCCACATAAGAACCCACACTGGTGAAAAACCCTTTTCTTGCCCTATTTGTGGCAAAGCTTTCTCTCAAAAGAACCACTTAAAAGGCCACATGGGAACCCACACTGGTTAGAACTCCCTTTTCCTGCGCAGTTTATGTTCAAACATTTTCTTTCACACAAGGGAACTTTTAATTTGTGGGCCAACAATCCGTCACAAGAATAGCTTCAAAATACTCATAATAGAATAAAATTGTCAAAATTATTGGCCTATGAAATGCGGTCAACATTTTGCACCACGCTGTCTATAAGGCTTTCAAAACAAGATGATTTATAGCAAGGCTTTATTTAGTGGTAAAAATGTATAGTAAGGCTTTTTTTCTTAAAAAATGCAAAATAAAAAGACCATGAATAGTATTTTTTTTAATTAATGACCATGTACAGTAAGGCTTTTTTTTCTTAAAAAAAGACCATGTATAGTTGGGCTTTTTTTTTAAAGACCATGTATAGTAAGCCCTTTTTCTTTAAAAAAAAAAGACCATGTATAGAAAGGCTTTTTTCTTTTTTTTACAAAAAGACCATGTATAGTAAGGCTTTTTTCTTTTCTTTTCTAAAAAAAGACCATGTATTATAAAGCTTTTTTTTCTTTTTAAAAAAGACCATGGACAGTTGTGGTAAAAAAAGGCCTCACCTTTTCTCCTCCAAACATATTGCTGGGCATTTTGGCCAAACAGCTCGATTTTTGTTTCGTCTGACCACAGAACTTTCTTTCACAAGGTCTTGATCAGCAGCAAATTTCAGTCGAGCCTTAAGGTGCCGCTTTTGGAGCAAGGGCTTCCTTCTTGCACAGCAGCCTCTCAGTCCATGGAGATGCAAAACACGCTTGACTGTGGACACTGACACCTGTGTTCCAGCAGCTTCTAATTCTTGGCAGATCTGCTTTTTAGTGATTCTCGGTTGAATCTTCACCCTCCTGACCAATTTTCTCTCAGTGGCAGGTGATAGTTTGCTTTTTCTTCCTGATCATGGCAGTGACAAAACAGTGCCATGCACTTTATACTTGCAAACAATTGTTTGCACTGTTGCTCTTGGGACCTGCAGCTGTTTTGAAATGACTCCAAGTGACTAGTGACTTTCCTGACTTGTTCAAATCAAGGATTTGCTTTTTCAGATCCATGCTGATATCCTTTGATTTTCCCCATTGTAGCGTTTGTGGGATTTTGCATCCAATGAGCCCTATTTAAATGGCCTCAGAGAAGTCACCAGCTGTAGTCACTCATAATCACTCACAAGAAGTTAAGATGCCATCCTATGAAGCTCATTTCACTGACACAACTTTCTAAGTCACCAAAATTGCTAAATTATGTTGCTGTATGTATATCTTTGACCCAGCAGATTTGATCACTTTTGCTGTTAACCCATAATAAAGTCATAAAAGAACCAATTTTCATGAATGTTTTTTTTGTGACAAAGAAGTATCTGTTCCAATCACTCTGAGAGAAAAATCTGAGTTGTAGAAATAACTGGAAACTCAAGAGAGCCATGACATTATGTTCTTCACAAGTTTATGTAAACCTTTGACCACAACTCTACATATGGACTTAATGGAACTAAATAAGAGTGAGGGGGAAAGATACTGCTTAGTGATTGTCGATGCCTTTTGGAATTGGGTTGAAATTTTCCCAACAAAAAACATAGATGCATTAACTGTAGCTAAAGGATTATGTAAAGATATCATTCCGCGATATAGAATCCCAGAAACCATTTATAGTGATAATGGCACCCATTTTGTTAACAAAATAATTGACAGAATTAGCAGAAGGTTCCATATTTTGTTGCGAAATCATTGCGCCTACCATCCACAATCGGCGGACCTTGTAGAATGGATGAATGGAACTATACAAAATAGACAAAAAATCCATGGAAGAAACAAAAAGACCATGGACGAAATGTATTGTTTTAGTAAAATTATATATTAACATCACGAGTTCAAACGGATTAACACCGTATGAAATCCTGTTTGGTAGACCTTACAAATTGCCATTATTCACTACACAATGGAAATTGGATGACGAGGCAGATCTGGCTGACCACATGAGAAAATCTTTAGAAAAACGCATCAAACTTAAGTTACCAGGAGATTGTGCTTCTCAACAGGAAACGGACGAAACGACGGTGGTGCTTGGACACTGGGTGCTAATACGCAGCATGAAATTTCCCGAATACGGGATGAATAAAGTTATCCAATCCAATCAAAAAAAGAAGCATTGGAACGACGCAAAGTGGGAGGGCCCATACCAAGTGTTGCTAACCACACCAACAGCTATCAAGATAGAAGAGAGGGGAATGTGGATCCACCTTTCACACAGTAAGAATGTTATCTCGGTTGAAACGTTTCAAGAGTAAAACTCCCTAAACAAAGACAAAAAGAAATGGTAAAAACAATTATTGCCCTTGGGGCAATAGGATTAATGTTTGTGACTCTATTCCTCTCCACAATAGGGCTATTTTCTCCAGTTGGAGAATAAGACGGAAGCGTTTCAATTAAGGATCCACCCGACGGAAGGGTAAAGCGAGCAACATTGAGATGGGGAATAATACAGTCAGAGATAACATTACCTACTGAATCTAATTTCCGAACATGCATTCGAGATGACATCCCCAAACGATTAAGCACAAAAACAATGTTTTGCCTTCCATACAATAAGACTACAGAAATCTTCCTTTCTTGGAAAAAAATATTTTTAGACTCAGCAACATCCCTGTTGCCATACAAGGGATCAGACTATGGTAGAGAGTATGTGTGGTACTTAACAGCCCTAAGCAGGAATTGGGGAAGCCTTGTTGCAGAAACTGGTCAAGATTGGCAAGCTTGGATGACACACGCTTGCGCAAAAGCCATCAGGCATCTGATAAAATTAACCCATACGGTGGGGGGGGGGATTGCAAATTGTTATTCAGACTGACAAATTAACTTGTGGAAAAGATCCTTGTCTGACGTTTTTCCTAAGTCCATGTTCGGGTGGAGAAGACCCTTTTTACAATTTTTGTGTCTCAACAGCAATGACAATGCCTATTGGGGCTGTGAGAAAACCTTCAGAGAAGGAAGCACCCGGATCTGCCATAGTAAAATTGAAATCTGAGGGGACCAGGGATGATGAATTCCTTTCTGCAACAGGGATTTCCCAAACGGGCAATAATTGGTTGCTGTTGATGGAAAATGCAGCTATTACTATAAATTAAACCTGCATAACATGTATGGGGCCCCGACCTCTCTTACGAGTAGTAACCGCGTAAATTACACCTGATTGTGTAATGGAGATAATGATAAAAGAAAATTTAAGCCCCAATTGTGAGAAATTGAATGATGTCTACCCTGTTACAAGAGCAGCGAAAGACAACTAACTTTTCAACACATATTGCCTGTGATCATTTTACCTGCTTAAAACTTACAGGGCATGGTCTGAAGCTGAGGGACAATAAATGAGACGTGGCGTGCCCGCATTCTAAAACAGACTGCACCCCTGATTCCACGTTCTGACCTATGGTGGTGGTGTGGTGGAAATAAATTATACGACTCCTGCCAAAATGCGGCAGGACTATGTGCCTTGGTCTCACTGCTCTTACCAGTGTCTGTTTTTCCATCTACAGTGGAGGAGATACAATTAGCTGCTCAGAAATCCAGTACAGTGGTACCTCGTCATACGACCACTCGTCATACAAAATGCTCGTCTTACCGGGGAAATTTTGATCGAATAATTCGCCCGTTATGCGGTCAAAATTTCGTGATGCGACCAAGCCAGGTCTTTTTTGAGTATCTTTCGTGTATAACAATATTTACGAGCACGGAACGAAATAATTCAGACGAGTTCCTCCTAGGACCAGGAAACGCACAACGCGCATGCAAAAGGAGGGCTTTCTGGGTAATGAATTATACTCGTCCACACAACACCCATAGGCAATGGCAACCTTTCTCAGAATAAAACTTCATTACCCACAATCAATACGTGGGAAGCTCAGCTATGTCATTTCCTGTTATTCTTTCTTAGGAAAGGTCCCGCGATCGTTTCTTAAAGACTATTTCTCGTTGGCAAGTGGTCGTGCGTTATCCTATTGTGAGGACATTTGTGTGCATCATTTTGGGAATATTTTGAAGGCAATACAACAGCAAACAGTCCACCGATAGCGAACGTGAGGGCGGAGGCGTGGCAAACCGCCAACCCGAAAAACGAAGGTAACAAAAGATTACAACAAAATTAGAATTCAGTTTTGTGTAAAGTTACATTAAACGTATGCTTGAGTGTCTGTATATATTAATCCAAGTTAATTTAAATGTGTTTGTTCCGTTTACGTGTGCGTTGTCGTGGGAAAAAAAAAGAAACCCCACCCCCCCCACGCCCCCAAGCGTCTCTGTCTCCCATCGGCGAAATCTGCCCAATTTTAGTTAGATTAAACACATTTTATTACTATTAAACCACTAGTTATGTGTTACTTTGTTAATAGATGGCGAATTAGAAGAAATACAACATTTTTTCCAATCCAATATCCTGTTTTTGGTGTTTTTTCAGAGGGCTGGAACGAATTAATCTGTTTTCCATTCATTTCAATGGAAAACGTCTGCTCGAGTTACGAGAATCTCGTCATACGAGCTCAGTTCCGGAACGGATTAAGCTCGTATGTCGAGGTACCACTGTATAATGGCGGGCCCATACGACAGCGTCGATCGGCATGGAGAGACGGTGATCCAACATACATTGATGCGATTGGCATCCCCCGGGGCGTACCAGATGAGTATAAGCTGGCTAATCAGGTTGCAGCAGGATGGGAGTCTATTTTTCTTCTAATAACCCCAAACAAAAATGTGGATAGGATAAATTACCTGCATTACAATGTCCAAAAACTTGGAAATTATACTGAACAGGGATTTGTGGCTATAAAGGAACAACTGGCAGCCACCAGTCTCATTGGCGTTCCAGGATCGCATAGCGGTTGATATGCTTCTTGCGGAGCAAGGGGGCATGTGTGCGATGTTTGGAGATCAATGTTGCACCTTTATAGCGAACAACACGTCACCCGGAGGGTCCCTCACCAGAGCCAGCGATGGCCTGCAGACCCTAAACCAAACTATGAAAAACCATTCTGGAGTAGAATTATCCGCCTGGACACACTGGTGGGATAAGACCTTTGGGAAATACAAGGATTTGGCCCTATCTGTTGTAATTTCATTTTTCATTTTTTAGAGTTATTGGCATTAATAAAAGGCATTTTAATACATCTCTTGCAAGAGTAATGCTCGCTCCAAAGTTAACCAATACAACTTGAAGGTCACTCCCCTTTTGCACCTGGACTTCTCGAGACTATGGTTCACATCAAGAGAACTGTGAATTGTTTTGAGAAGCATCGGCTTCTGAAGGTGGTTCACATCAAAACTCTTGGGAAGATTCGGAGAACTGTAAATTGTTAGGAGACTCTCAATTGTTTAGACTTCTGTGATGCATGTTGTTAAATCTTATGAAATAAATTAGCAAGAGAGACATCGAGTGGGTAGAATGATCTTGACCGGGGATGCGTGTGGCTCGATTCTCTCTTGCAAAAACCCACTTATGAGTCAGATGTCTGTTTCTTTCAGGCGTGTATTTGGAAATACCCATTGGTGAACCTATCAGTCATCAATATGACCCACACCAAAGCATATTTCACCCGCTCAGGACAAAACAGGTAAAGTCTTCCATGCACTGAAAACACTTCATGCCTCTTCAGTCCTAGGGAAATTATGCCTATCCTAAGCCAATTATTTTATCTAAACCAGCCAGGTACAATTCACCTAATCATTTGGATGAATGCCATTTCTGCATTGTTATTTTCATGTTTGATATCATTAACAATCAAATAATTTTCAATACTTACGATTTAATTTGCAAATCACCCCATACAATGTTTACTTAAGATAAGAGCTATTTTCTGTAGCTCACTGTTGCCACAATTAAACCCTACAATAAGTAAATTAGATAAAATAACCTTCTCCTAGGCATTTCCTAATTACAAATTTCAATGTTTAATAAAGGACCCACAAATTGTCACCAATATATCATAATATTTTAAATTTTCTCATCCCTTTTCTCTAACCAGCTAATCTCTAATGTTAAAGTATTTTGAACAAACCAACCATTCAAAAACAGTATTAATAATCTTTTATCTTCCAAAAGCTAGTTTTCTTTAATAAAGAGCCCTTCAAAATCAACAAATTTGTCAAAAATGGCTATCTTGCTCTATTCCCAATTTTGAAGCCAAACAAACCAATCTTTTACCAGACAGATTGTCTATCACCTTAAAAGACATTTTGTTTAAAATCCGAAAAATGCAAAAATAACCGCAGAACCATGCATTTCCTGCAGAACATGTTTTGCTCTTATTCTGAAATGTTTAACGGAAGCATGCTCTTAGCCGCTAACTGAGCTTTAGACTCCAAAAGCAGGATTTCTCCTCACACACACATCTTATCTGTCACAAATTCCTTGTTTTGCTTTGTTTACAAATGCCTCCCCAGCGAGTTATCATGTTTGAAATGTCGCTTTTTAGCTGTGAATAATGCATTTTAGAGAAGACTACCATTAGTCCATAATAAGCTAAATTAATTCCTCATCCGGCAGCTAACCATATCACATTTTTTTGCCGAGACCCCATAATCTTAAAATATGCTGCAAGCACAACAGTATCCCATAGCAAAAAACATTTTATGTTCTTTATTTTGCACACACAAGTTTGCTTCAGCAACCCCAAGATTGATGTCTTCACAGAAGGGGTCCAAATTATTTTAGTAGCGTGCGTGGGTGTGAAATATGAATTGTATTCTTATATTTAATCTTGCACTCTTATGAATTTAGTAACTAGAATAGAATTTTTACTGACACCTACAGGTCAAGGCCTGTCATCACTTTGTATATTACACACCCCTTTTCGTGTTCCCGCCTAAAGTTTGTCTCCGCCTAACTTCTATTAAATACCATCACCGACCGAGCGGACGGCGTATCTGGTTGGGGGATCTCGGCGTGGACGCTAGCTCTGTCCGTCCGCTCGCCCCCTTCTTAGGAAGGGGGGGGCTAGCCAAGGGGGCTAGCCAAGAACAAAGGAAGCGGACCGAGCAGCGACCATTTTGAGAGCGGTCGAGATGAGGCCTCCCTTCCAGATAACCTCCTTCGGCCGGGAGTCAAAACTACCACGTGTTTTGCTGCTTCCTCTGTATGAAGATTATTGTCGAGGCAACCCAGCTTTGACATTTTGGTGCCTGAAACCTGGGATTCTTCTCTGCTTTCCGGCCACGGCAGATTGACAGAAGGATGGATGGCTTGACGTCGGCTACTCCAGCCTTGAGAGAGGGCGATCTGGCCTGCTGGCCCGGGAACAGATTACGAATTATCCTTTCGTACAGAGGAGGCACCAAAAAACGGTAAGGCACTTTTTAAAATTAATTTGTAGAATCCAACCCAGCATAAGGCCCCGTTTCCCTTCGAGGAAGGGAAATGCTTCATTCGTAAAAAAAAAGAAAAGTTGCGTATACTCTTCTCTGTGTCGGAGATTCTTCTTTCTGTGTGTCGGAAAGGCATCTTTCTGTGTGTCGGATTGATGTTTAATAGTATACAGCAGGATAAAAGGCTGTGTGTCGGCCTATCTGCCTGGAAAGCAGACAGAGGAGGAGGTCGCGCCTCCCCGCCAAGGGACTTCGAGGGTTGTGTTAAAAATATAGAAGAAATATATTGTTATACAGTGCCAAGATAATGAAAGAGCTCAATATAAAGAAAAAAAGAAATAGAATGCAACTATAAACGCATGCAAGTAATCTTCATATGAATAGATATATATATATAAGTACGCTATGACGCGTTCATAAATGATATAAGTATGATTGCCGCGAAAAATAGGAGTTTAATCGGCGAAAAAGAATACTTAGACGGATAAAAATAAGTATTTAAGAGAGGGTGAATTGGGACAGGATGGTGGGGGGGGGGTTGAAAAGCAGACCACATGTGAGAGGAAACAAAGGAAAAAATGGCGGCGAGCCAACAGAAGTTAAAACTGCCTTTCTTCCCCAGCTCACTTTCCACTAACCCAGGAAGATATATATATTAGGCCTGTTCAGAAACAGTGCCCCCCCTGCTCAGCCCAATCCTCGTGCCAGGCTCCACTCGCAGGGGCCAGGAGCACGAGGGGGGGGGATTGGGGGACTGGAATGCAAGAAATCTCAGGTTACATCTCACATTCCACACGATGGAGCAAGGAGGAGCAGAGACAGTAATAGAAAGAAAATAAGAGTTAGAGACAGAAAATTGACAATATAACATATTGGTGACAAATTATGGGTCCTCTAATAAACACTGAAATTTATCATTAGGAAATGATTAAGAAATTGCTAAGTAGAAGGTTAGTTTCTCTAAATTTTAATTGTGGTAAGAGTGAGCTACAAAAAATGGCTCTTATATTAAATAAACACAAGCTTGGAGCAGAACAGCAATTCAACAAGTGCAATTTAGCTATTTTAGCAAATAGAGAGGGATTTGCAATTTAGACTTAAGGATTAGGAATCATCCAAATTATTAATGATATCAAACATGAAGACAATGCAGAAATGGCATTGATCCAAATTATTAGGTAAATTGTAGCTGGCAAGTTTAGATAAAATAATTAATTTAGGATAGGCATAATTTCCCTGAGATGCAATAAACATCATGACATGTCATCAGTGCACGGATGATAATTCATTGTTTTGCCCATCAACAGATGAAATATGCTTTAGCGTGAGTCGTAAGAATGAATGACTATGAGAATATCTCGGATTGCATAAGAATCAAACAATTGATGCCAACCAAACAACATTGACCTATTTCCTTTTAGAATGACTTGCCATGACACAGCGAAAGGTGGTTAGCTGCCAAGAAGCCCCAGGACTGGGGATGGCGCTCTTCACCAGTGATAAAAAAAAATTGCAGACCACTGATGTCTGAAAATGAGTGTGAGCGTGAATGGTTGTTTGTCCCTTTTGTGTTTTTGATTGGCCGACCACCGAGATATGATCAATCGGTTAGGTATCAAGGTGGAAAATGATTTAGCAAATTGGAATCGATTTCGGAATTTGCCAATAAGCCATTTCGCGGATGGCAACGCCAAATTATGGAAAAATATTTCGTCCAAGGAAATTTTAAATGAAAAAGCAGCAGTACTCCAAATGTGAAATTTGAAGTGGAGAAACAAATCTGCTATGCAAAATTTGGGAGCACTGGGAAAAACACAGACAGTGCTTGATACAAAATTCCAAAGTACTATTGATTTATTGTGATAATGGCATCCAAATTGTGTTAACAGAATAATTGACTGAATTGAAAAAAGGTTCCATTTTTCATTATGAAATCATTGCGCCTACATAACGAGGTCAACCAGACAACAAAATGAGAAGGTTCTCTCAGTTGAAACGTATGAGGAGACAGGTAAGATAAACTTTTGACGTAATCAGACGAAATGGCAAGCACTCCAATATTGATTGGAAAGATTATTGCTCGGGGAGCAATGCTGTAAGCCATAAGGAACTTTTTATATTGGTTTTATTGTCTCCATAAAAAAAGGAAAGCGTTTCAATTGAGACTAAACCTTCTTACAGATTTTTAAAGTAAACAATTGAGACTAGATCTTCTTACAGATTTTTAAAGTAAACAATTAGAAAGAGAATGGATAGAAATGTTACTAGATTTTAATTTTATGCCTGACTATTGAAAAATATTGATTAAGAAAGTTTTATAGGAGATGATTGACAAACTCCAAAGACAATTGAATGTTACATTTGATAAAAAGACTACTAGATTGGGATATTTTGAATTTCAAACAACTGAGTTTAATATGCAACGCGATACACATTGTTAAATGAATTGGGACTTGATTAGTATGCATTTTATAAGTAATGAGTTTTAATTGCTTTAAAGGATACAATTATGCTAAAATATTAACCTTGACAAACAAGGAGTGATTACAATTTAGTGGGTTCAATTCTATTCAGAATTATAAATGTGCGCATTTTGTTTCTGGATATTAATTGACGTGAATTTAACTGTTACAGAGAACGGGAAAGCTGTTTTCCTGGGGAGAAAGCACCCTGGTTTGCTTTTTGTATTTTTCCTATTTTTAGTATGATAAGTTAATTTGTGTAATTACAGGAAGGGGAAAAGCAAATAGGGTTCTTGATTTTAACAAGGAAGCAGTGATCATAATAGAATACCAGCTAGCATATTTGATTTTGACTGATAAGGCATTTAAATTTTCACAAACTATAGTGATGGAATAAGTAAGATTGTTGCGATTTTTGTTCATTGAGGTATTAAGCCCAACAAAATAGCCGTAAGCAAATGTTAAGCACGTGTTAAAGACAACGACAGAATACAGCAGCTAAAGCAGCAGCGCAAACACTTACTGCACAGCATACACAACAACAAAACTGAGCCGATCTCAAGAACAGTCAGCAGACGAACTGTACAAAGCTAAAGGCCTACCGTGCCTACCAAAAATTATTCCAAAATTGAGCCATAAATGTCTCAAAAGGGAAGAAGATATGATGGACATCGAAATACCTACTTTTAAAATTTTTGTAGGAACTGTTTAATTTGTTATTTTATTGATCTGTAAAGAACATGGGATCTCCAGAATCAGCTGGAGTAACAATGGAGCTGATTTTGCAAACAGCATAGTGCAAAACATGGCAAAACACCTAAGTAGAGCGAACAAATGGTACGATAAAACCAAGGCTTAAGAAAACCATGGGGGAGATAAATAAGCCATGGCCAGAACGCCTAACACTGGCCAAAACGTATATGAAGATAGTACCAACTAGCTCGGGATTAACACCTTTTTGAGATAGTTCATGGAAGACCATTCCAACTTCCTCTATGGGAAGATGAACCATGACGAGAGACTAAGGAAGGAGAGAAACTTATCCAAAGAACATGTAAGCTGCCGTGATCCTTTTGTCTATCTTGCAGGAGGTGGTGAAGCCAGGTGACTGGATCCTGATCCGAGTCATAAAAGGAAGTCCTGGTTCTCTCCACGATGGGAAGACCCATTCGTGGCCCAACTCACCAACCTCCACAGCAGCAAAGATCACTGAAAAGTCAAAGTCGTTTCACCAACCTCAGGTCAAGGTCGCTCGAGACACAGGTGACTCTTGAGTAGACTGTAAGTCGGACGGTGTCAAAACCCTTGTCCGTGAAGAAACTCATCTGACGTCTACTCACCTGCCACGAGCACCCCTCACTTAACCCTGACCTCCCATAGACTTTGCCCCTCTATACAGAAGCCACAGTGAAAGCTGTTGCCACCCACATCACAGTGACTGGATTGTCAGTGACAGCCTGGGCGTATCTGAACGCCCCGCCCACAGAGACTCGAGTTGGAAAACAAGTGCAGGAAACGTCCTGCCTCATCACTGGAAAGGCAGAGCCAAGCGGTCCGCTCTTGGATGGGGACCCAACCTACATCAACAACATCGGGGTTCCCCGCGGCGTACCAGATGAGTATAAGCTCGCTGACCAAATTGCACGACTCCAGAACAGGACGGAAGAAGGGTTTGCAGCCATCCATGAACAGTTGTCGGCGACCTCCTTGATGGCCTTCCAGAACAGAATTGCTGTTGACATGCTCCTGGCAGAGAAAGGTGGCGTGTGCTCCATCTTTGGCGACCAATGCTGCACGTTCATCCCGAACAACACAGCAGCTGACGGGAGTTTAACCAAGGCCCTGGAGGGTGTTCGATCCCTCAACAGCAAGATGAAAGAACATTCTGGAATCGACACCTCAATGTGGGGCGATGATGTTCCTGTTGACCAAAGGTTGTGGTCCACCCCCCCCCAGAAAATCATGTGTAAAGACATTGAGCTGTTACATGAGTGTTCATTAACCAAACTGTCAAGGCCCTACAGGGTATAGCAGATGATTTAAAAGCCTTTAGGGAAGTTGCAGGACCGATAGTCCTGGATCTGATAACAGCCAAAGATGGAGATGTGTGTGCCATGATGGGAGAACACTGCTGCACCTTCATCCCAGATGAAACCAGTACATTACTCGTGCCGTAGCTGAAATAAAGGCCCTAGTCAACACCATGGCCCAGGATCACTCAGCCGTAGGTGTATCATTGTGGTCGTGGTTAATAACCGGGTCATGATTCTCAATTCTGTTTAAAATTGCAACCTTGCGGTTTTTGCTGGTGTTCTGTATTTTTTTCTATGTGTGTAATCCCCTGTATGAAAGTTATGATTCAAAACACAATCCAGCACACGCTAGTAGGTTATAGTGAGACAGTATCACCGCATGACAGACCATACTGGAGATTATCGCATTCTTTCGAAGTGTGACGAGTCCTCTATGCAAATGTGTTTGTCTTGATTTAAATATTGGGTTCGCTCATTAAGAGGGACGTAGGGGAATTTTTACCACTGATTACATCATTTCTCGCCTCTGCCTTTACATGTGATTTTGTTATTTTCCATACCCTGTTGAGTGACTGTCAATGATATTTGTATTCTAGAACCTGGAGGGGAGGGATACAAATTGATATGTTTAATGAAAATTCTTTCAAGTCACAACAGGGGGGAAATGTGAAATATGAATTGTATTCTTATATTTAATCTTGCACTCTTATGAATTTAGTAACTAGAATAGAATTTTTACTGATACCTACAGGTCAAGGCCTGTCATCACTTTGTATATTACACACCCCTTTTCGTGTTCCCGCCTAAAGTTTGTCTCCGCCTAACTTCTATTAAATACCATCCCCGACCGAGCGGACGGCGTATCTGGTTGGGGGATCTCGGCGTGGATGCTAGCTCTGTCCGTCCGCTCGCCCCCTTCTTAGGAAGGGGGGGGGCTAGCCAAGGGGGCTAGCCAAGAACAAAGGAAGCGGACCGAGCAGCGACCATTTTGAGAGCGGTCGAGATGAGGCCTCCCTTCCAGATAACCTCCTTCGGCCGGGAGTCAAAACTACCACGTGTTTTGCTGCTTCCTCTGTATGAAGATTATTGTCGAGGCAACCCAGCTTTGACAGTGGGTCGGGCACACAAGGTGCACGCTGAATGACTGCATATAATCAAGCCCTGTTTCTAACTCCGTCCAATCGGTTGCCCCGCGGGCCGCATGTACAAAGTCACGTAGCACTTCCCTCCTCCGATCGTATGCCTTGTATAGTACATTGTGTGGAGTTGACCATTAAAGAAAAAGGGGTTCCAACCTCTCAGGCCAAGCTGCAATAGGCCATCTGTCAAAGCTGGGTTGCCTCGACAATAATCTTCATACAGAGGAAGCAGCAAAACACGTGGTAGTTTTTGACTCCCGGCCGAATGGAGGTTATCTGGAAAGGAGGCCTCATCCCGACCGCTCTCAAAATGGTCGCCGCCCGCTCCTCTCTCTTTGTTCTTGGCTAGCCCCATTGGCTAGCCCCCCCCTTCCTAAGAAGGGGGCGAGCGGACGGACAAAGCTAGCGTCCACTTCGAGGTCCCCCATCCAGATACGCCGTTCACTCGGTCGGGGATGGTATTTAATAGAAGTTAGGCGGAGACAAACTTTAGGAGGGAACACGAAAGGGGTGGGTGTCAGTAAAAATTCTATTCTAGTTACTAAATTCATAAGAGTGCAAGATTAAATATAAGAATACAATTCATATTTCACATTTCCCCCCTGTTGTGACTTGAAAGAATTTTCATTAAACATATCAATTTGTATCCCTCCCCTCCAGGTTCTAGAATACAAATATCATTGACAGTTACTCAACAGGGTATGGAAAATAACAAAATCACATGTCAAAGCAGAGGCGAGAAATGATGTAATCAGTGGTAAAAATTCCTCTACGTCCCTCTTAATGAGCGAACCCAATATTTAAATCAAGACAAATACATTTGCATAGAGGACTCGTCACACTTCGAAAGAATGCGATAATCTCCAGTATGGTCTGTCATGCGGGGATACTGTGTCACTATAAGCTACTAGCGTGTGCTGGATTGTGTTTTGAATCATAACTTTCATACAGGGGATTTCACACATAGAAAAAATACAGAACAATAGCAAAAACCGCAAGGTTGCAATTTTTAAACAGAATTGAGAATCATGACCCGGTTATTAACCACGACCACAATGATACACCTACGGCTGAATGATCCTGGGCCATGGTGTTGACTAGGGCCTTTATTTCAGCTACGGCACGAGTAATGTACTGGTTTCATCTGGGATGAAGGTGCAGCAGTGTTCTCCCATCATGGCACACACATCTCCATCTTTGGCTGTTATCAGATCCAGGACTATCGGTCCTGCAACCTCCCTAGGGGCTTTTAAATCATCTGCTATACCCTGTCAGGGGTCTCAAACTTGCGGCCCGCGGGCCAACTGCGGCCCGCGGGACGATAATTTGCGGCCCCCGTCTCAATATGAAAGATCGATTTTTTTTTTTTTTTTTTTTTAACCCTTTCCCCATGATGGCGCCGTTTAAGTGGCAGCCAGTGGCAGTAGCTCTGTCCACTCATGTTTTTCTTGTTTTACAGCATGTTTTACATGAAAAATTAGAGGGAACATTGACATGCACCTGCTTGTGGCAGGTGTGATACTGGTGTGCCGATAGCGAGCAATGATGATGTCGTGACCGGATGATTCGCCTAAAGACGTTTCACCGACGGACGTTTGACAGACGGACAGGTCGTACTAGTATTTGTTAGTTTAATGATTAAATACAAATACTAGTATTTGTATTTAATCATTAAACGCTGTTTTCAGCTGGATTTGACCGAATTTGAGAGCAATTTGAGCCGTTTGGCGAATGGACGTCTATAGACGTTTTTTTGCCTCCATCGCGATATCATCCAGTATTTGTATTTAATCATTAAATGCTGTTTTAGGATGGATTTGACCCGATTGCTGTCATTTTACGGCTCGGTTCTGCTACATCTGCCTGCCCAAGAGTGCTTATTCCCGGACTGCCATTGATGGTAGACGAACATTGATTTTTACTATAATTTGGACAACACCGGCGGCGGGCCGGATTAAAAATCCTAACGGGCCGTATATGGCCCGCGGGCCGAGGTTGAAAAACTTGTACACACACGATCCGGCGGGGCGAGCGTTCGAATCCCGTTTCGGCAAAACCTCCGTTCGGCCAAATGAACGTTCGGTGGAACGTCCATTCGGCGACCTGCCCGTCTGTCAAACGTCCGTCGGCGAAACGTCTTTAGGCGAATCATCCGAGTACCGATGATGTCGCTCACACTGGTACTCAGTGCGCTCAGGGAGGTTGTCTTTCTGCTCAGACCAACAAAAAATTAGAGGGAACTTTGGTTCGGAGCTGAATGACCCAATCACGGTGAGGTATACGGCTCTGGAGGGCGGGACATCGGCCGGGCTGTCCAGTGCCTCGCTCACTCACTCATTCATTCCTCCAATCAGCTGGGCGGAGGAGAAGCCGTGAGGCCGATCACTCCGCTCGGCGCGCACACTCCTCCGCTGCTCTCAGCATAGAACTGAATGAGGCGCTATGATCCGTGATCCAGCCTGTGTCAGTGTCTGTAGCCATCTCCGCGATTGAAACGGAGAGCGAAAGTGCACATGCGCCACAAACCCGCGCGACTGAATGTGAAAGATCAACCCGAGACTCATTCCAAGTGGAAAAACATATTACAGAGCCCCAGAGATGTCTCTTTCAAAGCCTGCCGTGAAGAGAAAGGTCGGTGATGAGCACAGACAGTTTCAAGAAAAGTGGGGAGTGCAATATTTCTTTGTTGAACACAGGGGCACCCCGACGTGTCTCATTTAGACTGAAAAAGTTGCGGTGCACAAGGAATACAATTTGAAACGTAATTGTACTATGAGACATGCTGAGGAGTACGAAAAATACCAGGGAGATGAGAGAGCCAACCAGGTTGCCAGTCTTAAAACACGTCTTCTGAGGCAACAGGATCTCTTCAAGAAGGCTACCAAAGACAGTAATGCAGCAGTCAAAGCTAGCTACGCCGTTTGTGAGTTGATTGATCCTGTGCTAAGTGATCCCAAATGGCTCATGGACTTGGCTTTTCTTGTTGATATCACACATGAGCTTAATGTACTGAACAAGAAGCTACAAGGCCAGGGGCAACTTGTCAGTGCTGCCTATGACAACGTGAGAGCATTCTGCACTAAACTTGTGTTATGGAAAGCCCAGCTCTCTCAGACAAACCTTTGCCATTTCCCAGCATGCAAGGCTCTCGTGGATGCAGGCACACCATTTAGTGGTGAGAAGTATGTTGAGGCCATTTCGAAGCTACAGGAGGAATTTGATCACAGATTTGCAGACTTCAAGACACACAAAGCCACATTTCAAATTTTTGCGGACCCCTTCTCCTTTGATGTGCAAGATGCCCCTCCTGAGCTTCAAATGGAGCTCATTGACCTGCAGTGCAACTCTGCACTCAAAGCCAAGTTCAGGGAGGTGAGTGGAGAAGCAGACAAGCTTGGGCAATTTTTGAGAGAGTTGACCCCCAGCTTCCCTGAACTTTCCCGAAGGTTCAAGCGGACCATGTGCCTTTTTGGGAGCACATACTTGTGTGAGAAGCTCTTCTCCACCTTGAACTTCAATAAGTCCAAGTACAGGTCCAGACTTACTGATGAGCATCTTCAAGCTCTACTGAGGGTCTCCACTGCTTCCTCCCTCAAGCCAAATGTGACTATGTGAGAAGAAGCGCTGCCAGGTCTCTAGCAGCAAGGAGTAGGCAAAAGAAGCCGTGTTCAAAATATTTCATGTTCAATGTTCCATTCAAGTTCAGAAAGTTAAAGGTTAAAGAGCTGTTAATACAGACATTTGAAACGGAATAAAAATAATTCATTTTCTCTACTTAGCCAGCCAGTGTATATCTACTGTATGCTCATTAGTATTATTTGGTTTTATATTACTGATTGATTTATTTTTTATTCATCTTTAAGTTTATTTATTTAATTCATTATTTTTTGTTAAAAAATAAAGATATTTGATAACGTTGGAAAGTCTTATCAGTGCTTTTCTTGTGGAAATCCTGATGCGGCCCAGTCTCACCCAGACTCGGCCTCTAGCGGCCCCCAGGTAAATTGAGTTCGAGACCCCTGATTTACATGGTTGCAAGCAGATGTACTATAATACTTTTCTAATGTTAATAAGCTAAGTGAAGCAAAGCGATCTTCATTGCAAGCAAATATATAATAATGTAAGACTGATAACCCTAACACCCACTATTTTTTCTAGAAAACCCCCAAATATTTTTGATGAAAAGAATCTAATACAGTGGTACCTCGTCATACGACCGCTCGTCATACAAAATGCTCGTCTTACGGGGGAAATTTTGATCGAATAATTCGCCCGTTATGCGGTCAAAATTTCGTGATGCGACCAAGCCAGGTCTTTTTTGCATATCTTTCGTGTATAACAATATTTACGAGCACGGAACGATTAATTCAGACGTTCCTGCCAGGACCAGGAAACGCACAACGCGCATGCAAAAAGAGGGCTTTCTGGGTAATTAAGTATACTCCTTCACACAACACCCATAGGCAATGGCAACCTTTCTCAGAATAAAACTTCATTACCCACAATCACTACGTGGGAAGCTCAGCTATGTCATTTCCTGTTATTCTTTCTTAGGAAAGGTCCCGCGATCGTTCCTTAAAGACTATTTCTCGTTGTCAAGTGGTCGTGCGTTATCCTATTGTGAGGACATTTGTGTGCATCATTTTGGGAATATTTTGAATGCAATACAACAGCAAACAGTCCATCGATAGCGACCGTGAGGGCGGAGGTGTGGCAAACCGCCAACCAGAAAAACGAAGGTAACAAAAGATTACAACAAAATTAGAATTCAGTTTTGTGTAAAGTTACATTAAATAAATAAATAAAATAAAATCAGACTTAGGCTTGTCGTCATCATTGACTAGACAAAAACCTAATTGTCATCATACCCAGCTGCGTATGACGAAATTGAAGGTGCTTCTCCACGAAGTGCACTTTTCTCAGGCAAGAGTTCAGACTTGCTGGCATTCTGCCGTGATGGATACATCGCATCACCTCCCGAGCGCAACCAGCTCCCGGCGACTGCGAAGGATTGCCTCACCGATGCCAACAAAGAATAAAATGGATCACTTACCTCCCACTGTCTTCCTTACTTACCTAGTCAGCCAGCAGGAGGCAGATCCCCGCCCAACGTCCTTCATCTATCCTCACCCCGAAGTTGTTACACCGAGGGGATTGTGTGTCGTGCTGCTGCAGTTTAGAGTCCTGATGGCTGTGGGGAAGAAGCTGTCCTTAAGCCTCTTTGTCCGTGCCTTGTGAGACCGGTAGCGCCTGCCCGAGGGAAGCAGCTGGAACAGGTCGTGATCAGGGTGGTCCGGGTCCCCAGCAATGTTCCGAGCTCTGCTGATGTAACGAGGGCTGGCAATATCTTCCAGTGAGGGCAGAGAGCAGCCGACGATCCTCTGGGCAGTGTTGATCACTCTCTGCATGGCCTTTTTGTCTGCTGCCGTGCTTCCAGCGTACCACACTGTGATGCCGTATGCCAGGATGCTCTCCACAGTGACTTTATAGAAGGTTACCAGAAGCTTAGTGTCCAAGTTATTCCTCCTGAGTACCCTCAGGAAATGGAGTCTTTTCTGGGCCTTCTTCACTACTGCCGTGGTGTTTGTGGACCAGGAGAGCTTGTCCGTGACGTGGACCCCCAGGAATTTAAAGGACTGGACCCTGTCTACACGAACTCCATTTATGAGGAGTGGGGCCAGATCTGTGCTCTGTTTGCGGAAGTCCAGGATTATTTCTTTAGTTTTTGTGTTGTTCAGTGTGAGGTTGTTCATCAAGCACCACGAAGACAGTTTGTTGACCTCGTCTCTATAGGCCGCCTCGTCCCCTTCTGAGATGAGTCCGACCACAGTGGTGTCATCAGCAAATTTGATGATGTAGTTGGACTGGTGGGTTGGTGTACAGTCATAAGTGTACAGGGAGTACAGAAGAGGACTCAGTACACAGCCTTGAGGGGAGCCAGTGCTCAGTGTAATGGAGGAAGAAAGGTGGGAACCAAGTCTAACAGTTTGTGGTCGGTTGGTTAGGAAGTTCTTTATCCAACAGCAGATGGAGGAGGATAGTCCGAGGTGGGAGAGTTTGTTAGTCAGAATGTCCGGTTTCATGGTGTTGAAGGCTGAGCTATAGTCAATGAAAAGCATCCTCACGTAATTCCCATGGTGTTCCAGGTGTCTCAATGCTGTATGTAAAGCAATGGTGATAGCATCCTCAGTGGACCTGTTAGCTCTATAAGCAAACTGGTGAGGGTCAACTGAGGGAGAGATTGTATTCCTGATATGGCGGGCTATCAACTTTTCAAAGCACTTCATGATCACAGGTGTGAGAGCAACAGGCCTATAATCATTCATGCTGTCGATAGTTGGCTTTTTGGGGACAGGAATAATGGTGGCCGATTTCAGGCAGGATGGAATGATGGATTGTTGCAGGGAACAATTGAAGATTTTTGTGAAGACTCCAGCCAGCTGGTCAGCACAGGCTTTGAGCACCTTCCCAGGTACTCCATCAGGTCCAGCAGCCTTCCTGGTATTCACAGACCGCATTTCCAGTCTCACTTCCTCTTCCTGGAACTTCAGTGTATTGCTGCAGGATAGTGGCGGGGGTGTTGAGACTGGGTCTGATTTGTCAGTCTCAAAGCGGGCAAAGAAACGGTTCAGTTCCTCCGCTAGTGAGGCATCTGCGTTAACAGACATATTATTGTTATTGTAGTTGGTAATATGTCGTATTCCCTGCCACATCTTCTTTGGGTTATTGTCTGTGAAGTGCTCCTCAATTTTCTTAGTATATTCTGCCTTGGCCTTTTTAATGCCTCTTTTCAGATCAGCTCTGGCAGCTCTATATTTCATCTTATCCCCTGATCTGAAAGCGGTGTTACGGCATTTGATGAGTGCCTGAGTCTCCTTGGTCATCCAGGGTTTTTGATTTGGAAAAACCCGTATTTGTTTATTCCTAGTGACATTGTCCATGCAGTTTTTGATATAGGAGAGTACAGCGTCCGTATAGTCCTGGAGGTTGTCGTGTTCAAAGAGTTCCCACTTGGTGCGGAAAAAACAGTCCTGCAGCTGAGAAAGGGCATCCTCGGGCCAAGTTTTAATTGTCTTTATTTGTGGTCTTGTTTGCCTCCGGAATGGAGTGTATGCTGGGGTGAGGGCTAGACAGAGGTGATCTGATCCAGCTAGGTGAGGGAGGGAAGTGGCTTTGTAAGCATGTTTAATGTTAGAATAAACATGGTCAAGAGTTTTGTCTCCCCTCGTGTGACATTTTACGTATTGGATAAACTTAGGTAGAACAGTCTTTAAACATGCTCTGTTGAAGTCACCAGCAACAATACAGACTCCATCGGGATGGTCAAGCTGTTGTTTGTTTACAGCCGTTAGCAGGAGGTTTAATGCCGTGTTGACGTTAGCATCAGGAGGAATATAAACCGCCGTTACTATGACGACGGCTAGCTCTCTCGGTAGGTAGAAGGGCCTACACCGTACTGCCAATAGCTCTAAGTCCGGAGAACAGTGAGTGTCAATAATCCTACTGTCACCACACCATTCATTATGTATGAACAAGCAAAGTCCTCCTCCTCTGCTTTTGCCTGTTAGTTCCTTTGAACGATCGTTCCGAAAAAGCGTTCGGCTAGCTAGCGAAACCGCAGCGTCCGGGATTTGCTGGTGTAGCCACGTTTCCGTGATGAGGATAATGTTACAGTTCTTAACAAAGCTGTTGGTGGCAATTCGAAGTTCCAACTCGTCCATTTTGTGGGTGATGGATCTGGCGTTGGTCAAAAAGATACTCGGGAGCGGTGCTCGGTGTGGTTGTTGACTTAGCTTAGCAGCAAGGCCCGCCCGACAACCGCGCTTTTGCTTCCTTTCTCTCCGCCGCCTTCGCCTCCTTCGTCGTGCTTTGAGTGGGCTGACTATCCACGGAGGTCCCGGAGGTCTCGAGATGTCCTCGGGGATATCGTAGGTTCGTTGGTAGTTCGTTGTGACATCGGATATATCGCATCTCCTTCCGATAGCAATTAAGTCGTGGCGACTGTAGGAAAAGTTTGCCTCGCAGATGTTGGTAAATAACGATAGGATTGAGAAAAGAATACACCAAACTGGAAAGCCAAAAGCCGCTGCATCCGTGTGCGCCGCCATCTATAATATAAAATACATTAAATGTATGTTTGAGTGTCTGTATATATTAATCCAAGTTAATTGAAATTTGTTTGTTCCGTTTACGAGTGCGTTGTCGTGGAAAAAAAACGAACCCCCCCACGCCCCCAAACGTCTCTGTCTCCCGTCGGCGAAATCTGCCCAATTTTAGTTAGATTAAACACATTTTATTACTATTAAGCCACTAGTTATGTGTTACTTTGTTAATAGATGGCGAATTAGAAGAAATAAAACATTTTTTTCCAATCCAATATCCTGTTTTTGGTGTTTTTTCAGAGGGCTGGAACGAATTAATTTGTTTTCCATTCATTTTAATGAAAAACGTCCGCTCGAGTTACGAGAATCTCGTCATACGAGCTCAGTTCCCGAACGGATTAAGCTCGTATCTCGAGGTACCACTGTATTGAGTTTTTTTGTTTTGTGTTAATAAAATATATATAAAAATAACAAAAATGTAAAAATAAGTGATTTAAACCATTGTGCTTTTATAATTTAATTCAAATAATATTTTTCTCTTCATGAAAAACCAAACAAAGGAAATATTTGATGGTTTCTATAAATAAAAATCCCCCAAATAATGATAGACAAGCTACTGAATAAAAGATTGTTGGGGTTATTCTGGATAATATTATAAATGTATGCATTTTAATTACTTTTGTATAAGAGTGTCTTTAATTTGAGACTGGGGCAAACTCGAGGTCACCCTGCTGGCTCCAGCTTGTTGACATAACACCTCACCCTCCAAGGACTGTTTACTGGGAGATAGACCTCGCAACCCAGACACCCAGATGCAAGTTCGCAATGAAGATCTACGAAGGATTTCATAAGTTGCTTTGACTGGGACGCCGACAGTTTACCTTATAAAGAAATTATTATGCTTATACTGCAAATTCTTACGCAGGTGTTTTGGTTTCGATCTAATATGAGCAGTTGTTTTTTTACCTTAAGGGTGTTATTCGGTTAGCTTATGCAATTGTTTTGAATCAGATTACATTAAATGTTTTCAGTATGTTGCGACTAAATATAGAGAAGAATATACTGCACGTCTGAATGCTCAGGAACGAAGGCGCATTATGAGTGAATTCTCCTTGCAAGTTGTAATCAGTTATGTCAACGATGTCTTCCAATTTTAATTAAATATTACTAATAATGATTTAATGGTATAGTAATCATTATTATTCCAACAAAGATAATGTTTTTTTAATGCCTCCCCTTTGGTGAAAGCATTGTAACTGATTTAAAATCTTAAACATAAAAGATAATGTTTTCAATTAAAAGGCTCCAAAAAGATTTGGGCAAATTTTAAGGGCCTACCATCACCTGAGAAGATACTTTACTCCCCACTAGTCCTTTTCTTTGCAAAAATACACCCAAAAAACAGTTTTAAACACATTTGGCTGTTGACGAGAATACTAAAGTGGTAACTCCCCCTGCGGGTATGATGTACCAGGGAGTCGCAACTACCACAGCAGAATAACCCGGCCAATGAGGAGACAGACACACAAGGCAATTGACATTAAATGATAATTTATTAACACCAAAGTCAACAGAAAACCTGGACTACGGGACAACATAGGGGAAGCAAAAGATACTAAAGTGGCACCCTTAAATGAAAAACGTAAAAAAAACACCCCCCCAGACAGGTGTTCAAATGAACACCCCAAAATACAGGAAATCAGGCCTAAGGGTGCCACTGAGAACCGAATGAGTACAAGTCTAGAGACAAAAATAAACTACATGTATAAGTGCAAACAACTACTACTAAAGTGGTAACTCCCCCGGGGTGTCTAAACTTACCGTATTTTCACGCCTATTTGGCGCATCGTTTTTTACGCCGCAGTGTCAGTAACGAGTGCTATTTCTGTATTTTAGACACACAAAGCACGCACCATTTCATTAGACTCAGATATTATATATTATATTTGGATTAACATCCAAATGCAATAGCGCTGGCTACTGGAAGCAGCTTATTTCTGGGTTCCGGTGCGCAGTGACTGCTGGGAAATATAGTTCTTGGACGCTACACCCACACGCTAAAAACACGCTTTAAAAAGGCAACGAAAGCAAAACTGAGTTCGGCAGTGCTTTATTTGGACATTTTACAACTTACTCACGTCATCATCACCCACAAATCCATCAAAGTCCTCATTTTCTGTGTCCGAATCAAACAATTGCCCAAATGAGTCTTCCAAAACGCTGGGTCCCGCGGTTGTAGTTCTTAAGCCTCCGGGAATGACGGCAAGCTCCGAGTTATTATATATAATATATATATACATAGTTCACAGTCTAGCTTTGAATGCTCTGTTGACGCCAACATTTAGCGGCAGGATTTCTTTTGTAAATACAACCGAAATGACGACCAGCGACCACACTAATTTGGTGCTGGCTGTCATTTCGTTGTCCTATTGACTGATTTATTTTATTTTATCGTGATAAAAATTTTAGTATTGGTCCATATATAATGCGCACTGGATTATACGGCGCCCTGTCTATTTTGGAGAAAATGTTTGACTTTTATTTGCGCCTTATAGGCGTGAAAATACGGTATCTAAAGTCCCCCAATGCAGCCCAAAATAATTAACTTTATCAAAACATAAATACCATATATAACAATGAATATGGTACTCACAAATAAGGTGAAGCTGGGGCAAACAAAACTTACTTAACTTTAGACAAGGTGTCTTCTAAAGCAAGTAAGGACTCCACTGCCTTAGCACCTGCATGCCAGACAGTCGAGCCCAGAAATGCAAAATAGGAGGGTTTAAGTAAGGGCAGGATATGGACCGTGATTGGAGGAGGGATGAGTGGGAAGTTGTCACAGCTGTGTTGGCCTGGGCAGGGCTCTGCCACAGGTGTGGAGCCACAGCTCCAGGCAACTGCAAAACAAAAACAATACAACCCACAACATAATGTATACCCAGGCTGACAGCCAAAACAGTGACGAAATGAATGTATGGCGCCCTCTTCCGTTTGGTTTCATTTCTGTGAACAAGTCATTTTAATTGGAAAATGATTCATCATTTATCTTCGTGTCTTTGCAGGGTTCCCTCAACAAAAAATGAGAGATGAGCAACTTCCAATCAAAAAGGAGGAAGATAATTTCACCCGGTCACCAGGTGAGACCGTGAAAAGGGATGATCTGGGCGTGGCCAGCGAAGAGGTGGAGCCTGCAAACGCCTCAGCATGGCCCCAAATTAAAGAGGATCCACAGCTCCAGGCAACTGCAAAACAAAAACAATACAACCCACAACATAATGTATACCCATGCTGACAGCCAAAACAGTGACGAAATGAATGTATGGCGCCCTCTTCTGTTTGGTTTCATTTCTGTGAACAAGAAATTCAGTCATTTTAATTGGAATATGATTCATTATTTATCTTCGTGTCTTTGCAGGGTTCCCTCAACAAAAAATGAGAGATGAGCAACTTCATTTCACCTGGTCACCAGGTGAGACCGTGAAAAGGGATGATCTGGGCGTGGCCAGCGAAGAGGTGGAGCCTGCATACGCCTCAGCATGGCCCCAAATTAAAGAGGAGGAGCCAGAGTTCCCTCAACAGTGCAAAAGAGAAGAGCAACTTCCAATCAAAAATGAGGAATGTGTCAAATGGTCAACTGGTGAGCCTTTCAAGAGTAAAGATGATCTGGGTGTGGCCAACAGAAGGGCGGCGCTTCTGAGCGGCAGCTCAACAGAAGGATGGCAAGCAGAAAATTTAATTTCTCCTTTATCAGATGGCAACGACTTGCTTTTTGACGATGATGATGTTGAAGATGTTACGAAAAATCCCAGTGGCGACAAACTCTGCAAATGCCTTCAGTGTGGGAAAACTTTTAAACAAAAAGTCTAATTTGAAAACACACATGAGGATCCACACTGGGGAGAAACCCTTATCATGTTCAGTTTGATTTAAAACATTTACACACAAGGGAAAACTTAAAATGCACACAAGAACCCACACAGGTGAAAAACCATTTTCGTGTTCAGTTTGTGGTCAAGCATTCACACACACACAGGTAGCTTAATTAGTCATGCAAGAACCTACGCAGGTAAAAAAAACATTTTCGTGTTCAGTTTGTGGTCAAGCATTCACACAAAAATAGCTTGGAAACGCACAAGAACCCACACTGGTGAAAAACCATTTTCCTGCTCAGTTTGTGGTCAAGCATTCACTCGGAATGAAAGCTTAAAAAGGCACACAAGAACCCACACTGGTGAAAAACCATTTTTGTGTTAAGTTTGTGGTAAAAAAATTCACACAGAAGGGAAACTTAATTAGTCATGCAATAACCCACACTGGCAAAAAAACATTTTCCTGTTCAGTTTGTGGTCGAACATTTTCCCAAAGGAGAAGCTTAAAAGAACACTTATTAACCCACACTGGAGAATAATGTTTTCCTGCTCAGTCTGTGGCCACAGATTCGCTACAACAGCCCAATTAAAAAGCTACACAATTTGAAAACATTTTCCAGAAACAGTTAATGTTCCAACATTTTCGCATAAGAGAACCTGAAAAGAAGACTTAACAACCTGCACAGGAGAAAAGCCCTTTTTTGCTCAATTTGTGGCAGGAATTTTTCAAAACACAATTAACCACATCGGTCAGAAACCCTTTTCCTGCTCAGCTGCTTAAAAGACGCAAATGTGGTGTGATAAGCAGTTGCCAATCACGGCTTTGCTTTATTATTGTATTTTGCATTCTGAAAATCTTGTTTACACTTTTGTGTAATATCGATCCACACGATTCAAATACAGAAATACCTTAAGATACGAGCATACTGCGGGATCGAGCTAGTATGTCAATTAACTCGTATCTCAAGTCAATTCTTTCCATTAGAAATGAACAAAATACCAATTTATCAATTTCCATCCTAAAAAAAAACAAAAACGGGATCTTACAACGCAAAAACATCTTTATTGTTCCAATTTACCACCGACTCACAATCGGGAACCATCTGGTGTGCTCATATCTCAAATTTGTCTCGTATCTCAAGGCAAAATTTTGCTCAGAATTTTCCTCTTGTATGTCAAGGTATTACTGTATAAGAAAATTGAGTTGTCGTTTTGTTTACTTCACAATTCTATCCGAAATAGTAGAGCCTAAATTAGGAAATTACAAAGTAAATAATCAATAATGTTACGTAAATAATTTTGAAAATATGTCTTCACAGTTAAAGACATGCCTAAGAAATTTGAAAAATTGCAGTTTTTGTCTATTGAATTTGCTAGCAAATGCAATAGGAATATTGAGTGTTATTCAAACATGATACATTTTAATGAAAGTAATTGATATATTGAATCTAGGATCTAAGAAACATTAGTAGAAATATGGTGTGAAAGACAATGAATTTGCTCAAAATAAATAAGTAGTACAATGTCCTTATACTTTTGTCATATTATAAGAGGAATCACGTTTTTAAACCGATTTAATGTGTCATCTTTTTGGTAGTTCCAATAAAGCTCTCTTTTTGGTGAAAAATACTTTTTGGGTCTTTTTGTTGACAAAATCAGCCTTCCAATTTCAAAGGTGACAAAAAAGAGAGGCGTTATTTGCTAAGATTTAAAACTAAGAGGAAAATGAATACATTAATTTGAACAATTTGACAAATTAATTAATGAAAGATTGTTTTCTTTCTACAGGTGTGAAAATATGGTAACTTCATGTCTGAAATTAACAGTATTTTTTTTTAATCTTTTTGATGTTGAAGGGGATAATTGGTTGAAATGTAACTAGATTTATATTTCATGTGTAATGATTGGAAAAACATTGAGTAAGAAAGTTTTATAGATGAAAGACAAACTACAAAGGGAATGTAATGTTAAATGTTAAACAACTGCCCGATACACATTATTGAATGAATTTGGAGTTCTTGATTAGCATGCATTTTATGTGGCTTAATTGCTGTAAAGGTTACAGGCTTAATATATTAATCCTGGCAAACGGGGGAGATGGTGGTTCAATTCTGTTAAAACATATACTGTTAGGGTTATTAGTCTTACATTATTATATATTTGCTCACAATGAAGAACGCTTTGCTTTACTTGTCTTATTAACATTAGAAAAGTCATTTTAGTACATCTGCTTGCAACGGAGTAAATGCTTTGCTCCTTAGTTAGACCAAACAACAGGAAGGTCGAATCCTCTTGGACTGCTGGAATGTGGAGAAAAACCTTCGGCTCTACATGACCTTCATTTGTTTTGAGAGCTAAACCTTCTATTGTAACTAGGGTCTTTTACTATTGACTTCTCATTCCTATTTTCCCACCCCTCCCTTGAGAGCTGAGACATCCATTGTAACTAGGGTCCTTGAAGTTAATAAACAGGGAAAAGATGCGTGTAACGTGAGAATGAACCTGGACAGAGACGAGTCGGTTCGATTCTCTCTTGCAAGAAAATCACAGATGAATGTCCTGTCTCTTTTATTTGTGCGTGTATTTGGGAATGCCTATTGGTGAACCTAACATATTGGTCCTACGAGCCTGGGAGTCAACATACCGAAGGAATCTGGGTGCTTGGTCGACATCTGCGAAAGACCGTGGCCACGATATCTAAAACCCTTTTGCGGGCTGGAATTTCAGCTGAGCGCCTGGGTTCACGACGTTTGAAGACCTATGCTACTAAAAGAGACATCTGAAGACATCTCTGGAGAGCCACATGAATGTTTGCATTTGTTGAAGGTCAAAGCATTCATGTGAAGGTCCATTTTAAGAAGTGGACTCGCGTCCTGGGGACGGCAACAGTAAAACGCTGTGAATACTAGTCTCTAACACAGAGGTCTCCAAACCGGTCCTGGAGGGCCACTGTGGGTGCAGGTTTTTGTTCCAACCGATCCAACACAAACAGTTTAACCAATGAGGTTTCTGCTGAAAAAAGATGCACCTGACTGCAATGCACTGATTGCACTTCTAGGATACCAGATAGGTGGAAAGGTTTCCTCTTAATGGTTGGAACGAAAACCTGCACCCACTGCGGCCCTTTCTGGAATAGTTTGGGGACCACTGCTCTAACAGGTCAAGAGACAGAGCATGAGTCTATGAAACTTAGGGCGTCGGTGTCCTGGACTGTGGTCCGGTAGGTACTTAAACTCCGAAAGTATACCGAGAGAGTATTCTTGTGTGTTGCATGTGTAGCGATAACCTAGGGAAAACAAACGAAGGTGGGGAAAAAAAGAAAATAAATACTACCTAATTGCACACCAACTAACTTCAAAATGGGGAGCTCGAATAACAAGGCGGCTAGTGAAGATGATCCAAAACAGTGTCTGCCGTGTAAAGATTGGAATTTTGTCAAAAATCAAAGCACTTCAAGGGTTAAACGGTACTCGGCTGTTTGGTCGCCGGACTTTTGGTCGCCCGGAAGGTTATTGATAATTACCATTTAAAATTGTTGCTCAAATTCCCTAAATACAAACTGCGAATTATTATTTAGTCATACTTAATGCCCTACTAATTATTAGGCTAAAGAAAAGCTCCACATTTACCATACTTTAACTGTGTTTTGTTGGAGAACTTGTTAAGACCCTGACTGACGTCCCTTCATAAGGGGACAACTCATGTACATACAAACTATTATACACCCACACTGCTCATTGTTGGCTTTTATTGATGCGTAGACCGTGTTGTTTTACCTTTTTTGTCGCCGGACTTTTGGTCGCCGGACATTTGGTCGCCCGTTGTTTGGGTCCGGGTGACCAAACGTCCGGCGACCAAACGGCCGGTCACGGGGTTAAACACCTAAACTTATGGATAAACAAATATGGGTTTGCTGGCCAGCTTAATATGCATAAAATAGACCTGCAGGATAAAATACGCACTAGGCGTAGGGGTAATCTTTATAAAATGGAGAAGGAAGGATATGATAATACTAATTATTGTTTTTTGATGGCAAAATACGGTGCGACGGAAATGTAAAGAAAGTTGAGCGGAGTGGGAATGAGCATGTTGATAAGAGCGAGGTGGAAAAGCAGAACATGCTGTTTTGTAAAAAAGAATGGCGGGGCCTCCTCTACTGAAGGAGAATTTTTTTACCAAGATAGGTGGCGTAGGAATGTTACTGTTACGACTCCCCCTGATGGTAAGCTATACCAGGGAGTCGCAACTACCACAGCAGAAAGATTCAGTCAATGATGAGCCAGACACACATTGCAAGTAGCCTTCAATGAGGATTTATTAACAAGAACGTCCACCAAAACTGGGACTACGGGACAACATAGGGGAAGCAAAATATATTAAAGCGGCACCCTCAAATAAAACGGTAAAAAACCACCCTCCCAGACAGGTGTTCAAATAAACACCCACAAAATACAGGAAATAAGGCCTAAGGGTGCCACTGTCAGAACTGATGACTGTAATAAAAGTCTAGACAGGGGAATGAACTACATGTATAAATGCAACAAACTATATGTTACCACGGGGTGTCTAAACTTATCTCAAGTCCCCCTATGCAGCCCCAAAATAATTAACTCTATCAACATAAATACTCAATATAACCATGAGTAGCGTACTTACAATACCAGGTGAAGCTGGGGCAAACAAAACCTACTTATCCCTAGACAATAAGTGCCATCCCAAGAAAGCAAGGACTCCACTGCCTCACCACCTACAATCACATGCAGTCAGGGAGCCAAAAGCCAAAAGCCGAACTGCAAAATAAAAAGGGTTTAAATAAGGACAGGAAGTGGATCTTGATTGGAGGAGGGATGATTGGGAAGTAGTCACAGCTGTGTTGGCCTGGGCAAGGCTTTGCGACAGGGGTGGAGCCACAGCTCCAGGTACCTGTAAAGAAAAAGAAACCACACACAAAACAACACACCCACACTATATAGTGTACCCAGGCTGACAGCCGTAACAGTTACCCATGAGAATGGGAGAAAAGAAATGAGGAGGTTAAACAGAAATCGAGTTTTCAAAAATGCTGCGTGCTGGGTTTGTGGAGAATTAGGGCATATATGGCGTGATTGCCCAAACAAGAAGGCCTCAAAAACGAGGCCCAATTGGCATGACTAGCCGGCATGCCTGCTCAAAATGAATTTAAAAAAGACTTTAAATATGAAGATGTTGAGCTAAATTTAGTGGAAATACTGGCATTTGATTTGGTTAAACCTTAGATCAAATTTTCCGTGAATGGGATACGATTAAATTTTTCGTGTGATACTGGACCTTGTAAAACTGCAATTAAAATGAATATTCCAGGTGCTAGGCATACAAAACGGAGGGTCTTTGTGACAACGGCAGGTGGTCAGGATACCGCCGTTTCGGAAACAGTTCCAGTTTGGATAAGAGATCCGAATGGAGAGACGTGTAAAATGTCTGTGTTAGTAGTACCTGAATGTCCTGTCAATTTACTGGGATGAGATGGTGTGAAATATGAATTGTATTCTTATATTTAATCTTGCACTCTTATGAATTTAGTAACTAGAATAGAATTTTTACTGACACCTACAGGTCAAGGCCTGTCATCACTTTGTATATAACCCACCCCTTTCGTGTTCCCTCCTAAAGTTTGTCTCCGCCTAACTTCTATTAAATACCATCCCCGACCGAGTGAACGGCGTATCTGGATGGGGGACCTCGAAGTGGACGCTAGCTTTGTCCGTCCGCTCACCCCCTTCTTAGGAAGGGGGGGGCTAGCCAAGGGGGCTAGCCAAGAACAAAGAGAGAGGAGCGGGCGGCGACCATTTTGAGAGCGGTCGGGATGAGGCCTCCTTTCCAGATAACCTCCATTCGGCCGGGAGTCAAAAACTACCACGTGTTTTGCTGCTTCCTCTGTATGAAGATTATTGTCGAGGCAACCCAGCTTTGACATTTTGGTGCCTGAAACCCGAGATTCTTCTCTGCTTTCCGGCCACGGCAGATCGACAGAAGGATGGATGGCTTGACGTCGGCTACTCCAGCCTTGAGAGAGGGCGATCTGGCCTGCTGGCCCGGGAACAGATTACGAATTATCCTTTCGTACAGAGGAGGCACCAAAAAATGGTAAGGCACTTTTTAAAATTAATTTGTAGAATCCAACCCAGTAGTAAGTCCCCGTTTCCCTTCGAGGAGGGGAAATGCTTCATTCGTAAAAAAGAAAAGTTGGGAGACTGGAATGCAAGAAATCTCAGGTTACATCTCACATTCCACACGATGAGCAAGGAGGAGCAGTGATGAAGAGACATGAGCAGAGAGAGTAATAGAAAGAAAATAAGAGTTAGAGACAGAAAATTGACAATATAACATATTAATGACAAATTATGGGACCTCTAATAAACACTGAAATTTATGATGAAAATGATTAAGAAATTGCTAAGTAGAAGGTTAGTTTCTCTAAATTTTAATCGTGGTAAGAGTGAGCTACAAAAAATGGCTCTTATATTAAATAAACACAATCTTGGAGCAGAATAGCAATTCAACAAGTGCAATTTAGCTATTTTAGCAAAAAGAGAGGGATTTGTGATTTAGACTTAAGGATTAGGAATCATCCAAATTATTAATGATATCAAACATGAAGACAATGCAGAAATGGCATTGATCCAAATTATTAGGTAAATTGTAGCTGGCAAGTTTAGATAAAATAATTAATTTAGGATAGGCATAATTTCGCTGAGATGCAATAAACATCATGACTTGTCATCAGTGCACGGATGATAATTCATTGTTTTGCCCATCAAGAAATGAAATATGCTTTAGCGTGAGTCGTAAGAATGAATGACTATGAGAATATCTCGGATTGCATTAGAATCGAACAATTGATGCCAACCAAACAACATTGACCTATTTCCTTTTAGAATGACTTGCCATGACACAGCGAAAGGTGGTTAGCTGCCAAGAAGCCCCAGGACTGGGGATGGCGCTCTTCACCAGTGATAAAAAAAATTGCAGACCACGGATGTCTGAAAATGAGTGTGAGCGTGAATGGTTGTTTGTCCCTTTTGTGTTTTTGATTGGCCAACCACCGAGATATGATCAATCGGTTAGGTATCAAGGTGGAAAATGATTTAGAAAATTGGAATCGATTTCAGAATTCGCCAATAAGCCGTTTCACGGATGGCAACGCCAAATTATGGAAAAATATTTCGTCCAAGGAAATTTTTAATGAAAAAGCAGCAGTACTCCAAATGTGAAATTTGAAGTGGAGAAACAAATCTGCTATGCGAAATTTGGGAGCACTGGGAAAAAAAAACAGACAGTGCTTGATACGAAATTCCAAAGTACTATTGATTTATTGTAATAATGGCATCCAAATTGTGTTAACAGAATAATTGACTGAATTGAAAAAAGGTTCCATATTTCGTTATGAAATCATTGCGCCTACATAACGAGGTCAACCGGACAACAAAATATGGACATCCTATTTAGTAGACCATACCAAACGTCATTTTTCACTAGACGATTGGAACTAGAGGATGAGTCTAATCTGGCTATCTGCATAAAAGAAAAAACTTTAAAGGAACACACTGAATTTGGGTTAGCAGGAGGAGACTGTGCTTCCTAACAGAAAACAGACTGGACCAACGGCGGTCCCGGGAGCCTGGGTGCTCAACACACGTGTTCCTGACCAACCAGCAGACATGAAAATAGCGGGATCCATTTTGTGCACTGTAAGAGGGTTCTCTCAGTTGAAACGTATGAGGAGACAGGTAAGATAAACTTTTTGACGTAATCAGACGAAATGGCAAGCACTCAAATATTGATTGGAAAGATTATTGCTCGGGGAGCAATGCTGTAAGCCATAAGGAACTTTTTATATTGGTTTTATTGTCTCCGTAAAAAAAAGTGAAAGCGTTTCAATTGAGACCAAACCTTCTTACAGATAGTTAAAGTAAACAATTGAGACTAGATCTTCTTACAGATTTTTAAAGTAAACAATTAGAGAGAAAAGAGAAACTACAATGGATAGAAATGTAACTAGATTTTAATTTTATGCCTGACTATTGAAAAATTTTGATTAAGAAAGTTTTATAGGAGATGATTGACAAACTCCAAAGACAATGGGATGTTACATTTGATAAAAAGACTACTAGATTGGGATATTTTGAATTTCAAACAACTGAGTTTAATATGCAACGCGATACACATTGTTAAATGAATTGGGACTTGATTAGTATGCATTTTATAAGTAATGAGTTTTAATTGCTTTAAAGGATACAATTATGCTAAAATATTAACCTTGACAAACAAGGGGTGATTACAATTTAGTGGGTTCAATTATATTCAGAATTATAAATGTGTGCATTTTGTTTCTGGATATTAATTGATGTGAATTTAACTGTTACAGAGAACGGGAAAGCTGTTTTCCTGGGGAGAAAGCACCGTGGTTTGCTTTTTGTATTTTTCCTATTTTTAGTATGATTAGTTAATTTGTGTAATTAGAGGAAAGGGAAAAACAAATATGGTTCTTGATCTTAACAAGGAAGCAGTGATCATAATAGAATACCAGCTAGCATATTTGATTTTTACTGATAAGGCATTTACATTTTCACAAACTATAGTGATGGAATAAGTAAGATTGTTGCGATTTTTGTTCATTGAGGTATTAAGCCCAACAAAATAGCCGTAAGCAAATGTTAAGCACGTGTTGAAGACAACGACAGAATACAGCAGCTAAAGCAGCAGCGCAAACACTACACAGCAGCATACACAACAACAAAACTGAGCCGATCTCAAGAACAGTCAGCAGACGAACTGTACAAAGCTAAAGGCCTACCGTGCCTACCAAAAATGTATTCCAAAATTGAGCCATGAATGCCTCAAAAGGGAGGAAGATATGATGGACATCGAAATACCTACTTTTAAAATTTTTGTAGGAACTGTTTAATTTGTTATTTTATTGATCTGTAAAGAACATGGGATCTCCAGAATCAGCTGGAGTAACAATGGAGCTGATTTTGCAAACAGCATAGTGCAAAACATGGCAAAACACCTAAGTAGAGCGAACAAATGGTACGATAAAACCAAGGCTTAAGAAAACCATGGGGGAGATAAATAAGCCATGGCCAGAACGCCTAACACTGGCCAAAACGTATATGAAGATAGTACCAACCAGCTCGGGATTAACACCTTTTGAGATAGTTCATGGACGACCATTCCAACTTCCTCTATGGGAAGATGACCCATGACGAGAGACTAAGGAAGGAGAGAAACTTATCCAAAGAACATGTAAGCTGCCGTGATCTTTTTGTCTATCTTGCAGGAGGTGGTGTAGCCAGGTGACTGGATCCTGATCTGAGTCATAAAAGGAAGTCCTGGTTCTCTCCTCGATGGGAAGACCCATTCGTGGCCCAACTCACCAACCTCCACAGCAGCAAAGATCGCTGAAAAGTCAAAGTCGATTCAGGTCAAGGTATTTCGAGACAGGTGACTCTGAGTGGAACTGTAAGTCGGACGGTGTCAAAACCCTTGTCCGTGAAGAAACTCATCTGACGTCTACTCACCTGCCACGAGCACCCCTCACTTAACCCTGACCTCCCATAGACTTTGCACCTCTATACAGAAGCCACAGTGAAAGCTGTTGCCATCCACATCACAGTGACTGGATTGTCAGTGACAGCCTGGGCGTGTCTGAACGCCCCGCCCGCAGAGACTCGAGTTGGAAAACAAGTGCAGGAAACGTCCTGCCTCATTACTGGAAAGGCAGAGCCAAGCGGTCCGCTCTTGGATGGGGTCAGGGGACCCAATCTACATCAACAACATCGGGGTTCCCCGCGGCGTACCAGATGAGTATAAGCTCGCTGACCAAATTGCACGACCCCAGAACAGGACGGAAGAAGGGTTTGCAGCCATCCATGAACAGTTGTCGGCGACCTCCTTGATGGCCTTCCAGAACAGAATTTCTGTTGACATGCTCCTGGCAGAGAAAGGTGGCGTGTGCTCCATCTTTGGCGACCAATGCTGCACGTTCATCCCTAACAACACAGCAGCTGACGGGAGTTTAACCAAGGCCCTGGAGGGTCTTCGATCCCTCAACAGCAAGATGAAAGAACAATCTGGAGAACTACTATGAAGAAGACGTGTGGTATAATTTCATGGTGTTCCAAAAAAAAACTGATTGTTGCGAATGAAAGTTGTTATGTGTGTAGCCGTATACCCATTTCCACAGATCCTGACATCCTGAATTCACTGGGTCGAGGCGTCACATTTAAATCTGCAGTCGTGCAGATGGTCTAAGATGCATTCCTTTTAAGGAGAGTGAACATAACAGTAAGATATCAAAATCAGTGCAAAATCAGTGCAATTCAAACCACGTGATTCAATCTGGTGCGATGATGTTCCTGTTGACCAAAGGTTGTGGTCCACCCCCCCCAGAAAATCATGTGTAAAGACATTGAGCTGTTACATGAGTGTTCATTAACCAAACTGTCAAGGCCCTACAGCAGGGGTCTCAAACTCAATTTACCTGGGGGCCGCTAGAGGCCGAGTCTGGGTGAGACTGGGCCGCATCAGGATTTCCACAAGAAAAGCACTGATAAGACTTTCCAATGTTATCAAATATCTTTATTTTTTAACAAAAAATAATGAATTAAATAAATTAACTTAAAGATGAATAAAAAATAAATCAATCAGTAATATAAAACCAAATAATACTAATGAGCATACAGTAGATATACACTGGCTGGCTAAGTAGAGAAAATGAATTATTTTTATTCCGTTTCAAATGTCTGTATTAACAGCTCTTTAACCTTTAACTTTCTGAACTTGAATGGAACATTGAACATGAAATATTTTGAACACGGCTTCTTTTGCCTACTCCTTGCTGCTAGAGACCTGGCAGCGCTTCTTCTCACATAGTCACATTTGGCTTGAGGGAGGAAGCAGTGGAGACCCTCAGTAGAGCTTGAAGATGCTCATCAGTAAGTCTGGACCTGTACTTGGACTTATTGAAGTTCAAGGTGGAGAAGAGCTTCTCACACAAGTATGTGCTCCCAAAAAGGCACATGGTCCGCTTGAACATTCGGGAAAGGTCAGGGAAGCTGGGGGTCAACTCTCTCAAAAATTGCCCAAGCTTGTCTGCTTCTCCACTCACCTCCCTGAACTTGGCTTTGAGTGCAGAGTTGCACTGCAGGTCAATGAGCTCCATTTGAAGCTCAGGAGGGGCATCTTGCACATCAAAGGAGAAGGGGTCCGCAAAAATTTGAAATGTGGCTGTGTGTGTCTTGAAGTCTGCAAATCTGTGATCAAATTCCTCCTGTAGCTTCAAAATGGCCTCAACATACTACTCACCACTGAATGGTGTGCCTGCATCCACGAGAGCCTTGCATGCTGGGAAATGGCAAAGGTTTGTCTGAGAGAGCTGGGCTTTCCATAACACAAGTTTAGTGCAGAATGCTCTCACGTTGTCATAGGCAGCACTGACAAGTTGCCCCTGGCCTTGTAGCTTCTTGTTCAGTACATTAAGCTCATGTGTGATATCAACAAGAAAACCCAAGTCCATTAGCCATTTGGGATCACTTAGCACAGGAACAGCAACCCCGTCTATCTCCATGAAGTCTTTTACTTCTGCTCTCAACTCAAAAAATCTCTTCAACACGTTTCCCCTGCCAAGCCAACGTACCTCAGTGAAGTAGAGCACATCCCCATATTCTGACTCCATTTCCTCTAAAAAAGCACGGAACCTTCTGTGCTTTAAGCCCCTGGATCTGATTTGGTTGATGCATTTCACAACGACAGACATCACATTGTCAAACTTCAGGCATCTGCTGCAAAGGGCCTGCTGATGGATAATGCAGTGCAGAGCTATGGCCTCCTCCACACCCTCCTCTTCCAGTTTTTTTGAACAAGTGCTACCAGTCCATTCTTCCTCCCTGTCATTGATGGGGCTCCATCGGTTGTTATTCCAACAAAGCTCTTCCATGGCAAACCGGCATTCTTAATGGCATCACACAGCTGGTGTAATATTTCCTTAGCGGTGGTCTGGCCATGCATTGGAATTACTGTGAGCAACTCCTCCATTACTTTAAAATCTTCATCAACACCACGGACATATATTGCGAGCTGGGCAGTGTCTGTGATGTCTGTGGTCTCATCAAGAGCCACTGAATATACACTGAAACATTGTGCTTTCTCACACAGTTGATCATAAATGTCACTTGACAGGTGAGAAATGCCCTCTGCCACGGTGTTGGCAGAAAGGCTGATGTGGTTG
Source organism: Stigmatopora argus (assembly GCF_051989625.1). Lineage (NCBI taxonomy): Eukaryota > Metazoa > Chordata > Actinopteri > Syngnathiformes > Syngnathidae > Stigmatopora > Stigmatopora argus. The sequence goes on from NC_135406.1 coordinate 9,526,005, forward strand.
AACAGACTTTTCTTTTCTGGACAGACAATATGTGCAGCTTGTAATATGCACTTTTTGATAAATTCACCTTCTGTGAATGGCTTTCCTGCTTTAGCAATCAACTCACAAACGGCGTAGCTAGCTTCGACTGCTGCATTACTGTCTTTGGTAGCCTTCTTGAAGAAATCCTGGTGCCTCAGAAGACATGTTTTAAGACTGGCAACCTGGTTGGCTCTCTCATCTCCCTGGTATTTTTCGTACTCCTCAGCATGTCTCATAGTATAATGACGTTTCAAATTGTATTCCTTGTGCACCGCAACCTTTTCAGTGCAAATGAGACACGTCGGGCTGCCCCTGTGTTCAACAAAGAAATATTGCACTCCCCACTTTTCTTGAAACTGTCGGTGCTCATCACCGACCTTTCTCTTCACGGCAGGCTTTGAAAGAGACATCTCTGGGGCTCTGTAATTATTACAGTGTAATATGTTTTTCCACTTGGAATGAGTCTCGGGTTGATCTTTCACTTTCAGTCGCGCGGGTTTGTGGCGCATGCGCACTTTCGCTCTCCGTTTCTCCGTTTCACTCGCGGAGATGGCTACACTGACACAGGCTGGATCACGGATCATAGCGCCTCATTCAGTTCTATACTGAGAGCAGCGGAGGAGTGTGCGCGCCGAGCGGAGTGATCGGCTTCTCCTTCGCCCAGCTGATTGGAGGAATGAATGAGTGAGTGAGTGAGGCACTGGACAGCCCGGCCGATGTCCCGCCCTCCAGAGCCGTATACCTCACCGTGATTGGTTCATTCAGCTCCGAACACAACAAGTGTCATTCATATCAATCTTGCGAGCCGCACAAACATTAACCTTTCATATTAAGACGGGGGCCGCAAATTATCGTCACGAGGGCTGCAGTTGGCCCGCGGGCCGCGAGTTTGAGACCACTGCTCTAATGTATGTATACATTACTGTATGTATTCTCCATTTTATTAAATGTTTTTTTCAGTACAAACCAATGCGTGTTGCTTATAAAAGCCTTAAACATACAAATGCACTTATATAAACCTTCAATATACTTATATAGGCTTTAAACATAAATTATAATACAAAATATAGCACTGAGCAACTTATGAACAAATTCAACTTATGAACAATCGCTTGGAACCTAACTAGTTCGTCAGTATTCTACTGACATGACACTATAGTAGCGTACGTACATTTTCATGAATTCGCACTAGCACCATTCGAAGAAAGACGTGAAAATGAGTCTCAACATGTGTGTTAATACTTAACAACGGCATTAAACAGTAGCTTTCCTTTTATTGTATTCTTACCACAAACAATGCATTTTTCAAATTACGCAAAGTGTGAGCGCCCCCCAGAGGCGTAAAGAGTCATTCCTGCTACTCGCCCTCCATTTTTGGCTACATGCTTGAGTGACATAACACTTATTTGCATGCTCTAAATTGAAAATTCAAAAAATAGAGATGTAGATGCACTAAACAACAACGAGAGCAGCGTTCAAACAATGGTGTCAAAGTTGCGGCCCAAGGGCCAAATCCGGCCCACTGCCACTCCGTGGTGCGGCCTGCGAAAGTACTTCATATTTAATGCTAAAATTCAAATGCAGCTTATAAATAAATATAATATTAACTATCACCAGATATCATCACTACATCACTCCGCACAGAAATTGAGGTATGGTCCTCCAAGGCAAGAGCGCTTCACCTCATAGAAATACCAGTACCATCAGCGGAGAGGATAGAGACCACCTTCGAGCACAAGAAGGCCGAATACTTGAATCTGGCAGCCAAGTGCCAGAAAATTGTCTGGAAATGCACCATCTACCCAGTAGAGGTTTGCTGCCGAGGCTACCTTGGGTTTCTCCCACTGTTTTTAATCCCAACATTCATTCAATCATTTTCTGATATGCTAAATCTTGTATAGGGCGTGTTGGAGCATATTCCAGCTGCCTTCGGGCCAGAGGCGAGGAACACCCTGAATCGGTGGCCAGCCAATCGCAGAGCACGAGGAGAAAAACAACCATTCACGATCACACTCATACCTAGGGGCAATTTAGAGTGTCCAATCAGACTATACCTCTATTTCAATCTCATTAATCCCCCAAATAATAATAGACCTGCTACTGAATAAAAGATAATGCTTTTTTAATGCCTCCCCTTTGGCAAAAGCATTTTAACTAAATTAAAATCGAAAACATAAAAGAGAATGTTTACAATGAAAAGGCTCCAAAAAAGATGTGCCTAATCTTAAGGAGCTAAATCACCAGTGAAGAAACTTTTCTGACCAATAGTGCCATACTTTGAAAAATGCACCTATAAACAGTTTTCAACTCATGTTGCTGTTGACGAGAAAACTACAGTAGTAAGTACTGCATTGTGACGAAATAAATGTATGGCGCCCTCTTCCGCTTGGTTTCATTTCTGTGAAGAAGAAATTCAGTCATTTTATAATTGGAAAATGGTTTATCATTTATCTTCGTGTCTTTGCAGGTTTCAGAAATGATCTTGGTCTGTTGACCTTGAAGGGGAAGTTGAGCTCCCCCAAATCAAAGAGGAGGAGCCAGAGTTCCCTCAACAACAAATGGGAGACGAGCAGCTTCCAATCAAAAGGGAGGAAGATCATTTCACCTGGTCACCAGGTGAGTTCGTGAAGAGGGAAGATGTTCGGGGCGTTGCCAGTGGAGGGCCGGAGCCTGCAAAAACCACAACATGGCCCCTAATTAAAGAGGAGGAGCCAGAGTTCCCTCAACAACAAATGGGAGATGAGCAACTTCCAATCAAAAGGGAAGATCATTTCACCTGGTCACCAGGTGACTCTGTGAAAAGCGATGATCTCGGCATGGCCAGCGAAGGGGCGGAGTCTGCAAATGCCTCAGCATGGCCCCAAATTAAAGAGGAGGAGCCAGAGTTCTCTCTACAGTGCAAAAGAGAAGAGCAACCTCCAATCAAAAATGAGGAATGTGTCAAATGGTCAACTGATGAGCCTTTCAAGAGTGCAGATGATCTGGGTGTGGCCAACAGAGGGGTGGAGCTTCTGAACGGCAGCTCAACAGAAGGAGGGCAAGCAGAACATTTAATTGCTCCTTTATAAGATGGCAATTGTAATAACTTTGCAGGTTATATAACTGTTAATATATCCATAACAGTAATAGACGGCGGAGCCAGGGTAAAACACGTGTAGCTCTTTATTGCCACTATCCAACAACACACACACACAAACAAACCGGACACACAACACTACTACGTCCGGGTTACGCTGTGCTACCCCACGGCTCCAGGTGGCGTGGTTAAACACACTTCCATAACCCGAGGCAACTATCATTATCAATATATTACACTCCTCCCCCTTTAACTATGAAGTTCCTATTTAGACTTAGCACTCAACTCCAACAATTATCTTTGCCTCATTAACTTTTTATAATTTTACTTCTCAACTTGTAACTAAATTATTACTGCTAACACAACCATTAGACTCAATATTCCAGTCTTTGACATTTCAATCTCAGGAACTCTTTTCACATTTTTGTATGAACAGGAACTCTTTTATTTTAGGAACGATGTTCCTCACAACTGACCGATCACAAATTCAGTCGCTTCGGAGGTGCTCTATCTCTCACTGGGTACCTGCGCCCACACCCCTCTGGGGAACTGACTGCTCGGTTGTCAGGTGTAACTGTCTTGTCACAGGCCACTGAGCCTGGCGAAGATGTTACACGTGTCTCTTCAGGTGAGTACGGGCTACCACCTACTGCTCCAGGTGTGCCTTTCCCCCCCACATCTGCGTGAACCACCACAGGGTACTTGTTTGTGATGTCCAGCTGCTCATCCGGAAGCTCCAATGTCTCTGGTCTGGACGGTTGGTTGTACAGCAGATGATCAATGTGGATCGAGCGTCGGCTCACACCATTCCACACCAGGTAGGTGACTGGTCCGAGTCTCTTTTCCACTGTTCCTTTTGTCCACCTCTCCTTCCCTCCACGGAAATTCCGGATCAGAACTGAGTCACCCTCAGACAGATGTCTCAGCTTGGAGGTGGTTCTATCATGATAGTGTTTCTGCTTCTCTTGTTTTGCTTCCACCACTCGAGCGAGATCTGGTTTCAGTAAGCTGAACCTGGTCCTGATTTGACGTTTTAAAAACAGTTCCGCTGGTGCACATCCTGTAACAGTGTGCGGTGTACTCCTGTATGCTATCAGGAAGTTAGCTAGCCTGTGCTGCATAGTTATTGTGACCTTTTGTTTCTTCTCCTCGAGTACTTGTTTCAGCAGTGATGCTTTCACTGTCTGAACTGCTCGCTCTGCCGCTCCATTGGAAGCGGGATGGTAAGCTGGTACCAAAGTTTGTTTTATTCCGTTGCTCAGCAGGAATGTCTTGTACTCCTGCGAAGTGAATTGAGGTCCGTTGTCAGAAACAATCTCCTCAGGAAGCCCGTAGGAAGCAAAAATATTCCGCAACGCCTCAATCATTTTGGTTGCTGTGGTTGTTGCCATGGCGATGACCTCCAGCCATTTTGAATGACTGTCCACTAGTACTAAAAAGTGGTGTTGGTCTTTCTCTGCAAAGTCAATATGTATTCTCTGCCAAACTCTAGTCGGCCATTTCCAGACGTGTAGAGGTGCGGTTGCAGGTAGTTTCCTCACACTCTGACAGGCGTCACATTGTTGTACTGTATGTTCTATGTCACTGTCCAACTGCGGCCACCACAAATAGCTCCTGGCCAAGGCCTTCATCCTGCACCCTCCCGGGTGTCCTAGGTGAAGATCATACAGTAGTCGCTCTCGGTGTGCTGGTGGAATGATAACTCGAATTCCCCACAATATGCAACCTTGTTCCACCGATAGTTCATTTTTCCTGAAAAAGTATGGTTTCAGTCTCTCGTCCTTGTTTTGACTTGGCCATCCAGACCGAGTCAGCTCCAGCACTTTGCATAGGACTGGGTCCCTGAGAGTGCTCTGTGCAATCTCTGTAGCTTGCACGGGAAGCTCATCTACTACTGAGAAATAGAAGATGCTGTTTTCCTCCGCTGTGTTATCCTTTTCCTTCCCCGGCAGTCTAGATAACGCATCTGCATTGGCATTTTCTGCTGACGTTCTGTACTCTATACTGTAGTCATAAGCCATCAGTCTCAGCGCCCAGCGCTGCATTCGCAGAGCAGCTAAAGTGGGAATTTCAGACTTGGGTCCCAAAATAGCAAGAAGGGGCTTGTGGTCAGTTATTAAACTGAACTTTCGGCCATATAAATATTTATGAAATTTAGTCACGCCAAAAATTATGGCCAAAGCCTCTTTCTCTATCTGACTATATTTGCTTTCTGCCTCTGTCAATGTACGCGATGCAAATGCGATCGGTTTCTCATCTCCATTTTCCATTATGTGAGATATGACAGCCCCGATTCCATACGGGGATGCATCGGAAGCTAATCTCAGGGGTTTCTTGGTGTCATAGTGCACTACTACTGAGCTTTTTACTAACTGTTCTTTTGCATCTTTGAATGCTGCTGCACATTTAGTAGTCCATTGCCAATCAACTTCCTTCTTCAGTAGTTGATGTAGCGGCTGCAGCACCGTCGACAGGTCTTTCATGAACCGACCATCATAGTTTAATAGTCCTAGAAAAGACCGTAGCTCTGTGACGTTTGTAGGCTGGGGTGCATTAACGATGGCTGCCACTTTTGTCGCAGTGGGGTGCAGTCCCTCCTTATCTATCAGATGCCCCAGGTATTCTACTTTCTCCTGCATGAAATCACATTTTGCTCTTTTCACTCTTACCCCGTAGCTCTCCAGGCGGCTCAGTACCTCCTCCAGATTCCTCAGGTGTTCAGCTCTTGTCTTTCCTGTGACCAAAATGTCGTCTAAAAAACAGTTTACATGCTCCAAGCCTTGGAGTATCTGGTCCATCACATTCTGAAATATGGAAGGAGCACTGGACACTCCGTATGAAAGTCTATGATAAACATACAGTCCTTTGTGAGTATTTATTGTCAAATACTTTTCTGAGTCTTTTCCTAACTCCAGCTGTTGGTAAGCCTGTGACAAGTCTAACTTGCTGAAAAGAATGCCTCCAGCTAGGGTGGCAAAAAGGTCTTCAACGTTTGGTAGTGGATAGGTCTCCTCTTCCACACTTTGATTTACTGTGACCTTATAGTCTCCACAGATACGAATTGACTTGTCTGCTTTGGGTACCACTACTATGGCCGCGGCCCACTGACTATGTTCTTTCTTTGAGATAATGCCAGCTTTCTCTAGGCGATTTAACTCAGTCTCAACTGCATTCTTTAATGCATATGGCACTGGTCTGGCCTTCCTGAAGATCGGTTTGGTATTTGGCTTTACTGTAATGTTGGCCTTAAAATTTCGAATAGTGCCCAACTCCTCAGCAAACACTGCTTTGTGTCTCTGCAACACTGTATCCACATCTGCGTCGTTACCGCCCCTTGCTGGTATAACTGAGAAGATGCGTGCCCAGTCCAGTTTGAAGTTTTGGAGCCAGTTACGGCCAAGTAGGGCTGGTCTGTCACCTTTTACGATCACTAATGGTAACTCCCCACCCTGGGTCCCATATTTTACCTTGGCCGTCACTTGTCCCATCAAAGGAATGTTCTCTCCGGAAAAAGTTGACAGCTGCACTTTACTTACTTCCAAAGGCAGATGAGAGAGATGCTTCTTATACACAATTTCCGAAACAAGTGTTACCGCCGCCCCTGTGTCCAGTTGCATCTCTAGAGGAGTTCCTTCTACTATGACCTGTACTGTCATTTCCTTCTTCCAATTCCAGACAGCATTTGTGGGATACACGGCATTCAAGCGATATGACTCCCACAGTTCATCATCCGCACTTCCTGTTGTCTCATTTTGATTTCCTTTTACATACTGTGTGTGTCCTTGCCAATTTTTAGTTTTACACATCCTTGCTATGTGTCCTACTTTTGAACACTTGTAACATGTCTCTCCTTTATACCTGCATTCATGAGCGGCGTGGTTGCTTAGTCCACATCTGTAACAGGGTTGATGATTTTCTCTTCTCTGTGGTCTGAATTTTCCACTTGTGGTTTTACTTTTCCAATCGCTGGTGGCTGGTTGGCATTTCCACGCACTTTTGCTTGTCTTTTCCTGGTCAATCTTATTTAATGTGGCAGGTTCTTCCATTTTGCTAGCGAACTCCAACGTATTCTTTGATGCCATTTCCATGGATAACGACAGTTCGCATGTTTTTTTTAAATGTTAGATCTTGCTCCGTGAGTAATCTTCTCTGAATAGCTTCCACTCTCAATCCACAAACAAATCTGTCTCTCATTGCTTCATCCAAATGGAGACCAAATTCGCAGTGGCTGGATAGCTGCTTCAACGCCACAATATAATCCGACACAGACTCGTTCTCTCTCTGATTCCTCTTTTGAAACTTGAATCGCTCCGCGATCACCAGCGGTTTCGGGTTGTAATGAGATGCTAATCTTCCACTTAGCACCTCATATGAGAGTCTACTAGGCTTCTCTGGTATGCAAAGGCCCTTCAACAGTCCGTAGGCCTCTGCACCTATTATAGACAGGAACACGTTGGTTTTTTTACCTTCCTCCACTTCGTTGATGATCATCCATTGCTCAAAACGTTCCAAATAAGATTCAAAATCTTCTTTAAGTGCCTCGTATTCGCCGAGATTTCCCAGGAATCTGGCCATGATGCAGCGCCGCCATTAGCTTAGCACTCGTGCTAATGCTAGTCTGCAAAGTCACGTTACCTCCTTGTAACGCCTTAATCTCCTCGTCCGAAACTTTTAATCCCTACCGCCTGGAAAGGGATCCCATCCTCGTCGCCACTGTAATAACTTTGCAGGTTATATAACTGTTAATATATCCATAACAGTAATAGACGGCGGAGCCAGGGTAAAACACGTGTAGCTCTTTATTGCCACTATCCAACAACACACACACACAAACAAACCGGACACACAACACTACTACGTCCGGGTTACGCTGTGCTACCCCACGGCTCCAGGTGGCGTGGTTAAACACACTTCCATAACCCGAGGCAACTATCATTATCAATATATTACAGCAATGACTTGCTTTTTGACAATGATGATGTTGAAGATGTTAAGAAAAATCCCAGTGGCAACAAACTCTGCAAATGCTTTCAGTGTGGGAAAACTTTTGGGAAAAAGTCTTCTTTGAAAAGACATGAGGAGCCACACTGGGGAGAAACCCTTATGATGAGGTCAACAAATTGTCTTCGTGGTGCTCGGTGAACAATCTCAGACTGAACACCACGAAAACTAAAGAAATAATCCTGGACTTTCGCAAACACGGCACAGATCTGGCCCCACTCCTCATAAATGGAGTATGTGTAGACAGGGTCCAGTCCTTTAAATTCCTGGGGGTCCACGTCACGGATAAGCTCTCATGGTCTACAAACATCACGGCAGTGGTGAAGAAGGCTCAGAAACGACTTCATTTCCTCAGGGTACTTAGGAATAACAACTTGGGCACCAAGCTTCTGATAACCTTCTGTAGAACCACTGTAGAGAGCATCCTGGCGTACGGCATCACAGTGTGGTACGCTGGAAGCACGGCGGCAGACAAAAAGGCCATGCAGAAAGTAATTAACACTGCCCAGAGGATTGTCGGCTGCTCTCTGCCCTCACTGGAAGACATTGCCAGCCCTCGTTACCTCAGCAGAGCCAAGAACATCATAGGGGACCCTTACCACCCTGGTCACAATCTGTTCCAGCTGCTGCCCTCTGGCAGACGCCATAGGTCCCACAAAGCATGGACAAATAGGCTTAAGGACAGTTCTTTCCCCACATCCATCAGAAATCTAAACTTGCGGTAACATAACACACATTCCCTTCTGCGGTAATATGAAAAGATGTTTGCGTGGTGATCTGCCTGCTACTGGCTGACTGAAGGTAAGGTAAGTGAAAGACAGTGAGAGGTAAGCGACCTGTATCCATAACAGCAGAATGCCAAATTACAAGTCCGTAACTTGCACTTATTTAGGTCTTTTGCCGAGTAAACGCAGCTTCTGGGTATGATGACAAGTAGGCTTTTTGTGTTGTTGATAATGACGACAGGGCCTATGTCCGATTATTATTATTATGTACAGTTTGTGGTAAAACATTTACACACAAGGGAAGATTTAAAATGCACACAAGAACCCACAATGGTGGCAAACCATTTTCATGCTCAGTTTGTGGTCAAAAATTCACACAGAAGGGACACTTAAATCGTCACGCAAGAACCCACACTGGCGAATAACTATTTTCGTGTTCAGTTTGTGGTCAAGGATTCACAGACAAGGGAAACTTAAAAATCCACATAAGAACCCACACTGGTGGTGAAAAACCATTTTCCTGTTCAATTTGCGGTAAAGCCTTTTCTCTAAAGTACCACTTAGAAGGCCACACAAGAACCCACACTGGCGAAAAACCATTTTCGTGTTCAGTTTGTGGTCAAACATTCACACAAAAGGGAAGCTTAATTAGTCACACAAGAACCCACACTGGAGAACAATGTTATTCTGCTCAGTCTGTGGCCACAGATTCGCTACAACAGCCCAATTAAAAAGCTACACAATTCAAAAAGTTTTTCCAGGGGCAGTTAATGTTCCAACATTTTCACATAAAGGAACCTGAAAAGAAGACTTAACAACCCGCAGTGGCGAAAAGCCCTTTCCTTGCTCAATTTGTGGTTCAACACTGGTTAAAAATACTTAATAATACATAATACTAAGTTTGTTGCCAAGGATTTATTCATAAGACTTAAAAGACACAAATGTGTGTGTATATGTTATCTATTAATTGGCAAAAATGCCGAGAATCCCTCGTGTCATTTTTGAATCATGTTGATAAAATTAGTCTGCTGTGAATTTGTCTTTGTTTGAAAAAGAGAAAAACAAGTCAAATGTTGTTTTATTTCATTTAATCTTCAGATTTTTTTATTAGCTTTGTAAACTACATTCTTTTCCTTTTTTTAACTATCAGAACTGACTTTGGGTTTATTTTGAAGTAGTTCTTTTCGCTATTTATATTTATCCAAACTGATTTGATTTGTATGTAAATAGACCTGGCAGTCGGTATATGAAGTCAAATGTGAATTGTTTTTTTAATCTTATTTTAATGTTGAACAAACAGATAATACTCAATATTCTTATGTATAATCACTAGTATGAAAAGAATATTGATTGCTTGAAACTTATCGTTGTGATTCTCCATTGCTTTCACCTGTGGTCGCCTCTCGTGTGTCACCTACCTGTTTTCCATGTCTCGTTAACCCATGACTCACTGCGTCTTGCGGCTTTTTGTTCATTTTATTTTTTTTGTGTATTTTTTTTATTTTAGGCTCATGTTTTCAGTTTGGTTTTTGTGTTTTTTTATTAAAACTTTATGTATACTGTAATGCAAGGCCTTCTCTGCTGGCCTAAGAAATTTCAGAATCAGAGACTGATGTTAATTATATTTTGCCCATGAATACTTATTAAATAATTCCAATTTGTCTGTCAGCTTCCTTTCATTGCTTTCTCCCTGGTTGCACTGTTTCCAGATGTGTTTTCATATTAAAGCATTTAACCAATCACATTTCAGCCATTATTTGTTGCCAGGGTCAGAAATCTGCCTCAAGGCCTTCACAAACAGTTCTGCAGGCTCTGCTGCATTAAACAAGCGTCGATAAGACTATTGCTTTAACCAATCAGAATTTGATTTGATGACACCAAGGCCTTCTCGCAGGCATAGGGATACGTCATTGCCTTCTCGCAGGCGTAGGGATACGTCATCACTTTCACCAACTATGATTAGCTAGTGATAGAGTAGGCGGGCCAAAGCCAAAGTGAGCCAGCCAGAGATCGCAAACTCCACCCACAATGGCCGACGGAGGAAAATAAATGGATTTGGTTGCAGATTTGCCGACAAAGCCATTTTCCAGACGGACTTTTCCAGAAAAAAATGGACATCATTAAGAAAGGGCGGTCAACTCCGAAGCTAGCAAGCCTGTTACAACCGGGAAAAGGGTTTGTCCGCCACTTTCAGTTCGCTAACTACGAGCGCTACTTCTGGCTTACGGGCTCTGAGGAACACTGCAAATTGTATTGCTGTGAGTGCTTCTTATTTGCCACCATCGACATGGTGTTTGGAGCAACACTGGATTTGCAAATTTGACTCGTTTAACTAAAGCAACAACGAGACATCAAAGCACTGCCGGACACTTACAAGCAACGGTGCTCTCCAAAACTTTTGGGGCAACCCGAGTGGAGTTACAATTCAACGAGCAAGTGCGCAGGGAAACGGAGCACCACAACGAAAAGATAAAGAAAAATAGGGAAATCTTAAAAAGTTTGATAGACTGTGTAAACTTTCATTTTGGGAACTTGATGAAAGCGCTGCATCCCCAAACAGGAAATTACGTGGAACTTCTTTCTCTCATTGCTGAGAGAAACACGGATTTACATTACCACCTGTCCACTAATAAAGTGTTTAGTGCCACGTCTGGCAAAATACAAAACAACCTGATCACTGCTATTGCTGAAGTGATGGAGGAAGAGACGATAAGGGAAATAAAAGTACTGTTTGTCTCTCTAATGGTGAATGATTCTGTGCGGTATGCTGATGGATTTAAAGCACATCTGGATGATTTTGAATTCTGTAGATTTTTGGTCACTTCCTATTAATTTTGTTGCATTTTTGGGTCACTTGTTAACATCTACTCATCATTGAAAAAAACATGATTGGAAGCCTATCATCCTCAATAGTGTAATTTTTTTTAAGTTATGTAATAATCAAATTGGTATCAATCATATTTGTGTATGAGCATCCAGTTCAAAAATTTACCATATATATATATATATATATGAAATATTGGCCGCGATGATTCTTAATGGATTTGACCCCCCAAAAAAGATTTCTGCTCCAAAGAGTTAAACTTTGTAGCACATAATTTGTATTATTTTGAAACCTAGGATAATAAAGCCTTAAGACAAAATTACAAAACAATCCTATGTAGGTTTTTTTGCTTTTTTTCAATACTACAGAACAACAAACTGGATGTACAGTTTTGTCTTCCAAGAGTAAAGGAGTTTTGTGACAGTTGAGCGCTAGAGGAGTCGATATGAGGAAATCTACGAGGCCACTGAATGGAGTGTAGGTGCTCCAAGCGCACGGCAAGATTCTTGCGCGCACTACCACCAACTCCACGACAGGATTCTGGACAATATTATTTGCCAGACGCAGATCAGATTTCAAGAACACGAAAGACGTATGTTTCTCTCCCTCCTTGACTCGCAGATGTTTCGGAATACCAGAAAGCTTTCCCACATGCAGCCTTCTCCACCTTAACGCAGAGCCACGGAACACTTTTCGATCTGCCTCGGCTAAGAACAGAACTGATTGTAATGTATGCCATGGATGATTTTACATGTAAATCTCCCACTGATCTCCTTGACTTCCTTCAGCAGAAAAATATGAGTGAGAGCATGGGGCGGCTGTACACATTAGTGGGTTTGACAGTGACCATCCCCGTGTCCACTGCGTCTATCGAACGGACATTTTCAGCCCTAAATAGAATCAAAACTTATACCAGAAATACAACAGGACAGACTCAACTGTCAGAATTAGCTTTGATGGCGATAGAAAAGAACTTCTTGATGGACCTGAAACGCACGTGTAATCTGTGCGACAGAGTAATTGAAATCTTCTTGAGGAAAGAAAGGAGGATGGATTTTGTGTTTAAATAAAAATAATTTTTGGTGAGTAAGATATGTCTATTTTCCTAAATAATATTTAAAAAAATTTGGTTATTGATTTTTTTATATGTGTCGCAGCTGTAGCTGCATTAAAGGTTTTATAGCCATAAAATACTTATTGAGGGTTGGATTGATTCACACACCACTACTGAAGGCCTAGGTGTGAAATTGAATGCTTTAATTGTACGCCAACCTGAATTGTAAAAAAAGACATTAAATTTTTTTTATGTGCCATTTTGCATCGCAACTCAGAGAGTGGCAGCCTGTCACCGACAAACGACAACAAAAGGTCATTTCGGATAAAACTGACAAACACCGTGTCCAGCCAATAATATGATGCGGTTTGGATCACGTCGCGCGTGTTTACTTCCGCGGCATGAGTTCATTTTGCAGGTTAGCATATAGCCAACAACTCGGTGGAGCTGCTGCCAAGCCTTTATCATGGCCAAACAGCTAAAGTTGTAAGCGAGTTTTCCGATGGAAATATATTGCACATTAATGGACGCTTGACTATCTCGAGTGACACATTCAGCAGAAAAGTCGTTTGAAGCAGAATGAGAAGTGAGGACAGATGTGAAAAATTAGGTCAACTTGAAGTCAGATTTGTGCAGATTCTAGTGTCATTTATTTAGATATTTTATCCACAGATATGAATCATTACATTTTATTAGGACTAGATCATTTATGGCTAGTAGACACATACCTGTCAAGGTATACGTTTTTTATCATTTCAAATTGTGTACGCTGTGTAACAACCTTTGTACGGGAAAAAACGTTTTCTTTTTTTTTGTTTTAAATACGTTTTTACGATCTCATTTTACCCATTTCGGCTGTAATCCGGAACATTTCTGTTGCCGGTAGCAGAGGAAAACAGCATCGCCAATTGCTAAAATTTTCAAGCATGATATGCGCACGTGCATTCCCCTTTCACCCGTCCGCCTTTTCACCATCAAAAATATAGCAAGCAAGGTACCCCGACATGCACCTGCTCATGGCAGGTGTTCTACTGGTGTGAGCCCGTTGCCAGCATTAGTGATGTTGCTCACACTGATCCTCTGTATGCCAAGACGTATGAAAAATTGGAGGGAACGTTGGTCGTCACTGCATTTTTCATTGGAATTGAAGTTTTTAAATGCAAAATGGATGACTCTGTGAATAGCAGGTCACTGTGTCTATGACAGTCGCCGGCCGAGACAGAGTTGCTTGCGCTGGGGGTCCTTAAGAGCTCCAGCAGCAGATGGGAATGGCCACATGCCTCAGTATATCTGTTTCGATTAGTTCAATTGATTAGTTTTGAGAGTCAGTTTGTGATACTCAACTGAGAAGCAGCAGAGTGGCGCAGCAGAAGCGTGCTGGGCCCATAACCCAGAGGTCAGTGAATTTAAACCATTCCCTGCTACTTAAAGCCTGTTCATTTGTTGAAGAAGCAAACCTCCTCACTTTCAAGTGTTGTCGTTGCTGTGAAAAACTGATCTTGACAATAATTAATTCTGTAAAAGCTACCATTTCTCTCTTCACCTTCTTCATAAGGATGCCCACCAATCAAAAATCGGATCAGAATTTATGGGAAATTGGGACCGACCGCGTCACGTCTCGTAGAGTCTACGAGAAGCTGTGGATGTCCTGCACCACCGACTCCACCGGTGTGCACAACTGTCAAGAGTTCCCGTCCCTGCTGGCTTTGAACGGTGATCGGCGCCCCGCCTTCGCCTAGACTCGCTCGCCTCCGCCGCGCCGAACTCGCTCGCCTCCGCCGCGCCGAACTCGCTCGAGTCTCGCTCACTGGCTCGCCTCCTCCGACCAGGTTACGTCCAAGCGTTCCACGCCTTCATGATCGCGTCGGTGGTGATGGGCACCTTTGGCCTGGTGGTGGCGCTGGTGGTCCTGGTACGCTTTCAAAATCACCCAGGACTTCTTCGACCCCTTCTACCCGGGCACCAGATAGGATGGTACCGCCGGCGGGAAAGGGCGGGGAGTGCGCTGACGCCGCCCCCCCCCCCCCCCTTGATTTGTGTCTTTTTCTACCATTTTCTTCCAACCATGCACAATAAAGCAACTTGTTCAACACACATTTATGTTGGATGCATCAATTTTTATGTTATTAGCATGTTCAACGGCTTCCCTGACAGCGTTATTCAAGTTTTTGGGCGCTTGCATTTTCTGACGGCGAGTTGACGCGGAGGTCAGACCGCATTAAAAGAGGCCCCAAACAAACGCCACAGACCGGGATCGCACTACACGTCTCGTGTTTTCCCTTCAAAGTGTCCCATTTCGACGACGGACCCCGACCTTTTCGCCGAGGCTGGCGTATGGCGCGGGGATGGACGGCCTACGCAGCTTGACTCTGAACGGTCGCAAGTGTAAAAATGACTAGTGGCGGACGGCGTCGTCCAGAATGTCCGCCTCGGCCTCGATGGACACCACGTGATGACCCGGAATCATGGCGAGGCCCAGAACTCGGGGTTCCGTCTGGGAGAAAGTGTCTGGAACGACAGAAAGGAGGAGAAAGCTGAACATCCAAGATGAAGAACCTGCTTGGGGCTCAGGGTTGGGCTCCCAGTCCCACCTGCGGATTTGAGGAACTCCTGAGCCGAGCCCAGGATGACGTTACAGTCCCGGTCCGTGCAGAGGAAAAGGCCCACCAGGGTCCGGCCGTCGGTCATGCGGATCCTCATGTTCTTGTTCAGGAGGCCCTGGAGCTTCTGCCTGGCCAAGGACGACGTATCGCCATGGTCCTAATAGTGTGTATGTACACACGCGCGCACACGAACAATGTTGAAGGGACATCCAGTTAGACAACAATCGAGTAAGTAACAAGTTTGAATTCAAATACATTTCGCCCACCCTCCCCATCCAAGAAATCCGCCATCTCCTACTTCCCGGACCAGCAAAACCAGTCACCAAACACAACGAATCCATCAGCACCCTGCTGGCTTGAGTGCTGCTAAACGGCGACGGTGTCTCGCTTCACGGGATTGCGGGATTTTTCTTTTTTACATATATTGAAAACGCCCCGAAATAACTTGTTTTAAAAGAGAAAATGAACCTAAACGAAGCAATGCTCCGTTCTCCTCGATTGTTGCCATTTGGGCATCTTCTTCCTTCTTCCGTGGCTTCCAGCCGGAAGCATTTGGCAGACGGACGGGCGGGCGCTTGCCGACCAGCGCCCCTCTGTGGTCACAGGACGCAAGGGTCAATACTTTCAAAGGGGGTTTCGGCAAAACTCAACGGATGCATGGATTGTGGGTTGGACTTCCTGCCGACAGAGAGCACAATGGACTCTTTCACTACCACTGACGGCGACAGTCGTCCAATCGTGGTGCTCTGTTTATCCTTCTGCCGTGAACGAGTAGACGATGTCCGGAAATTGATATAAATAATTATCAAAAATTAAAAATCCCTTATTCGTGTATGACGTCCCCATTAAAACCAGGCCTATAATCATGATTTTGTCAGCGTTTCGGAACAGGCACTTAAGAGGACAAAATCCCATTTTCATAGAGAGACTGTCATCTATCGGATTTGGTCGGTATTGCCACAACCGAGTAGCCTTTTTTTCCTTTTTTAATCACACACAAACACCCCAAAAATATGAATGACTCATTTGTATCAAGTTTGCGCATTTTTTGTGTGTTTTTAAACAAGGTTCATGTCTTATTTAAATGGAGTAACCACAATAAACTCATTTAAAACTGAATAATCAAATTAAAATTGAGTTAACTGTGGTTACTCCATTAATGTAATCAATATTTAATGAATAATCAACATGTACTAACATGGATTTGCAACAATCTACTGTGAACATTTAACTACAAGTGGTATTATATTCAAATCTACTGTGTATGTCTTCCTATTTTGTTCAAAACTGTCAACCAAATGCACCTCGCACGAAATTCTAAGGGTCAAAATTAAAATAAAAGGTTACAATAACATCGATGTGGATTTAGTAATAAGATTTTGGTAGGAAAAAAAGTGGGAAAGCACTGGACGGCGCCCGTGGTTCGATCCCAGTCCGGGATTGAGTAGAAGCGAATTCTGAGAGAGGATTGAATCTAGATGAAGTAACCACTGAGCTAAACCAGTGCGAGATTGAATGGGAAAGTCACTATTTATATAATCAAACACAATAATAAGCAAAGTAGATTCC
This sequence comes from Stigmatopora argus, assembly GCF_051989625.1. Classification (NCBI taxonomy): domain Eukaryota; kingdom Metazoa; phylum Chordata; class Actinopteri; order Syngnathiformes; family Syngnathidae; genus Stigmatopora; species Stigmatopora argus. Next base: position 9,542,878 of record NC_135406.1, read on the forward strand.
GAGATAGTACGTATATGTTTGTGGACCTTTGATTGTTTTTATTTTAAAATGTGATTCCTGAATCGCAAAAAGTATTTGTTATCTTAACGTTGTTTTAGTACTTTAATCACTCAGTTGAAAACTAAAGGACGAAAAAGAACGTTCAGCTGCAGTAACTGCCCATAGCCTCAAAATGACGCTATTGGAACAATCTTTAGGATCAAAATCTCACGCTATTGTCTGCACCATCTTACTTGAAGCTAATTAGTACTTTAATTCTGCCTGAGACTTAATACCTCAAAATCATTTATTTGTTAAAATAGCCACAATACAGAAAATGAAAGATTTTTTAAAAATTGAATTGAATGAATAGACTTTAAGGTTTTTATTGTCATTATACAAGTATAATGCGATTTAAAGCTCCACCACGAAGTGCACAAATACACCAACAAACAGACAAACAAATTATCAATAAATAATCAATAATTACACTTAGGTTCTGTTTGTAAGTAAGTAGGACATCGACCATCCATTCCATTTGATATATTTTTCCATGGGGTTTTAACCTGAGAAACGCATGAATAAACAATTTAAACAACCTATATTGTAATTATTCCATTCACTTTAATACATTAAAATATAAAAGGAAGGAAAACCATATGCTGTAGATACATAGTTTCATAGCTAGGCCTCCAAGTTTAATATTTTAGACAATGGAAATATTTCTGTTGTCAGCCAGTATGTGACGGTGAGTAAACAAACGAATTGTTGTCATCTGGAAATGATGTCACATAGTTGCTGATGGCTGCTGTACACGATGAACAAAACATACTTGTCTTTGTTCATTTTCTCCCATTTCCTTTCCAAGATTACCTTAATAATAGTGTCATATATAAATCTTCATCACTTGATGGAAAACCTTGCATTTAATCGATGATGAGGAAGACTAAAAGCACTTCCGAACACAAATTGCCAAACTTCCGCCATAGAATATGTAGAGCATATTCCTTGCTTCATGAGTGACACCTAAGCCGAAACTTTCGCCGATCACATGCCATGCGTTGCCAAATCTCTTGTCCATGGAGTCCTTGACCATCTTTGCTCCATCCTCCTTGTTATTGGAACACTTTTCAAAAGCTGCGGATACACGTGGCTATGGCCTCCTCCTTCATTTCCTCGGTTTTGGTTAGGAAAAACCTGGATAAACGTATCCGGGTTTTTCCTAACCGAAAACCCTGGATGACCAGTGAGACACAGGCACTCATTAAATGCCGTACAATACAGCACTGCCAGAGCAGACCTGAAGAGAGGCACTAAAAAGGCCAAGGCAGCATATACAGACGCTCCCCTACTTACGAACATTCAACTTACGAATATTCAACTTACGAACAACGGTAATTACGAACATGTCTGCAAATTGCGTTTAAGTCGAAAAATGTTCGTAAGTCCAATTATGTATTTTTTCCCGAGTAGTGCTTCTTTCCGCCGCTAATACGCCTGGCGCTGTGAGGGCTCAGCTCACCCAGCATCTACCTTCTTCGTTGCAATGCGGAAGTGCGTGAACGTATCTCCAGTGCGCAAAGAACCTTTTTCACTTGTATCATTAAATACCTCGTGCATCCATTATTGAATATGGTTGGTAAAAAGCGAAAGGCTTCTATTGAGGGAGTTGCAAGGAAGAGACAAGCCATTTCATTTGAAACGAGTGGCAATAATAACGAAGCTTGATGCACGTGAGTGGTGAGCGTTTCACGGGCATACAACTTGAATCGTTCGACTGTCAGTACCATTTATAAACAGAAAGATCGAGCAGCAGGACCCAAATATTGAACGTTGCACAAAGTTTGCAAATCAATGGAATGATGCCATACAGTGCTACCGCATCATTTATGATGAAAAAAAGAAGAAAACTGTGCAACCGTTGTTAGATCGCTTCTTTCGGCCAGTTTCTAATACAAAAATCTCTCTCTCTCTATACAGTACTGTACATATTCTCTCCATTTCATTAAATGTTTTTTTCAGTACAAACCAGTGCGTTACTTATACAAGCCTTAAACAAACAAATTCACTTATATAAACCTTCAATATACTTATATAGGCCTTAAACATAAATTATAATACAAAATATAGCACTTAATCAACTTACAAACAAATTCAACTTATGAACAATCGCTCGGAACCTAACTCGTTCGTAAGTAGGGGAGCGTCTGTACAAGGAAAATTGAGGAGCACTTCACAGAAAATAACCCAAAGAAGATGTGGCAGGGAATACGACACATTACCAATTATAATGACAATGACAATAATAAGGTGTCTGTTAACGCAGATGCCTCACTAGCAGAGGAACTGAACCGTTTCTTTGCCCGCTTTGAGACTGACAAATCAGACTCAGTCTCAACACATCCACCACCTTGCAGCAGTACACTGAAGCTTCAGGAACATGAAGTGAGACAGGTACTGCGGACTGTGAACACATAGGAAGGCTGCTGGCCCTGACAGAGTACCTGGGAAGGTGCTCAAAGCCTGTGCTGACCAGCTGACTGGGGTTTTCACAAAGATTTTCAATTGTTCCCTGCAACAATCCATCATCCCATCCTGCCTGAAATCTGCCACCATTATCCATCCCTAAAAAGCCAACCATTGACAGCCTGAATGATTATAGGCCTGTTGCACTTACGCCTGTGATCATGAAGAGCTTTGAAAAGTTGTTCGCCCGCCATATCAGGGATACAATCCCTCCCTCAGTTGACTCTCACCAGTTTGCTTACAGGCTTACAGGCTTACAGCAAACAGGTCCACTGAGGACGCCATCGCCGTAGCTCTACACACAGCACTGAGCCACCTGGAGCACCATGGGAACTACGTGAGGATGCTTTTCATTGACTATAGCTCAGCCTTCAACACTATAATACCGGACATTCTGGCTGACAAACTCTCCCACCTTGGACTATCCTCTTCCATCTGCTACTGGATTAAGAACTTCTTAACTAACCATCCACAAACTGTTAGACTTGGTCCCCACCTCTCTTCCTCCATTACAATGAGCACTGGCTCCCCTCAAGGCTGTGCACTGAGTCCTCTTCTGTACTCCCTGTATACATACGACTGTACACCAACCCACCAGTCTAATTCCATCATCAAATTTTCCGATGACACCATTGTGGTCGGACTCATCTCAGGGGGGATGAGTCTGTCTAGAAAGATGAGGTCAACAAACTGTCTTCGTGGTGTTTGGTGAACAATCTCACACTAAACACCACGAAAACTAAAGAAATAATCCTGGACTTTCGCAAACGCAGCACAGATCTGGCCCCACTCCTCATAAATGGAGTATGCGTAGACAGGGTCCAGTCCTTCAAATTCCTGGGGGTCCACGTCACGGACAAGCTCTCCTGGTCTACCAACACCACAGCAGTGGTGAAGAAGGCCCAGAAACGACTCAAATTCCTGAGGGTACTCAGGAGGAACAACTTGGACACTAAGCTTCTGGTAACCTTCTATAGAGCCACTGTGGACAGCATCCTGGCATACTGTATTACAGTGTGGTACGCTGGAAGCACGGCAGCAGACAGAACAGCCATGCAGAGAGTGATCAACACCGCCAAGAAGATCAACGGCTGCAAAAACAATAATTTTCTAATGAAGATGTGATAGGATGAGCTACCACTATATCTGCAATAGTAGTTTGACACACATGCTAAAGCACAACAAACTATTGGGCGGTTCCACTCCATTAAGCAGCCAATCAAGTTGCAGCAGCTATTTTATGCAACCAATCGCGTTGCAGTCCCTGTATTAGGCAGCCAGGGGATTGAAGCAGCGTTGTGATATAATATGAAGCAGGGCCTACATACATCCTTTGGGTTTAAAATGTGTTGTACTTAATGGGGGTGTAGTGAAATTAGTAATTAGACCAAATGATCCATTGGCATTTATTACTAGCAGAGGTAAATTTGATATGATTACTATTGGGGGAAGCTAGTCATTTCACTCATTTAACTTAGAAATTCTATGACCACAATGGGAGAAAGTAAAAAGATTTTGAACAAAAGAGGGGGTTGCACCATTCCTAGAGATACTGCAATACCAAGTTGATGCGTGGAGTAGATAATTTAAATGTATGGTCCTCAAATAGATAACATATCAGATATTAAACTGATGAAAACAGATACTACACTTGATCTTAGCCAAAAGACCAAGAAGTGATAACACTTAAACTGGCACGAAGGACGGCTTCAATCCAGACAATACAGCCTAAAGTAGTGGTACGCGTTGGATGTCAAAAGTAACAGACATTTATACAACAAACTACAACTATACACGTTTAGTATGATAACAGGGAAACTGCTGACGTGTTTATACATTTTAATGTAAAGAATGTTTGGAAATGTAAGGCTCGGTTGGTCACGTGAGTCATGATAGAATCCCTTTATCCTCATTACACAGTTCCTCAGCAGCAGAATTAAACCACCAGTGATATTTGATATCCATAAACACATTACATATTTTAATTGAGCAACTGCGCTCCTATTCACGCTATTAATGTAAAGAAACTTCATGAATCTTCCACATGATCCACCCTGGACCAAAATAACTTTATTGTTACATTCATAGTGAAAAGTAATCTTGAACAATCAGAGTACAATGCAATTGATTTTGTCAATGATGCACAAATTTACTTTTTTTGAAATATGCTGTGCTGAAATGCAGTTTACGGAAAGTGTAGCATTACCACCAATGGATGGTCACGTCTTGACTGATGGTTTTCAGTTCGTTTTATTACATTCCGTTTGTTCATTTAAAAAAATAAAAATAAAACATCCAACCACCGTGAGAAATTGTGCCGCTTCGGTGGGTTCTAAGCTATAAAACTGACTGACGAAACCGCTCCGTGATTCACGCGTCAACTGTTGCTACAACGTTTTGGACCTTCTCAATAAAAGTCAAACACGGAATATGAGTAATCTGCAATTTAGAAATAATTTTCAGAATAGAAATGGCAGTCAATTGAGCTGGAAATGTCTCTTTGTATTGCCGAGTCAGTAAGTCTGCTGTAGGCCAGTGACAGTATGGAGCTGAAGACACGTCTAAAGGTTTTGATCTGGCGCTCCCACACTGCCTGCATGGCTTGAATGGGGCACATTCATCATAAGGTCACACTGTCTTGTGAGACAGAAATGTGCTGTCTGTCAACGGTGAGTTCTTGCAGGGGCGCCTTGAATTCATTCTTGTCACCAGCAAAATTGGTTCCTTGGTCGCACTGGATTTGCTGGACAGCCCCTCTGATGGAGATGAAGCATAGCAAGCCATTTATAAAAGTCAGTAGACATGTCTTCTAACATCTCCAGATGAATAACCCGTGAGCAAAAGCAGGTGAGGAGCAGGCTGTAGCGTTTGTTCCGTTTTCTTCCTTCCGTCATGATGAAAGGACCAAAGCAGTCCATCCCACAATGTGAGAATGGAGAAGAAGCTTCAGTCCGTTCTCCTGGCAAGTCGCTCATTTGCTGTCCTTCTGGTAGTCCTCTAATTCTGCGACAGGTGATGCACTGGCGAATGAATAAAGATACAGCTCTACTCATGATTGGTATCCAATAGCCACCGGATCTGATTTTGTTGGCTGTAAAGCGCTTGCCTTGGTGTTGGGTCTTTTCATCTTGCGCATACACGTCTCCGTCTTTCCATCGTAGGAATCTTAAATAGTCTCAATCCTGCTCTTCCTGTGAGATTGTTAATCATGTCTGGCCCTGGAAGGAGGTGTTCATTCAGGCTTGTGCCGCTACACTTCACAGAGCAGTCAAACACAATGTGCAGTTTCAGTTTTTTTAGGGTGATATACGCCGTTGTGGGGTATATACCACCGTCCTCTTCTACTTCCTCCACATCACCTCTCTCACGGACACCCACACAGGAACAGTCAGAGGTTTTGTTTGCTTGGTCTCCAATTGTGACGTTGAGCGGCATGGCTGGTGTGGAGTCATCTGGAGTGATCACCAGTACTTCTCTTCCTTCGCGTGGTTTTATAGTTCTCATCATGGAGACAGGTGGGGTGTCTCCCCTTGCATACATTCCAAGTTAGTCGATGACAGCAGTCTTTGGCTTGGTGATTTGGCTTGAGACATCCAAAACATTGCCTGTTCTCCTTTACATGTTGTCGTTTTTCCTTTATTGTTTTCTCTTTGAAGTCTGGGCATTTGGGTAGCTGATGTTTATTACCTTTGCAGCACGTGCATGGGGTTTTTGATTTGCTATTATTTGCTGGATTGTCAAGGTCTGCAGCAGTAGTTTGTGTACGCAATACATTTGCTTTCTTTCTCTTTAGTTCTCTTATGCATTTCCTTTCGTCAGATGTGCTGGAGTGAAGTGCGTATAATGAAGTGACTGGATTGCAGGCTATCTCTGCTTCTAGAGACACAAAGTGTGAGAATTCTCTGAAGTCAGGAAAATCGCTGCCATCCATGAGGGCTACGGTGACCTCGCGGGTCCAATGTGAAGTCAGCCAGTCAGGGATTTTAAGCATCAGATTCTGGTTCTCTTGACAATCATTTAATATTTCAAGGCCTCGGACATGAGGCATCACTTGTGAGCAGGCATTCAGGAAATCAGAGAATGTTCTTAGTCCCTCCGCATCTTTAGGCTGTATTTTGGGCCACCTTGAAAGTTTGTCCCGAAATGCACGCAGAATCATAAATGGCTGCCCGTACCTTTAGTCAATCTTACACCACGCATCACTGTAAACCTCTTCATCATTTGTATAGAAAGTGCCCTCAAGGCATGCTTGTGCTGTGCCACTGACATATTTCTTAAGGTAGTACAGTTTATCTGATGGGGCAATGTTCCTTTGGGCGATGAGAGACTGGAATGAAGCTCTACATTCAATGTAGTGGATGGATCACCACTGAAAATTGTGGGAGTTGGAAAAGACAGTCTGTGGCTATGCTTTCTTGGATTGCTTGGGCTCGTTTGGAAACATCTGTAGGGTGGGTCAGATTATCACTGAAAGTTGAGTGTTTGTTTGGATGCATGGGTTGAAGAGGCAAACTTAGCTGTTGATCTCTCTCTCATACGTTGCAAATTTGGCGTGTAGTGCTTGCATGTCTTTCAGTGCTTGTAGGCATTCTAAGTGAGCACGCTGTATTTCCAAATCACTTTTATGTTGCTTTATCATCAATCAATTTTTTTTGCTCGACTCAGAACGATGACTGACTTGTGACAAAGATGCAGTTCCATGTATTAAGTGTGCATATTCTTGCATTAGTAGCTGATGAACATTAAGCTAGGCATTTTTCCCATTAAATTCTCCACTTGTAGACAGACGCTCTGAAGTTCATTTAACAAAGTCATGACTCGCTTTCTTAAGTCCTCATTAAGGTTTGATATTTTCTTCATTCCATTGTTTGTCATCCACCATGTTGGCCAAGTCTGACTCAGAAATGTCTTTAACGTTTCTCTGGCTGCTTTGATTTTAATTTTCCATCGGTCATATGGTCTCACCAAACGCCTCTCCTTTTTATTTATTTCCTCCATTTCATATTCTCGCATTTTCTCCGTAGTTTTGGAATGGCGTTCTGGACGACGAGGTGAGTTTAGCAGTAGCCCTGCACATTCATCGTCTTCATCCTCTATTTTTTCTTGAAGTTCGGTTAGCCGTTTCTCATTACTTTCAATTTGTTCCTTGAATTCTTGTCTAGACTGTTTCACGTTCTTCATTTAGCAACTGTCTGTCATCTTCAATTTCTACTTGTAGTTATTGATCAGTTCTTTAATGTCATCAATTTTGTTAGCTAGGAGTTCTGTCTTTATGTTACTGTGTCCGTTGACCACCACACTTGCTAGCAACTCACTGACGTTTTCTTTTCCATCCGTAGGTCAGCAGCTCGAAGCAGGTGCGGGTAATTTCTCACGGTGGTTGGATGTTTTGATGAACGAACGGAAAATAATAAAATGAACCGAAAACCATCAGTCAAGACTTGACCATCTATCGGCGGGGATGCTACAGTGAGAAATTGTGCTGCTTTGGCGGGTGCTAAGCTATAAGGCTTACTGACGAAAGTCCTCCCCGGTTCACGTTGACCACCACACTTGCTAGCAACTCACTGACGTTTCCTTTTCCATCCGTAGGTCAGCAGCTCGAAGAAGCAGGTGCGGGTAATTTCTCACGGTGGTTGGATGTTTTGATGAACGAACGGAAAATAATAAAATGAACCGAAAACCATCAGTCAAGACTTGACCATCTATCGGCTGGGATGCTACAGTGAGAAATTGTGCCGCTTCGGCGGGTGCTAAGCTATAAGGCTTACTGACGAAAGTCCTCCGCGGTTCAGGCGTCATCTGTTGCTTCTAAGTTTCAGACCTTCAAAATAAAAGTCACGCACGGAATCTTAACATGTACATTTATGGAAATCTTAGTAATATAATCAAAACACTAAGAAAGAAACAATAATAAATATGACAATTCCTGAATTAGGTCATTTGCGTCATTGGTCAACGCTTCTAACGACACATTTGTGTCTTTTAAGTGGATCCTTATGACAAAATCTTTGGCAAAAGGATTTCTGACCAATGTGGGTTATTATGTGTATTTTTAAGATATTCCTGTCATGGAATGTGGGACCGCAAATTGAGCAAAAAAATGGCTTTTCTCCAGTGTGGGTTGTTAAGTCTTCTTTACAGGTTCCCCTTCTATGAAAATGTTTGACTACAAACTTAACAGGAAAAAGTTTTTTCACCAATGTCGGTGCTTGTGTTTACTTTTTTCTTTGGAGCTTGGGCCACAAAGTGAGCTGGTCAACATTTTTTCACCAATGTGTGGGTTCTTTTGTGGCTTTTTAGTTTGATTTTGGTATCAAATCTGTGGCCACGACTGAACAGACAACCCCATTTTCTCCAGTGTGGGTAATTAAGTGTTGTTTTAAGCTTCTCTTATGGGAAAATGTTCGATCACAAACTGAGCACGAAAATGGTTTTTCACCAGTGTGGATTCTTGCGTGATTATTTAAATTGCCCTTCTCTGCGAATCCTCTACCACAAACTTGGCAGGAAAATGGTTTTTCACCAGTGTGGGTTCTTGTATGTATTTTTAAATTCGTCAATTGAGAAAAAGCCCGACCACAAACTGAGCACGAAAATGGTTTTTCGCCAGTGTGGGTTCTTGCGTGAGTTTTTAAGCTTCCCTTTTGTGTGAAAGTTTGGCCACAAACTGAGCACATAAATGGTTTTTCACCAGTGTGGGTTCTTGTGTGGTTTTTTAAATGATGCTGATGAGAATAGGCTTTACCACAAACTGAACACGAAAATAGTTTCTCACCTGTGTGCGTTCTTATGTGCTTTTTTAATTTGGCTTCAGTAGCAAATCTGTGGCCACAAACTGAGCAGACAAAAGGTTGTTCTCCAGTGTGAGCTATTAAGTGTTCTTTTAAGCTTCTCTTCTGGGAAAATGTTCGACCACATACTGAGCACGAAAATGGTTTTTCACCAATGTGGGTTCTTGTGTGTATTTTCAAATTTCCTTTCTGTGTAAATGTTTTACCACAAACTGAGCATGAAAACGGTCTCACCCCAGTGTGGATCGCCATATGTCTTTTCAAAGTAGACATTTTCCCAAAGGTTTTTCCACACAGAGAGCATTTGCAGAGTTTGTCGCCACTGGGATTTTTCTGAAGACCTTCATTGTCATCATACTCATACAGCAAGCCATCGCTACCTGATAAAGGAGCAATTACATTTTCTGCTTGCCATCCTTCTGTTGAGGTTCTGCCATGCAGCGGGTCCGCCCCGCGGCCACCCAGATCATCTTCCGTCGTCAAGGACTCACCAGGTGACTGGATGACATCTTCCTCCATTTTGATCAGATGTTGCTCTTCTCTCTTGTGCTGTTGAGGGAACTCTGGCTCCTCCTCTTTAATTTGGGGCCAAGTTGAGGTGTTTGAAGGCTCCGGCTTTCTGCTGGCCCTGCCCAGATCATCTTGCCTTTTCAAGGATTCACCAGGTGACCAGGTGACATCTTCTTTCTCCTTTTTTATTTTAAATTGCTCTTCTCTCTCTCTGTCTTGAGGGAACTCTGGCTCCTCCACTTTGATTTGGGGGAGCTCAGCTTCTTTAGACTCAACAGACTCTTGCCCATTATGACCAAGATATTTTCTGAAACCTGTAAAGATACGAAAATAAATTATCTATTTCACGGACTGTCTCTCTAACTAGAAGGCCTTTAGGATTCGATTAAATTAGATAATTCATTTGATTAACGTTTTTTTCCAATTAAAATGACTAAATTTCTTGTTCAGAGTAATTATACGTTAAAATTAAACGGAAGAGGACGCCATACATTCGTGCCGTCGCTCTTATTTTACAAAGAAAAGCACTATTGGTCAGTCAAGTATCTACACTGAAATATAATTTTCTAAATATATTAAAAAAACATTCTTTTCAAGTTAAATGTTAATTTATTTTAAACAAAACATTAAATATTTTCTTTTTTGGTTTTTCATGTTTAAAGAGAATTTTCTTTTATTTCAATTACCGAATTTTCCGCACTATAAGGTGCACCTAAAAGCCTCCAATTTTTTCAAAAGCTGACTATGAGCCTTATAATCTGGTGCGCCTAATACAGTTGTGGTCAAAAGTTTACATGTACTTGTGAAGAACATAATGTCATGGCTCTCTTGAGTTTCCAGTTATTTCTACAACTCTATTTTTTCTCTGATAGAGTGATTGGAACAGATACTTCTTTGTCACAAAAACATTCATGAAGTTTGGTTCTTTTATGACTTTATTATGGGTGAAGAGAAAAAAGTGATCAAATCTGCTGGGTCAAAAATATACTTACATCAGCGCTAATATTTGTTAACATGTCCCTTGGCCATTTTCACTTCAATTAGGCGCTTTTGGTAGCCATCCACAAGCTTCTGGCAAGCTTCTGGTTGAATCTTTGACCACTCCTCTTGACAGAATTGGTGCAGTTCAGTTAAATTTGATGGCTTTCTGACATGGACTTGTTTCTTCAGCATTGTCCACAAGTTCTCAATGGGGTTTAAGTCAGGACTTTAGGAAGGCCATTCAAAAACCTTAATTCTAGCCTGATTTAGCTATTCTATTACCACTTTTGATGGGTTTGGGGTCATTGTCCTGTTGGAACACCCAACTGCGCCCAAGACCCAATCTTCGGGCTGATGACTTTAGGTTATCTTGAAGAATTTGAAAGTAATCCTCCTTCTTCATTATCCCATTTACTCTCTGTAAAGCACCAGTTCCATTGGCAGCAAAACAGCCCCAAAGCATAATACTACCACCACCGTGCTTGACGATAGGCATGGTGTACTTGGGGTTAAAGGCCTCACCTTTTCTCCTCCAAACATATTGCTAGGCATTGTGGCCAAACAGCTCGTCATTTGTTTCATCTGACCACAGAACTTTCCTCCAGAAGGTCTTATCTTTGTTCATGTGATCAGCAGCAAACTTCAGTCGAGCCTTAAGGGGCCGCTTTTGGAGCAAGGGCTTCCTTCTTGCACGACAGCCACTCAGTCCATGGAGATGCAAAACACACTTGACTGTGGACACTGACACCTGTGTTCCAGCAGCTTCTAATTCTTGGCAGATCTGCTTTTTGGTGATTCTCGGTTGAATCTTCACCCTCTAGACCAATTTTCTCTCAGCAGCAGGTGATAGCTTGCGTTTTCTTCCTGATTGTGGCAGTGACAAAACCGTGCCATGCACTTTATACTTACAAACAATTGTTTGCACTGTTGCTCTTGGGACCTGCAGCTGCTTTGAAATGGCTCAAAGTGACTTTCCTGACTTGTTCAAGTCAAGGATTCACTTTTTCAGATCCATGCTGAGCTACTTTGACTTTCCCATTGTAGCGTTTGTGGGCGTTTGCATCCAATGAGCCCTATTTCAATGGCCTCAGAGAAGTCACCTGCTGTAGTCACTCAATCACTCACAAGACGAGGCCATGCTATGAAGCTCATTTCACTGACACAACTTTCTAAGTCACCAAAATTGCTAATTCGTGTTGTTATATGTATATTTTTGACCCAGCAGATTTGATCACTTTTTCTGTTCACCCATAATCAAGTCATAAAAGAACCAAATTTCATGATTTTTTTTTGTGTGACAAAGAAGTATCTGTTCCAATCACTATCAGAGAAAAATCAGAGTTGTAGAAATAACTGGAAACTCAAGAGAGCCATGACATTATGTTCTTCACAAGTGTATGTAAACTTTTGACCACAACTGTATATGGACCAATATTAAAATTGATATCACGATAAAATAAAAAAAATCTGTCGATATCAGCCGATAGGGTACATCATCCTCTACAGGTCTCGCAACTACGGAAAGCAGCCTGCGACTTCATTTTCCCCCGTGCGCGGTTCATGCTGGGATATGTAGTCCTTTTGTCAATATACCCAGTATGGCGGTGAGCACACTAATTCGGTGCCCGAACTTCAGCCATTAGACTGGTGTCAACAGAGCATTTAAAGTTAGACTGCTAACTATATATTATATATGGATCAATTTTGATCCGCAACAGGTCTCACAACTAGGGTAACTAGCTGGAGACTCAATTTTCCCGTGCGTGGTGCATACTGGGTTTGAGCACTTTAAAAATCGGCGGGGGTTCCCCCCGAGCCTATCCGAGAAGAGTGCGCCGTGAGCGGACTGGGTTGGACGACGCCCCGCTGAATTTCTGCAGCTCCAGAAATTTTGTGGGCGAACAAGGGTGACACATGCCCTGCTGGAATCCTGAGCACCATAATTTGTTTCTAAGCGTGAGCACCACACACATCGGCGGCGTTTTTTCCCCGAGCGTAACCAAGGACACGAGCGGATTGCGTTGGCTGATGCCACGCTGAAATCCCGAGCTCCATAAATTTTTAAAAGTATGAGCACCACACACATCAACGGTGTGTTTCCCCAGTGCCTATCCGACATTTGATGTCGCAAATACAAATACTAGTATTTGTATTTAATCATTAAACGCTGATGCCCCGCTGAAATCCCGAGCTCCATAAATTTTTCAAAGTATGAGCACCACACATCAACGGTGTGTTTCCCCAGTCCCTATCCGACATTTGATGTCGCAAATACAGATACTAGTATTTGTATTTAATCATTAAACGCTGTTTTCGGCTGGATTTGACCGAATTTGAGAGCATTTTGAGCCGTTTGGCTCTGTTCTTAAAATGGCCGACAAGCGACGACGTCGAGCTCTGTTGCCTCACACCGCGCATCGGACATCTAGTCTGTATACACAAAGAATGTGAATTTCCTTTGTCTTCTTTTAAATAAAATACTAGTATAAAATACAATACTAGCATTGTATATACAAATACTAGTATTTGTATTTAATCATTAAACGCTGTTTTAAGATGGATTTCGAAAAAATTCTGGAGCTGCAGAAATTCAGCGGGGTGTCGTCCAACCCAGTCCGCTCACGGCGCACTCTTCTCGGATAGGCTCGGGGGGAACCCCCGCCGATTTTTAAAGTGCTCAAACTCGGGAAATATATGGAGCTCGATAATGAAACTCAGCATGTGTGATTAAAATCCGCCCACGAAGCACCGTTCCCGGGGAGAAACCCCTCCGATGACCGTAGGGATATGATTTACCTACTCGGCGGGCCGGATTAAAAATCCTAACGGGCCGTATATGGCCCGCGGGCCGAGGTTGCAAAACTTGTACACACACGATCCGGGGGCGGGGCGAGCGCGCCGGCGAAACCTCCGCTCGGCTGAAGCTCCGTTCGGTGGAACGTCCATTCGGCGACCTGTCCGTCTGTCGAACGTCCGTCGGCGAAACGTCTTTAGGCGAATCATCCGGCCACGATGCATAGTTATACAAAGACCAGCAGGCAGCGTCAGGCCAGTTACGCAACAATATGTCAACGGATTGTGGATGCCTGGACTCAAGTGTCGGCCAGCACAGTTGTTTGAGCTTTCGCCAAAGCGGGCATCAAGTTCCCAGAATAGCCCGGCTATGACTCTGGCAGTGTGGTGGAGCATAGCATAGCTAGCATAACATACGCTAGCATAAAATACGCTAGCATAACATACACTAGCATAAAATGCGCTATCATAACATATGCTAGCATAGTGTCATGCTAGCGCCCTTTGGGCCGGAGCGCCTTATCTATGGGCAAAAAACAGAACATACACCCACAACTGAGATGACGCCTTTTCAGGCGGTGCATCACATAGGTGTGAAAATACGCTAATCATGCTGGCCTAAGCCTTTATTTTTTTATGGGGCATACGTAACGACGTAGGTCGTATATTATAATATTGAAATATTTTAAATAGTATTATTCAAATTGTACACCCCGAGGCTCCTCCCTATGTTAGTGACTTTATACTCACAGAATTGCAAGTGTGATGTGGCGTCGCGGTTAACTGATGGTGGAGCCATGAGGTTCTCTGCCGGGAAACTTGCTGTTGAGCTGCTGCAACTGAGAGGCTCTGCCCCACTGCTGGCCCCACTCGGACATTCATCTTCACTCCTCAAGGGCTCAACAGTGCACATGGGGACATCTATCCCCTCCTCTTTAACATATAGAGGGACTTCCTCTACCTTTATGAGGGGACGCTGCTGCTCCTCAATGTGGAGTTTCCCAACTGTAATGAAATACTCCTCTTGTTCCTCCTTAATGCTTTCGAATTCTTCATTGTCTTCATCTTTCATGGGAGCTGACTTCTGGTGCTCAGTTTGATGCATTTGACTGACATCTGAAACAGAAAGATTAAATCTGATTTCTTTATTTGCAATCATGTGTCCCCAAAATGATTCACCACTTAAGAAATATTTCTCCAGGGCCATTTAGTACTCATTCATCACTTGTCATCTACTACAAAACTTGGTCATTCAAATTGCTCACCATCACATTTCAATCAGGATTCACTTTAACTTTCGTTGTGAGGGTCAAACAAATAATTTATTTTGCATCACCTCTTTGCCATTTTTAGGGTACTTACAGGTCACTTCCTATAAATTTTGGACAATTTCTTATTGGTTTTGAGGGACTTTGTGGGATGCTTCTTGTTTGTTTGACGATTTTTGGGGGCATTTTCAGGCTACTCACTGTTAGGTTTGGGGCATTTTAAGGGTTTCTTGATTACCATATTTTCACACCTATAAAACGCATCGTGTGATAGGGCGCAGTCTCATTTGCGGGTATATTTTCTGTTTTTTTCAATACATTGGACGCTTCGTCCGATAAGGCGGTAGCATGACACTAGGCTAGCGTATGTTATGCTAGCTGCTAGTGTACCTATGTTATGCTAGCCGCTAGCGTATGTTATGCTATTTGCTAGCATATGTTATGCTAGCTGCGAGCGTATGCACTAGCATTTTTTTAAAGGCAGCACGAGCAAAACTAAGTTTGATAATGCTTTATTGAGATAAAAGGTACACTCTGATATAAAGTTTAACATGCTAGGCTCCAATGTCAGTCAGAGTTGTGTTTTCCGGGAACTTGATTCCAGCTTTGGCGAACACTCGGACAGTGCTGGCCGACACATGAGCCCAGTCTTCCACAATCCATTGTAACTCGCAACATGCATCACTCCCAAACCTTTGATTTTCCTCGCTGTTATATCGGCATCAACAATTCATTCCAAATCGTCAGGTAACTCGTGCGACGCTGCGATGTTGGCCATCCGTTAGTGTTGGAATAATGATTAAAACCTTTTAAATCATTATTAGTAATATTTAATTAAAATAGGAAAACATCTTTCAACATAACTGCTTACAACTTGCAAGGAGGTGCCTTGTGACGTCGTCTCAGTCCACAAGGCATTCTGAATTGCAGTAACTGAATCATTGTATTTAATCGCGACACTCGAAAAACATGTTTATTTAATCAGTACAATAACACCCTAGATGGCTAGAAAAGCTTTTGTAGCTTGACATAAGGGGGAATCGCCCGTTTTTTGGCCATATATCTGCATATAGATTGAATATATAACCTCCCCCTTTTTTGAGGCATGAAATTTACCATGACTCAAAATGGCAGCCCTCCTAGATAAGTCTTTTGTTTTTGTTTAGTCCCCCAAGTTCCCAAAATTTCCCATTACAGAAATAAAAAAAAATTCATTTGGCAAAATTCTTTTCTTTTTGTTTCTGTCCTACTCTGCCACCGCCGTCCTCGAAAGGCTTATCAGCGATATCAGAAATATTCCACCTTGATATTAGAATATTTATATATCTTGGTGGCCAGCCAATTAAAACACAAAAGACAGACACTCATCCACGCTCGCACTCATACTCAAGGAATTTAAAGTGCTCCCCCAATCCACAATTTTGGTTTGTTGGAGTAAAACTGGAGTACCCAGAGAAAACCTACGAATTCTTGAGGACACCAGGAATACTCCACACTCCGGAAGGTCTGGATCCACTCCGCATTTGTAGATCCTCGAACCGCAAGATTGATGCCTGAAGAAACTAGATAATTAATGTATTAGATTCACATGCCACATATCTAAAAATAGAAATTTGTTCAATTGCCACCGCCCCTTACCCCAGTCAGTCAGCATGTGGACTGCCATGCGAGTGGCTGTGATTAACTACCTGTTCGCCAATAATGCAATAACGGAAAAGTTGTGACACATTGAAACACACACACACACACACCCTTTAAGTATTTTAACCGTTTGTAAAACTTTACCTCCATATTCTGCATTAAGTTACACCCCCTTTCAATGCTATCGAATTTTGCCCATTCTAGTCAACCCATCTACTTAAAGCATTTCTCCAAGGTTGATATTTTATAATTTGGAGATGTTATTTTTTAAACATAGACATTATTTCATCACTTGTTTCACACCATGAAAGGCCCCACCAGAATTTGTTGTAGATATTCCCCTTTATCTAAGCTTGTTATTGCCAATCGTTATCACCGTAACATTCAGGTGTATTAACCCCATAATTGCAATGCAGTAAGTTTTGGCTAAATTCTTAATTTGTATGCCCCTAAAGTAATAGACAGTAACGTCCCAATAGTCATCAATATGACCTATACCAAAGCATATTCCCCCTTAAGCCAAACAGGGAAAGTCTTCTGTGCACTTAAAGACGCTCCATGTTTCTTCTAGGGAAACTATGCCTATCCTTAACCAATTATCTTATCTACCCCAGCCAGGTTCAATTTACCCAACAATTTGGACGAACGCCATGAAATTTCTCATTTCTGCATTGTTAATTTCATGTCTGATCTCTTTAACAACCAAATAACTCTTAATACCTAAGACATAAATTGCAAATCACCCCATACTATGTTTACTTAAGATAAGAGCTATTTCTTATAGCTCTCTGTTACCACAAGAAAAATCTACAATAATTAAATTAGAGAAATCCACCTTTTACTAGGCATTTCCTAATTACAATTTTCAATGCTTAATAAAGGACCCACAAATTGTCACCAATATGTCATAATATTGTAAAAAAAATTCCATTCATTTTTCTTTAACCAGCCAATCTCCTATATTAAAGTATTTTGAACAATCCAACCATTCAAAAACAGTAATAATATCGTTGTATCCTCCAAAACTAGCTCTCTTCAATTAAGAGCCCTTTGAACTTCACAAAACAAAAAAATAAAATAATAATAATAGTATTATTCCCAATTCCAAAGCTTTTACCAAATCAATCTCTGCCAAACAGATTTTCTATCACCTCGAAAGACATTTCTGATTAAATCCCAAAAATAAATGCGAAGATAATCGCGGAACCCTGCATCCCTTGCAGACCATGTTTTGTTCTTATTCTGAAATGTTTAAACGGAAGCGCGCCCTTAGCCGCTGACTGTGACCTTCACGCTCGCTGCAGAAGCAGCATTCTTATCTTTTGTTTACAAATTTCAAAACGCTCTCTTTTTCTTTTTGAGCACAATGCTTCGCCTCCTGTGCCCAATTATTGACATTCCTAAGTGCTCTCTTTTTCTTTTTGAGCACAATGCTTCGCCTCCTGTGCACAATTATAACACTTTTTAGAGAAGACTAAATTAATTACACTCCCGATATCCCACTATATCACAATATTTTGCCAATACCCCATAATCACAATATGCTGCAAGCATAACTATATCATAGCAAAAACCAATTTCTGCCCTCAAGTTCGCTTCAGCACCCCCAAGGCCAATTATGGTAATATTCTCAACGGAAGGGGTCCCCCAAAAATTTTAGTCGCTTGTGCGGTCCGCGCGCATAATATACTGTATTATAATGTCTAACACCATCAAATCAGCCGGACCAAAACAGAGCGCCTCCCCCGCAATCGACGCATTATTTGGCAAGTTTAGAGTATGACAAAAACGCAGTTTTGGCAACTCCGCTAAACATTTAATCGGCCGTTTTGTATTTCTGTTAACCAAAATATTCCCCCTAGCAGACGGGAACGAAACCAGGATAAGCCACAATAAGCCATTTCATTCCAGTACATTGACAGTACATTTAGTTACTATTAACAAAGTATGCCTAGAACTTGGAAATAACCATTTTAATTGCCGTTTTACAACTTTCAGCATCACACAAAAAATTCCAATTGAATTCATTCACAAAGAATGTGATCTCTGGTTTAAAATTAGCTCAACATCCTCATGTTCAAAATCCTCATTCAAATCATTTTGAGCAGGCCTGTCTTGTTTTTACAGACCTTTTTGTCCAGGCAATCACGCGATATATGCCCCAATTCTCCACAAACCCAGCACATAGCATTTTTGAAAACCCAATTTCTATTCTGTCCCCGTCAGCCGAGGAGGCCGCGCTATCTTTTATTTTTTCACACAACGGACCCGTTTTATCACTCTTCTTTCTGTGGAACAAGCCGCCTCGCTTGTTTCTCCCTTCACATATTATATATAGATTATTTCTATGCTTAGTGCGTATTTTATCCTGCAGGTTTTAATATTTCATGCATATTTAAGCTGGCCAGCAAACCCATATTTGTTTATCCATAAATTTAGGTGTTTAACCCTTGTAGCGCTTTAATTTCCACCAATTCAATCTTTACACGGCAGACGTATCTTTGGATCGTCGTCAATAGCCGCTTTACTGTTTGCACCACCCATTTTTGGAGTGGATTTGTGTGTATCCCCGTAGTACCTCTTTTTCCCCGTTTCTCCTTAGGCTTTAACAACTACGCACACACAACCAACGTCGACCACCATATTTTATAGACCACACCGTGTCTACCTGCTAGTGACTAGTATCCGCAGGGTTTTAAAATCGCCATCCCCAGGACGCGAGCCTTACTTCTCAAAATAAGGCCATCGCGTGTGATGCCCTTTGCGCATTTGGAACCCGTCAACAATATGCAGCCATCACACGCGGACTCGGCAGAAATGTCGATAGATGCTCACCCAAAGGATAGTCGTCAACCGATCAGAATTCAGGCGCTGCTGAGAAATAATCCAGCCTGGAAAAGGGATTCTCGCCGTGCACGGTCACTCCAGATATTGAACTGCAGCGTCTGGATTCCTTATCGGTGTGTTGACCCCGGCTACTCGAAGGACCAAATGTTGGAATAATGATTTAAAAGGTTTTAATCATTATTCCAACAGTTAGCAATCTGTTAGCCATATGTTAGCCATATGTTAGCAAAGCTGTTAAATTGTGTTCGATTCATGGCTTCAGTCCATTTTCCAAGCATTCACACCCTCATTGTGCTGTCATTCACGTCAGGCATTTCCTCTGTATAGCTCTAATATGCTGTTTCTTTGAGTATTGAGAGTGTCAAGTGTTTTTGAGGGATAAAAGCGCTGCAACCACACAAGTCAAATGATTGCCACTCCCCTGGTATGTTTTGAATGGATTTACCGTAATGCTTGTAATGCGCAGGGAGGCTAATTTTAGGGTGAACGTCCGCTGGGTTGTTCGCAATAAGTAGCGTGCCGGCAACAAATAAAACCAGTCACTCAAGCGGTCAGGGCCATACAAAAATTGAATTTCGTGTACAGACAAGACGCACCGACCGATTGGGCGCATCGACCATTTTAGAGAACATTTTAGACTTTTAAGTGCGCCCTATAGATGTTAAAATACGGTACTCTTTGGCCACCATTGATGGCGCCATTTTGACTGCAGGAGTAAAATAACGAATGTGACCCCGGACAGGAAATTGAGTAAAGTGCAGGATCACACAACTCACAAAATTCTGGTTTCACAACAGGTGCCAAAAAAAATAAAAGCATTTGATTCTGTATGAATAAGCTTCAAACTAATATTTATTTTTTATCTATAGTTTATTAACAACTACATAGCATTAGTATTGCAAAACATCAAATAGTCATTTAACTAATGGACTGCCATTGACAGTGCTGCCATTCAACTGGGCAGGTTGGCGGCAACAAACAGATGAACGTCTATCATTGTCATTGGCAAGGAATGCGTTAAAGAGCTATTAGTTATTGAGTTAAGAATGTATTTAATAGGAATTTAATCTATTGTCTACAATAGTACAAACTGCTCCAACTTGTATAATTATTAACAATTTATTTTTATTACTTACTTGCCGTATATGTTTTTTTTAAACTACCGGGAAGAGCCCAGCCCGGTGCGTTTTAGTTGTTTAAACTTTCCTATTTTTTTTAGTTTGCATGATTTTGTTTGAATCAGTCAATTGTCTTGGAATCAAGTTTGAACCTTTTTCTGTCCACATGAGAAAATAAAATAATTTGTAATTGGAAGACACCGGCCTGGCTGTTTATTGCAGCGCACACACAAAAATCGCATCTTCTACAGATTAATTGAAAACGAGGAAATGTCAAGTTAATAAAACTAAAATAATAAAAATACTATAGTAAAATAGCACTATGCGTACATCAGCCCTGTATCTGTAGACATTGTAATATATTTTCGAGACATGTAAGTTAAACGTCATCTCACCTGACATTTTGTTGTTTAATGATTGATAATTTTGCCGACGTGTTGATGCCAAATGCCTTGTTTCTTCTCTTTATTAGCGGCTAATTTAGGCTAGGCTAAGCTATACAAGTCGCGAAGTTTCAACGTCCTCCAAAACGATGGGTTCTGGGCATCCCATCAAATGCCCGCCACATTTCAATGGCCAAAAGGTTCATTAAACGCAGATCTGCTCGAGGCCGAGGGGGAAAAAGAATTAAAATAAAGGCTGTGAGCCCCGATTGGGACCGCATTCGGATTGCGACTAATCGCTACTGCGCATGCGCGAAACAACGTCATTTCCTCTCAAGGATGATACATGATCGGTGTAAATCAAGTCAGAGTGTAATGGAAGAGTGAAAGTCCATCAGAAATCACGCGTGGAAATGCTCGCAAGAGCAAAACCGGTAATGTTCCAGGAGGAACTTTTTGACGTCAAACAGGAGTATTCACCCTCAACATGCGATCGTTAATGGGGTGTACATTAAACACTTTAACATGTCACACCAGTGGCGGGCCATCAGGGCCTTCAAGGCCTTCTCTGCTGGCCTAAGAAATATCTGAATCATATTATATTTTGTCCATCAATACTTATTATTCCAAATGGTCTGTTAGCTTCCTTTCATTGCTTTCCCCCCCTGGTTGCACTGCTTCCAGATGTGTTTTCATATTGAAGCATTTAACCAATCACATTTCAGCCATTATTCGTTGCCAGATCAGATCTGCCTCAAAGCTTTCAAAATCAGTTCTGCGGGGTCTGCTGCATTTAATAAGACTGTTGCTTTTAACCAATCAGATTTTGAATTGGCAACCCCACAATGATTTTTCATAGGCGTTGGCATTTTGCTGGCTGGGATACGTCATTGCTTTTGTTACGCCCTGCATTTGATCTTGACACACAGGGGGAAATAATCAGAACAGTGAGATGTTGTTGTTACTTCAATCCAACTTTTACTGTAATCAATTAACACAAAAACCCATAACATACAATTAAACCCATATATATATATACATTATCAACACGTTAGAACCCAAAACATAATGTACAATTACACCTATATATATAAAAATATATATATTAGCAACACTTTAGAACCCAAAACACAATGCACACACACTCGTTCAACACACGGTCATAACTTGTTATATCTTTTCCTTTTACAACTTCTAGTAGTCCTACTATTATTCAACAGGGCAAACAATGCAATATCAATAATATAAAATCCTTTCTATGACCGTTATAGACACTGTCAACGATAATGGTGGCCGATGGTAGCGTGCTAAATGCTATTCCATGTGCGTGACCCGAGACTCTCACATTCACGCCCGTAATTCAAAAGTAAATAAACATTAATAACCATTATCTCTTTTCTCACACGCTAAACACTGTATATTACAAACCCCAAACTCAACCAGCCTTTTAAACAAACAGCCTACCTTGACACACAGGGGGAAATAATCAGAACAGTGAGATGTTGTTGTGACTTCAATCCAACTTTTACTGTAATGATTCAACATATCTCCCGTGCCTCAAGCTATTTGTTAAGACATCAATAATCGAATACCGATCTTCTTTAACATGCCCCACACTTGCCATGTGGATCCAAGGATCAACAATCGACCACTGAAAAATCCAAACTCGTTATACCTTCTTTACATGCAATCGTTAATAAATCAAACACTCTAGTATGTCACACTTTCACCAACTATGATTGGCTAGTAGGCGGGCCAAAGCAGCCAGAGATCGCAAACTCCACCCACAATGGCTGACAGAAGCAAAAACAAATGGATTCTGTTGCAGATTCGCTCACAAAGCTATTTTCCAGAAAAAAATGGACATCATTAGGAAAGGGCGGTCAACTCCGAAGCTAGCAAGCCTGTTACAGCCGGGAAAATGGTGTGTGCGGCACTTTCAGTGCGCTAACTTAGCTCCACAAGCAAATAGTATATTGTTGTGTTGATTTAAAGCCATTTTCAAAACGGACTATGCCAGAAATATGACAGGACAGGCTCGACTTTCATCATTAGCTTCGATGGCGATAGGAAAGAAGGAAGAAAGAAAGGAGGATGGATTTTGTGTACAGTTAAAAACGATTTTTGGTGAGTAAAATATGGCTATATTCCTAAATAATATTTCAATTGTGGGCCCGGTTCTGATATCTGAAAAGCTCCAGTGTTTGTATTTAAGCTCCAGTGTTTGTATTTAATCACTAAATGCTGCTAGGATGTGGATTTTATCCCAGTTTATTTTTTGCCATTTTGCCATTGACGTCCATCGCTGTCTTTTCCCGAGGAAATCACCCCCCTGGCCTGGTTGTAATGTCTCAAAAGCTCCAGTATTTGTATTCAGTCAATAAATGCTGCTAGGAAGTGGATTTGACCTAATTTTAGTGCATTTTTTGTCATTTCACGTATGGACGTAACGACGTTCATCGCTGTCTTTTTACCGGGGAAATGATACTCCGGGCCCGGTTCTGATGTCTAAAAAGCTCCAGTATTTGTATTTAATCAATAAATGCTGTTTTTGGCTGGATTTTACCCCATTTTCGGGCAATGTTTGCCCGTACGCCATTGACGTTCATCGCTGTCTTTTCCCGGGAAAATCGCCCCCCTGGCCTGGTTTTAATGTGTGAAAAGCGCCAGTATTTGTATTTAATCATGAAATGCTGCTAGGAAGTGGATTTTACCCCATTTTTGTGCATTGATTTATTGATTATTTTGTATGTGTCGCAGCTCTAGCTGCAGTAGAGGTTTTATAGGCATAAAATAGTTTTTGACCGTTGGATTGATACGTTGAAGGCGCTACGAGAAAACGCACCGACCGCCACACAGACAGCAAGTGGAAGTGGGCTTGCAGCACAAACATTACATTGAAATATCTTTTTGGTCTTTATAATAATTGTTATACTAATAACAATAATCTGCTTAACAAATGATGACCACAACACCCTCAACAAAATTGGTGGGCAAGTAACTATAAAAGCAAAACGGTTTCAGCATGGAACTGAACTGGACACTCATCAATGTCAATGGCAGGCAATACATTAAATTCCATCAACTATTTAAAGCAACTTTACCATGTTATTGGAGCCGTAACATAAGTCAATTTCTGTTTTTAATCATTAAAATGCCTTTTCTCTTTCTTCTCATTACATCACAGACAGAGCTTCAACAAGATCTTTGGTTGTGGTCCTTTGATTCTTTCATCTTCAACAACATCACAGAGTGAAGCCACGTATAAATATTTGTGAGGATGGGTTTACATACGTACAATTAACCTTACGGGTACTTCAGCACTTTTGTCAATTGAATCAGTTAAGAAAGACAGTTTTTCACATAAATCCAGCAATGGAGGTGCTATCTTTCATGAGGTAGGTAAAAACTTGGAAATGTAATTTTTGCAAGATTATTATTATTTTTATTTGATCATAGGAATTTCTAAACTGGAAAATTGTAACCATTAATGATGGTCTGCTTGTATCTAATTATCTGCTCTTTATAAATGATACTTTTTGATATTGCATCATCCTTATAATCCCAAAGACACTGTGTTTACATTGTATAATTGTTTTGTTTTCTAGAGCTCACTTTAATGCCAGTGTTGACTGTGCAATTGAAGAACTCCTCCAGATGCAACCCACTTTTTTGTCAGAGCGGGAGCAGCACATGTACAATGTCGAGGCAAGTCATGTCGAATGGAATCAATATTAAAGCTCATACTCTGTTTAAGTGGAGCATATCAAGATAGTTTTGGTGTGTGCTTATGCAGAAAACCTACATGATTTATGCTTTTGGAGAAGGAGAACAAGGTTCCGTCCGATATCTCAGCTGAAACCATGAAGAAGTGGTTGCTGAGCAACATGAGTGAGTACCAAAGGCTCATGTGAAAATGCACATATGTACGTGGAATAATTTATTATGTATGCCCATCTTAAAGGTTCTGCAGCTTTGAAACCAAACTGCATCCCGAGATGTTCGCTCTTCTGCAGGAGGTGAGTTCAGAAAAATAGTGAGGATACTGAATCTGGAATTATTTGAATAGTGTGTGTTGTGATGCAATATTTCAATGTTTTTTTGGAAGGAGAACTAAATTCATGTGTAAGCACAAGATACATTAGGATATACTGAAGAATTTTGTCCCTCGTAGGAGTTTGTATATGCAGTATATCGACATTCAGGTCCCTTTCCATTCACTTGAACGTAGCAGTGTGATGAGGAAGAAGAGTTTGGGGTTTTGAAATGAACTGATATTCCAATTGATAATGTGCCATTTTTGCATTTTCATATCCTAATTTTATACCCGTATCTCCAGTTGAAAGAATACTATCACATATGCGCATTTTTGGGGCCAAATTGAAATAGTCAGAACAAAAGTCAAAACTTCCTTTAACTTGTGACTGTGTTTATGTATGCAGCCCTGGACGAAGGCAAGGCGAATGTGCCTGAATCAGATATATGGGCAAGTCTGCAAGGACTTCACTCAAGAAGAACACCTTTTGCAATTGTTCAATAGAAAGGTAAGGAAATGATTGTCTTCACAAAATGACCCACGTGAGACCATTTGTAAATTCTCTTTTTTTTCTTGGGAAGGTCACACTCGAAGGCCTCCCCAAGTACCTTTCAATCGGTGTCCTGCACACTCCAAAGGACCGTAGTCTCCTCAGGAGGTAGACGTGGCCCTGTTCCCTCTTGTACAGGGCATCCATGTTTGTGGACCAGTCCAGTTTGTTGTTGAGGTTAACACCCAGGTACTTAAATTTCTCCACCATTTCAATCACCATGAGTTTTTTCTTGTAAATGTATCTACTCGTTCACTTGGCGTCCTTGACCACCTTTCACACCACCAAGGACTTCTTCAAGAGGAAGAGTTGTCTATTTTTTCCCATGCTCAAGGCTATTCTTGAATCCCAGAGCTTGAAGGAATCTTGGAGGAGCAGCTTGCCCTGCAACTTTATGTTCTCATGGAAACCTGAAGGAGGAGAGATGAAGGTGGTGCGTAAGCAAACTGGACCTGAATTGTGAGAAAATGTTTTGCCATCTTGACATCATGTTCAATTACCTTCCAGCACGGAGAGATGCATGGCATCATTGGCTTTCTTGGGAATGCTAAGAGTCAAATCCAGGGCTTTCTTGAGCTGCTCTTTCCCTTGACAACATTGCAGCAGATCCTAAAATAAGCCAAATGACACTTACGTTGAGACATTGTTCCCAGAGAATTGAGAGAATTTACTGTGTAGGTATTGCTGTATGCTCTGTTTATGTGTACTATAGCAAGTTTAGGATTAAACCCATGTTCATTTTAGTGAGCTGTTTCTGTTATGTTATATTATGTCACGGGACTTTCATGAGACATTTCACAGAATGAGTGTGGTTTCAAGTGTTTTCATTGGTGTGTCATGAATGTCATTTTCCTGAGTAACAATCTTTTTTGCATACCTTTATCAGGAGGGGATATTTGGTGATTCTCTGTACTGGCTTCAGCAGGTAAGAGTTGATTGAGTTTGCCAGTCCATGCTTCTGCTGAATTTTCTGTTGAAGACAAGAGAAAAAAAGCCATAGTAAGATCATGAAATTTAATGTGCTTTCGTTTGATTGGCTCACTTAGACATTGAACTTACATGAAAATATTGCACCGCATGATCAACGATGAGCCGAGTGGATTCTTCATAGTTCTTGCAGTAATCGACATAATATAACTGGAACTTATCAGCCTATTAAAAAGCAAAAAGCTAAGAATTCTTAAATGGGTCATTTTTCAGTCCGAATATTGTTACTGAGGAAGCAATACATACCCATTTGACAAAGCACTGTCCGACATCTTCAGGGACCTCTTTGTATTTTTCCAGCTCTTTGAGAAAGATGCTGAATAAAGATAGGAAGGACATAGAACTTCATGAATAAATTTCAACATGGTGGAGTGTTGAGTGGAGTTGTGAAATTAAAGTCACGACTATTGCTTACTTGTGATGGAATTCATACAGCTCCAAAAATGTTCCCAAAGATGACATGTTCCATATTGTTGATTCTGGCAGGGATCTTCTCATCCTGCGTCAACATCTTCTTCATATAATTCTGCATGTTGCCAAACAAACACCCACTTGCTTAAAGTTTGTCTTAAAAAAACTGAAAACTTTTTCATAGAAAATTAACTCACTTCAATGCATTCCTGTAGATCTCGCACGTAGGCCTTTTCAGTTTGAATCAGCTCTGTGAGGATGAACCTGCAGGGAAATGTCAACAATTTCAAATGTGTATATCATGTCAAAATGGCGACTGTAGCTATTCGCTGTCAAACTGACTTAATGATTTGATTTAGTGATTCTTAATGATCCCATACACTTTGCTTTGCACTTTGTGCTTTTTGCTTTGTTGTTCTGCGGCCATTGCGACTGTATTGTCTAACTTGTAACCATGTGTAACTATGCCTTTCCTGTGTCTGCATTCTCACCCTCTTGCTATTGTGACAATGAAATTTCCCAAATACGGGATGAATAAAGTTATCCAATCCCAATCCCAAACTGCATAAATAAATTCACAATTGGCATGAAGTACAATTTTTTGTGGGCACATTTGATTTTCTTCTCTTGGAGCTGGAGAACTTCCGCAATGACAGCAGCCTTGTCCATTTGGAGCTTCGAGTTTTTTCCTGCGGACCTGGTTCTGGTTTCTGCAGAACAATAGTAGAAGAAACCATGAATAAGCAACCCCTGATATGCACATCAAGTAGTTTGATACACAAGTGGCACTGAAAGGTGAGTGTAGTCCTACCAGTATAAACGAATTGGACGTTTACCGCTGTCATTGGCAGGCCATAAATTCAATACATACTATCCATTTTTTAAAGCAACTTTGCCATGTTATTGGGCCATAAAGTAAGCGAATTTTTCTTTTTAATTTTGTAAATGTTTCTATTTTCATGTTAGTCAATTGTAATTGTTGCACCCTGCATTTTCGCTTGAAACACAGGGAGAAATTGTCACAACAGTGATTCGTTGTTGCTTCCTCAATCCATCTTTACTGATATTTATTTATCAACACGTTAGAATTTATCTCATCTGATCATATATTTAGTTTTATTGGTTGAAAATCACTTTGGTTGAAGCGTTTCCTTCAACAAATTAGCAAAATTTCTCACTTGGAATTCACCTACATGTACACTATGGCACCAATATTCTTTTCATGTGTGGTAATTGTGTTTATGATGATTGGACAAAGCAACTGTAGAGCACCAAATGTGCTCATTCTCAACAGGTTTATCTATGTCAGGGTTGTCCAAACTATTCCACAAAGGGCCGCAGTGGGTGCGGGTTTTCATTCCAACCCATCAAGAGGACACCTTTTCACCAATCTGGTGTCCTACAAGTGCAATCAGTGGATTGCAGTCAGGTGCTTCTTGTTTTCTGCAGAAATCTCATTGGTCAAAGTGCCTGGGCTGGATCGGTTGGAACAAAAACCTGCACCCACAGCGGCCCTCGAGGACCGGTTTGGCCACCCCTGATCTATGTGAATGTTTGAGCAGGAAAAAGGTTTTTCGTCTGTGTGGGTTCTTAAATTGGCTTTTAGGGTTTGCTTCTGTCTGAATGTTTGGCCACAAACTGAGCACCAAAAAGGTATTTCACCAGTGTGGACTGTTGCGTGACTATTTACGGTTGCCTTCTCTGTGAATCTTCGGCCACAAATTAAGCATGAAAAGGGTCTCTCACCAGTGTGGGTTCTCAAATGATTTTTCCAAGTATCCTCGTGTCTAAATGTTTGACCACAAACTGCGCATGAAAACGTTTTTTCTCCTGTATGGGGTCTTTTAAGGTCTACTTGTGACTGAATGTTTGGCCACAAACTGAGCAGGAAAACAGTTTTTCACCAGTGTGTGTTCTTGTGTGCTTTCTTAAGTTTTGCTTTAGACTCTAAAGCAAAACTTAAGAAAGCACACAAGAACACAGATTGGTGAAAAACCTTTTTCATGCTCAGTTTGTGGTCACACTTTTTCTCTAAAGTTTAGAGAAAAAGTGTGACCACAAAATGAGCATGAAAAAGGTTTTTCACCAATCTGTGTTCTTGTGTGCTTTCTTAAATTTTTTGTGTCAATGCTTTACCACAAAAAGAGCAAGAAAAAGGTTTCTTATCAGTGTGGGCCCTTGTGTCGAGAAAAGCTTGACCACAATCTGAGAATGAAACAGGTTTCCTGCCAGTGTGGGTTCTTGTGTGGAATTCTAAATTTTGCTTGGAAGAAAAGGCATGACCACAAACTGAACAGGCACAAAAAATGACAGCGCTGGCATGAAACATACACTAGCATGCATGGTAGGTTGGGTTTCTCACATCTGAGTTTACTTCGGCTCATTCAGGTGAATAAAAACCATCTAGACTGCCTAATGACAAATGGCTTACTAATAAATTGATCGTGTTGCACCCTGCATTTAATCTTAAAACACAGGGAGAAATAATCAGAACAGTGATCCGTAGCTGTTTCTTCAATCCAACTTTACTCTTATATTTATCAACACAAAAACCCATAATATACAATTACACCCATATATATATATATATATATATATATATATATATATATATATATATATATATATATATATATATATATATATATATATATATATATATATATAAATATATGTATATATATATATATATATATGGTCTGATATATATATATATATATATCAGTGGCGGGCGGTGCATTTTCTGGTAGCGCCTTCAACGTATCAATCCAACCCTCAAAAACTATTTTATTGCTATAAAACCTCTACTGCAGCTACAGCTGCGACACATAAAAAATAATCAATAAATTGATGCACAAAAATGGGGTAAAATCCACTTCCTAGCAGCATTTCATGATTAAATACAAATACTGGAGCTTTTCAGACATTAAAACCAGGACAGGGGGGGATTTTCCCGGGAAAAGACAGCGATGAACGTCAATGGCGTACGGGCAAACATTGCCCGAAAATGGGGTAAAATCCAGCCGAAAACAGCATTTATTGATTAAATACAAATACTGGAGCTTTTTAGACATCAGAACCGGGCCCGGAGTATCATTTCCCCGGTAAAAAGACAGCGATGAACGTTGATACGTCCATACGTGAAATGACAAAAAATGCACTAAAATACTAAAATTAGGTAAAATCCACTTCCTAGTATCATTTATTGATTGAATACAAATACTGGAGCTTTTGAGACATTACAACCAGGCCAGGGGGGTGATTTTTCCCGGGAAAAGACAGCAATGGACGTCAACGGTGAAACGCCAAAAATTAAACTGGGGTAAAATCCACTTCCTAGCAGCATTTTGTGATTAAATACAAACACTGGAGCTTAAATACAAACACTGGAGCTTTTCAGATATCAGAACTAGGCCCACAATTGAAATATTATTTAGGAATATTGTTGGATCTAATCGATAAACATTCAATAACTTCGAATTAGAGGAAGCACACAGAGTCGGCCATGATGAGTTTTATCTAGCTTCAGCTGAAGGAGGGGGTCAGAGCAGCCAGCGGCAGGAGCGCGTCTATCCTCCAGCCTGACTAGTTTGAACTCCCCTGAATCCCCCCAGCAGGTCGACTAGTTTTATTGACAAAGGTCATGTGACATAGGTACAGACTTTAGGCGGGAAACTGTGAACAAAGAAATGGGTCTGTCCTGGTAGATGACGCGCCCCCAACTCATAGGTGTCACGGACGGAAATTTCCGCTAGGTCATGCAAAATTCTATTCTAGTGACTAAACTAAATAAACCTATTGACTAATAAAAAGCATAAGAATACATTCCATACTCCACATTTCCCCCATGTAGTTACTATGAAAGAATTTTCATTAGACATCAATTTATATCCCTCCCCTCCAGGTTCTAGAATACAAATATCATCAACAGTTACTTTCAACAGGGTATGGAAAATAATAAAATCACTTGTCAAGGCAGAGGCGAAAAACTCGAGGTATTTAGCGTCATTCGAGAAAAATTCCTCTGCGTCCCTCTTAATGAGCGAACACAATTTTTTAAGTCAAGACAAGTACAATTACCCGGACGGCTCGACATCGTGGGACCTGTCACACTTCGAAAGCGCAATAATCTCCAGTATGGTTTGCCATGCGGTGATACTGTATGTCACTGTAAGCTACCAGCGTGTGCTGGATAGTGTTTCAAATCATAACTTTGATACAGGGGATTACACACACAGAAAAAATACAGAACAGAAACAAAATCGCAAATGAGGGAGTTGCAAATTTAAACAGCATTGACTGGTTTCGTCTGGGATGAAGGTGCAGCAGTGTTCTCCCATCATGGCACACACACCTCCATCCTCCGTCCCGCAACATCCCTAAGGGCTTTGACAGTTTGGTTAATGAGCACTCATGTAACAGTTCAATGTCTTTACACGAAGCATAACTTTATCCACCCCAAGTTGGGAAAGTAGCAACCGTATGCTTTTCTGGGGGGCGGACCACAACTTATGGTCACCAGGAACATCACTACCCCAGATTGCATCACGTGGTTTGAATTGCACGGATTTTGCACTGATTTTGATCTCTTATCTCTTACTGTTATGTTCACTCCCCTTAAAAGGAATGCATCTCATCTGCACCACTGCAGATTTAAGTGTGGCGTCTAGACCCAGTGAATTCAGGATGTCAGGATCTGTGGAAATGGGTATACGGCTACACACATAACAACTTTCATTCGGAACAATCAGTTTCTTCTGGAACACCATGAAATTATACCACACATCTTCTCCATAGTAGTTCTCCAGATTGTTCTTTCATCTTGCTGTTGAGGGATCGAAGGCCCTCCAGGGCCTTGGTTAAACTCCCGTCAGCTGCTGTGTTGTTAGGGATGAACGTGCAGCATTGGTCGCCAAAGATGGAGCACACGCCACCTTTCTCTGCCAGGAGCATGTCAACAGCAATTCTGTTCTGGAAGGCCATCAAGGAGGTCACCGACAACTGTTCATGGATGGCTGCAAACCCTTCCTCCGTCCTGTTCTGGAGTCGTGCAATTTGGTCAGCGAGCTTATACTCATCTGGTACGCCGCAGGGAACCCCGATGTTGTTGATGTAGATTGGGTCCCCTGACCCCATCCAAGAGCGGACCGCTTGGCTCTGCCTTTCCAGTGATGAGGCAGGACGTTTCCTGCACTTGTTTTCCAACTCGAGTCTCTGTGGGCGGGGCGTTCAGATACGCCCAGGCTGTCACTGACAGTCCAGTCACTGTGATGTGGATGACAACAGCTTTCACTGTGGCTTCTGTATAGAGGTGCAAAGTCTATGGGAGGTCATGGTTAAGTGAGGGGTGCTCGTGGCTGGTGAGTAGACGTCAGATGAGTTTCTTCACGGACAAGGGTTTTGACACCGTCCGACTTACAGTCCTACTCAGAGTCACCTGTCTCGAATACCTTGACCTGATGAATCGACTTTGACTTTTCAGCGATCTTTGCTGCTGTGGAGGTTGGTGAGTTGGGCCACGAATGGGTCTTCCCATCGTGGAGAGAACCAGGACTTCATTTTTATGACTCGGATCAGGATCCAGTCACCTGGCTACACCACCTCCCGCAAGTTAGACAAAAAGATCACGGAAGCTTACATGTTCTTTGGACAAGTTTCTCCAAACATTTTACCATCTGCCTCACCCTTAGTCTCTTGTCATGGTTCACCTTCCCATAGAGGAAGTTGGAATGGTCTTCCAAGAACTATCTCAAAAGGTGTTAATCTCGAGCTAGTTGGCACTATCTTCATATACGTTCTGACCAGTGTTAGGCGTTCTGGCCATGGCTTCTTTATCTCTTCCATGGTTTTCTTAAGCCTTGGTTTTATCGTACCATTTGTTTGCTCTACCAGTCAGTCCCACACTCTTTTGGACATTGGCCTCGTTTGGGCCTGAGGTCATCTTGCACATTATATCTGTAACAAATTAAACAGTTCCTACAAAAATTTTAAAAGTAGGTATTTCGATGTCCATATCTCCCCCCTGTTGAGACATTGTCCATGGCTCAATTTTGGAGTACATTTTTGGTAGGCACTGTAGGCCTTTAGTTGTGTACAGGTCGTCTGCAGACTGTTCTTGAGATCGGCTCAGCCCTTGTTGCTGTGCATACTGTGCAGCAAGTGTCCGCGCTGCCTCCCCAGCTGCCGCACTCTGTCGCTGTCTTCAAACACGTACTCAACATCTGCAGACAGCTATTAGGTTGGGCTTAATACCCCAATGAACAAAAATCACAACAATCTTACTTATTCCATCACTATAGTTTGTGAAAATCTAAATGCCTTATCAGTCAAAATTAAATATGCTAGCTGATATTCTATTTTGATCACTGCTTCCTTGTTAAGATAAAGAACTATATTTGTTTTTTTTTCCTTTCCTACAATTACACAAATTAACTAATCATACCAAAAATAGGAAAAATACAAAAAGCAAACCAGACTGCTTTCTCCTCAGGAAAACAGCTTTGCCGTTCTCTGTAATAGTTTAGATTCACATCAATTAATATTCAGAAACAAAATGCACACATTTATAATTCTGAATAGAATTGAACCCACTAAATTGTAACCACCCCTTGTTTGTCAGGGTCAACATTTTTAGCATAACTGTCTTTTAGAGCAATTAAAGCCCATTACTTTTAAAATGCATACTAATCAAGTCCCAATTCATTTAACAATGTGTATTGCGTTGCATATTAACCTCAGTGTTTTTTAATTCAAAATATCCCAATCTAGTAGTCTTATTATCAAATGTAACATTCCATTGTCTTCGGAGTTTGCCAATCATCTCCTATGAATCTTTCTTAATCAATATTTTTCAATAGTCAGGCATAAAATTAAATTCTAGCTACATTTCTATCCATTGTAGTTTCTCTTTTCTCTCTAATTGTTTACTTTAAAAATATGTAAGAAGATCTAGTCACAATTGTTTACTTTAACTATCTGTAAGAAGGTGTAGTCTCAATTGAAACGCTTTTTTATATGGAGACAATAAAACCAATATAAAAAGTTCCTCATGGCTTACAGCATTGCTCCCCGAGCAATAATCTTTCCAATCAATATTGGAGTGCTTGCCATTTTATCTGATTACGTCAAAAAGTTTATCTTACCTGTCTCCTCATACGCTTCAACTGAGAGAATCTTCTTACAGTGCACAAAATTGATCCGCTATTTTCATGTCTGCTGGTTTGGTCAGGAACATTTGCACGGACACTCTCATCCTGGGTTGCTCATCATGTTTCCTGTTGAGAAATGCAATCTCCCTCTGCCAACCCAAAATTAATGCATTTCTTTAAAGTTTTTTCTTTTATGCAGACATATGATTAGCCTCATCCTCCAGTTCCAATCGCGTAGTGAATAATGGCGTTTGGTACATTCCACTAAATTGGATTTCCATATTATTATTTTTTTCTTTCTCGGAACGAAATATGAAAACTTTTGTCAATTCAGTCAATTATTCTGTTAACACAATTTGGATGCCATTATCACAATAAATCAATAGTACTTTGGAATTTGGTATCAAGCACTGTCTCTTTTCTCAGTGCTCCTAAATTTTGCATAGCAGATTTGTTTCTCCACTTCAATTTTCACATTTGGAGTACTGCTGCTTTTTCCATTAAAAAATTCCTTGGACAAAATATTTTTCCATAATTTGTCGTTGCCATCCCTGGAGCGGGCTTATTGGCGAATTCCGAAATCGATTCCAATTTTCTAAATCATTTTCCACCCTGATACCTAACCGATTGATTATATCTTGGTGGTCGGCCAATTAGAAACACACAAAAAAAAAAAAACAACCATTCATTTACACTCAGTGGTCTGCAATTTTTCATCACTGGTGAAGAGCGCCATCCCCAGTCTGGGGCTTCTTGGCAGCTAACCACCTTTTTGCTGTGCTATCAGCCTAATCATTCTCAAAAGAAATAGGTTAATGTCATTTGGTTGACATTAATTGTTCAATGCTTATGCAATCCGTATATCATTAATATTCTAATAGTCATTAATATGACCCACGCCAAAGCATATTCCATCTGCTGATGGGCAAACAACGAAATACCCTCCGTGCACTGACGGTATTCCATGATGTTTATTCCATCTCAGTGAAATCATGCCTATCCTAAATTAATTATTCTATCTAAATTTACCTAATAATTTGGATAAATGCCATTTCTGCATTGTTCTCTTGTTTGATATCATTAATAATTTGGATGATTCTTAATACTTAAGTCTAAATCGCAAATCACTCTCATATTGCTAAAATCAATAGTTAAAGCTCTGGCTGAATTCCTATCCGCTCTAAGAAGGCGGTTTTATTTAAAATAGCCATTTTCTGTGCTCACTGTTACCTCAATTAAAATTTAGGGAAAATAACCTTTCACTAGGCATTTCCTAATATAAATATCAGTGTTTAATAAAGGACCCATAATTTGTCACTAATATATTACAACACTGTCATCTCTCTGTCTCTCTCTCTTTCCCTCCCCCTCCGTGGGGAGACAATCGGACTCAAGTGATTTAGGTTCAAACCTGCAGTGGCATTTGCGTGCTGTGGTTCCTCTCTCTCTTTGTGCAGGGGGAGGGGGCCTTGGGCTGGGCTGGTGTGGGCTCTCTCCTGGGTCCAGGTGTGAAATGGGCAGTAAGAGCTATGGGCGAGCCCCCCCCCCTCTTTTTGTTTGCACCGGGTGTGCTTGGCTTGTCGGGTGAGGGGTGTCCGCTTCTGTGAAGGGGGCCTGGCCGTAAAGTGGGCTTCTTGCCTGGCTCCACATTATTCGGCCATTTTCTTCCTTTGTTCTGTCTTACATGTGCTCATTCCCCCTTCTCTCTCCCTTTGTAGCTCATCTTGCCAAAGGCCGTACCTCTTGAGCTCATGTTCAATGATCTTCATAGGGAGGGCCCCAATTTTGAAATGTGTGACTAGTACCTGAACTTGTGAAAAACAAATCATTCTTGTTCTCCATGAAGATAGAAAGTTTCTTGAGGAAAGACAACCACCTAAAGCAGCTCCTCATCCTTTCTGTCCAGAATCTTCACAACCATGTTAACCATGTTTTTGTTTCATTCTTCAATGATCAGGAAAATCTCTCAGCATGAATTTCACATCTTCTTACTTCACGTCCCTTTGTTTGAACGTTTTTTTTTTAAACAATGGTCCCATGTTACGCTATTAATACATTTAAGGCGATTTTTTACGGCGATTCTTTAGGGACGTCGCATCTAATTTATTATCTCTTTAATACTTATCTTTTATTATCCTATTTATCCGTCTACGTCGTCTTTTTAACCGTTATTCTCTTCAATCCTCTCGATTCACGAGCGCATACCGAGCGCATACCAAGCGCGTACCGAGCGCGTCTTAAAGCGCGTCACGGCCTACTTCCGGTTCTTAACAAACGCTTCTGGTTTATATAATAGTAGTACTATACTTTTTAATCTAGCGCTTTCTTACTCATCGGGTGCAGTATTTTTGGAAGCTTTATTTTTGACAATCTCCAGAAATCCTTTACCAAGGGACTATTTCACCCCCTAGGTTAAAGCCGCGTCACCAGCTTGCCTTACAAACGTCACTTATGGCCGAAGTGTACGTCCGCCGCATACCTTGTGTATTACCTTCTTTTTTGACATACATACTCCCCAACGATATGCATTTATCCCCGATTTATGAGGCGTTTTTCTTCGACTTTCTCACGATTGGAAAAACGGGATTCCCACCAGCCTTGTCCTAAATATTAATTTTAAACAGCCCCTTACCGTCTCTGGTGCCTCCTCCTTTTCGATGGGGGGTTCGTTCTTCAAACGGGCCGCGATCGACCGAAATGCCCTCTCTTTCAAAGTAAGAGTAGCTGACGTCAGAAATCCTGGCTTTCAGTCCACCGCGGTCCGAAAATTCAGAAATGAATCTCCCGGGTTTCTAAGGCACCAGAAAATGTTGGATCTAATCGATAAACATTCAATAACTTCGAATTAGAGGAAGGACACAGAGTCGGCCATGATGAGTTTTATCTAGCTTCAGCTGAAGGAGGGGGTCAGAGCAGCCAGCGGCAGGAGCGCGCCTATCCTCCAGCCTGACTAGTTTGAACTCCCCTGAATCCCCCCAGCAGGTCGACTAGTTTTATTGACAAAGGTCATGTGACATAGGTACAGACTTTAGGCGGGAAACTGTGAACAAAGAAATGGGTCTGTCCTGGTAGATGACGCGCCCCCAACTCATAGGTGTCACGGACGGAAATTTCCGCTAGGTCATGCAAAATTCTATTCTAGTGACTAAACTAAATAAACCTATTGACTAATAAAAAGCATAAGAATACATTCCATACTCCACAAATATAGCCATATTTGTAATTTTACTCACCAAAAATCCTTTTTACACAATATCCATTCTCCTTTCTTTCTTCCTTCTTTCCTATCGCCATCGAAGCTAATGATGAAAGTCGAGCCTGTCCTGTCATATTTCCGGCATAGTCCGCTTTGAAAATTGCATTAAATCAACAAACAATATACTATTTGCTTGTGGAGCTAAGTTAGCGCGCTGAAAGTGCCCCACACACCATTTTCCCGGCTGTAACAGGCTTGCTAGCTTCGGAGTTGACCGCCCTTTCTTAATGATGTCCATTTTTTTCCTGAAAAAGTCTGTCTAGAAAATAGCTTTGTGAGCAAACAGAATCTATTTGTTTTTGCTTCTGTCGGCCATAGTGGCTGGAGTTTGCGATCTCGGCTGCCTCGGTACTGCTTTGGCCCGCCTACTAGCCAATCATAGTTTGTGAAAGCAATGACATGTCCCAGCCAGCAAAATGCTAACGCCTATGAAAAATCATTGTGGGGTTGCCAACTCGAAATCTGATTGGTTAAAAGCAACAGTCTAGTTTAATGCAGCAGAGCCCGCAAGAACTGATTGTGCAGGCTTTGAGGCAGATCTGATCTGGCAACAAATAATGGCTGAAATGTGATTGGTTAAATGCTTCAATATGAAAACACACATCTGGAAGCAGTGCAACCAGGGGGAAAAGCAATGAAAGGAAGCTAACAGACCATTTGGAATAATAAGTACGTATTGATGGACAAAATATAATATGATTCAGATATTTCTTAGGCCAGCAGAGAAGGCCTTGAAGGCCCTGACGGCCCGCCACTGATATAATAAGCAACACGTTAGAACTCAAAACATAATGTACAATTACACCCGTTCAACATACGGTCATAACTTGTTATCTTTCTTTTTACAACTTCGAGAAGTCCTTCTCAACAATCCAACAGGGCAAACAATGAAATATCAATAACATAACTTCCTTGCTATGACCGTCATAGACACTCAATAGGATAATGGCGGCCGAAGGTAGTGTGCTGAATGGAATATCCATGTGCATGACCCGAGACTCCCACATTCACGCTCGCAATTCAAAAGTAAATAAACATTACTAAACACTATCTTCTTTCTCACACGCTAAACAGTGTATATTGCAAACCACAAACTCAACCGGCCTCTACAACAACCAGCATACCTTGAAACACAGGGAGAAATAATCAGAACAGTGATCCGTTGTTGTTTCTCAATCCAACTGTACTGTTATGAGACAAATCTCCCGTGTTCCAAGCTATGGGCAACAAGGCATCAGTAATCGAACACCGACATACACTTTAACACGTCACATTTGCCATGTGTATCAAGGCATCACCAATCGAACACCGATAAACACATCCAATCCAAACCAGCCGCACATCCTCAACACGCGATCGCCAATAAATCAAACACTCTAGCATGTCACAATCGCAAGGGGCTTTGGTTAGGGTTCCAGTGTAAATTATTCCAAATAGAGTATTAAC
Organism: Stigmatopora argus; assembly: GCF_051989625.1. NCBI lineage: Eukaryota > Metazoa > Chordata > Actinopteri > Syngnathiformes > Syngnathidae > Stigmatopora > Stigmatopora argus. Next base: position 9,581,552 of record NC_135406.1, read on the forward strand.
TTGTTTTGGTTGGGTTTACAGAGTAAAATGGACTGGTGAACACTGGTGTTGATCCAGGGACCTTTTGATCTTCAGTCCAAAACTTTTCCAAATGAGCTACATCAGCTCTTGTAGGTATTAACCAATTTGGACTGCAAATTGACTCACTACTTACTAGTAAATTACACCAAATTAAGTGTTAACTAATTTGACATGGACTTACAGAGTGTAATGGCCTGCCGAAGCTATGGGTTGAAGCAGAGACCTTTATATCTTCAGTCCAACACTCTCCCATCTGACCTACTTCAACTGGACAGATACCCAACCTAGACTGCATATTGACTCACACCTTACTATTAAATTGATTGCAAACTAAGTTCTAACTGGTTTTGGTTTGATTTACAGAGACCGACAGACTGCCAAAATCTAGGGTTGAACCAGGACTACAGTCAAATGCTCTCCCATCAGAGATACTTGCGCTCCTGTGTTGGATTTATTATGGAATGTTTCTATATGTGTTGTAAGCATTTTTAATAAGTAATAAGGCTATAAATTTATTCATGGGACCACGGACATTTTTTCCTCCCCATCGTCTCCTCAAGGCCCCACAGCTCGAGGACACATTGTTTTCAGGACCTTTTTCGGCAAAACACAACCTGTGTTTGGACGGGACTCTGGCAGCAGATGGCGATAATCGCATTATTGTTTGAAAATACGGCTGCTTTGTTTACCTTATAATGCTTTGTTTACCTTATAATGAAAATATTATGCAATTCCTCACACCGTTGTTAGGCCTTGTTCAACTTTTATGCTTACTTCTGCAATTCTTACACAGTTGTTTTTCTAACCATCTAGGGTGTTATTGTACTGTCTAAGACAATTGTTTCGATTACATAACATGTTTTCCGTGTGTCGCGATTAAATACAATGATTCAGTTACTGCAATTCATTATGCCTTGTGGACTAAGACGACGTCACAAGGTACCTCCTTGCAAGTTGTAACCAGTTATGTTGAAAGATGTCTTCCAATTTTAATTATATATTACTAATAATGATTTAAGGGTATTAATCATTATTCCAACATCCTGTAACTCAATAAAAACTAACATTGACTGCAGATTGACTCATGGCTTCATGACTGACATCCCATTTGCACTCACAATCATACCACAAGCAGAGAACGAGCCCACACCTGCCCACGTCCAAGTCAAGCGACTGAACCACCACACCATCAGGTAGCCTCTAATGCAGGGGTGGTCAATTATTTTTTCTTGGGGGCCTCATGAGAAACAGAAAATATTGTGGAGAGGAGGACCAAAACACTGAACTCCTTTCTGCATAATATTAGGTGATTGTTTCTTTAGAAAAAGCAGCCTTGTTTTGAAAAGTTGATACGACTTGTAAGAGTATACTGTATGTTTCATTAACTAATGACAAAAGGAAGTGGCCTTACAAAAAATGCCATTTATTCAGTCATGTTTCACAATATTTTCTTTGTACTTCAAATATAAGGCAAGACACGTCTTATTGCAATATAATGATTGTCACGGAACTGTGATTTTGAGAAGTCCTTCAAAGAAAGTGCTCCAGTTCACTGCTGGTTGTAGTTTATCACATTATTTTGCATTTTCTTGTTCAGTGAGAGAAATCTAGTCTCTCTTGGGCTTTAACAAGTGCATCAAAGTCAGGTTGGGTGTCTGAAGTAGGTATGCAAAGCAGAGCTGACAGGTGATCATCAGTGAGAGAAATCTGTATCTGGATTTGTTAAACTTCATCAGTGAGAATGTTTGTTCACAGATGTAGGTAGAGCCAAAGAGAACCAACATCTTCTGAGCATGTCTCCTCATGTTTGGAAAGCTCTTCTCCTTGAGAGAAGAGTAGTAAAAATCAAGCAGTGAACCTGACTTAAAGTGTTCTGCCAGTAATAGATCAGACTGCAGGTCAATAATTTCCAGCTGATCATCACTGGGAGCATTATCCACACTGCAGGTAAAGGGAGAGGAAATCAGGTGCATTTCACCCTCGAGTTTTCTGAGATCTTCACATCGCCTTGAAAACTCACCATGAAGTGCTCGTAACATGGATGAACTCCTGCAGAGGCGATCAGCTGATGGTATGACTTCTTTCAGGGTTTGCATATGAATGAGACTGTTGCTCTGTAGTTGGCTTGCAATAAACTGCAACTTTGTCATGAAAGCCTTCACCAGACTAAGCATTCCATGAAGAAAAAGGGCCTTGCCTTGCAGTTTGGAGTTCAGTTCATTCATCAGTGCCGTCACATCAACAGCGAATGAAAGACCTGCCACCCAGTGTTCATCTGAGAGCTCTGGGATGTCTTTGCCCTTCCTCTCACAAAACTCTTGAATTTCTGCCTTCAGGGCCCAAACTCTATTTAACACTTTGCCCAGGCAGATGACAGCTGTGTGGTAACCTGATGTCACTGTTTTCGCTCTCGTGCTCCTCCAAAAGTGTAACAAACTGTTTGTGATTCAGTGCTCGTGCCCTGATGAAGTTAACTATTTTGGTCACAACATCGATAACATGGTTGACTTTTAGCACTGACTTGCACAACACATGCTGATTAATACAATGCAAAAATACTCATTTCTGATCTGCATTGATTTCAGTCACTTTACCTTGCATATGTTTAAACATTCAGACATTTTTCCCCGTCAGATTTGGAGAACCATCAGTTGTGACACCTGTCAGCTTGTCCCATTTCAGTCCGAGCTTGTCCATGCATACATTTACGTCCGTGAACAGATCTCTCCCTGTCGTTGTCCTATGCATTGGACCACAATATGAGCAAAAATGGCTTTTCTCCTGTGCAGGTTCTTGAGTCTTCTTTTCTGGTGTCAGGACCGCTGTTGACATTCAATTACGTTGAACATAAGGAAGCATACCAAGACAGCAATAATGCGATTTTTAACCGCTTCTGCAGAAGGGGGGAAGGGCACAATGCAAAAGTTGGAAGATGTGTCTATCCTTCCGCTTTCCCAAGGTTGTCTCCCACACACCTCTGCTCCACGGGCTTTATTTAAACAAGATCACGTCACATAGAAATGGGCAGTGGCCCAAACTTTAGGCAGGAACACAAAATGGAAGGTGAAATAAGAGTAGATGATGCGCCTTAACCCATTGGTGTTATTACTGTGAAATTCCAGTAGGCTGCGTCTCTATAATATTCTATTCTAGTAACATAATATATACAGTGGTACCTCGTCATACGACCGCTCGTCATACAATATTCTCGTCTTACGATGGAAATTTCGATCGAATTATTCGCCCGTGATGCGATCAAAATTTCGTGATGCGACCAAGCCAGGTGGCCATGGAATTTTTTTTTGCATCTCTTTCGTGTATAACAATATCTACGAGCACCGAATGAGTTATTCAGACAAGGAAACGCACAACGCGCATGCGCGGGAAAAAGAGGGCTTTCTGGGTAATGAAGTATACTCGTGCACACAACGCCGACAGGCAATGGCACTCTTTCTCAGAATAAAACTTTACCCACAATCAATACGTGGGTATACTCAGCTGCTGCATTTCCTGTTATTATTATCTAATGCGAGGAGTATTATATTACTTCTCGTTCGCTGCTAATAAGAACATCAGGGGCACTGGCTCGCAACTCCCCGCAATAGCATCCCCGGTAGCAACTCTATCATAGGCGCCGTTCAAAGCGGTTGCGACCACAGATGCTACAAGCTAAAAGGGAGCTGCGAGCCAGCGCCCTCGATGTTCCCATGAGCAGCGGAGCGATCGCTGATAAAAGACTTCTTCTCGTTGGCAAGTGGTCGTGCGTTATCCGATTGTGAGGACATTTGTGTGCATCATTTTCGGAATATTTTGAAGGGAATAGTACAACAGCAAATAGCCCATCGATAGCGAACGTGAGAGTGGAGCGTTTGTTCCGTTTACGAGTGTGAGTCGTGGAAAAAAAAACGGAGCCCCCCGCCCCCTTTGTGCGTCTCTCCCCTCGGCGAAATCCGCCCAATTTTAGTTAGATTAAACACATTTTATTACTATTAAACCACTAGTTATGTGTTACTTTGTTAATAGATGGGGAATTAGAAGAAATAAAACATTTTTTTCCAATCCAATATCCTGTTTTTGGTGTTTTTTCAGAGGGTTGGAACGAATTAATTTGTTTTCCATTCATTTCAATGGGAAACGTCCGCTCGAGTTACGAAAACCTCGTCATAGGATCTCAGTCTCGGAACGGATTACGATCGTATGTCGAGGTACCACTGTATAAGAATACAAAATAATACATTTCATATTTCACATCAGATTCCCTTATGCGAAAATGTTTGAACATTAACAGCGCAGGAAAATGGTTTTGCATCAATGTGGGTTCTCATGGGTACTTTTTAATTGGGGTTTGGTAGCGAATCTGTGGCCACAGACTGAGCAGGAAAACATTGTTCACAAGTGTGGGTTCTTATGTGGCCTTCTATGTGGTGCTTTTGAGAAAAGGCTTTACCGCAAACTGAACACGAAAATGGCTTTTCGCCAGTGTGGGTTCTTGTGTGCCTTTTTAAGCTTTTTGTGTGTGTGAATGTTTGACTACAAAATGAGCACGAAAATGGTTTTTCACCAGTATGGGTTCTGGTGTGGATTTCTAAACTTTCCTCCCGTGTAAATGTTTGACCACAAATTGAGCACGAAAATGGTTTTTCACCAGTTTGGGTTCTTATATGTCTCTTTAAACTTTTCTTCTCTGTAAATGTTTTACCACAAAGTGAGCACGAAAAGGGTTTTTCGCCAGTGTGGATTCTTGTATGTATTTTTAAATTTGTCAATCGAGAAAAAGCCCGACCACAAACTGAGCACGAAAATGGTTTTTCGCCAGTGTGTGTTCTTGTGTGTATTTTTAAACTTTGCTTCTCTGTAAATGTTTTATCACAAAGTGAGCACGAAAAGGGTTTTTCGCCAGTGTGTATTCTTGTACAGACGCTCCCCTACTTACGAACGAGTTAGGTTCCGAGCGATTGTTCATAAGTTGAATTTGTTCGTAAGTTGCTCAGTGCTATATTTTGTATTATAATTTATGTTTAAGGCCTATATAAGTATATTGAAGGTTTATATAAGTGCATTTGTATGTTTAAGGCTTGTATAAGTAACACACATTGGTTTGTACTGGAAAAAAACATTTAATAAAATGGAGAGAATACATACAGTACTGTATACATACATTAGAGAGAGAGATTTACTAGAAACTGGCCGAAAGAAGCTATCTAATGACGATTGCAGTTATCTTTTTTTCATCATAAAAGATGCGGTAGCACTGTATGGCATCGTTCAATTGATTTGCAAACTTTATGCAACGTTCAATATTTGGGTCCTGCTGCTCGATCTTTCTGTTTATAAATGGTACTGACGGTCAAACGATTCAAGTTGTATTCCCGTGCAACGCTCACCACTTTGTCACGAGCATCAAGCTTCGTTATTATTGCCACTCATTTCAAATGAAATGGCTTGCCTCTTCCTTGCACCTCCCTCAACAGAAGCCTTTCGCTTTTCACCAACCATATTGAATAATGGATGCACGAGATATTTAACGATAAAAATGAAAAACGTTCTTTGCGCACTGGAGATACGTTCACGCACTTCCGCATTGCAACGAATTGGGCAGAAGAAGGTAGATGCTGGGTGAGCTGAGCTCTCACAGCGCCAGGCGTCGGTATTAGCGGCGGAAAGAAACACTACTCAGAAAAAGGCATGCAATACAAAATCGAACTTACGAACATTTTTCGACATAAACACAATTTGCAGACATGTTCGTATGTACCGTTGTTCGTAACTCGAATGTTCGTAAGTAGGGGAGTGTCTGTATGTATTTTTAAATTTGTCCTTCGAGAAAAAGCCTGACCGCAAGCTGAGCACGAAAACGGTTTCTCCCCAGTGTGGGTTCTTGCGTGAAGATTTTAGCTTCCCTTCTGTGTGAATGCTTGACCACAAACTGAGCATGAAAATGGTTTGTGCCCCGTGTGGGTTCTTGCATGACTATCTAAGTTTCCCTTGTGTGAAAATGTTTTACCACAAACTGTACATGATAAGGGTTTCTCCCCAGTGTGTTTCCTCATGTGTTTTCAAATTAGACTTTTTCCCAAAAGTTTTCCCACACTGAAAGCATTTGCTGAGTTTGTCACCACTGGGATTTTTCTTAACATCTTCAACAACATCATCGTCAAAAAGCAAGTTGTTGACATCTGATAAAGGAGCAATTAAATTTTCTGCTCGACATCTGATAAAGGAGCAATTAAATTTTCTGCTCGCCATCCTGTTGAGCTGCCGCTCAGAATCTCCGCCCCTCTGTTGGCTACGCCCAGATCATCTTCACTCTTGAACGGCTCACCAGTTGACCATTTGACACATTCCTCGTTTTTGATTGGAGGTTGCTCTTCTGTTTTGCACTGTTGATTGTTGTATATTAAACAGCAAAATACAGTACCACAGTAGTATTCTCATCAACAGCCAAACATGTTTAAAACTGTTTTTTTGTGGTGTTTTTTACAATGCTTTCACCAAAGGGGAAACATTAAAAAAGCATTATCTTTTATTTAAGCTAGTCTATCATTATTTTGGGGATTTTTATTTAAAGAAACCAAATATTTCTTTTTTGGTTGTTTTTCATAGAGAAAAATAAATTAAAATGAAATTTAAAAAGCGTAATAGTTTAAATCACTTATTTTTACATTTTTGTTATTTTTATTAAAACAAAAAAACTCAATATTAGATTTTATAAGTAAAAATGTTTGGGTTTTTTTCTAGAAAAAATAGTGGGTAAAAGAGTACATATTCAATTTATTTATATTTACAGCAGGCCGCACCACGGAGTGACAGCGGGCCAGATTTGGCCCACTGGCCGCAACTTTGACACCTTTGTTTGAACGCTGGTCTTGTTGTTGTTTAGTGCATCTGCATCTTCATTTTTTGCATTTTAAATTTACAGCATGTAAGTACAGTGGTACCTCGTCATACGACCGCTGGTCATACAAAATGCTCGTCTTACGGGGGAAATTTCGATCGAATAATTCGCCCGTGATGCGGTCAAAATTTCGTGATGCGACCAAGCCAGGTGGCCATGGAATTTTTTTTTGCATATCTTTCGTGTATAACAATATTTACGAGCACCGGATGAGCTATTCAGACCAGGAAACGCACAACGCGCATGCGCGGGGAAAAGAGGGCTTTCTGGGTAATGAAGTATACTCGTGCTCGCAACAGCATCCCTGGTAGCAACTCTATCATAGGCGCCGTTCGAGGGGATGCGAACACAGATGCTACAAGCTAAAAGGAGCCGCTAGCCTGCGCCCCCGAAGCTCCCATGAGCAGCGGGGCGATCGCTGATAAAAGACTCTGCTCGTTGGCTGCTCATAAGAACATCGGGGGCACTGGCTCGCAACAGCATCCCCGGTAGCAACTCTATCATAGGCGCCATTCGAGGGGATGCGAACACAGATGCTACAAGCTAAAAGGAGACCTTAGCCAGCGCCCCCGAAGCTCCCATGAGCAGCGGGGCGATCGCTGATAAGACTGCTGCTCGTTGGCAAGTGGTCGTGCGTTCTCCGATTGTGAGGACATTTGTGTGCATCATTTTCGGAATATTTTGAAGGGAATAGTACGCCAGCAAACAGCCCATCGATAGCGAACGTGAGGCTGGAGTGTTTGTTCTGTTTACGAGAGCGTTGTGTGGGAAAAAAAAAACGAAGCCCCCGCCCCTTTTGTGCCCCTCTCCCCTCGGCGAAATCCGCCCAATTTTAGTTAGATTAAACACTTTATTTCTAGTAAACCACTAGTAATGTGTTACTTTGTTAATAGATGGGGAATTAGAAGAAATAAAACATTTTTACAATCCAATATCCTGTTTTGGGTGTTTTTTCAGAGGGCTGGAACAAATTAATTTTTTTCCCATTCATTTCAATGGGAAACGTCCGCTCGAGTTACGAGAACCTCGTCATACGATCTCAGCCTCGGAACGGATTACGCTCGTATGTCAAGGTACCACTGTAAGTGTTATGTTACTCAAGCATGTAGCAAAAAAGGGAGGGCGAGTAGCAGGAATGACTCTTCAATGCCTCCGGGGGGGCGCTCGCGATTTGCGTAATAACGAAAAATACATTGTTTGTGATAAGGATACAATAAAAGGAAAGCTAAGTTTTTCTGCCGTTGTTAAAGGATGGACACGTTGAGACTCATTCTTTCCGTCATATATGTGGTTACATTAAAATAGAAATAGTTTTTATTACGTATTTCTTCGAACGGCGCTAGTGCGAATTCGTGAAAAAGTATGAACGCTATAATAATTTTACGTCAATAGAATACCTTTAAGCCCCTTTCCCTTAAACGATAAGGGAATTAATGGAAATAAAAGGTCAACCCACCTTCTAGTCTATATCCTTTGAGGTCAAAAAGTTCCTCCTGGTACGTTGGACGTGGATTCTGATGATGGCGGCGCCTTTATTGATAGCTGCTAGCTAAAATAAGCTAAAGAAGAGCGCAAAGCTTCAAAGTTCTTCGACGACTTGAAGACTTGTTCCTTCGACACATGCTAGCAGGCTAATTGAAAGTAGGCCGTAGAGCTTCAACGAGGTCAGGAAAATGATTTTGACTGATATTAAAGGCCGTAAAGTAGCTAATGCTAGAAACGTCGGCGACGCTTAGGTTGAGATAGGTGACGAATATTGCACATGCGCGGGTTTAGCCACTTCTTTTGATAGCATTCGCTTTATAAACGCTAAAGAGTCGGACCTAGGAAATAAATATTCTTCAAATTGTCTGACATTGTTTTAGCAAAAATGTTTGCGCTGGTTTGAATTAAATTGAAAATTAAATTAAACATAAATCACTGGAAGATCGCGTCTCAAAAGGAAGCAATGCGCATGCGCAGAACAAATCGTCCATGATAATGGTGCTGTTGCTGTTTCGCCAATTGGCATCACGGGAGAAGTAGTTCTTCATTGAAACGGTTTGAACTCGCAGGATACAGTCTCTTATATAGGTACCGCTCTCTGGTGGTCAGGAGAAAATCTGTTTCATTTTAATTTCAGTATTCGTGGACATTGTACACAATAATTAAGACACTGTCAATCATAAGTTATCGAAGAAGCGCATTTTAAAGAAATTATATCAGAACATTAGCTATTTCTCAAAGGTGTTTCAAACCCAAAAGGAAAAGTTTGTTTTTTCCTTTTATGTTCATTATTCCCTTAACCCGGACCAACCTATAGATGTAAATTATATTTCTTGATTTTCCCATTTTTAACGAATATTTGATATTTTTACATCCATTTTTTTTCTCTTCTCTCTGTGTTTTAGTTCAATAAGTATTGTGTAAAATGGAATAATAAGTATATAAAAATATTTTCTGTTTTCCACTTTAATGTTGAACATTAAAACATATTTTGTTTCCTTCATATACCAATTGCTAAGTCTTTTTATATATATATATATATATATATATATATATATATATATATATACTTCAGCGACACGCTTATTTATTTATATATTTATTCATGTATTTATTTATTAACTTACTTATTACCTATCTATTTATGTCTAAAATGCTTTTCCTATTTCTGCATCTTCACCCTCTTGCTACTGTGACAACGAAATTTCCCGAATACGAGATGAATAAAGTTACCCAATCCAATCCAATTCATAGATAAACTCTCTTCTTCTCATTTGGACCCTCAATGAGATAGAAGCCATTATTTGTATCGCATTGACAGTCACATAGCCCTATGTTTATTAAACTCGACAAGTTGTTGTCACATTTCTGCCTCTGGTCCATTAATTAGCTTTTAAACCATTTGTACAAACATGCAAGTGAACAACACTAAGGTAGTGTGGCCGAGCGTTCCAAGGCGCTGGGTTTAGGCTCCAGTCTCTCAGGAGGTGTGGGTTCAAATTCCACCACTGCCAATAACTCATTAGCTGAATATTGATCTTTCACCAATTTTGTTATACGCAGCTGTCTATGATGACAATAAAGGCTTTTGATTTGACTATTTGAACAATCAACAGACTTTTACTCTTCAGGCGGTATGGAAGATGAATGAATGATCGTGCAAATTGCTGTTCTACTTGTGAAAAATTCAGGTTACGAAACATCTTCTGGAACCAATTATTTTCTTAAGTAGATTTATGGACTCAAGATGGCGGCGCACACTGACGCAGCAGCTTTATGCTCTCCAGTTCGGTGTCGTTCGTTATCCTACAGTCGCCAGGATTTAATCACTATCGGAAGGATATGCGATACATCCGATTTTACACCACACTCTCCGGGATCTCCGTGGATAGCCAGCCCACTCAAAGCACGCCGAAGGCGGCGAAGGAACAGAAAGCAGAAGCGTGGATGCCGGGCGGGCCTTGCTGCTAAGCTGAAACAACAACCACACCGAGCACCGCTTCCTAGTATCTTTTTGACCAACGCCCGATCCATCACCCACAAAATGGATGAGTTGGAACTTCGAATTGCTACCAACAGCTTTGTTAGGAACTGTAATATTATTCTCATCACAGAAACGTGGCTACACCCGCATATCCCCGACGCTGCGGTATCGCTAGCTAGCCGAACGCTTTTTCGGAACGATCGTTCAAAAGAATTAACAGGCAAAAGCAAAGGAGGAGGACTGTGCATGTTTATACATAATGAATGGTGTTGTGACAGTAGGATCATTGACACTCACTGTTCCCCAGATTTAGAGTTATTGGCAATACGGTGTAGGCCCTATTATTTACCGAGAGCTAACGGTCGTCATAGTAACGGCTATCTATATACCTCCGAATGCTAACGTTAACACGGCACTTAACCTCCTGCTAACGGCTGTAAACAAACAATAGCTTGACCACCCCGATGGAGTTTTTATTGTCGCTGGTGAATTCAACAAGGCGTGTTTAAAGACTGTTTTACCTAACTTTATTCAATACGTAAATTGTAATACTAGAGGAGACAAAACTCTTGACCATGTCTATTCTAACAGCAAACATGCTTATAAAGCCACTTCCCTCGCTCACCTAGCTGGATCAGATCACCTCTGCCTATCTCTCACCCCCGCTTACACTCCACTCCGGAGGCAAACAACGCCACAAATAAACCCAGAAACTGCGTATGACGAAATTGGTGGTGCTTCTCCATAAGCTACGTTTACTCGGCAAAAGACCTAAATAAGTGATAGTTACGGACTTGTAATTTGGCATTCTGCTGTTATGGATACAGGTCACTTACATCTCACTGTCTTTCACTTACCTTCAGTCAGCTAGTAGGAGGCAGATCACCACCCAAAAACTTTTTCATATTACCTCAGAAGGGAATGTGTGTTGTGTTACCGCAAATTTAGAGTTCTGATGGATGTGGGGAAAAACTGTCCTTAAGCCTATTTGTCCGTACTTTGTGGGACCGATAGCGTCTGCCAGAGGGCAGCAGCTGGAACAGATTGTGACCAAGGTGGGAAGGGTCCCCTATGATGTTCCTGGCTCTGCTGAGGTAACGAGGGCTGGCAATGTCTTCCAGTGAGGGCAGAGAGCAGCCGACAATCCTCTGGGCAGTGTTAATCACTTTCTGCATGGCCTTTTTGTCTGCCGCCGTGCTTCCAGCGTACCACACTGTGATGCAGTACAGCAGGATGCTCTCTACAGTGGTTCTATAGAAGGTTATCAGAAACTTGGTGCCCAAGTTGTTCTTCCTAAATACCCTGAGGAAATTGAGTCGTTTCTGAGCCTTCTTCACTACTGCCGTGATGTTTGTAGACCATGAGAACTTATCCGTGACGTGGACCCCCAGGAATTTAAAGGACTGGACCCTGTCTACACATACTCCATTTATGAGGAGTGGGGCCAGATCTGTCCCGTGTTTGCGAAAGTCCAGGATTATTTCTTTAGTTTTCGTGGTGTTCAGTGTGAGATTGTTCACCGCGCACCACGAAGACAGTTTGTTGACCTCATCTCTGTAGGCCGACTCATCCCCTCCTGAGATGAGTCCAACCACAGTGGTGTCGTCAGTGAATTTGATGATGGCGTTAGACTGGTGGGTGGGTGTACAGTCGTATGTGTACAGGGAGTACAGAAGAGGACTCAGTACACAGCCTTGAGGGGAGCCAGTGCTCAGTGTAATGGAGGAAGAGAGGTGGGGACCAAGTCTAACAGTCTGTGGTCGGTTGGTCAAGAAGTTCTTAATCCAGCAGCAGATTGAAGAGGATAGTCCAAGGTGGGAGAGTTTTTCAGTCAGAATGTCCGGTTTTATGGTGTTGAAGGCTGAGCTATAGCACACCTGTCAACCTCTGCCGATAACTGCCCTTATAAATGATTATTGATTCCCCTTACAAACCCCCAAAAAAACTTACAAACACCGTACGAGTCGTACGGTGTTTGTAAGGTTTTTTGGGGGTTTGTAAGGGGAATCAATAATCATTTATAAGGGCAGTTATCGGCAGAGGTTGACAGGTATGCTATAGTCAATGAAGAGCATCCTTATGTAGTTCCCATGGTGTTCCAGGTGGCTCAGTGCTGTATGAAGAGCAATGGCAATAGCATCCTCAGTGGACCTGTTTGCTCTATAAGCAAACTGGTGAGGGTCAATTGAGGGAGGGATGGTATTCCTGATATGGCGGGCTACCAACTTTTCAAAGCACTTCATGATCACAGGCGTGAGTGCAACAGGCCTATAATCATTCATGCTGTCAATGGTTGGCTTTTTGGGGACAGGGATAATGGTGGCAGATTTCAGACAGGATGGAATGATGGATTGTTGCAGGGAACAATTGAAAACTTTTGTGAAGACTCCAGCCAGCTGGTCAGCACAGGCTTTGAGCACCTTCCCAGGTACTCCGTCTGGGCCAGCAGCCTTCCTGGTGTTCACAGACCGCATTACCAGTCTCACTTCCTGTTCCCGGAACGTCAGTGTATTGCTGCAGGGTGGTGGTGGGGGTGTTGAGACTGGGTCTGATTTGTCAGTCTCAAAGCGGGCAAAGAAACGGTTCAATTCCTCCGCTAGTGAGGCATCTGCGTTAACAGACATTATTGTTATTGTAGTTGGTAATATGTCGTATTCCTTGCCACATCTTCTTTGGGTTATTTTCTGTGAAGTGCTCCTCAATTTTCTTAGTATATGCTGCCTTGGCCTTTTTAATGCCTCTTTTCAGCTCAGCTCTGGCAGCTCTATATTTTATCTTGTCCCCTGATCTAAAGGCGGTGTTACGACATTTGATGAGTGCCTGTGTCTCATTGGTCATCCAGGGTTTTTGGTTAGGAAAAACCCATATTTGTTTATTTATAGTGACGTTGTCAATGCAGTTTTCTATGTAAGAAAGTACAGAGTCCGTGTAGTCCTGGAGGTTGTCGTTGTTGGGTATTTTCTCTATAATTATATTAAAGTTAAGTTAGTAATCTGACTCCAATTTGTGACCTTACCCGACTGCCACTCATCCAACAATTTGCGCGCTCGTTCTGCAATAGAAAGGTATCAGGAAGCCGACATTTTCACACACGGGTGGACTTATTCCTAACACACAAATCTAATACATAAGCCCGGGGCTCAGGTCCCTCTCAGTCCATCTTTATACGTCTCTGTTGCCACCAGTCGACGTAGTTCTCTCTTCTGAGTTGCCCAGGAACTTAGTTATACTACACAATATGCAAATGACACAACAACAAAGGCATCCTGGCATTATTCTATTGGCTATGTGGGAACTGCAGTTAACTTTAGCTTGCTCATTGGTCTTTATTTCCCGCCGAATCTCCTCGCGGTTCCGCCCAGTTGTAGTCTTCCCGCCTCAGCATCTGTAAAACATTCCACTGGTGCAAACCCCCCATGGCATCTCCAAACAGTTCACGCCAACCCCCACATCCTGTCTCGTGACCTTCGCATTCCACAGGAAATGTAGGGAGATCTCATGAAATACCTTAAGCTTAAACTATTATTCCTTCATCGTGTACAAAAAGTTCCCAGTTGGTGCGGGAAAAACAGTCCTGCAGCCAATGTTCCCTCTAATTTTTCGTTGGTCTGAGCAGAAAGTCAACCTCCCTGAGCACACTGAGTACCAGTGTGAGCGACATCATCGGTACTCGGATGATTCGCCTAAAGACGTTTCGCCGACGGACGTTTGACAGACGGGCAGGTCGCCGAATGGACGTTCCGCCGAACGTTCATTCGGCCGAACGGAGGTTTCGCCGAAACGGGATTTGCGCGCACGCCCCGCCCCCGGATCGTGTGTGTACAAGTTTTTCAACCTCGGCCCGCGGGCCATATACGGCCCATTAGGATTTTTAATCCGGCCCGCCGCCGGTGTTGTCCAAATTATAGTAAAAATCAATGTTAGTCTACCATCAATGGCAGCCCGGGAATAAGCACTCTTGGGCGGGCAGATGTAGCAGAACCGAGCCGTAAAATGACAGCAATCGGGTGAAATCCATCCTAAAACAGCATTTAATGATTAAATACAAATACTGGAGCTCTTTGGACATTAGAACCGAGCCCAGGGAAGTGAATTCCTCGGTAAAATGTCGTGATGATATCGCGATGAGGCAAAAAAACGCCTATATACGTCCATTCGCCAAACGGCTCAAAATGCTCTCAAATTCGGTCAAATCCAGCAGAAAACAGCGTTTAATGATTAAATACAAATACTGGAGCTCTTTGGACATTAGAACCGAGCCCAGGGAAGTGAATTCCTCGGTAAAATGTCGCGATGATGTCGCTATGGAGGCAAAAAAATGTCCATATACGTCCATTTGCCAAACGGCTCAAAATGCTCTCAAATTCGGTCAAATCCAGCTGAAAACAGCGTTTAATGATTAAATACAAATACTAGTATTTGTATTTAATCATTAAACGCTGTTTGAACGAATGTTCATTCGGAGACCTGTCCGTCTGTCAAACGTCCGTCGGCGAAACGTCTTTAGGCGAATCATCCGGTCACGACATCATCATTGCTCGCTATGGGCACACCAGTATCACACCTGCCACAAGCAGGTGCATGACTCAATGTTCCCTCTAATTTTTCATGTAAAACATGCTGTAAAACACGAAAAACATAAGTGGACAGAGCTACTGCCACTGGCTGCCGCTTAAACGGCGCCATCATGAAGAAAGGGGTAAAAAAAAAAAAAAAATCTGTTTTTTTTTTTTACTGCGCGCCATAGGATTGCTGCTGCGCAGAGAAGACGAGAGTAGTGCGCAATTGTGCACGCGCGCAGCTTAGAGGGAACAGTGCCTGCAGCTGAGAAAGTGTTGATAATGACGACAGGGCCTATGTCCGATTATTATTATTATAACACTGCATTGGTTTATCATGGTATGAAATTCCTCTATTTTAGATCCATCTGGTGGATGTATAGCACAACCCCAACCACCACTACTACTACTACCACTACTACTACTACTACTACTACTGTGCCTTATATGTGCATAATATATAAAACCAATTTTAATAAAGGCCATTCTTTGAAGGTGCGCCTTTTATGTTGATATTAGTACACAACACGACACCCTCTGATCACGCTGCCAGGTGGTCACGTGGTTCACAGCAGCCCAGATAATTCCAAACACAACCAGCCCTGCAGTGTATTTCTAAAGGGACGGAGAGCAACAATTGCCACATTTTATGGTAAAAACATCTGACTTTGTTAAATGAAGTAGTGATAAAGTACCATGTAATATGTCAATTGAATGATCAATTAAGACTTGATTATAAACCCACTGCTTAGTTCATGAATGTTTTAACTTATATTACTCTGAAGATGAGGTTTTTCTGTCAACAGGTTCCAGATGTTTGTTTCCCATTTTTAACTTCGTATTTAAAAATATATATATATATGTTGGATCTAATCGATAAACATTCAATAACTTCGAATTAGAGGAAGCACACAGAGTCGGCCATGATGAGTTTTATCTAGCTTCAGCTGAAGGAGGGAGTCAGAGCAGCCAGCGCCAGGAGCGCGTCTATCCTCCAGCCTGGCCAGTTTGAAATCCCTGCATCCCCCCAACAGGTCGACCAGTTTTATTGACAAAGGTCATGTGACATAGGTACAAACTTTAGGCGGGAAACTGTGAACAAAGAAATGGGTGTGTCATGGTAGATGACGCGCCCCCAACTCATAGGTGTCACGGACGGAAATTTCCGCTAGCCCATGCCAAATTCTATTCTAGTGACTAAACTAAATAAACCAATTGACTAACAAAAAGCATAAGAATACATTCCATACTCCACAATATATATATAGTATTCAGATTTTCTAAGAGATTATAAAAATATGATTTGTAGAGAAGTGCTATTTTGATCTAGTTGTATTTTGAGTTGTGCCTTTGTTCAGACCTTTTTTGTTTTGTAGTCACACTTTCTCAACAAAGCAACACTTAAAAACTCGTATAAGAACCCACACTAGTGAGACACCTTATTCCTATTCTATTCGTGGTTAAAAAAAAAACATAGCATCATGTGACTCCACACTGTTTTCATTAGTACTAGTTCACCAGATTTAATTCACCTATGAAGTTACATGCCTCGATCCTAGGCCTTCCTGCATGACCTGCCAAAAAAAATCACTGTTGTTTTCACTTTTTATTTTACTTGTCTTTTTTTATTACTTTGATAGTCCTGAAAAATCTGCTCTCCAGGGATACAAATCTAGAATATACTTTTTACTTAATGCTGATGTAATCAATTGTCACTTTTCATGGGCAATATTTGAAGCAAATGACCAACAATGCAAGGAATTAAATATAATTAAGCAATTATAGATTTTTAATCATTGGAATCAATATTGCAAAAAAAAACTATAGCTATCGTAAATTAAGGTGTGTTGTTGGAATTATGTTTAAAAAGTGCCTTCTAAATTATAGACCCCTTCAAGGATTTTTTTTAATTTCCATTACTATTTATTTCAAATGTGGAGAAAGTCATACTCCCTAAAACAAAAGGGCACACACATTTAAAAAAATAAAATTAGCTCCCATTTGTCAATACCACAAATCCATTTCACACAAAAACTCAATTCAGATATAACAATCCTCTTTTCTCAAAAAGTAAAACCCAGCAAATAAGTTTCCTGTATTCAATGAGTACTGTTGTGTTCAATAGATTCAGTTTTTCATTGAGTTACTTTAACTTGTACTATTAGAAAACTACTCTTGTTTCTCTTCAAATCAAACAAAACTTTATTTCACCTTTTTAAGATTTCTGTGGTTAATAACTTCCAAGCACTGAACCTAGTGTGGCCGAGCGGCCCAAGGTGCTGGATTAAGGCTCCAATCTCGCAGGGGTGTGTGTTCAAATCCCACCACTGCCAATTGATTAATCTGACAAATCCTGTAATTCACAACTTCAGACCTATTGGACTGCATGTATACCCTGGGCCTTTACCATGCATGCATGGTGCTCTTGCTTTTCTGATGGAATTGGATTTTATACATCCTTTAACTATCTGCTTCAATGTCTCTCCATGACAAATCCTGAATTCATTACATTCATGTCAAATTCATTCATTCATTTTCTGTACCCTCTCTGCCTTATTCACATTGTCAGAAAATGATGATCATAAATAATCATATAATCAATGTATTTTAGTTTATGTAGCATAGTTTTTTACTGGACAGTATTTTCTTGGCTCCTTTTCTTAAATTTCAGATGAGGAATTGTGGTACAAGTTACATAAATTGATGCAAAACAGAATCATCGTCTTCAACACGACAGTAATCAGTGAAAACATTTGAAGTTTATTTACTAGGTTTCGATTTATGAGAGGGGAGGATTGTTGTGATATGGGAATCGAGTCTGTGTGTGAAATGGGCTTGTGGTATTTTCAAATGGGATGTACTTTTATTCTATTTCTTTTAAATGTGTGGGTCCTTAAGGATTTTCTCTTTTAGCAATTGGGAAAAACAACTGTAATGTGTCACTGTCAATCATGAGTTACTGAAAATGCACATTTGAAATAAGTAAATCGTATTGGAAAATGAAACATTTCTTGAAGGTGTCTATAACCCAAAAGAGACTTTTTAAACCATTTCCAAAACAGGCCGTAATTTGTGACTCATAGTCATGTTTTAGTGTACACTTCTGCAATATTGAATACTTAGTGAAATTATTGATAAATGTCTGATAAACATTCAGAATGATTTAGTTACATTTACATTTACTAACCGAGTGGTTAGCACGTTGGCCTTACAGTTCCGAGGTCATGGGTTCAAAATACACACAAGAACCCACACAGGTGAAAAACCATAATTAGGACGAATGTACTCAATGGACGTTTTCCACTTTTAGTCCTTTGCGTGTGATTTTATCTAATCCAAGAGTGTTTGCTCAGCAGATTTAACTCGTCAGTGACGTTAAATGGCCTTAACGATCTGACAAAAGTAAACACGTTATAAGATATGTTCCGATTTAAATTTTGTTCGTTTTCACTTTTTGAACTTGTGTTTTCTGTTTATTTTTTTACTACTATTGCCTTTTTTTAAATATAAGAAAATGTGAAATGTGAATCTTCATTGCAGGGTTCAAACTTAGTCAGGACCACCGCCTTTTCTCCTGTTCACAACTAACTGGGATAGGCCCCAACAAGCACACGACCCCCATGAGGATAAGCAATACAGAAGATGAACAAATGAATCTTTTACACCCTCCTCATGTAATCAAAACGTTCCCCTTTTTAACAAGACATGCAACCATTCCATAAACGTGAAGGCAAATCCAATCATTGTAACAACCAACCGCGTCTACTCGAATGTAAAATAATAAAAACTACCCTCACAAAATATTGCAAGGCTGGTGAACAAGACACAAAGAGCCAAATTTTTAAACTGTCAGACTGAACCCTTATGGTCCCCTAAAATTATAAACGCGTTGTTGATTCGTTTCCTGTCTCTTATGTCTTATACTCTACTGGGACCATGAAAAAAAGTGCTAAAACAGTGAATTTCGCTGGATTAATCTATTGAAGGCCTTTTTTTTCATTGATAATACGGTTCCAGACTCTGGGTTAAAAGTTCTCTTTAGATTTTTTGTCCGAACATTGTCACCTACCGGAAATGTATCTTGATGAAAATATCTGGAAAAACTCAAATCTAGTGCTGTGGTTTTTGCTTGTTTAAGCATGTGCTGCTCCCGCTCTGACAAAGAAGTGGGTTGTATTTGAAGAAGTTCTTCAATTCCACAGTCATCACTGACATTAAAGTTAGCTGACCAAAGTGTCAGATGGGTTGATGTTTGACATAGCTTTCGCGAAAATGTATACACTACCATTTCAGATGATCACACTAGATCAAAATGATACATAGCAAAAAAAATTCAACAATGTGATTTCTGGATTTTTCTTTTTAAGGTGGACCTGCACCTACGATGAAAATGTCAGAACACCATGATTTCTAAGTGGGAGAACTTGCAATATAGCTGGATGTTCAAATACTTATATTGAACTCACTGAATAAGGTTATAAAGACACAATAGATTGCTTTTTGTATTGAAAGAAACTTTCATCATGGCCAATAGTGGATGCATGGATAAAAATGTGTTATTTCTCTTTGAAGAAAACTTTTGATAAATTATAAAGACACAAATGTCCCACCCAAAACATGGCCCAAACACAAAACTTTACCTCAATCAAAAAATCAGTTTTAAACAGTGAAAAATAGTGCTTGAGTGCATTTTTTAATCTCAGCTATGATTTGCATTCAAACACATTTTTTCTTTGATTGAAGAGTTTTTTTTTTATTATAGTGAGGTTATGAGTTGTTTGAATGCACAGCAATATTTAGATTGAGGGATTTTTTGTATTGAATAATAAGACGATAATTACACAAATAGAATCACAAATGTACCTCCATTAATGTAGTTTAACAATATACTCACGATGAAAAAATAATCCAGTATTATCAGAGAAGAGTTATTTTTTCAATGATCCACAAACTGGTTCTTTTTAATTCTGCTGGGCAAAATACCACCCACCTAATACTTCAACTAGCACGTATTAGGCTACTGTAGCACCATCTTTGCAGTGATGGTGAACGACGGTTGAAGGAAGAGCACTCGGTCTTCCTTCTCGGGTTCGATTAATTTCGGATGTGGAAGATGTTGGGTGTCCAAATACACGCTGGAGGCGATGAAAAGTTACTTCGAAGCTTTTATTATAGAATATTCTGGGTGAACCACAGGCAAGGCTGTCGTCCACAAATCCACAGAGACAGACAACTTACCTTTATTCTCTCAAGAGGGTGGTACCGAAACTGAACTGAGGGGGGCGATTTTCCCTTACTTCATACATTCATACAGTAAGCAATTTGTTATGAACCGGCAAATAGAAGATAACGACAATGTTGCAAGTCTTCAAGGATAAGCCATTTGTTATGAACCGGCAAATAGAAGATAACGACTATGTTGCAAGTCTTCAAGGACACATCTGGCTACAGGACAGAGCTCTACAAAGGAGAAGCTTGAGACTCATGGAGTCATGACTAGAAACAGGCAAAATACACATTTCAATATAAGACCCACTTCATGACCCAGCTATTTATAAAGCCCCTCTTTTTAGGGAGGGAATCGAATATTTGTCCCAATATCAGTGGTGTGCCGTCAGGGCCTTCAAGGCCTTCTCTGCTGGCCTAAGAAATATCTGAATCACAGACTGATGTTAATTATATTTTGTCCGTGAATGCTTATTAAATAATTCCACATTGTCCGTTAGCTTCCTTTCATTGCTTTTCCCCCTGGTTGCACTGCTTCCAGATGTGTAGTTCCCTCAACAACAGCACAAGAGAGAAGAGCCATCTCCAATCAATAAGGAGGAGCAAAATGTCACCGGGTCAACTGGTGAGCCGTTCAAGGATTACTTAAATCTTCACACAAGAACCCACTCAGGTGAAAAGCCATTTTCGTGTTCAGTTTGCGGTCAGGCATTCACACACAAGGGAAGCTTAATTAGGCATGCAAGAACCCACTCAGGTGAAAAGCCATTCTCGTGTTCAGTTTGCGGTAAAGCCTTTTCTCAAAAGCAAGATTTACAAAAACACACGAGAACCCACACTGGTGAAAAACCATTTTCGTGTTCAGTTTGTGGTAAAGCCTTTTCTCAGAAGCTAGATTTAAGAAAACACACAAGAATCCACACAGGTGAAAAACCATTTTCGTGCTCTGTTTGTGGTAAAACATTTACAAATAAGGGAACGTTAACAAACCACGTAAGAGTCCACACTGGCGAAAAACCATTTTCGTGCTCAGTTTGTGGTCAGACATTCACACAGAAGGGAAGCTTAATTAGTCATGCAAGAACACACACGGGTGAAAAGCCATTTTCGTGTTCAGTTTGTGGTAAAACATTTACACACAAGGAAAGCTTAATTAGTCATGCAAGAACACACACAGGTGAAAAGCCGTTCTTGTGTTCAGTTTGCGGTAAAGCCTATTCTAGAAAGCAAGATTTAAGAAAACACACAAGAATCCACACAGGTGAAAAGCCATTCTCGTGTTCAGTTTGTGGTAAAGCCTTTTCTCAAAAGCAAGATTTAAGAAAACACACAAGAATTCACACAGGTGAAAAACCATTTTTTTGCTCAGTTTGTGGTAAAACATTTAATAATAAGGGAATTTTAACAAACCACATAAGAGTCCACACTGGTGAAAAACCATTTCCATGCTCAGTTTGTGGTCAAGCATTCAAATGGAAGGGAAACTTAATTAGTCACACAAGAACTCACACTGGCGAAAAACCATTTTCGTGCTAGTTTGTGGTAAAACATTGACAAATAAGGAAAATGTAAAAAGACACAAGAACCCACACTGGAGAACAAGGTTTTCCTGCTCAGTCTGTGGCCACAGATTTACTTCAACACCCTAATTAAAAAGCTTCACAATTCAAAAACCTTTTCCAGGCGCAGTTAATGATCACACATTTTCACAGAAGGGAACCTGAAAAGAAGACTTAAAAACCTGCAGTGGCAAAAAGCCCTTTCCTTGCTCAATTTGTGGTTCAACACATTGGTTAAAAATACTTAATAATACATAATACTAAGTTTGTTGCCAAGGATTTATTCATAAGACTTAAAAGACAAATGTGTGTGTGTATGTTAACTATTAATTGGCAAAAATGACGAGAATCCCTCGTGTCATTTTTGAATCATGTTGATAAAATGAGTCTGCTGTGAATGTCTCTGTTTGAAAAAGAGAAAAACAAGTCAAATGTTGTTTTATTTCATTTAATCCTCAGAATTTTCTATTAGCTTTGTAAACTATATTCTTTTCCTTTTTTAAACTATCAGAACTGACTTTGGGTTCATTTTGGAGTAGTTCTTTTCGCCTTTTATATTTATCCAAACTTTTTTGATTTGTATGTAAATAGACCTGGCAGTCGCTATATGAAGTCAAATGTGAATAGTTTTTTTTAAATTTTATTTTAATGTTGAACAACCAGATAATACTCAATATTCCTATGTATAATCAGTAGTATGAAAAAAATATTGATGGCTTGAAACTTATCGTTGTGATTGTCAATTGCTTTCACCTGTGGTCGCCTCCCCTGTGTGTCACCCACCTGTTTTCCATGTCTTTTTAGCCAATGCCTTACTGCGTCTTGTGGCTGTTCGTTCATTTAAATTTTTTTTGGTGTAATTTTTGATTTTGGGCTCATGTTTTCAGTTTGCTTTTTGTTTTTAATTAAACCTCTTAATGTATACCGTAATACAGTGGCGGTCGGTGCATTTTCTGGTAGCGCCTTCAACGTATCAATCCAATCCTCAAAAACTATTTTATGGCTATAAAACCTCTACTGCAGCTACAGCTGCGACACATATAAAATAATCAATAAATTGATGCACAAAAATGGGGTAAAATCCACTTCCTAGCAGCATTTCATGATTAAATGCAAATACTGGAGCTTTTCAGACTTTAAAACCAGGCCAGGGGGGTGATTTTCCCGGGAAAAGACAGCAATGAACGTCAATGGCGTACGGGCAAACATTGCCCGAAAATGGGGTAAAATCCAGCCGAAAACAGCATTTATTGATAAAATACAAATCCTGGAGCTTTTTAGACATCAGAACCGGGCCCGGAGTATCAGTTCCCCGGTAATAAGACAGCGAAGAACGTCGATACGTCCATACGTGAAATGACAAAAAATGCACTAAAATTAGGTAAAATCCACTTCCTAGCATCATTTATTGATTGAATACAAATACTGGAGCTTTTGAGACATTACAACCAGGCCAGGGGTGTTATTTTTCCCGGGAAAAGACAGCGATGGACGTCAATGGCGAAACGCCAAAAATTAAACTGGGGTAAAATCCACTTCTTAGCATCATTTTGTGATTAAATACAAACACTGGAGCTTAAATACAAACACTGGAGCTTTTCAGATATCAGAACCGGGCCCACAATTGAAATATTATTTAGGAATATAGCCATATTATTCACCAAAAATTCTTTTTAACTGTACACAATATCCATCCTCCTTTCTTTCTTCCTTCTTTCCTATCGCCATCGAAGCTAATGATGAAAGTCGAGCCTGTCCTGTCATATTTCCGGCATAGTCCGTTTTGAAAATGGCTTTAAATCATTTTCCCGGCTGTAACAGGCTTGCTAGCTTCGGAGTTGACCACCCTTTCTTAATGATGTCCATTTTTTTCTGGAAAAGTCTTTCTGGAAAATAGCTTTGTGAGAGAAATCTGCAACAGAATCCATTTGTTTTTGCCACTGTCGGCCATTGTGGGTGGTTTGCGATCTCTGGCTTCGGTCCGCCTACTAGCCAATCATAGTTGGTGAAAGCAATGACATAACCCAGCCAGGAAAATGCTAACACCTATGAAAAATCATTGTGGGGTTGCCAACTCGAAATCTGATCGGTTAAAAGCAACAGTCTTGTTTAATGCATTAGACCCCGCAGAACTGATTGTGAAGGCTTTAAGGCAGATCTGATCTGGCAACAAATAATGGCTGAAATGTGATTGGTTAAATGCTTCAATATGAAAACACACATCTGGAAGCAGTGCAACCAGGGGAAAAGCAATGAAAGGATGGACCATTTGGAATAATAAGTATTGATGGACAAAATATAATATGATTCAGATATTTCTTAGGCCAGCAGAGAAGGCCCTGACGGCCCACCACTGCCGTAAGTAATGATTGTATTGACACTACGAGTGATGGGTTTGTAAGAATCACTTGTTTCCACACAGTGACTCACTGCTTCGCAGAATACTGACACCTGGTGGACGTTAAAAATCACTGCAGGAAACTTTCTACAAAAAGCCCAGTTCTTTTAATCCGATTTAAAAAAAAATTGTGTGCGTGTGTGTGCGTGCGTGCATGTATGTGTATGTATGTGTATATATGTATGTATATGTGTATATATATATATATATATATATATATATATATATATATATATATATATATATATATATATATATATATATATATATATATATATATATATATATATATATAATGTAAATAAAAGAAAAAACTAACTTTTCCTTTTGGGTTTAAGACACCTTTGAGATATATATATATATATATATATATATATATATATATATATATATATATATATATATATATAAGGTAAAAGACATATAAATATATATATATATATATATATATATATATATATATATATATATATTTATATATATAGAACCAAAACACAAAAAGAAAAAATAATGATGTAAAAATTGCAAATATTCGTTAAAAATGGGAAAATCAAGAAATATAATTTATATCTATAGGTTGGTCCGGATTAAAGGAATAATTTAAATAAAAGAAAAAACTAACTTTTCCTTTTGGGTTTAAGACACCTTTGAGATATATATATATATATATATATATATATATATATATATATATATATATATATATATATATATATATATATATATATATATATATATATATATCTCAAAGGTATCTCAAAGGCGGGGGGCTCCGTTTTTTTTTCCACGACTCACACTCGTAAACGGAACAAACGCTCCACTCTCACGTTCGCTATCGATGGGCTATTTGCTGTTGTACTATTCCCTTCAAAATATTCCGAAAATGATGCACACAAATGTCCTCACAATCGGATAACGCACGACCACTTGCCAACGAGAAGAAGTCTTTTATCAGCGATCGCTCCGCTGCTCATGGGAACATCGAGGGCGCTGGCTCGCAGCTCCCTTTTAGCTTGTAGCATCTGTGGTCGCAACCGCTTTGAACGGCGCCTATGATAGAGTTGCTACCGGGGATGCTATTGCGGGGAGTTGCGAGCCAGTGCCCCTGATGTTCTTATTAGCAGCGAACGAGAAGTAATATAATACTCCTCGCATTAGATAATAATAACAGGAAATGCAGCAGCTGAGTATACCCACGTATTGATTGTGGGTAAAGTTTTATTCTGAGAAAGAGTGCCATTGCCTGTCGGCGTTGTGTGCACGAGTATACTTCATTACCCAGAAAGCCCTCTTTTTCCCGCGCATGCGCGTTGTGCGTTTCCTTGTCTGAATAACTCATTCGGTGCTCGTAGATATTGTTATACACGAAAGAGATGCAAAAAAAAATTCCATGGCCACCTGGCTTGGTCGCATCACGAAATTTTGATCGCATCACGGGCGAATAATTCGATCGAAATTTCCATCGTAAGACGAGAATATTGTATGACGAGCGGTCGTATGACGAGGTACCACTGTATATATTATGTTACTAGAATAGAATATTATAGAGACGCAGCCTACTGGAATTTCACAGTAATAACACCAATGGGTTAAGGCGCATCATCTACTCTTATTTCACCTTCCATTTTGTGTTCCTGCCTAAAGTTTGGGCCACTGCCCATTTCTATGTGACGTGATCTTGTTTAAATAAAGCCCGTGGAGCAGAGGTGTGTGGGAGACAACCTTGGGAAAGTGGAAGGATAGACACATCTTCCAACTTTTGCATTGTGCCCTTCCCCCCTTCTGCAGAAGCGGTTAAAAATCGCATTATTGCTGTCTTGGTATGCTTCCTTATGTTCAACGTAATTGAATGTCAACAGCGGTCCTGACACCAGAAAAGAAGACTCAAGAACCTGCACAGGAGAAAAGCCATTTTTGCTCATATTGTGGTCCAATGCATAGGACAACGACAGGGAGAGATCTGTTCACGGACGTAAATGTATGCATGGACAAGCTCGGACTGAAATGGGACAAGCTGACAGGTGTCACAACTGATGGTTCTCCAAATCTGACGGGGAAAAATGTCTGAATGTTTAAACATATGCAAGGTAAAGTGACTGAAATCAATGCAGATCAGAAATGAGTATTTTTGCATTGTATTAATCAGCATGTGTTGTGCAAGTCAGTGCTAAAAGTCAACCATGTTATCGATGTTGTGACCAAAATAGTTAACTTCATCAGGGCACGAGCACTGAATCACAAACAGTTTGTTACACTTTTGGAGGAGCACGAGAGCGAAAACAGTGACATCAGGTTACCACACAGCTGTCATCTGCCTGGGCAAAGTGTTAAATAGAGTTTGGGCCCTGAAGGCAGAAATTCAAGAGTTTTGTGAGAGGAAGGGCAAAGACATCCCAGAGCTCTCAGATGAACACTGGGTGGCAGGTCTTTCATTCGCTGTTGATGTGACGGCACTGATGAATGAACTGAACTCCAAACTGCAAGGCAAGGCCCTTTTTCTTCATGGAATGCTTAGTCTGGTGAAGGCTTTCATGACAAAGTTGCAGTTTATTGCAAGCCAACTACAGAGCAACAGTCTCATTCATATGCAAACCCTGAAAGAAGTCATACCATCAGCTGATCGCCTCTGCAGGAGTTCATCCATGTTACGAGCACTTCATGGTGAGTTTTCAAGGCGATGTGAAGATCTCAGAAAACTCGAGGGTGAAATGCACCTGATTTCCTCTCCCTTTACCTGCAGTGTGGATAATGCTCCCAGTGATGATCAGCTGGAAATTATTGACCTGCAGTCTGATCTATTACTGGCAGAACACTTTAAGTCAGGTTCACTGCTTGATTTTTACTACTCTTCTCTCAAGGAGAAGAGCTTTCCAAACATGAGGAGACATGCTCAGAAGATGTTGGTTCTCTTTGGCTCTACCTACATCTGTGAACAAACATTCTCACTGATGAAGTTTAACAAATCCAGATACAGATTTCTCTCACTGATGATCACCTGTCAGCTCTGCTTTGCATACCTACTTCAGACACCCAACCTGACTTTGATGCACTTGTTAAAGCCCAAGAGAGACTAGATTTCTCTCACTGAACAAGAAAATGCAAAATAATGTGATAAACTACAACCAGCAGTGAACTGGAGCACTTTCTTTGAAGGACTTCTCAAAATCACAGTTCCGTGACAATCATTATATTGCAATAAGACGTGTCTTGCCTTATATTTGAAGTACAAAGAAAATATTGTGAAACATGACTGAATAAATGGCATTTTTTGTAAGGCCACTTCCTTTTGTCATTAGTTAATGAAACATACAGTATACTCTTACAAGTCGTATCAACTTTTCAAAACAAGGCTGCTTTTTCTAAAGAAACAATCACCTAATATTATGCAGAAAGGAGTTCAGTGTTTTGGTCCTCCTCTCCACAATATTTTCTGTTTCTCATGAGGCCCCCAAGAAAAAATAATTGACCACCCCTGCATTAGAGGCTACCTGATGGTGTGGTGGTTCAGTCGCTTGACTTGGACGTGGGCAGGTGTGGGCTCGTTCTCTGCTTGTGGTATGATTGTGAGTGCAAATGGGATGTCAGTCATGAAGCCATGAGTCAATCTGCAGTCAATGTTAGTTTTTATTGAGTTACAGGATGTTGGAATAATGATTAATACCCTTAAATCATTATTAGTAATATATAATTAAAATTGGAAGACATCTTTCAACATAACTGGTTACAACTTGCAAGGAGGTACCTTGTGACGTCGTCTTAGTCCACAAGGCATTCTGAATTGCAGTAACTGAATCATTGTATTTAATCGCGACACACGGAAAACATGTTATGTAATCGAAACAATTGTCTTAGACAGTACAATAACACCCTAGATGGTTAGAAAAACAACTGTGTAAGAATTGCAGAAGTAAGCATAAAAGTTGAACAAGGCCTAACAACGGTGTGAGGAATTGCATAATATTTTCATTATAAGGTAAACAAAGCATTATAAGGTAAACAAAGCAGCCGTATTTTCAAACAATAATGCGATTATCGCCATCTGCTGCCAGAGTCCCGTCCAAACACAGGTTGTGTTTTGCCGAAAAAGGTCCTGAAAACAATGTGTCCTCGAGCTGTGGGGCCTTGAGGAGACGATGGGGAGGAAAAAATGTCCGTGGTCCCATGAATAAATTTATAGCCTTATTACTTATTAAAAATGCTTACAACACATATAGAAACATTCCATAATAAATCCAACACAGGAGCGCAAGTATCTCTGATGGGAGAGCATTTGACTGTAGTCCTGGTTCAACCCTAGATTTTGGCAGTCTGTCGGTCTCTGTAAATCAAACCAAAACCAGTTAGAACTTAGTTTGCAATCAATTTAATAGTAAGGTGTGAGTCAATATGCAGTCTAGGTTGGGTATCTGTCCAGTTGAAGTAGGTCAGATGGGAGAGTGTTGGACTGAAGATATAAAGGTCTCTGCTTCAACCCATAGCTTCGGCAGGCCATTACACTCTGTAAGTCCATGTCAAATTAGTTAACACTTAATTTGGTGTAATTTACTAGTAAGTAGTGAGTCAATTTGCAGTCCAAATTGGTTAATACCTACAAGAGCTGATGTAGCTCATTAGGAAAAGTTTTGGACTGAAGATCAAAAGGTCCCTGGATCAACACCAGTGTTCGGGAGACAACAGTTGGAACCTTCACGAGGTGTCTCCCGAGAGGCCGCCCCGCTGCGGCCTGCGAATCCAACACAACCACCCAGAGCTGCCACCCAGGAACATGGCGCCCTATGTTTTTCATCCAGCCGGAGATGTCCGCCCTGCCCCACACCTCCGGTTACTCCTCCTAAGGGCAGGCGACGTCGAGGAGAACCCGGGACCTACCTGCCCGGGATGCTCTAAGACGATCCGTCGTGACTTCACCCCACTGGTCTGCAACGCTTGCCGACGAAATTTCCACAGGACCTGTAGCAGCCTGACCCGAACCCAGATAAAGAGTCATCAAGGCTTTCTCTGCGGATCCTGTTCCGGAAATGCCGTCGTGCCGTCACTTCCGCGCACAGCCTACGTGGGACCGAAAGAAAAATGCTGTGTCTGCAAAATCTCCTTCTCCCCTACCATCTCCCCCATCCCCTGCTCGAACTGCCCCAACAAATCCCACCGCTCTTGCTCTGGACTACCTCGCTCCCAAACTAATGCAAACTGGCTATGCCCGACCTGCTCACCACCCCCGACACAACAATCCTCCACACACCAAACAGCCATAACAACACACCAACCTATAAACGCAAACTGCCCCACCTGTAATAACAAATTAATCGTTTCACGCTCTCCCCTGACATGTAGATCCTGCAAACGTGGATTCCACCTCAAATGTGCCCCTGAAACCAGACACGCTTTAACCATACTTCGCAGGAACAATAACTGGTGCTGCCAGAGCTGTCTGAACCTGAAACCCTCCCACCCTCAACAACCCACAGATAGGATTGCCGATCTACCGGAGGCACGGAAAGCCGGTCTCACCATCCTTCAATGGAACTGTGACTACCTGGCGACCAAGACTACCGAACTGAAAGAGGTGACGGCACGTCTAAAAATTGACATCCTCCTCCTCCAGGAAACAAAACTGGGACTCGAAGACCCGACGCCTCAGCTCGACGGTTATAACGTGATTCGCCAAGACCGTGAGGGCTCAGGCACAAAACAGCGACGAGGCGGGGGTCTCCTTGTCTACCTGAGATGCGGCATCCCCTACTCCATCCTTCCAGCGTCCCCATCAGGCCCCCTCGAACTCCAGCATATCCACATTCCCATCGCCCGCAGGCGGCACCTCTCACTGGTCAACGCCTACATCCCCCCGGCGACATCGGATTACTGTCCTGCCCCCCAAGATTTCTCCTGGTTAAACTCGCTCCCCACGGAGCATGGCCTGATCTGCGGGGATTTCAACGCGCACCACCCGACCTGGGATATACTTGCCAAGACAGATCCCAGGGGTAACGCAATCCATCAATGGGTCGATGACCATGACCTAACTCTCCTTAATGACGGCGTGTGGACACGGGCTGCCAGATACCAACAAGGAGCAGGCATGAGTGCCCCCGACCTAACGATCACTGACCCCACCACGGCCGAACATCTGCAATGGGAACCCATCGACGAGATGACCTCCGACCACAGACCGATTCTGATTAGGTGGAACCGTGCTCTCCGTGTCGAATGCCAACAAAGAAGAGTACGACCCAACTTCTCGAAAGCTGACTGGAAGAGGTACCGTACCATCCTCATGGATCGCCTACCCGTAATCTCCGCAGCAGCCACAGCCCCGGAAAAACTCTCCCTCTTAGTGCAACACATGAAAGAGGCAGCAGCACTTACAATACCGGTCAAAGTTATCCGCCAGAAGGAGCTCCCATGGCTGACACAGGACCTGAAGGACCTCATCCGTGAAAGGAATCGACTACGTCGAGACCTCCAACAAAATAGGAAAGAATGGATAGCACTCTGTCAACAGATCAAACAAAAAACCACTGAAGCGAAAAGGAACGCATGGCGCTTACACCTCACCAAGATCGCCGAGACAAGATCTACGGGACAAGCCTGGTCCTTAGTAAAATCCCTCTCAGGCACCAAAACACAACAATCTGGCGAGTCCCTGGTCTACAAGAACAAGGAGTACGTGAGTGACCGAGCCAAAGCAACAGCATTTATCAGGGAATATGCCTCGGTCAGCGGACGCAAGAGTGACAAGCGGAGCAGACGAGCAGTGCGTTCTATACGTACAGCTACCCGCAGACTGCTCGGCTCACCGCGACAAGTCCTCGAGCTCCCGTTCACCGATGCTGAACTGCAGACAGCGCTGTCCCAACTTAAAGCGGGTAAGGCAGCTGGACCCGACGACATAGCCCCGGACCTTCTAAAAAATCTTCCGGCAAACATCCTTCCCGAACTACTCCATATCATCAACACCAGCTGGCTAGAGGGCTGGTGTCCACAAGCTTGGCGAGTGGCCACCATCATCCCTTTCCTCAAAAAAGGGAAGTCACCAAAGGACGTTGGGAACTACAGACCCATCGCCCTCACCTCTACGCTTAGCAAAACAATGGAAAGGCTCATCGTGAACCGTCTCGCCTGGTGGTTGGAAGATAAACAGCTTCTCAGCCACTGGCAAGCCGGTTTTCGAAAGGGAAGAAGCACGACGGACCAGGCCTTGCGACTGTCGCAGTTCATCTCTGATGGCTTCCAGTCGACTCAACGGCAACGCACGCTTGCAACATTCTTTGACTTCAGCAAGGCATTCGACCAGGTATGGAGAACAGGTCTCTTACAAAAAATGGCAGACCTGGGGGTCCCCTACCGCTTCATCAGATGGATCGCCAGCTGGCTCACAAATCGCACAGCCAGGGTCAGGATCAACAATACCATCGGCAGGAGCAGAACCTTCAAAGAAGGGCTCCCCCAAGGCTCGGTCCTGTCACCCCTCTTATTCATCATCTACATTAATGACCTCCTCGACAAGTTCAACGACTCCACCCTGGTCAGCGCCTATGCAGACGATCTGGCTCTTGCTTGTCGGGGTAGGAACAAAGAGGAGGTGGAAAGCAGACTTCAAGCGGAGGTGGAAAAAGTCTGGAGGTGGAGTTCCGAGGCACACCTAAACCTTAACACCACCAAGTGTGAGGCGTCATTTTTTAGCCTGGACTCAGCTGAGGCCAAATGGCAACCAA
Organism: Stigmatopora argus; assembly: GCF_051989625.1. NCBI lineage: Eukaryota > Metazoa > Chordata > Actinopteri > Syngnathiformes > Syngnathidae > Stigmatopora > Stigmatopora argus. The sequence goes on from NC_135406.1 coordinate 9,613,391, forward strand.
AGATCTTAATAAATGGCGCCACCCTCAAGCATAACCCCACCCCCACTTTTCTTTGCGTATCTTTTGACCGACAACTCACGTTTGCAGAGCAAGCGAAAAAGGTCCGCCAAACCATGTCCAAAAGAACGAACCTCCTCCGCAAACTCAGTGGCACATCCTGGGGTTGGCAACCAAACGACCTTAGAACGGTGTATATTGCCACCCAGAGAAGTCTTGCGGAGTACGCAGCACCGGCATGGGCCCCCTGGCTGGCCCAAACTCACCTCAAATCCCTTGAAACCGCCCAACTGGAAGCAGCCCGCGCCATAACCCACCACCTCAGGTCTACCCCCACCGAAGCAGTCCTACATGAGGCACATCTCACACCCCTCTCATCCCGCCTCAAGTTACAAGCACTTCTTAAGGCGGATGCCTGGAACCAGCTGCCTCCTTCTGATCCCCGACACCGCCTCCTCCATGAAAACGTTAAAATGCGTTTGCAAAAGAAGCCAGACTGGCGATCATCGACCCTTCCCCGTCTTACCGCTCTCGAACTCCATACCCCTTGCACATACTCTTCCCATCCCTGCCCACCCTGGCTATTACCCCCCCCCCATCCAAACCGCCTTTACCGCAGTCTCTAAACACATGCCGACCATCACCCAAAGAGATAAGGCAGAAGAGCGCATCAGAAGCATGGGCAAACCGGACCTACAGATCTTCACAGATGGATCCACCAAAGAAGGCACTGCGGACGGTGGTGCAGGTTTTGTCGTCATTAAGGAGAGTGCAATCATCCACCAATGGCATGGTGCCACTGGCAGCCGCAGCAGCTCTTACCACTCTGAAAAAGTGGCACTGACTGAGGCACTCTCCTGGCTGAGGGAAACAGCAGACTGGCAGACATCAATTATCCTCAGTGACTGCAAATCGCTGGTCCAAGCCATGGGAAACCCCCATACGCAAGACCCCGCCATTCGGAGACTTCAGGGTGACATCGCCCTTTTCCCTCCGCCTAAGCGACTGCAGCTACTGTGGATCCCGGGCCACTGCAACATATGCGGAAACGACCTGGCTGATGCCCTAGCTAAACTTGGCTCGTTAGATGACCAAACCAATACCCCCCCGGACGCAGCCACAAGACGTGCCATCATCCAACGTGAAGATCGCTCCCCCCCCCCTCTCCCACCCCCGCCTTCTGCAGACCTACACTACAAAAGTCACAGAGGAAGAACTTGCCCTATCGAAAGGAGACCGCACAGACCTGATTCGTTTCCGCAGTGGACACCACCCCCTGCTCCGCCGTTGGCTCCACCTTGTGGGGAAATCCGACTCGGATCGCTGCCGCCTGTGCGACGAGGAAACAGAGTCGTCTGAACACTTATGGCTCCGCTGTCCGGCCTTAATGACCGAACGCTACCATCGCGGCTTGGGCAACTCCCTGGATGAACTTATCCGTGTTCCAGTGGCAGCCCTAGCGCTGCTGAGGGTAATCCTCAGGCGCCTGAGGTGAAAAAGAAGAAGAAGAAGAAGAACACCAGTGTTCACCAGTCCATTTTACTCTGTAAACCCAACCAAAACAAGTTAATACTCTATTTGGAATAATTTACACTGGAACCCTAACCAAAGCCCCTTGCGATTGTGACATGCTAGAGTGTTTGATTTATTGGCGATCGCGTGTTGAGGATGTGCGGCTGGTTTGGATTGGATGTGTTTATCGGTGTTCGATTGGTGATGCCTTGATACACATGGCAAATGTGACGTGTTAAAGTGTATGTCGGTGTTCGATTACTGATGCCTTGTTGCCCATAGCTTGGAACACGGGAGATTTGTCTCATAACAGTACAGTTGGATTGAGAAACAACAACGGATCACTGTTCTGATTATTTCTCCCTGTGTTTCAAGGTATGCTGGTTGTTGTAGAGGCCGGTTGAGTTTGTGGTTTGCAATATACACTGTTTAGCGTGTGAGAAAGAAGATAGTGTTTAGTAATGTTTATTTACTTTTGAATTGCGAGCGTGAATGTGGGAGTCTCGGGTCATGCACATGGATATTCCATTCAGCACACTACCTTCGGCCGCCATTATCCTATTGAGTGTCTATGACGGTCATAGCAAGGAAGTTATGTTATTGATATTTCATTGTTTGCCCTGTTGGATTGTTGAGAAGGACTTCTCGAAGTTGTAAAAAGAAAGATATAACAAGTTATGACCGTATGTTGAACGGGTGTAATTGTACATTATGTTTTGAGTTCTAACGTGTTGCTTATTATATCAGTGGCGGGCCGTCAGGGCCTTCAAGGCCTTCTCTGCTGGCCTAAGAAATATCTGAATCATATTATATTTTGTCCATCAATACTTATTATTCCAAATGGTCCATCCTTTCATTGCTTTTCCCCCTGGTTGCACTGCTTCCAGATGTGTATTTTCATATTGAAGCATTTAACCAATCACATTTCAGCCATTATTTGTTGCCAGGGTCAGAAATCTGCCTCAAGGCCTTCACAATCTGTTCTGCAGGCTCTGCTGAATTAAACAAGCGTCGATAAGACTGTTGCTTTAACCAATCAGAATTCGATTTGATGACACCAAGGCCTTCTCGCAGGCGTAGGGATACGTCATCGCTTTCACCAACTATGATTGGCTAGTGATAGAGTGGACTAGCCAGAGCTACGAAACTTTATCTGGAGCGAGCTGCACAAGCAAATATATTGTTGTGTTGATTTAATAGTTTTGTCAACCCGCAATGGCTGAAGGAGGAAAAGAAATTGATTTGTTTGCAGATTTACTGTCAAACCCATTTTCAAGATGGACTTTTGAAGAAAAAAAAGCTAGACATCATTAAGAAAGGTCGGACACCTCCAAAGCAAGCAAGCCTGTCGCAACCGGGAGTGAACATTTTCAGCACTAAATCGAATAAAGGGCCTTCTCTGCTGGCCTAAGAAATATCTGAATCATATTATATTTTGTCCATCAATACGTACTTATTATTCCAAATGGTCTGTTAGCTTCCTTTCATTGCTTTTCCCCCTGGTTGCACTGCTTCCAGATGTGTGTTTTCATATTGAAGCATTAACCAATCACATTTCAGCCATTATTTGTTGCCAGGTCAGATCTGCCTCAAAGCCTGCACAATCAGTTCTTGCGGGCTCTGCTCCATTAAACTAGAGTGTTGCTTTTAACCAATCAGATTTCGAGTTGGCAACCCCACAATGATTTTTCATAGGCGTTAGCATTTTGCTGGCTGGGACATGTCATTGCTTTCACAAACTATGATTGGCTAGTAGGCGAGCCAAAGCAGTACCGAGGCAGCCGAGATCGCAAACTCCAGCCACTATGGCCGACAGAAGCAAAAACAAATAGATTCTGTTTGCTCACAAAGCTATTTTCCAGACGGACTTTTTCAGGAAAAAAATGGACATCATTAAGAAAGGGCGGTCAACTCCGAAGCTAGCAAGCCTGTTACAGCCGGGAAAATGGTGTGTGGGGCACTTTCAGCGCGCTAACTTAGCTCCACAAGCAAATAGTATATTGTTGTGTTGATTTAAAGCTATTTTCAAAACGGACAATGCCGGAAATATGACAGGACAGGCTCGACTTGACTTTTCCATGTCTGTGTATTTATTCTTGTTTTCTACGTCTTTTGGGTCTTTTTTTTGTTTTAATTTTGGATTCTGGGCTTATATGTTTTCAATTTGCTTTTGGTGTCTTTAATTAAAGCCCTTTGATATACCTTAGTGATGGGACGATGGTACCTCAAGGATTGTATTGACACACTGTGTCAGCACTGTATTGAAACCGTGTTGGTCATCCAATAGTGACCCCTGCAGTAATTATAAAATCATTGTAGGTAAAAAAAATATTTTTAAAAAAATTCCAAACGGAGTTTATAAGTAAAATAGATCAAATTTGAGTTACAATTTTTAACTTATGTCCACATTTTTGTTAACTGGTAAATCATGTGAAATAAAAGTGATTATTTCGTTTTGCCTCACACGATCAAAATGATTCCACACTGGGGAAAACTTCTTAGAACGAGCCATAATTACGCCAAAGTCCGTCCAACAGACCCACGACACTTTGATACAGTTTATTTTTTTAAACTATTATCACACTTTGGCCAAACGATACATTTCCTGTTCCGGTCACGTGATTCTTTCTTAAAGCTTTACACGCCCCAATACTGGCTATCTCTCTTGAGCTATCGGCACAGTGCTGACGCACCAGCGTCGCTCGTTCCATCACTATTTATCAGCAAAACCTGCTTTAGTTTAGCCCAGCTAGCAGCTATCAAAGAAACAAGTCGTTGACTAGCTTGTTTACTTTAGCTTAATTTAGCTAGCAGCTATCAAAGGAACAAGTCGTCGAAGAGCTTGTTTATGCTTTAGCTTAGCTTAGCTAGCAGCTATCAAAGGAACAAGTCGACGAAGAACTCGTTGTAGGTTTCCTGGCTATTTTAGCTCAGCATAGCTAGCAGCTATCAAATAAATAAGTCGTTGAAGTGCTTGTTTATGCTTTAGCTTAGCTGGCAGCTATAAAGGAAAGGGTCGACGAAGAACTCGTTGTAGGTTTGCTGGCTATTTTAGCTTAGCATAGATAGCAGCTATCAAAGCCGCCGCCATCATCAGAATTTACGTGTGGAAATGTCGACAAGAACACAACGGCCAAAGCTCAAGGAGGAACTTTTTGAGGTCAAACGGGAGCATTCAACTCACGAGCAATCGACAGTTTGCAACATAACGCACGAGAAAGTTGTTCTTCATAGACTAGAAGGTGGGTTCACTTTTTATTTCCACATATTCCCTTAAAGGTATTCTATTGACATGACACTATAGTAGTGTACGTACATTTTTATGAATTCGCACTAGGACCATTTGAAGAAAGACGTAATAAATTATATATCTATTTAAATGTAACCACTCTAGGAGGGAAAGAATGAGTCTCAACGCGTGTTAATACTTAACAACGGCATTAAACAGTAGATTTCCTTTTATTGTATCCTTATCACAAACAATGTATTTTTCAAATTACACAAAGCGCGAGCGCCCCCCAGAGGCGTTCGAGTCATTCCTGCTACTCGCCCTTCCTTTTTTGGCTACATGCTTGAGTGACATAACACTTATTTGCATGCTGTGAATTGAAAATTCAAAAAATAGAGATGTAGATGCACTAAACTACAACGAGAGCAGCGTTCAAACAACGGGGTCAAAGTTGCGGCCCGAGGGCCAAATCTGGCCCACTGCCACTCCGTGGTGCGGCCTGCGAAAGTACTTCATGTTTAATGCTAAAATTCAAATGCAGCTTATAAATAAATAGAATATTAACTATCATCAGAGATCATCACTACATCACTCCGCACAGACATTGAGGTATGGTCCTCCAAGGCAAGAGTGCTTTACCTCATAGAACAACCAGTACCATCAGAGGAGGGGATCGAGACCACCTTTGAGCGCAAGAAGGTCGAATACTTGAATCTGGCAGCCGAGTTGTCTGGAAATGCACCATCTACCCAGTCGAGGTTTGCTGCCGAGGCTACGTTGGGCTTCTCCCACTGTTTTTAATCCCAACATTCATGCATTCATTTTCTGATATGCTAAATCTTGTATAGGGGGTGCTGGAGCATATCCCAGCTGCCTTCGGGCCAGAGGCGAGGAAAACCCTGAATCGGTGGCCAGCCAATCGCAGAGCACGAGGAGAAAAACAACCATTCACGCTCATACTCATACTGAGGGGCAATTTAGTGTCCAATCAGACTATACCTCTATATCAATCTCATTAATCCCCCAAATAATAGACCTGCTACTGAATAAAAGATAATGCTTTTTTAATGAAAAGGCTCCCAAAAAGATTTGACTAATTTTAAGGAGCTACATCAACAGTGAAGAAACTTTTCTGACCAATAGTGCCATACTTTGAAAAATGTACCTATAAACAGTTTTCAACTCATGTTGCTGTTGACGAGAATACTACAGTAGTAAGTACTGCATTGTGACAAAATGAATGTATGGCGCCCTCTTCAGTTTGGTTTCATTTCTGTGAACAAGAAATTCAGTCATTTTATAATTAGAAAATGGTTAATCATTTATCTTCGTGTCTTTGCAGGTTTCAGAAATGATCTTGGTGCTGATGGGCAGGAGTCTGTTGACCATGAAGGGGAAGTTGAGCTCCCCCAAATCAAAGAGGAGGAGCCAGAGTTCTATCAACAACAAATGGGAGACGAGCAACTTCCAATCAAAAAGGAGGAAGATCATTTCACCTGGTCACCAGGTGAGTCCGTGAAAAGGGATGATCTGGGCATGGCCAGTGAAGGGGCGGAGTCTGGAAACGCGGCAGCATGGCCCCAAATTAAAGAGGAGGAGCCAGAGTTCCCTCAACAACAGCACAAGAGAGAAGAGCCATCTCCAATCAATAAGGAGGAGCAAAATGTCACCGGGTCAACTGGTGAGCCGTTCAAGGATTACTTAAATCTTCACACAAGAACCCACTCAGGTGAAAAGCCATTTTCGTGTTCAGTTTGCGGTCAGGCATTCACACACAAGGGAAGCTTAATTAGGCATGCAAGAACACACACCGGTGAAAAGCCATTCTCGTGTTCAGTTTGCGGTAAAGCCTTTTCTCAAAAGCAAGATTTACAAAAACACACGAGAACCCACACTGGTGAAAAACCATTTTCGTGTTCAGTTTGTGGTAAAGCCTTTTCTCAGAAGCTAGATTTAAGAAAACACACAAGAATCCACACAGGTGAAAAACCATTTTCGTGCTCTGTTTGTGGTAAAACATTTACAAATAAGGGAACGTTAACAAACCACGTAAGAGTCCACACTGGCGAAAAACCATTTTCGTGCTCAGTTTGTGGTCAGACATTCACACAGAAGGGAAGCTTAATTAGTCATGCAAGAACACACACGGGTGAAAAGCCATTTTCGTGTTCAGTTTGTGGTAAAACATTTACACACAAGGAAAGCTTAATTAGTCATGCAAGAACACACACAGGTGAAAAGCCGTTCTTGTGTTCAGTTTGCGGTAAAGCCTATTCTAGAAAGCAAGATTTAAGAAAACACACAAGAATCCACACAGGTGAAAAGCCATTCTCGTGTTCAGTTTGTGGTAAAGCCTTTTCTCAAAAGCAAGATTTAAGAAAACACACAAGAATTCACACAGGTGAAAAACCATTTTTTTGCTCAGTTTGTGGTAAAACATTTAATAATAAGGGAATTTTAACAAACCACATAAGAGTCCACACTGGTGAAAAACCATTTCCATGCTTAGTTTGTGGTCAAGCATTCAAATGGAAGGGAAACTTAATTAGTCACACAAGAACTCACACTGGCGAAAAACCATTTTCGTGCTAGTTTGTGGTAAAACATTGACAAATAAGGAAAATGTAAAAAGACACAAGAACCCACACTGGAGAACAAGGTTTTCCTGCTCAGTCTGTGGCCACAGATTTACTTCAACACCCTAATTAAAAAGCTTCACAATTCAAAAACCTTTTCCAGGCGCAGTTAATGATCACACATTTTCACAGAAGGGAACCTGAAAAGAAGACTTAAAAACCTGCAGTGGCAAAAAGCCCTTTCCTTGCTCAATTTGTGGTTCAACACATTGGTTAAAAATACTTAATAATACATAATACTAAGTTTGTTGCCAAGGATTTATTCATAAGACTTAAAAGACAAATGTGTGTGTGTATGTTAACTATTAATTGGCAAAAATGACGAGAATCCCTCGTGTCATTTTTGAATCATGTTGATAAAATGAGTCTGCTGTGAATGTCTCTGTTTGAAAAAGAGAAAAACAAGTCAAATGTTGTTTTATTTCATTTAATCCTCAGAATTTTCTATTAGCTTTGTAAACTATATTCTTTTCCTTTTTTAAACTATCAGAACTGACTTTGGGTTCATTTTGGAGTAGTTCTTTTCGCCTTTTATATTTATCCAAACTTTTTTGATTTGTATGTAAATAGACCTGGCAGTCGCTATATGAAGTCAAATGTGAATAGTTTTTTTTAAATTTTATTTTAATGTTGAACAACCAGATAATACTCAATATTCCTATGTATAATCAGTAGTATGAAAAAAATATTGATGGCTTGAAACTTATCGTTGTGATTGTCAATTGCTTTCACCTGTGGTCGCCTCCCCTGTGTGTCACCCACCTGTTTTCCATGTCTTGTTAGCCAATGCCTTACTGCGTCTTGTGGCTGTTCGTTCATTTAAATTTTTTTTGGTGTAATTTTTGATTTTGGGCTCATGTTTTCAGTTTGCTTTTTGTTTTTAATTAAACCTCTTAATGTATACCGTAATACAGTGGCGGTCGGTGCATTTTCTGGTAGCGCCTTCAACGTATCAATCCAATCCTCAAAAACTATTTTATGGCTATAAAACCTCTACTGCAGCTACAGCTGCGACACATATAAAATAATCAATAAATTGATGCACAAAAATGGGGTAAAATCCACTTCCTAGCAGCATTTCATGATTAAATGCAAATACTGGAGCTTTTCAGACTTTAAAACCAGGCCAGGGGGGTGATTTTCCCGGGAAAAGACAGCAATGAACGTCAATGGCGTACGGGCAAACATTGCCCGAAAATGGGGTAAAATCCAGCCGAAAACAGCATTTATTGATAAAATACAAATCCTGGAGCTTTTTAGACATCAGAACCGGGCCCGGAGTATCAGTTCCCCGGTAATAAGACAGCGAAGAACGTCGATACGTCCATACGTGAAATGACAAAAAATGCACTAAAATTAGGTAAAATCCACTTCCTAGCATCATTTATTGATTGAATACAAATACTGGAGCTTTTGAGACATTACAACCAGGCCAGGGGTGTTATTTTTCCCGGGAAAAGACAGCGATGGACGTCAATGGCGAAACGCCAAAAATTAAACTGGGGTAAAATCCACTTCTTAGCATCATTTTGTGATTAAATACAAACACTGGAGCTTAAATACAAACACTGGAGCTTTTCAGATATCAGAACCGGGCCCACAATTGAAATATTATTTAGGAATATAGCCATATTATTCACCAAAAATTCTTTTTAACTGTACACAATATCCATCCTCCTTTCTTTCTTCCTTCTTTCCTATCGCCATCGAAGCTAATGATGAAAGTCGAGCCTGTCCTGTCATATTTCCGGCATAGTCCGTTTTGAAAATGGCTTTAAATCATTTTCCCGGCTGTAACAGGCTTGCTAGCTTCGGAGTTGACCACCCTTTCTTAATGATGTCCATTTTTTTCTGGAAAAGTCTTTCTGGAAAATAGCTTTGTGAGAGAAATCTGCAACAGAATCCATTTGTTTTTGCCACTGTCGGCCATTGTGGGTGGTTTGCGATCTCTGGCTTCGGTCCGCCTACTAGCCAATCATAGTTGGTGAAAGCAATGACATAACCCAGCCAGGAAAATGCTAACACCTATGAAAAATCATTGTGGGGTTGCCAACTCGAAATCTGATCGGTTAAAAGCAACAGTCTTGTTTAATGCATTAGACCCCGCAGAACTGATTGTGAAGGCTTTAAGGCAGATCTGATCTGGCAACAAATAATGGCTGAAATGTGATTGGTTAAATGCTTCAATATGAAAACACACATCTGGAAGCAGTGCAACCAGGGGAAAAGCAATGAAAGGATGGACCATTTGGAATAATAAGTATTGATGGACAAAATATAATATGATTCAGATATTTCTTAGGCCAGCAGAGAAGGCCCTGACGGCCCACCACTGCCGTAAGTAATGATTGTATTGACACTACGAGTGATGGGTTTGTAAGAATCACTTGTTTCCACACAGTGACCCACTGCTTCGCAGAATACTGACACCTGGTGGACGTTAAAAATCACTGCAGGAAACTTTATACAAAAAGCCCAGTTCTTTTAATCCGATTTAAAAAAAAATTGTGTGCGTGTGTGTGCGTGCGTGCATGTATGTGTATGTATGTGTATATATGTATGTATATGTGTGTATATATATATATATATATATATATATATATATATATATATATATATATATATATATATATATATATATATATATATATATATATATATATATATATATATATATATATATATATATATATATATATATATAATGTAAATAAAAGAAAAAACTAACTTTTCCTTTTGGGTTTAAGACACCTTTGAGATATATATATATATATATATATATATATATATATATATATAAGGTAAAAGACATATAAATATATATATATATATATATATATATATATATATATATATATATATATATATATATATTTATATATATAGAACCAAAACACAAAAAGAAAAAATAATGATGTAAAAATTGCAAATATTCGTTAAAAATGGGAAAATCAAGAAATATAATTTATATCTATAGGTTGGTCTGGATTAAAGGAATAATTTAAATAAAAGAAAAAACTAACTTTTCCTTTTGGGTTTAAGACACCTTTGAGATATATATATATATATATATATATATATATATATATATATATATATATATATATATATATATATATATCTCAAAGGTGTCTTAAACCCAAAAGGAAAAGTTAGTTTTTTTCTTTTATTTAAATTATTCCTTTAATCCGGACCAACCTATAGATATAAATTATATTTCTTGATTTTCCCATTTTTAACGAATATTTGCAATTTTTACATCATTATTTTTTCTTTTTGTGTTTTGGTTCTATATATATATATATATATATAAATATATATATATATATATATATATAGATATAGAGATAGAGATAGAGATAGAGATAGAGATAGAGATAGAGATAGAGATAGAGATAGAGATAGAGATAGAGATAGAGATAGAGATAGAGATAGAGATAGAGATAGAGATAGAGATAGAGATAGAGATAGAGATAGAGATAGAGATAGAGATAGAGATAGAGATAGAGATATAGATATATAAAGCGAATGGTGTCAAAAGAAGTGACGCCAGAACCGCGCATGCGCAATATTCGTCACCTAACTCAACCTATGCGTCGCCGACGAAGAAGGGGATGGCGGTCTTAATTTCCACATGGCTATGGTTTTAACGTTTTGTTCGTGCGCCTCTTGTTTCTCCTCAGTTTAACTTAACTTAAATGAAACGAAACCTCGACAACATGCTCAACATTAAATAGTTTGTGGTCTCGAACGTTAGTCGGTTTATCTTCAATCCATTTTGGGAGTCGTACTTTAGCCTAGCCTAGCCGGCAGCTAACAGAACACGTCGTCTGCATCAGTACGTCGTCAAGCGAACACAAAAGAAGTGTTAAAAATGTCTGCGAGAACAACGCCGGTTGCGGCAAAGTTTCAGAAGGAACTTTATGGCGTGAAAGAGGATCTCTCTTGTCATCAACATTCCATTGTTTGCAAAATGATGCAAGCTAAAGTTGTTCTTCACAAACTCGAAGGTATGTTCACTTTTGACGATCATTAGTTTGTAAAAGACCGATATATATACTTTACGTTACACAGTTAATATTTCTTAATGAAATATTTAACGGGGTGGCAATGTTTTGCGTTTGTAAAGGCTTTGGCTGCGTCCACATCCCCAGGATTTCCCCCAATCAGGTCCGAACTGGGAGACTTTTTCAGGCTCGGGGCCACTAGTGCATTGCCCCTGTACAATGTGTTTGGATAATTGAAAGTAAAATTGCGACCCAGGCGGCGCGGCGAAGGAGCGGTTAGCGCGTCCGCCTCACAGTTCTGAGATGGAGTTTTTAATCCTCAATGGGTGCTAATGATAGGCACAGCAACAGATCATGAAGAGAAAACGAAACCCGGTGTTGGAATTCAATTACAATCTCGAGAATGGCTACCGGACCTTGTATTTTTGTCTGATATTACGGAACACAACAAAATGTTGCAAGGCCGCAAAAAGTTGTCACTCAGTTTCCTGACAACATATAAATGCATTTAGGTTAAAGATGAGATTGTGGGGGATGCAACTGGCAAGAGGTTAGAGGTAAGCTCTTGAGCCCGAACCCGACCCAAATTCGGATCGGATCAGGTCTAAAATGTCAATCATTAGTTCGGGTTGGGCCGGGTTTCTCTCTCGCTGAAAAAAAATGTACAGACGCTCCCCTACTTACGAACGAGTTAGGTTTAGAGCGATTGTTCGTAAGTTGAATTTGTGTTTGTAAGTTGCTCAGTGCTATATTTTGTATTATAATTTATGGTTAAGGCCTATATAAGTATATTGAAGCCTATATAAGTATATTGAAGGTTTATATAAGTGCATTTGTATGTTTAAGGCTTGTATAAGTAACATGCATTGGTTTGTACTTAAAAAAACATTTAATAACATGGAGAGAACACATACAGTACTGTATACATACATTAGAAAGAGAGAGAGATTTACTAGAAACTGGCCAAAAGAAGCTATCTAATGACGATTGCAGTTTTCTTTTTATCATCATAAATGATGCGGTATGGCATCATTCAATTGATTTGCAAACTTTGTGCAACGTTCATTATTTGGGTCCTGCTGCTCGATTTTTATGTTTATAAATGGTACTGACGGTCGAACGATTCAAGTTGTATTCCCATGCAACGCTCACCACTTTCATCAAGCTTCGTTATTATTGCCACTTTCGTTTCAAATGAAATGGCTTGCCTCTTCCTTGCACCTCCCTCAATAGAAGCATTTCGCTTTTCACCAACCATATTGAATAATGGATGCACGAGATATTTAATGATAAAAATGAAAAAGGTTCTTTGCGCACTGGAGATACGTTCACACTTCCGCATTGCAACGAACTGGGCAGAAGAAGGTGGATGCTTGGTGAGCTGAGCTCTCACAGCGTCAGGCGTCGGTATTAGCAGCGGAGAGAAGCACTACGCGGAAAAAGGCGCGCAATAAAAAATCGAACTTACGAACATTTTTCGACATAAACGCAATTTGCAGACATGTTCGTATGTACCGTTGTTCGTAAGAAGGGGAGCGTCTGTACTACAATAATACCTCAACATACGAGTTCCCCGACAAACGAGGAATTTGAGATACGAGTAAATTTCCGAGCAAATATTTACCTTGAGGTACGAGACAAATTTTGAGATACGAGCATTTGAGACAGCCAGTTGGCCAGGGGCGCGAGAGGCTGCTGATGATTTACCCGCACTGTCTCTCTCGCCTCATCTCCCTCGTGCAATGTTCTCTACGAGCCCTGGGCGGAGCATTGCATTTTTTTCTGTGTTATTTTGCATTAGTCAATGCAGAATTAAGTGAACCAGAATGGTTCCAAGTCAAGTCGCGACTTTGACACCTTTGTTTGAACGCTGTATCTTCATTTTTTTGCATTTTAAATTTACAGCATGTAAGTTCAATGTTCCCTCTAATTTTTTGTTGGTCTGAGCAGAAAGACAACCTCCCTGAGCGCACTGAGTACCAGTGTGAGCGACATCATCGGTACTCGGGTGATTCGCCTAAAGACGTTTCGCCGACGGACGTTTGACAGACGGGCAGGTCGCCGAATGGACGTTCATTCGGCCGAACGGAGGTTTCGCCGAAACGGGATTCGCGCGCTCGCCCCGCCCCCGGATCGTGTGTGTACAAGTTTTTCAACCTCGGCCCGCGGGCCATATGTGGCCCGTTAGGATTTTTAATCCGGCCCGCCGCCGGTGTTGTCCAAATTATAGTAAAAATCAATGTTAGTCTACCATCAATGGCAGCCCGGGAATAAGCACACTTGGGCGGGCATGGCAGTCCGGGAATAAGCACTCTTGGGCGGGCAGATGTAGCAGAACCGAGCCGTAAAATGACAGCAATCGGGTCAAATCCATCCTAAAACAGCATTTAATGATTAAATACAAATACTGGAGCTCTTTGGACATTAGAACCGAGCCCAGGGAAGTGAATTCCTCAGTAAAATGTCGTGATGATGTCGCGATGGAGGCAAAAAAACGTCCATATACGTCCATTCGCCAAACGGCTCAAAATGCTCTCAAATTCGGTCAAATCCAGCTGAAAACAGTGTTTAATGATTAAATACAAATACTAGTATTTGTATTTAATCATTAAACTAACAAATACTAGTATTGGTATTTAATCATTAAACGCTGTTTGAACGAACGTTCATTCGGCGACCTGTCCGTCTGTCAAACGTCCGTCGGCGAATCATCCGGTCACGACATCATCATTGCTCGCTATGGGCACACCAGTATCACACCTGCCACAAGCAGGTGCATGTCAATGTTCCCTCTAATTTTTCATGTAAAACATGCTGTAAAACACGAAAAACATGAGTGGACAGAGCTACTGCCACTGGCTGCCGATTAAATGGCGCCATCATGGGGAAAGGGGTAAAAGGGAAAAAAAAATAATAATAACAAGAAGAAAAAAAAAATCCGATTTTTTTTTTTATTTTTTATTTTTTTACTGCGCGCCATATGATTGCTGCTGTGCAGAGAAGACGAGAGTAGTGCGCAATTGCGCACGCGCGCAGCTTAGAGGGAACATTGGTTATGTTACTCAGGCATGCAGCCAAAAATGGAGGGCGAGTATCAGGAATGACTCTTCAATGCCTCTGGGGGGCGCTCGCGCTTTGCGTAATACCTAAAAATACATTGTGTGTGATAAGGATACAATAAGAGGAAAGCTACGTTTTTCTGCCGTTGTTCAAGTATAAACACGCGTTGAGACTCATTCTTTCCGTCCTAGAGTGGTCACATTAAAATAGAAATAGTTTTTATTACGTCTTTCTTCGAACGGCGCTAGTGAGAATTCATGAAAAAGCACGAGCGCTATAATATTTTTACGTCAATAGAATACCTTTAAGCCTTTTTCCCTTAAACATTGAGGGAATTAATGAAAATAAAAAGTCAACCCAGCTTCTAGTCTATATCCTTTGAGGTCAAAAAGTTCCTCCTGGAACTTTGGCCGTTTCGTTCCTGCGAACATTTCCACACGTGGATTCTGATGATGGCGGTGCCTTTGTTGATAGCTGCTAGCTAAAATAAGCTAAAGAAGGGAGCAAAGCTTCAAAGTTCTTCAATGACTTGAAGACTTGTTCCTTTGATACATGCTAGCAGGCTACTTGAAAGTAGGCCGTAAAGCAGGGGTCCCCAAACTTTTTCCTGTGAGGGCCACATAACTTTTCCCTTCTCTGATGGGGGGCCGGTGTCAGTTTGTAACAGAAAAAGTGTGACGATCGTAGGGGAGCTTAAATTTTGTTATTGTTTTCCAGAAAGCCACACACAACCAAATAACCCTTTCCAGGTTCTTTACAGAAAAAAAGTCAGGAAACAAATATGTAATAACACTATTAATGAAATAAATAATAACTAAATAACCCTCTCTGAGTTCTTCACAGAAAAACAGGAAATAAATAACACTATTTATGAAATAAATAATAACTAAATAACTCTCTCTGGGTTCTTCATAGAAAAAAAGCCATGGAACATTAACTTTCTGTTGTGCCATGCACAATCTTCTCCCTTTGCTCTGAAGTTTATGCACAACACCACAACCGTCATTACAGAATCCCACGTCAACATTTTGCAGCACAGTGCTTGCTGGTGAATTCGGCAGTGGACTCGTAGCGGGGCGGTGAGACCCCTTTTTTCCAACTCCCGGTTCATGCGTCCCATTATTAGACCGTGAGTTTCGGCCACCATGCTAGGAGCCCTGTCAGTCGTGATGCTAGCTAGCTTTGACCAGTCCAGGTCCAACTTCTCCATGGTTTGGCACACTTTGTCAAAAATATCCTCTCCCGTTGTAGTCCATTTGAGACTTTGGAGGGCTGCCAGATCCTCGCAAATCTCAAAGTTTGCGCTAACTCCACGAATAAAAATGAGCAGTTGCACTGTCTTGCACGTCCGTGCTTTCATCCAGTGCTAATGAAAAAAAGTCAAATTCTTTCGTCTTCTGCTGCAGCTGGGCATATACATTACTCCCGATTTCTTCAAAGCGTCTGGTGATTGTACTCGCCGACAGACTCACGGCATTAAATGCATCTTTCTTCTCGGGACACGCTTCCTCCACGACAACATCCATACATTTCTTAAAAAACTCTCCGTCAGTGAAAGGCTTACCGTTGCTTGCTATCAGTTTAGCAACCCGAAAGCTGGCCTGAACGGATGCCTGGTTCAGCTGAGCTTGGCGTAGAAATGTAGTCTGCTGAGATAATAGTCCAACTTTTAGCTTTGAGAGTTTGTCTGCTCGTATTTGGCCTTGCACGCTATCGTACTTGTCTTTGTGACGGGATTCATAGTGCCGGCGAAGATTGTATTCTTTGAATACTGCCACCGTCTCTTGACAGATGAGACAAACAGCCTTTTCTTTGCATTGAACAAAAAAATAATCGTTTGTCCACTGCAGGTTAAATGCCCTGCATTCTGAATCAATTTTTCTCTTAACTAACCTTTTCGCCATTATTCCGTTCTCAAACAGTTTCAGGTTGCACAGTTTTTATATGCTTGAATAGCATCGCAATAGCGATGGCCCCAGGGCTCCGCCCTCACCTGCGATCGTCCAGATGTCTCGCTAACACTCTGCTCGCGCATGCAACGGTGGAAGTGCCCAAATGCATCAAAGGGAAACACTCTCCCTGCGCGTGTCACCAAAGAAGCAATGCGAAGGCCCTCTTCACTGGGATGATTTGTGGGCTCAGCAGGTGTGCAATGAACCAAACACAAGATTAAAACGTCCCAGTCTTCAAGGCCAAATAGGAAAAAAATCTTATAGCGTCTCTGGTATTGTTCAGAGGGCCGGTCCAAATGTGCCGGCGGGCCATAGTTTGGTGACCCCTGCCGTAATTCAACGAGGTCTTGAAAAAGAGTTTGACTGATATTTAAGGCCGTAAAGGAGCTAATGCTTGACACGTCGGTGACGCATGGGTTGAGTTAAGTGACAAATATTGTGCATGCGCGGTTGTAGCATCACTTCTTTTGATAGCATTCGCTTTATAAATGCAAAAGAGTCCGACATAGGAAATAAATATTCTTCAAATGGTCTGACATGTGGTTTGAGCAAAAATGTTTGCGCAGGTTTGAATGAAATTGAACAATTAAATTAAACATAAATCACTTGAAGATCGCGTCTCAAAGGAGGCGTCGCAAAACGCGCATGTGCAGAAAATATCGTCCATGATAATGGTGCTGTTGCTGTTTCGGCGATTGGCATCACGAGAGAAGTAGTTCTTCATTGAAACGGTTTGAACTCGTAGGATTCCGTCTCTTATTTAGGTACCGCTCTCTCATGGTCGGGATGAAATTTGTTTCATTTGAATTTCAGTATTTGTGGACATTGTACACAATAATTAAGACACGGTCAATCACAAGTTATCGAAAAAGCGCATTTTAAAGAAATCATATCAGAAAATTAGCTATTTCTCAAAGGCGTCTTAAACCCAAAAGGAAAAGTTAGTTTTTTCTTTTATTTACATTATTCCCTTAATCCGGACCAACCTATAGATGTAAATTATATTTCTTGATTTTCCCATTTTTAACGAATATTTGCGATTTTTACATCATTTTTTTTCTTTTTGAGTTTTAGTTCAATGAGTATTTTGTAAAATGTAAAAATAACCATATAAAAATATTTTCTGTTTTCCACTTGAATTTTGAACATAAAAACATATTTTGTTTCCTTTTGAAATTAAATGACTAAAACTGACTAACTTCCCTTACTAAGAAAAAAAATCTAAAATAAACATTGTTTTAGATCTATAGAAATTTAAGTCTTTTCATCCAGTTCTTTTAATCCGATTAAATATATATATCGTATTTTCACGACTATAAGGCGCACATAAAAGTCTGACATTTTCTCCAAAATAGACAGGGCGCCTTTTAATCCAGTGTGCTTTATAGATGGACCAATACTAAAATTGTTATCACGATAAAATAAAATAAATCAGTCGATAGGACAATTATGGCAAGCAGCCCCCGACTCTACTATTTTCCCGTAGATAAAGTACTGCGCATTGACTGCTGGGATATGTAGTTTTTTTTTGTCAATACACCCAATAGATTGTGGCCTGCCGATAGGCATCAACACTAGCTAGCTACTATTTGCGAATGGACTGTGGCCTGGTGATCGGCATCAACACAGTTGCGAAGCATGGAAGACAGCCTTGGAATACTAGTTACGCTAGCTACTAGCTAGCTACCATTTGTGAACGGATTGAGGCCTGGCGATTGGCATCAACACAGTTGCGAACCATGGAAGACAGCCTTGGAATAGTTACGCTAGCTACTAGCTACCTACCATCCGGGAATGAATTGTGGGCGCCTGGACGAACGTATTAAATTCAGCGTTTTCGATGGACCAATGTTCAATTCGGACACAGATAATGAGGACTTTGATGGTTTTGTGGGTGATGATTACGTGAGTACATTGTAAAATGGCTAAATAAAGTACAACCGAACTCAGTCTTGCTTCCGTTGCCTTTTTAAAAACGTGTTTTTAGCGTGCGGGTGTAGCGTGCATTTGGTACATTTAGCACCAAATTAGTGTGTTCGCCATTGTAGAATATTGATATTATTAGTGCAAAGTTATCACAGCCCTCAACCTGGGTGTATTGACAAAAGGACTATTTATCCCAGCAGTCACTGCGCACCGGAAATAGCGTCTGTGGCTGCTTTCGTAGACAGCGCTATTACGGTTCGATAATCATCCATAAATTATATATATATATATATATATATATATATATATATATATATATATATATATATATATATATATATATATATATATATATATATATATATATATAATTTATGGATGATTATCGAATATATATATATATATATATATATATATATATATATATATATATATGCCTGGCTTCACGAAAAGTGGCAGGCAGCGCCGGGCTTCTTACGCTACGATTTGTGAATGGATTGATGGAAATGACGGTGACTCTGAGAACGAAGAGAGGGGACCCGGCTTTTTGGAAGGCTCGTTTGGGCAATTGTTTAATTCGGACACAGAAAATGAGGACTTTGAGGGATTTGTGGGTGATGATGACGTGAGTGAGTTGTAAAATGTCTAAAAGTACAACCGAACTCAGTTTTGCTTCCGTTGCCTTTTTAAAACATGTTTTTAGCGTGTGGGTGTATCGTGCAAGAACTATATTTCCCAGCAGTCACTGCGCACCGGAACCTGGAAAAAGGCTGCTTCCGGTAGCCAGCGCTATTGCGTTTCGATGTTCATCCATATATAATATATATGCGTCTAAAGAAACGGTGCATGCTTTGTGTGTCTAAAAATTCAAATGTAGCTTATAAATAAATAGAATATTAACTATCATCAGAGATCATCACTACATCACTCCGCACAGACATTGAGGTATGGTCCTCCAAGGCAAGAGCGCTTCAGCTCATAGAACTACCAGTACCATCAGAGGAGGGGATCGAGACCACCTTTGAGCACAAGAAGGCCGAATACTTGAATTTGGCAGCCGAGTGCCAGAAAATTATCTGGAAATGCACCATCTACCCAGTCGAGGTTTGCTGCTGAGGCTACGTTGGGCTTCTCCCACCGTTTTTAATCCCAACATTCATTCATTCATTTTCTGATATGCTAAATCTTGTATAGAGGGTGCTGGAGCCTATCCCAGCTGCCTTCGGGCCAGAGGCGAGGAACACCCTGAATAGGTGGCCAGCCAATCGCAGAGCACGAGTAGAAAAACAACCATTCACGCTCACACTCAAGGGGTAATTTAGAGTGTCCAGTCAGACTATACCTCTATTTCAATCTCATTAGTCCCCCAAATAATAATAGACCTGCTACTGAATAAAAGATAATGTTTTTTTAATGCCTCCCCTTTGGCGAAAGCATTTTAACTAAATTAAAATCTAAAACAAAAGAGAATGTTTACAATGAAAAGGCTCTAATAAAGATTTGACTAATTTTAAGGAGCTACATCACAAGTGAAGAAACTTTTCTGACCAATAGTCCCTTACTTTGAAAAATGCACCTATAAACAGTTTTCAACTCATGTTGCTTTTGACGAGAATACTACAGTAGTAAGTACTGCATTGTGACGAAATGAATGTATGGCGCTTTCGGTTTCATTTCTGTGAACTAGAAATTCAGTCATTTTATAATTGGAAAATGGTTAATCATTTATCTTTGTGTCTTTGCAGGTTTCAGAAATGATCTTGGTGCTGATGGCCAGGAGTCTGTTGACCTTGAAGGGGAAGTTGAGCTCCCCCAAATCAAAGAGGAGGAGCCAGAGTTCCCTCAACAACAAATGGGAGACGAGCAACTTCCAATCAAAAGGGAGGAAGATCATTTCACCTGGTCACTTAGTGAGTTCGTGAAGAGGGAAGATGTTCTGGGCGTGTCCAGCGGAGGGGCGGAGCCTGCAAATACCAGAACATGGCCCCTAATTAAAGAGGAGGAGCCAGAGTTCTCTCAACAGTGCAAAAGAGAAGACCAACCTCCAATCAAAAATGAGGAATGTGTCAAATGGTCAACTGGTGAGCCTTTCAAGAGTGAAGATGTTCTGGGCGTGGCCAGCGCAGGGGCGGAACCTGCAAACACCACTTCATGGCCCCTAATTAAAGAGGAGGAGCCAGAGTTCCCTCAACAACAAATGGGAGAAGAGCAACTTCCAATCAAAAAGGAGGAGCAAAATGTCACTGGGTCAACTGGTGAGCCATTCAAGAGGGAAGATAATCTGGGCGGGGCCAACAGAGAGGCGCAGACTGAACTGCAGTTCAGCAGAAGGAATGCAAGCAGACAATGTTATCGCTCCTCCACCAGATGGTGACAAACAATCTACTTCATGACAATGAAGGTCTTAAGAAAAATCCTAGTGGCTGCAAATGTGCTCAGTGTGGGAAAACTTGGGGAAAAAGTATAATTTGAAAACACATATGATGAGCCACACTTGCGGGAAACCATTATTGTGTTCAGTTTGTGGTCAGACATTTAAACGGAAGGGATACTTAAAAAGACACACAAGAACCCACACTGGTGAAAAACCATTTTCGTGTTCAGTTTGCGGTAAAGCCTTTTCTCAAAAGCAAGATTTACAAAATCACACAAGAATCCACACTGGTGAAAAACCATTTTCGTGTTCAGTTTGTGGTCAGACATTTACGGGACACTTAAAAAGACACACAAGAACCCACACTGGTGAAAAACAATTTTCGTGTTCAGTTTGCGGTAAAGCCTATTCTCAAAAGCAACATTTACAAAAACACACAAGAAACCACACGGTTGAAAAACCATTTTCGTGTTCAGTTTGTGGTAAAACATTTACAGAAAGCGGAACGTTAAAAACCCACATAAGAATCCACACAGGTGAAAAACCATTTTCGTGTTCAGTTTGTGGTTGAAGATTCACACACAAGGAAAGCTTTAAAGCCCACATAAGAACCCACACTGGTGAAAAACCATTTTCGTGTTCAGTTTGTGGCCAAACAGAAGCTTAAAAGAACACTTATTAACCCACACTGTAGAACAATATTTTTCTGCTCGGTCTGTGGCCACAGATTCACTACAACAGCTTAATTAAAAAGCTACATAATTCAAAAACCTGAAAAGAAGACTTAACAACCCGCACAGGAGAAAAGCACCTTTTTTTGCTCAATTTGTGGCAGGAATATCTTAAAAACAATTACTCACATCGGTCAGAAACCCTTTTCCTGCTCAGCTTCTTGCCAGAAATTTAGTCGTAAGGATAGACTTAAAAGACGCAAATGTGTTGTGATAAGCAGTGGCCAATCACGGCTTTGCTTGCTTTTTCAATCTCTGTACAAAAGATCATTGTAATCGTATACAGACGCTCCCCTACTTACGAACATTCAACTTACGATCAACGGTACATACGAACATGTCTGCAAATTGCGTTTAAGTCCAAAAATGTTCGCAAGTCCAATTTTGTATTTCGCCCCTTTTTCGGAGTAGTACTTCTTTCCGCCGCTAATACCGACGCCTGGCGCTGTGAGAGCTCAGCTCACCCAGCATCTACCTTCTTCTTCGTTGCAATGCGGAAGTGCGTGAATGTATCTCCAGTGTGCAAAGAACCTTTTTCATTTGTATCATTAAATATCTCATGCATCCAATATTGAATATGGTTGGTAAAAAGCTAAAGGCTTCTATTGAGGGAGTTGCAAGGAAGAGGCAAGCCATTTCATTTGAAACGAGTGGCAATAATAACGAAGCTTGATGCGCGTGAGAGTGGTGAGCGTTGCACATTCAGTACCATTTATAAACAGAAAGATCGAGCAGCAGGACCCAAATATTGAACGTTGCACAAAGTTTGCAAATCAATTGAATGATGCCATACAGTGCTACCTCATCATTTATGATGAAAAAAAGAAGAAAACTGTGCAATCGTCATTAGGTCGCTTCTTTTGGCCAGTTTCTAATACATAAATCTCTCTCTCTACAGTACTGTACATATTCTCTCCATTTTATTAAATGTTTTTTTTTTCAGTACAAACCAATGCGTGTTACTTATACAAGCCTTAAACATACAAATGCACTTGTATAAACCTTCAATATACTTATATCGGCCTTAAACATAAATTATAATACAAGATATAGCACTGAATCAACTTACAAACAAATTCAACTTATGAACAATCGCTCGGAACCAATTGCGTTCGTAAGTAGGGGAGCGTCTGTAATTGTATTTTGCATTCTGAAAATCTTGTTTACACCAAAAAGATAGGTTTATTAATAGGTATACTTTAATAAAAACAGAGAGACATTGTTGAACTTTCCCAGCTTTGAACTTGCAAGTGAGAATCGTCCTGGCTCGTCCTCGCCCTTGTGACATTCTCTTAGGCTTATCTATATTCTTCCTTAGATCTTTATTTTTTTATTTTATGTTTTTCCTAGGTTTACTTCCTTATAAACTACATACGTCTAAAAACGCACGCTTTTTACCTGTCAGAGACTAGCATTCACTGGGTTTTAAAGTCGCCGTCCCCAGGACGTGAGTCTCATTTCTCAAAATGGACCTTCACATTAAATGCCCCTTTCGCGCATTTGGAGCCTCCGTCGCAACATGCAGACATTCATGTGGACTCACCAGAGATGTCCCCAGATGTCTCCCTATTTGGATTAGTCTTCAACCGTCAAGAATCCAGGCACTCCGTCGAAAAATCCAGCCCGCAAAGGGTATCAGACGTAGTGCGCACAGACTTTTCCAGATATCGATCCGCAGCGCCCGGATTCCTTCTCAGTGTGTTGACCCCAGCTCTCGAAGGACCAAAAATGATGTGTGATAATGTGTTATATCGATCCACACGATTCAAATACAGTAATACCTTAAGATACGAGCTTACTGCGGGATTGAGCTAGTATGTCAATTTACTCGTATCTCAGGTCAATTCTTCCCAAAGAAATGAACAAAATACAAATTAATCCGTTTCCATCCTAAAAAAAACAAAAAAATGTTCTAATTTACTACCGACTCACAATTGGGAACCATCTGGTATGCTCATACCTCAAATTTGTCTCGTATCTCAAGGCAAAATATTTGCTCAGTATTTTCCTCGTATCCCAAATTTCTCGTATGCTGGAAAACTTGTATATCAAGGTATTACTGAATAAGAAAATTGAGTGTCGTTGAAGATTTGATTGACTTCACAATTCTATCCGAAATAGTAGAGCCTAAATTAGGAAATTACAAAGTAAATAATCAATAATGTTATGTAAATAATTTTGAAAATATGTCTTCACAGTTAAAGACATGCCTAAGAAATTTGAAAAATTGCAGTTTTTGTCTATTGAATTTGCTAACAAATCCAATAAGAATATTGAGTGTTATTCAAACATGATACATTTTAATAAAAATAATTGATCTATTGAATCTAGGATCTAAGAAACATTAGTAGAAATATGGTGTGAAAGACAATGAATTTGCTCAAAATAAATAAGTAGTACAATGTCCTTATACTTTTGTCATATTATAAGATGAATCACGTTTTTAAACCGATTTAACATGTCATCTTTTTGGTAGTTCCAATAAAGCTCTTTTTGGTGAAAAACACTTTTGGGTCTTTTTGTTGACAGAATCAGCCTTCCAAATTCGAAGGTGACAATCAAGAGAAGCGTTATTTGCTAACATTTAAAACTAAGTGGAAAATGAATACAATAATTGGAACAATTTGACAAATTAATATAAAAGATTGTTTTTTTTCTACAGGTGTGAAAATACGGTAACTTCATGTCTGAAATTACCGGTAAATTGTTTTTATCTTTTTGATGTTGAAGGGGATTGTTGGAATAATGATTAATACTCTTAAATCATTATTAGTAATATTTAATTAAAATTGGAAGACATCTTTCACATATCTGGTTACAACTTGCAAGGAGCCACACTCATAACGCGCCTTCATTCCTGAGCATTTCTGCCGTGCAGTCTCCTCTTCTCTGTATTTAGTCGCACATAACTGAAAACATTTCAATGTAATCTGATTCAAAACAATTGCCATTATTAGATTGAAACCAAAACACCTGCGTAAGAATTTGCAGTATAAGCATAATAATTTCTTTATAAGGTAAACTGCCGGCGTCCCAGACAAAACAATTTATGAGTCCTTCGTAGATCATTGCGAACTTGCATCTGGGTGTCTGGGTTGCGAGGTCTATCTCCCAGTAACAGTCCTTGGAGGGTGAGGTGTTATGTCAACAAGCTGGAGCCAGCAGGGTGACCTCGAGTTTGTCCCAGTCTCAAATTAAAGACACTCTTATACAAAAGTAATTAAAATGCATATATCTATAATATCATCATAGCCTTATTACTTATTAAAAATGCTTACAAAACATATAGAAACATCCCATAATAAATCCAACAGGGATAATATGTAGAAATTTAACTAGATTTTTATTTTATGTGTAACTATTGGAAAAACATTAAGACAGTTTTATCGGAGATGATAGACAAACTACAAAGGGAATGTAATGTTAAATGTTTGCAAAAAACTACTAGATTGGGGTATTTTTCATTTCAAACAACTGCGTGTACACATTATTGATTGAATTTGGAGTTCTTCATTAGCATGCATTTTATGTGGCTTAATTGCTTATTTTATTAATCCTTGCAAACGGGGGAGATGGTGGTTCAATTCTATCAAAAAATATACTGTTAGGGCTATTGGTCTTACATTATTATATATTTGCTCGCTCGCAATGAAGAACGCTCTGCTCTACTTAGCTTATTAACATTAGAAAATTCATTTTAGTACATCTGCTTGCAACGGAGTACAGTGGTACCTCGTCATACGACCGCTCGTCATACAAAATGCTCGTCTTACGGGGGAAATTTCGATCAAATAATTCGCCCGTGATGCGGTCAAAATTTCGTGATGCGACCAAGCCAGGTTGCCATGGCATTTTTTTTGGGCATATCTTTCGTGTATAACAATATTTACGAGCACCGGATGAGCTATTCAGACCAGGAAACGCACAGCACGCATGCGCGGGGAAAAGAGGGCTTTCTGGTTAATGAAGTATACTCGTGCTCGCAACAGCATCCCCGGTAGCAACTCTATCAAGGCGCCGTTCGAGGGGATGCACAGATGCTACAAGCTAAAAGGAGCCGCTAGCCAGCGCCCCCGAAGCTCCCATGAGCAACTGGGCGATCGCTGATAAAAGACTCTGTTCGTTGGCTGCTCATAAGAAAATCGGGGGCACTGGCTCGCAACAGCATCCCCGGTAGCAACTCTATCATAGTCGCCGTTCGAGGGGATGCGAACACAGATGCTACAAGCTAAAAGGAGCCGCTAGCCAGCGCCCCCGAAGCTCCCATGAGCAGCGGTGCGATCGCTGATAAGACTGCTGCTCGTTGGCAAGTGGTCGGGCGTTCTCCGATTGTGAGGACATTTGTGTGCATCATTTTCGGAATATTTTGAAGGGAATAGTACAACAGCAAACAGCCCATCGATAGCGAACGTGAGGGTGGAGTGTTTGTTCTGTTTACGAGTGCGTCATGTGGAGAAAAAAAAAACGAAGCCCCCCGCCCCTTTTGTGCCCCTCTCCCCTCGGCGAAATCCGCCTAATTTTAGTTAGATTAAACACTTTATTTCTATTAAACCACTCGTTATTTATTACTTTGTCAATATATGGCGAATTATAAGAAATAAAACATTTTTTTCAATCCAATATCCTGTTTTTGGTGTTTTTTCAGAGAGTTGGAACGAATTAATTTGTTTCCCATTCATTTCAATGGGAAACTTCCCCTCGAGTTACGAGAATCTTGTCATACGAGCTCAGTCCCGGAACGGATTAAGCTCGTATCTCGAGGTACCACTGTAAATGCTTTGCTCCTTAGTTAGACCAAACAACAGGAAGGTTGAATCCTCTTGGACTGCTGGAATGTGGAGAAGATCCTTCGGCTCTACATGACCTTCATTTGTTTTGAGAGCTAAAACTTCTATTGTAACTAGGGTCCTTGACTATTGACTTCTCACTCCTATTTTCCCACCCCTCCCTTGAGAGCTGAGACGTCCATTGTAACTAGGGTCCTTGAAGCTAATAAACAGGGAAAAGATGTGTGTAACATGAGAATGAACCTGGACAGAGATGAGTCAGTTCGATTCTCTCTTGCAAGAATTTCACAGAGGATTGTCCCGTCTCTTTGTTTGTGCATTTGGGAATGCCTACTGGTGAACATATCATACCACTACTAGGATTCAAGGGTGAAGTGGTCATCCAGCCTTTAACTTCCCCGGTAGCTACTAAGTGCTACTCACTGACTCTAACTCATTCCTTCATCTATGCTCCAAAGTGCCCTGTCAACTTGATGGGCTGGGACCTTCTTATCAAGATGTGTCCTGTCATCAAATGGAGCCCAGACAGACTATATCTGCACTTTCCAGATGGATTCTCATTCTTTTGCAGTCCCGATTATCGTCCTGAGTTCCAGCTTCCACAACTCCGAAACTCTCCTGCAAGGCACCAACAAGCAACTGCCCCAATCTGACATCTACTAGGCTCGCATTGACACTGACTCCGATGGCTGGAAACAAGCCGAACGCTACTGGCCTTTGTGGTCCTTGGGTACGGCGCCTACATACCTAGAGGCGAGCGTGCGAATCCGGCGTAACATTTACACACACGCCAATAATACGCAACTTATTGATAATTTTGATATTAGATACAGTGGTACCTCAACATACGATCGTAATCCGTTCCGAGACTGAGATCGTATGACGAGGTTCTCGTAACTCGAGCGTATGTTTCCCATTGAAATGAATGGAAAAAAATTTAATTCGTTCCAGCCCTCTGAAAAAACACCAAAAACAGTATATTGGATTGGAAAAAATGTTTTATTTCTTCTAAGTCCCCATCTATTAACAAAGTAACACATAATTAGTGGTTTAATAGAAATAAAATGTGTTTAATCTAACTAAAATTGGGCGGATTTCGCCGAGGGGAGAGGGGCACAAAAGGGGCGGGGGGCTTCGGGTTTTTATTCCACACAACGCACTCGTAAACGGAACAAACACTCCACCCTCACATTCGCTATCGATGGGCTGTTTGCTGTTGTCCTATTCCCTTCAAAATATTCCGAAAATGATGCACACAAATGTCCTCACAATCGGATAACGCACGACCACTTGCCAACGAGCAGCAGTCTTTTATCAGCGATCGCTCCGCTGCTCATGGGAGCTTCGGGGGCGCTGGCTAGCGGCTCCCTTTTAGCTTGTAGCATCTGTGTTCGCATCCCCTCGAACGGCGCCTATGATAGAGTTGCTACCGTGGATGCTATTGCGGGGAGTTGCGAGCCAGTTCCCCTGATGTTCTTATGAGCAACGAACGAGAAGTAATATAATACTCCTTGTATTAGATAAAAATAACAGGAAATGCAGCACCTGAGCTTTCCCACGTATTGATTGTGGGTAAAGTTTTATTCTGAGAAAGAGTGCCATTGCCTGTCGGCGTTGTGTGCACGAGTATACTTCATTACCCAGAAAGCCCTCTTTTCCCCGTGCATGGCGTTGTGCATTTCCTGGTCTGAATAACTCATTTGGTGCTCGTAAATATTGTTATACACGAAAGATATGCAAAAAAGACAGTGCCATGGCCACCTGGCTTGGTCGCATCACAAAATTTAGATCGCATGACGGGCGAATTATTCGATCGAAATTTCTGTCGTAAGACGAGAATTTTGTATGACGAGCGGTCGTGTGACGAGGTACCACTGTATTTAGATATTAATTCTCTTACGTTGTCAATGCAATTACAAACTCACTCTCTCTCATGATTATAATTTTGAGAGCAAGAGATTACCTGGTGATCGCTTTCAACAGTAATGTCTGTCTGTTTCTCTCTCTCATGATGATAATTTTGAGAGCGAGCGAACCCGCCGACGACGAAACGTCCGTTTGACGAAATGTCCGGCGGCGAATCCGTCGATCAAACGTCTGTTCGACGAAACGTCCCTTCGACAAAACGTCCGTTCGACGGACTGTCCGTCGACCGAACTGTGTCGACCGAACGTCCGTCGACCAAACGTCCGTCGACCAAATGTCTTTCGACGAAACGTCCGGGTACCATCATTTTTGGTCCTTTGAGCCTTGGAGTCAACATATCGGAGGAGTCTGGGCGCTTGGTCGACATCTGGAGAAGACCGTGGCCACGGCGTCTAAAACCCTTTTACGGGCAGGATTTTCGGCGCAGCGCCTGGATTCATGACGGTTGAAGAATAATCCTAGTGAAAGACATCTGGGGACATCTCTGGTGAGCCACATGAATGTTTGCATTTGTTGACGGTTGCCAAATGCGCGAAGGGGCATTGCATGTGAAGGTCCATTTTGAGAAATGAGACTTGCGTCCTGGGGACGGTGACATTAAAACCCTGTGAATACTAGTCCCTAACAGGTGAAGAGACAGAGCATGAGTCTATAAAACTTCGGTGTCCTGTATTGTGGTCCGGAAGGTACTAAAGCTCCGAAAGTATATCAGACGGGAGGGTTTACTTGTGGGTTGCATGTGTAGTGCGGAAAAAAAAGATAACCTAAGGGAAAACAAATGAAGGGCGGAAAAGGAAAAAAAAGTTACTACCTAATTGCACACGAACTCACTTCAAAATGGGGAAAATCTAAGTGCTTCAAGGGTTAAACACCTAAACGTATGGATAAACAAATATGGGTTTGCGGGCCAGCTTAATATCCATAAAATACTAGACCTGCAGGATAAAATACGCACTGAGCATACGAGTAATATATATATAATATGTGAATGGAAATAAAAGCGAGACATCTTGTTCCACAGGAAGGAGGTTGGTAAGACGGGTCCCTTGTGTAAAAAAAAAATAAAGAAAAAGAATAGTGGGGCCTCCTCGGCTGAAGAGGATTTTTTTACCCAGATAGGTGGCGGGAGCGTAGGGATGTTAGCCAAAAGATTGGGAGAATAGAAAGGAGGAAATTGAAAAAAAAAAAAAAGAGTTTTCAAAAATATTGAGTGCTGGGTTTGTGGAAAATTGGGGCAAATATCAAGTGATTGCCCGGACAAGAGGGTCTCTAAAAACAAGGCCTAATTGGCATGACTAGCTGGCATGCCAGCTCAAAATGATTTAAATGAGGACTTTGCATATTGCAAGGTTGAGCTAAATTTAATGGAAACACTGGCATTTGGTTTGGTTAAACCAGGGATCACATTTTTTGTGAATGGAATTCAATTGGATCTTTTGTGTGATACTGGAGCTTGTAAAGCGGCAATTAAAATGGATATTCCAGGTGCTAGGCGTACGAGGCGGAGGGTCTTTGTGACAACGGCAGGTGATCAGGATACGCCGTTTCCGAAACAATTCCTGTCTGGATAAGAGATCCGAATGGAGAAACGTGTAAAATGTCTGTTAGTAGTACCTGAATATACTGTCAATTTACTGGGATGAGGTGGCCTATTGCAGCTTAGCCTAGCTTTGATCCCGTCCGCTAGCGGGAATATAGTGGTTAAAAGACAAAAAGAAATTCAAAACGGCCAATTAAATGTCTTGCAGGGTTGCCAACCTGCGTTTTTGATTATACTCTAGACTTGCCAAATAATGCGTCGACTGTGGGGAGAAGCGTCCGCGGGGCGACCGATTGGATTTGAAACAGAAGCTTGATTATGTGCAGTCATACAATGTGCAACTTGTGTGCCCAGACCGCACAAGCGACTAAAACTTTTGGACGTCTTCCGTGAAGATGGATAAAAGAGGCAAGTTTGTCTATACCAGGGATGGGCAAACTTTTTGACTTGCAGGCCAGAATGGATACTAAAATTTGACAGCATTTGGACATGCAATGTAATTTATCAAACCTGGGGATTGAAATATAAGAAAAAAGACACAATTGAAGGTGAAAATTTTATTTTCAAATTTACTTTCAAGAGCAGTCTTTAAATTGAGAGTGATGAGCGGTATTGCAGGGCAAAGGGAAATGAATGAGGTCATTGATTTTTACTGTAATTTGGACAACGTCGGCGGACCGGATTAAAAAGCCTATATGGCCCGCAGGCCGTAGTTTGAAAAACTGTACACACACACCAATACGAGCGAATCCGGGGGCAGGGCGAGTTTGCGAATCTGGTGCTGAATAGCATGTACACACGCTAATAGATCTGCCGGGAGCGAGCGACATTTTGATATTAATGCTCTCTTACACTGTCAATGCAATTACAAACTCACTCTTTCTCTCATGATGATAATTTTGAGAGCGAGAGATTACCTGGTTGATCGCTTTCAACAGTAAACTCTCTGCTCTGCCGGGAGCGAGCGAGCGAATCCGGCGCTGAATAGCATGTGTACACACGCCAATAGGTCTGCCAGGAGCGAGCGATATTTTGATATTAATGCTTTCACTCTCTCTCTCATGATTATAATTTTGAGAGCGAGAGATTACCTGGTTGCTCGCTCTCAACAGTAAACTCTCTGTCTCTCTCCCTCTCATAAGAGGGAGCGAACCCGGCGACCAAACGTCCGGGCGACCAAACGTCCGGGGACCATTACATTTAGATATTGATACATTACAGTCTGTTCATATGCCTATAACGTAATTTTAATAATTACAACACTCCTTGATAATTGTACTTGTGTATTTTTGTATTGGTGCAAAAACATGGAGTATGCTAGTAGTAGTAATAATAGAAGTGATCCTACTTCGTGGTTTTTCTATTATCGCAGGCATGTCTGGTCTATTATTTGCAAAATTCGAGGGATTACAATTAGAAGCAGTAAATAGTGACTTATACTATCTTCTCTGAAGAAATACTTTTGGATAATTTTGGCGCAGGGCTTCAAACTAGGTGAACTTGTTGATGAAGCGAAGTTTGAGATATGCGATGGTCAGGAAGCACACGCTCATGACGCCGAGGGCCACGTGGTTCTGCCACAAACCCCAAGATGAGTAGTCCACACCTTGCTCACGTAGGAAGTCCCACCCTTCGCAACTGGCATAGAGCACAATGCGAGGATCTCCGTTATTTGGCCCGGCGCTTCCGTTTTCCATGCTCAAGTACGTTCTTACATTGTCCCCGGCGGTACGCTGCTGCCGTTGAGGCCGCGGCAGAAGTCCAGCCCATAGAACTCGTTCACCTGCAGAGCCTGGAGACGCAGAGCGGAAAAAGGGATCTTTTCCTCCCCGAAATACAGTGGTACCTCAAGATACGAGCTTACTTCGTTCCGGGACTGAGCTCGTATGTCGATATTCTCGTAACTTGAACAAACGTTTCCCATTGAAATGAACTAAAAACAAATTAATTTGTTCCGACCCTCTGAAAAAACACCAAAAACAGGATAATGGATTGGAAAAAATGGCAACGCTGTCGTAACATAACATAAACAAATTTAAATGAACTTGGATTACGATGCAGACACACTCAAAAATAAGTTTAATCTAACCTCACACTAAACTTAATTCTAAATGATGCACACAAATGTCCTCACAATAGGATAACGCACGACCACTTGCCAATGAGAAGTAATATATACTCCTCGTAATAGCGATCACTCCGCCATTCGCGCTGAGTGACGGGAAAAAACACTGAAAAAAATGCAACGCTCTGCCCAGTGCTCGTAGATATCCATTATACACGAAAGAGATGCGGCAAAAAAGTCAGTGCGCTAAAATCATGAACAGCCTCTCATGTCTTGGCCACCTGGCTTTCTCGTATCTCGAGATAATTATTTGCTCAAAATTTTACTCGTATCTCGAATTGCTCGTATATCGGGGTGCTCGTATGTCGAGGTACCACCGTATCGGGCGAGCGGGTGACTTACAGCGAGGCCATAGCGTGGGATGCTCAAGTATTTCAACCAAGATAGCCAGCTGACGATGGAGGGAAGATTGACCAGCAAGCCGGCAAAGATCTGAAAGGACCAGGTATTGAGACCGACGGTGGAAAAGACCAGATGGCGGCGGTCAGTCAGTCGGTTGGCCCGAGCCTCACCATCATGAAGACGCAAGCGATGGTCATGTAGATGTTAGCGATGGCCACCACCGTCTGGTCGGCTGAGATGGCCAGCACCATGGCGGTGGCGGTGTAGGCCACCAAAATCACGGTGAACACGAAGAGAAAGAACGCTCCAGCCGTCGGTTTCAGACCTGCAGCCGACAATTGACACTGATGTAAGTTTTAGCTTCCAGGTTGGAGACGACCCACCGATCATGAAGCAGGCCACGCAGCTGAACAAAATGGCCGGGAAGGCCCTTAGTGTCAGTTTATCTGAAAGGATATTGGACAGGAAGTATACCGAAATCCGGTAGTAGCCGCTGATGGACTTGTGGCTGGAAGAGAGCAAGCGAACTTTCTTTGTGAGCACACTCATCCGACTTGTTTTCTGGCACGGTACACACGTGAAGAGCTTTCTCTCCGCGATGAAAAGCTCAGCCGACGACAAGGAGCTGAAGCCCTGGTTGACGACGATGAAGAAGAGGGCGCCAAATCTGCACACGTGGTAGAAGAACGTCATCGACCTGTATCCGGTGAACAGTGAAGAATAGGACCTTACCTGTTCTGGATCCCGCTCTGGTCATCCTGAACATTGAAGAAAATGGCTCCCACGACCAAAGCCAGGAACAAAGTGACTGCCAACTAAACCACAATGTTTTCAGTTGTAGTTCCTCTCGTTCCCAACAGGTTCAGTGTTTCAGAACTCACCTGAGCGATGGAGGTCTGAGGGTTGAGCAGGACATTACGGAATGTTCTCTTCAGAACCCAGTGGAACTGCGTGAGGAAACTCGTGTTGTAGGTGACGGTCCTATTGGAAGAAGAACACTCCCTCTCTTTTCCTTCCATGATTCTCTCTGAGGGGAATCAGAGAGTGAGGTTTCCATTTCTGCTTGTTTTAACTGCGCTGTCGCTGGCCCTACCTAACTCTGCTTTGGTGCGCTTGAAACCTGGACAGCTTTTGTAGTCCTCCACCAATTTGTCTTCGATTTCCTTCCTGGACTTCAAGACCGAGTCCAAATCTAGAAAGAGCCAGTTAAAAAAGAAAAGGGTGGATCTTCGTCCAGCGATCCACCTTCTCTGTCCAAACTGCTACGTTCCCGTTGATGATGTCTAGGAAGAAGTCCGCAGGGTTGTTGTGAGGCTCGCAGGTGTAGCCTGGAGAAAGAAGGGCATGAGCGTGCAAGAAGTGCGGACGTAGCAAGAGTGGCGCTCTTTCTACTGATGTCTGAAAAGTAGTCCAGGGCGCTTTGGGCTGGCCCGTGGTACACCTGAGCGGATCGTTGAACAGAGTGAGGAGTCACTCGGGTACGGTGCGGTGCACAGTGGCAGAAGTGACCTGTCTGCCGTTGACCAGAAGGGTGAGGCTGTCAAAGAGGCAGTAGATGGAATAGCGAGGTTGGTGGATGGACAGGACAATGGTGCGTCCGCTGTTGGCCATTCTGGAAAAAATTGGACTGCATCATGAATGTTGACACAAACGATTTCAGCTCTAGCAATCATCAAAAAAGCCAATGAGCAGATGGGGGAAATCCAAAATATTCTCCGTTACTGTCCAGACCTTTTGAGCAACATCAGCACAGAGTTGGCGGTGCTCGCATCTAAGCAGGTAGTGGGTTCATCCAGGAAAAGAACCGGGGGGTCGATGATGAGCTCCATGCCGATATTAGTACGCTTCCGCTCACCTCCGGAGATGCCGCGAATCAACTGGGTGCCCACCTGTGTTGGCGAGAAGATGAGAACAGAGGCCCATCCTTGCGTAGGTATTGACTCACCCGGCTCAGGCTGAGCTGATGGATCAGCTGCTCGAGAAACGGCCCGAGAAACATTGGATGGGAGCCGGAGCGCCGCCGAGAAGCTGAAGTTCTCTCGGACCGTCAGCGTTCCCATCACCATGTCGTCCTGTCGATGAGGGGAAAGGTTTGGATGGGAAGGTTAGGGGGCAGCCAGACGTCTCACCTGCACCACGTATCCCGACAGACATTTGAAGTTGGACGGTTGATGCGCACTATCAATCAGGACGTGACCCGACAGACCGGCGGGGCTTTTCCTGGCAGCCAAAATGTCCAGGAACCTGACACCCCCAACACAACGGAGGACGTGACGATAAAACTTTGGGGGGTTGATTCCGGGCACTCACAAGGATTTGCCGCTTCCGGTCGCTCCCATAATGGCGTTGAGGCCTGGCTTCATGATCCCACTGAGAAGACATTTATGAATATTTCTGAAGGCATTGTGCAATGGTTGTGGGGATTCTTTGCAAAGCTCCCGTGTAAACAATTTTTTTTCACTCAACAGTAAAAAGGCATTTGTTGACTCCATTTGGCCTTGATCTCCAACCCGGATTGGTCAATGATTACATGCGGCAGATAGTATAACACACCTTTGTCCGGACACAACAATATCGCTCGAAAAAACAATGGCGTACGCATAACTGTAAAGGGCGCAGCGGACAGTGTAAATAGAGGCTTCTGTCGAAACATGTTTGGATTAGATTTTTTTTTTTAGATTAGATAACTTTATTCATCCGTGTTTATTGGTTCAAGCCCGGCTCATTGTAAGTAGGCTTCCTTCCCACTTCTCCGGCACATACGCAAAAGGGGCTTCTCACTTGAGGTCAACGAGGATATCTTGACTGCTCTTCTTCCCCCAGCACAAACATCCACTAGCCTTTTTCACCTTGCAGTGAATATTGTGGAAGCTGACTGTAGCACCCCGTTGGGATGTGCCTGCACCCTGAAAAAAAGCGCACTGATGAAAACTCCGACCTAACGTTGCCCCTTGAGATGAAGTACCTGGACTTTCCTCGTGGTGGTCTGTCCCAATTCCATCATCCCAATGTCTGTTTTTATGTTGACCGCCTATAAAACACACACACCAAAACGCATTTCTGAGCATTCTTGGGTCTCTTAGTACCGTTGACAATACTGCGGTCCATGTCCAATCACATTTCTGCTTTGAATTGAAAAGA
The DNA here is from genome assembly GCF_051989625.1 of Stigmatopora argus. Taxonomy (NCBI): domain Eukaryota; kingdom Metazoa; phylum Chordata; class Actinopteri; order Syngnathiformes; family Syngnathidae; genus Stigmatopora; species Stigmatopora argus. The sequence goes on from NC_135406.1 coordinate 9,648,676, forward strand.
GTTCATCGCGCATAGACGTCCAATTCATTTGAAGTGGGAGGACTGGCGGTGAGTGAATGAACCTCTCGCTGTAACTGCCATCTGATTTTACAAATAATTCCTTGACTTTGATCGATTAGGTAAGGCACTTGAGTCAAAGGACCAAAAACAGCACAGCACAACAGTCGTGACTAATTTCAAAATTGTAATAGTCACCGAAACATGATTGGATTGGATAACTTTATTCATCCCGTATTCGGGAATTTGGCAATGAATGAGTACCGTATTTTCACGCCTATTTGGCGCATCGTTTTTTACGCCGCAGTGTCAGTAACGAGTGCTATTTCTGTATTTTAGACACACAAAGCACGCACCATTTCATTAGACGCATATATATTATATTTGGATTAACATCGAAACGCAATAGCGCTGGCTACCGGAAGCAGATTATTTTCGGGTTCCGGTGCGCAGTGACTGCTGGGAAATATAGTTCTTGGACCCTACACCCACACGCTAAAAACACGCTTTAAAAAGGCAACGGAAGCAAAACTGAGTTCGGCAGTGCTTTATTTGGACGTTTTACAACTTACTCACGTCATCATCACCCACAAATCCATCAAAGTCCTCATTTTCTGTGTCCGAACCGAACAATTGCCCAAATGAGTCTTCCAAAACGCTGGGTCCCGCGGTTGTAGTTCTTAAGCCTCCGGGAATGACGGCAAGCTCCGAGTAATTATATATAATATATACATAGTTCACAGTCTAGCTTTGAATGCTCTGTTGACGCCAACATTTAGCGGCAGGATTTCTTTTGTAAATACAGCCGAAATGACGACCAGCACCAAATTAGTGTGGTCCGAGTATAATGACTCGGAGCTTGCCGTCATTCCCGGAGGCTTAAGAACTACAACCGCGGGACCCGGCGTTTTATAAGACTCATTTGGGCAATTGTTTGATTTGGACACAGAAAATGAGGACTTTGATGGATTTGTGGGTGATGATGACGTGAGTAAGTTGTAAAATGTCTAAATAAAGTACAACTGAACTCAGTTTTGCTTCCGTTGCCCCTTTAAAGCGTGTTTTTAGCGTGTGGGTGTTGCGCACAAGAACTCTATATCCCAGCAGTCACTGCACAGTACTTTATCTACGGGAAAATAGTAGAGTCGGGCTGCTTGGCGTAGTTAGTTGTATGTGTATGTATGTGTATATATATATATATATATATATATATATATATATATATATATATATATATATGTATATATGTATATATGTATATATGTATATATGTATATATGTATATATGTATGTATATATGTATGTATATATGTATGTATATATGTATGTATATATGTATGTATATATGTATGTATATATGTATGTATATATGTATGTATATATGTATGTATATATGTATGTATATATGTATGTATATATGTATGTATATATGTATGTATATATGTATGTATATCTATGTATATATCTATGTATATATGTATATATGTATATATGTATATATGTATATATGTATATATGTATATATGTATATATGTATATATGTATATATGTATATATGTATATATGTATATATGTATATATGTATATATGTATATATGTATATATGTATATATGTATATATGTATATATGTATATATGTATATATGTATATATGTATATATGTATATGTATATATGTATATGTATATGTATATGTATATGTATATGTATATGTATATGTATATATATATATATATATATATATATATATATATATATATATATATATATATATATATATATATACATATATACATATATACATATATACATATATACATATATACATATATACATATATACATATATACATACATACATAGTTCACAGTCTAGCTTTGAATGCTCTGTTGACGCCAACATTTAGCGGCAGGATTTCTTTTGTAAATACAGCCGAAATGACGGCCAGCACCAAATTAGTGTGGTTGCCATCATACTAACTGTATTGAAGAACTGGGTGTATTAAGAACTCTATATCCCAGCAGTCACTGCGCAGTACTTTATCTACGGGAAAATAGTAGAGTCGGGGGCTGGTTTTCGTAGTTGTCCTATTGACTGATTTATTTTATTTTATCGTGATAACAATTTTAGTATTGGTCCATATATAAAGCGCACTGGATTATACGGCGCCCTGTCTATTTTGGAGATTTTTTTTTTACTTTTATGCGCGCCTTATAGGCGTGAAAATACGGTAAGTAGATTCATTTGTCATTCTGTTGCTGGTAACCACGTTAATCACTTTTTGTACCTGACTACTTATTTATGCGACCACTTATACATGTTCACTACTCATCTATGTTGACGACTTGTTTATGTTGACTACATGTTATGTTGACGACTTGTTTATGTTGACTACATGTTATGTTGACGACTTTATGTTGACGACTTTTTTATGTTGACTACATGTTATGTTGACAACTTATCTATTTATTTGTTGATTATATCTCATTTTACTTGTATGATGACAATCAAGTCATACAATTCAATTATCTGTCAAGTCATGTTTTGCTAAATCAAATTGTCTGTCAACTATAACGTAGACGAGGGGGCTCAAATCGCAACATGGGAAGTGAAAAGTGGAAAGATTTATTTTGAAAAAATGAAATGCAAAGTTAAAATACAGATATTTTCCCAGAAAGGCAAAATGATTACTCACCATGTGCCGCTTTTTGCTGTCACCCAAAGCAAAGTGAATCAGATTGCAGTGGGAGAGAGGTTGGTTGCCTGTGTGTGCTTGTGTGTGTGTGTGTGTGTGTGTGTGTGTGTGTGTGTGCGTGCGTGCGCGCGTGTGTGTGTACGTGTGTGTGTGCGTGCGCGCGCGCGTGTGTGTGTACGTGTGTGCGTGTGTGTGTGTGCTGCTCATGTTATACCAGTGGCGGTCCGTGAATTTTCTAGCGACGCCTTCAGCTGACGGAGTCAATCCAACCCTCAAAAACAATTTTATGGTTATAAAACCTCTACTGCAGCTACAACTGCGACACAAAAAACTCATCAATAATAACCTCACACAATTGAAATATTATTTAGAAATACAGCCATATTTTACTCACCAACATCCTTTTTACCTGTACACAATATCCATCCTCCTTTCTTTCCTCCTTTTCTATCGCTGACGGAATCAATCCAACCCTCAAAAACTATTTTATGGCTATAAAAACTCCACTGCAGCTACAGCTGTGACACATAAAAATCATCAATAACCTCATGCAATTGAAATATTATTTAGGAATATAGCCATATTTTACTCACCAAAAATCCTTTTTACCTGTACACAAAATCCATCCTCCTTCCTTTCCTCCATCTTTTCTACGCCATTGAAGCTAATGCTGAAAGTCGAGCCTGTCCTGTCGTATTTCTGGCATACATTTTTATTCGATTTAGTGCTGAAAATGTTCCTTCCCAGTTGTGACAGGCTTGCTTGTTTCGTAGTTGTCCGAACGTTCTTAATGATGTCCAACTTTTCTTGAAAAGTCCGTCTTGAAAATGGCTTTGACAGTTAATCTGCAAACAAATCAAACTTTTCTCCTCCTTCAGGGATTGCGGGTTGACAAAACCGCTATTAAATCAACACAACAATATATTTGCTGGTGCAACTCGCTCCAGATACAGTTTGGTAGCTCTGGCTAGTCCACGCTATCACTAGCCAATCATAGTTGGTGAAAGCGATGACGTATACCTACCCCTGCGAGAACACATTGTGGTGTCGCCAACTCGAAATCTGATTGGTTAAAGCAACAGTTTTATCGATGCTTGTTTTATGCAGCAGAGCCTGCAGAACTGATTGTGAAGGCCTTGAGGCAGATTTCTGACCCTGGCAACAAACAATAGCTGTAATGTGATTGGTTAGATGCTTAAATATGAAAACACACATTAGGAAGCAGCGCAACCAGGGGGAAAGCAATGAAAGGAAGCTGACAGACAATTTGGAATTATAGTATTCATGGACAAAACTTAATTAACATTAGTCTGTGATTCAGATATTTTTTAGGCCAGCACAGAAGGTCTTGCAGGCCCTGACGGTCCACCACCGCATTAAGGTGACTTGATGACTGGGCTGTCTCGCACTGTCTTTGCCGCATATCTGAATAAAACTTGATTGTGCTGAATGGAAGTAGGTGTGTACGCGAGCACGGGTCCTCCTGTCTAGAATTTGGGGAACGCAGTCCACGCGAGACATTCAAATATATCGATAACTGCTGCTTGCTCGTTTTTTGAATGTATTTTTTTTCTGCTGGCGGCCAGGCTGAGGAAAAAATAAATAAAAACGAAAAACAAACAAGAAAAAAATAATTCAAAAACATAACGCCAAAAATACATTTGAAAAACAAAGAAAAACACCCTGAGACAATAAATTAATGTGAAAAACGAAGAAGAAGAAAATAATTTAAAAAACCAACACCACAGATGAGTTAATTTGAAAAACAGCCAGGACTTTATTTTATTTTATTTTCAAGGTGAATGTGATCAGCTTTTGTAAACTTGAACCCCATTAGAAATTAATTAATTCAACATCACCTTTTATTTTGTCTCATGAAGGTCCCCTAACATAATGAAACAAAACATAAACAGCTCACTGAAATGAATATGGATGTAATCTTAAACTTGCTTTAGTACACAACAGACAAACTGTTAGGGTTGCTAGGTTTTGGTATGCTTTTCCCCCCCCTGGTGTCCTGTCCGAGTGATTGCCCATTGTGTTCAGCTGTCGTGTCTCCGCCCCTGGTGTATCCTTCCTCCCTCTTGTGCAGGGGTCTCAAACTCAATTTACCTGGGGGCCGCTAGAGGCCGAGTCTGGGTGAGACTGGGCCGCATCAAGATTTCTACAAGCGCTGATAAAACATTCCAACGTGATCAAATATCTTTATTTTTTAACAAAAAATAATGAATTAAATAAATTAACTTAAAGATGAATAAAAAATCAATCAATCAGTAATACAAAAATGAAATAATAATAATGAGCATACAGTAGATATACACTGGCTGGCTAAGTAGAGAAAATGAATTATTTTTATTCCGTTTCAAATGTCTGTATTAATGTCTGTATGTGAACCTTTAACTTTCTGAACTTGAATGGAACATTGAACATGAAATATTCTGAACACGGCTTCTCTTGCCTACTTCTTGCTGCTAGAGACCTGGCAGAGCTTCTTCTCACATAGTTGAGTCACATTTGGCTTGAGGGAGGAAGCAGTGCAGACCCTCAGAAGAGCTTGAAGATGCTCATCAGTAAGTCTGGACCTGTACTTGGACTTATTGAAATTCAAGGTGGAGAAGAGCTTCTCACACAAGTATGTGCTCCCAAAAAGGCACATGGTCCGCTTGAACATTTGGGAAAGTTCAGGGAAGCTGGGGGTCAACTCTCTCAAAAATTGCCCAAGCTTGTCTGCTTCTCCACTCACCTCCCTAACTTGGCTTTGAGTGCAGAGTTGCACTGCAGGTCAATGAGCTCGTTTTGAAGCTCAGGGGGGGCATCTTGCACATCAAAGGAGAAGGGGTCCGCAAAAATTTGAAATGTGGCTTTGTGTGTCTTGAAGTCTGCAAATCTGTGATCAATTTCCTCCTGTAGCTTCGAAATGGCCTCAACATACTTCTCACCACTGAATGGTGTGCCTGCATCCACGAGAGCCTTGCATGCTGGGAAATGGCAAAGGTTTGTCTGAGAGAGCTGGGCTTTCCATAACACAAGTTTAGTGCAGAATGCTCTCACGTTGTCATAGGCAGCACTGACAAATTGCCCCTGGCCTTGTAGCGTCTTGTTCAGTACATTAAGCTCATGTGTGATATCAACAAGAAAAGCCAAGTCCATGAGCCATTTGGGATCACTTATTACAGGAACAGCAACCCTGTCTTTTACTTCTGCTCTCAACTCAAAAAATCTCTTCAACACGTTTCCCCTGCTGAGGCAACGTACCTCAGTGAAGTAGAGCACATCCCCATATTCTGACTCCATTTCCTCTAAAAAAGCACGGAACCTTCTGTGCTTTAAGCCCCTGGATCTGATTTGGTTGATGCATTTCACAACGACAGACATCACATTGTCAAACTTCAGGCATCTGCTGCAAAGGGCCTGCTGATGGATAATGCAGTGCAGAGCTATGGCCTCCTCCACACCCTCCTCTTCCAGTTTTTTTTGAACAAGTGCTACCAGTCCATTCTTCCTCCCTGTCATTGATGGGGCTCCATCGGTTGTTATTCCAACAAAGCTCTTCCATGGCAAACCGGCATTCTCAATGGCATCACACAGCTGGTGAAATATTTCCTTAGCGGTGGTCTGGCCATGCATTGAAATTACTGTGAGCAACTCCTCCATTACTTCAAAATTGTCATCAACACCACGGACATATATTGCGAGCTGGGCAGTGTCTGTGATGTCTGTGGTCTCATCAAGAGCCACTGAATATACACTGAAACATTGTGCTTTCTCACACAGTTTATAATAAATGTCACTTGACAGGTGAGAAATGCGCTCTGCCACGGTGTTGGCAGAAAGGCTGATAATAATAATCGGACATAGGCCATGTCGTCATTACCACAACACAAAAAGCCTACTTGTCATCACACGCAGAAACTGCGTGTGACGAAATTGATGGTGCTTCTCCATAAGCTACGTTTAATCGGCAAAAGACCTAAATAAGTGTAAGTTACGGACTTGTAATTTGTCATTCCGCTGTTGTGGATACAGGTCGCTTACCTCTCGATTACCGCGCACACTTACCTTGCTGTCTGCCACTTACCTTCCTTCAAGTCAGCCAGCAGGAGGCAGATCACCAACCAACCATCTATTCATATGCCGCAGAAGGGAATGTGTGGTATGTTAGCGCGAGTTTAGATGTCTGATGGATGTGGGGAAAAAACTGTCCTTAAGCCTATTTGTCCGAGCTTTGTGGGACCTATAGCGTCTGCCAGAGGGCAGCAGCTGGAACAGATTGTGACCAGGGTGGTAAGGGTCCCCTATGATGTTCTTGGCTCTGCTGAGGTAACGCGGGCTGGCAATGTCTTCAAGTGAGGGCAGAGAGCAGCCGACAATCCTCTGGGCAGTGTTAATCACTTTCTGCATGGCCTTTTTGTCTGCCGCCGTGCTTCCAGCGTACCACACTGTGATGCCGTACGCCAGGATGCTCTCTACAGTGGTTCTATAGAAGGTTCTCAGAAGATTGGAGCCCAAGTTGTTCTTCCTAAGTACCCTGAGGAAATGGAGTCGTGTCTGAGCCTTCTTCACCACTGCCGTGGTGTTTGTAGACCATGAGAGCGTGTCCGTGACGTGGACCCCCAGGAATTTAAAGGACTGGACCCTGTCTACACATACTCCATTTATGAGGAGTGGAGCCAGATCTGTGCCGTGTTTGCGAAAGTCCAAGATTATTTCTTTAGTTTTCGTGGTGTTCATTGTGAGATTGTTCACCGAGCACCACGAAGACAACTTGTTGACCTCATCTCTGTAAGCCGACTCATCCCCTCCTGAGATGAGTCCGACCACAGTGGTGTCGTCAGCGAATTTGATGATGGCGTTAGACTGGTGGGTGGGTGTACAGTCGTAGGTGTACAGGGAGTACAGAAGAGGACTCAGTACACAGCCTTGAGGGGAGCCAGTGCTTAGTGTAATGGAGGAAGAGAGGTGGGGACCAAGTCTAACAGTCTGTGGTCGGTTGGTCAAGAAGTCCTTTATCCAGCAGCAGATTGAAGAGGATAGTCCAAGGTGGGAGAGTTTGTCAGTCAGAATGTCCGGTTTTATGGTATTGAAGGTGATGTGGTATTGATGTGGTTGAACTGACTTTTCTTTTCTGGACAGACAATATGTGCAGTCTGTAATATGCACTTTTTGATAAATTCACCTTCTGTGAATGGCTTTCCTGCTTTAGCAATCAACTCACAAATGGCATAGCTAGCTTCGACTGCTGCATTACTCTCTTTGGTAGCCTTCTTGAAGAAATCCTGTTGCCTCAGAAGACGTGTTTTAAGGCTGGCAACCTGGTCGGCTCTCTCATCTCCCTGGTATTTTTCGTACTCCTCAGCATGTCTCGTAGTATAATGACGTTTCAAATTGTATTCCTTGTGCACCGCAACTTTTTCAGTGCAAATGAGACACGTCGGGGTGCCCCTGTGTTCAACAAAGAAATATTGCACTCCCCGCTTTTCTTGAAACTGTCTGTGCTCATCACCGACCTTTCTCTTCACGGCAGGCTTTGAAAGAGACATCTCTGGGGCTCTGTAATGTGTTTCCACTTGGAATGAGTCTCGGGTTGAATTTTAACTTTCAGTCGCGAGGGTCTGTGGCGCATGCGCACTTTCGCTCTCCGATCGTATTGGATTACGGCAGTTCTCCGAATTTCTCAAGTGTCATGTTAACGCACTTACTGTTAAGTTTCAGTTTCACTCGCGGAGATGGCTACAGACACTGACACAGGCTGGATCACGGATCATAGCGCCTCATTCAGTTCTATGCTGAGAGCAGCAGAGGAGTGTGCGCGCCGAGCGGAGTGATCGGCTTCACGGCTTCTCCTCCGCCCAGCTGATTGGAGGAATGAATGAGTGAGTGAGCGAGGCACTGGACACCCGGCCGATGTCTCGCCCTCCAGAGCCGTATACCTCACCGTGATTGGTTCATTCAGCTCCGAACACAACAAGTGTCATTCATATCAATCTTGCGGGCCGCACGAACATTAATCTTTCATATTAAGACGGGGGCCGCAAATTATCGTCCCGATGGCCACAGTTGGCCCGCTGGCCGCCAGTTTGAGACCCCTGCTCTTGTGTTTCCCAGGTGTTCCGAATTGTCTCGTCAACCCATGTCAGTCTATTTAAACCCCACTGACTGCTTTGTCATTGTTGGATCGTCTGCTGATTACCATGCAATGTTTCCACATTTTCCTCGATCCAACGTGGCGTGCCTCGCTCCTCGCATTCCCGAGTCTCCCCTCGTCAGGTTTGGTTTTGTTATTCGACGCCAAGTCTTTTGTTAGTCTATTGCCTACGGTTTAAGTTATTAAAGTTCCGTTTGAGTACTACTTCCCTCTCCTTGCCTGCTTCCCTGCAATTGGGTCCAAAAGACGTAACACAAACGGAGCAAATTACAATACCTATACAGTAAATTCTCTCTATTCTGAGAACAGTGTCTCGCAGCCATTGTAAGTGTCTTTTGGCTTATTTAAACATCTGCTGCAATGCTGTGAAGAAGGGTAAGAGCAGCTCAAGAAATCTCTGGATGTAACTCTTGGCATTCCCAAGAACGCCAATGATGCCATGCATCTCTCCATGCTGGAAGGTAACTGAACATGATGACAAGATGGCAAATCATTTGCTCACGAAACAAGTCCAGTTTGCTTACATGTCACCTTCATCTCTCCTTGTTGGGGTTATTCTGGGATATTATTATATATGTGAATATGAATCATTATATGTATATGAGCTTTATTACAATTTGGGACCAAGCAAGCTCGAGGTCACTCTCCATGGCAGCTGACTCCAGCTTGTTGACCTTAACACCTCACCGGGTCCTCGGCTCCGAGGACTGTTTACTGGGAGATACACCTTGACCCTTTACCCAGATGCAAGTTCGCAACGAATATCTGCGAAGGACTCTTAAATTGCTTGGATCCCGGAGCAGATGGCGATAATCGAATGAACTTCCGAAAATACTCGCATATTGTTTTAAAATAGTGTCGCTCGGTACGCCTGATATGTAATTGTTGTTGCAGTTATTTTTTGACCTTGTGTTATTCGCTTATGCAATTGGATTGAATAGATAACCTTGTAATTGTTTTGATTCGATGTCTTAAATTGGCAGGAGATAAATTTGGTCCTTTAGAATGTCACGGTGGCAAGGACGAGCCAGGACTGATTATCACTTGCAAGTTAACGCCAGAGATGTGCCCGATGACTTCCTTGTATTGTTTTATATTACAGTAAACCTATTAATAAACCTATCACTCCTCCTTCAGCTTTTGATGAATGCATCGAGTCGCAAGCCGAGCTGCTCCTGCAGTATTCCTTCAAGGTCTGGGATTCAAGAATAGCCTTGAGCATGGACAAAAAATAGACAAATCTTCCTCTTGAAGTCCTTGGTGATGTGCAAGCAGGTCAACGATGCCAAGAGAACGAGTACATTTACAAAAAAAAAACTCAATGCGAGTCATCCTTAACCCACTTCGTACTGATGCAATGTTCTCCATCAAAATGTTCATCATGCCATTTCTTCCATAGATGGCAGACATCAAGCTGACTGAGCACCTTAAAAGAGACCCCGCACGTTTGCTTTTTTAGTGGCCCACCTTTCCTGGAGGTCGAGCAACATTGTTCTGAAGGTTAGTTTCAATGTCAAGAATAAAAGTTCAGCAAGAATTATGGTCAACATTTTCATCAAAAAAGCACTGATTAAAAAGTGCTCGTTATCCAAATTGTCTTAACATTTTAAATGTCGTCCTTGTGAATAGACTTCCACGATTGAGACCAAGTTGTAATGAATCGGCCACATGCGAAAGCTGATCCAGGACCACACTACTGACCTGAGGGGGGGGTTGGGGGTCAAGGAGACCGATACCAAGAAGGCCAAGCTCCACAAGATGCTAATGTAGGAAGCAGGAAAACGTCATACAATTCAAGAGGCATCTTGGTTCAGTACAAGTGACAAAAAGAATTTCTTTTTAAATTAATAATACTAATCCAAATATGTGATTGGCATCCTCAGCCACTGTATTCATTTGACTAAGTACCTTTTAAAAAAGTCTTTTTCAATGTCATTGTAGTACTCACTGAAATGAACAGTTGAATTATAAAGACTGCATTTGACATGCACGGGATTGGAAGTCATGTGAAAAGTGCAAAAGCAACGTTACACAAGCCCATGTCTGTAACGAAACAAATTGTGTCCGGCAGGTCAGCAAGAACCATTGAGGCCATGTCGCTGTCCATTGTTTCGCAACCATGGTGTCTTCCATAAGTCGATGGTCCAAAACGGAACATGGTTTGACTTTTTCAGATTGGACACAATAAGCATCAAGAGATGGAGAATAAAACAAAGATTGAGTCATGGTGGGCTTCCAATCCTTAGCCAACATGTATTCTCGTACAAAGGGCCCAAGGTCTTTAGCTGAGTGAGAAGATATCATCATGGAAACATGTGGATGAGATGGCTACATGGTGGGATCTGGCGGGTTATCCTTCATGTACCATTTTAATTGTTCATCAGACAAATGTGTATTGAAAGCCACTTGCCAATAAACAAATCGCCAAATTGTATTTGCCAAGTGTTTCCTTCAATTGTTTGGAACGAATCAGTATAGACCTCATTACCTTGCCTATCATAGTAGAGCGTGAAATGCAAGCAGTCAGAAACCAAGTCATAGGTACGGAGGAGCCGTACCCAGTGCAGCCACAAAGGCCAGCAGCGTTTGGCTTGTTTCCAGCCGTCGAAGTCGGTGTCAATGCGAGCCCAGTAGATGTTAGCAAAGATTGGGGCAGTTGCTTGTTGGTGCCTTGCAGGAGAGTCTTGGAGTTGTGGAAGCTGGAACTCAGGACGATAATCGGGACTGCAAATTAATGAGTGTCCATCTGAAAAGTGCAGATATAGTCCGTCTGGGCTGCATTTGATGACGGGACACTTCTTGATAAGGTCCCGGACCATCAAGTTGACAGGGCACTTCGGAGCATAGATGAAGGAATGAGTGAGTCTGTGAGTAGCACTTAGTGGCTACCGGGGAAGTTAAAGGCAGGATGACCACTTCACCCTTGAATCCTTGTGGTGGTATGATAGGTTCACCAGTAGGCATTCCCAAATGCACCCACAGATAAAGAGACAAGACAATCCTCTGTGAAATTCTTGCAAGAGAATCGAACCGACTTGTCTCTGTCTAGGTTCATTCTCACGTTACACGCATCTTTTCCCTGTTTACTAACTTCAAGGACCCTAGTTACAATGGACGTCTCAGCTCTCAAGGGAGGGGTGGGAAAATAGGAGTGAGAAGTCAATAGAAGTTTTAGCTCTCAAAACAAATGAAGGTCATGTAGAGCCGAAGGTTCTTCTCCACATTCCAGCAGTCCAAGAGAATTCGACCTTCCTGTTGTTTGGTCTAACTAAGGGACAAAGCATTTACTCCGTTGCAAGCAGATGTACTAAAATGACTTTTCTAATGTAAATAAGCTAAGTAAAGCAAAGCATTCTTCATTGCGAGCAAATATATAATAATGTAAGACTAATAACCCTACCAGTATATTTTTAAATAGAATTGAACCCCCTCCCCCGTTCGCAATGTTTTTCCAATAGTTACACATAAAATAAAAATCTAGTTACATACGTATCTACCAATTATCCCATTAAACATCAAAAAGATATAAACAATTTACCATTAATTTCAGACATGAAGTTACTGTATTTCACACCTGTAGAAAGAAAACAATCGTTTATATACTAATTTGTCAAATTGTTCAAATTAATGTATTCATTTTCCTCTCAGTTTTAAATCTTAGCAAATAACGCTTCTCTTATTTTTCCATCTTTGAATTTGGAAGGCTGATTTTGTCAACAAAAAGACCCAAAAAGTATTTTTCACAAAAGAGAACTTTATTGGAACTACACAGAAGATGACACGTTAAATCAGTTTAAAAACGTGATTCATCTTATAATATGACAAAAGTATAAGGACATTGTACTACTTATTTATATTGAGCAAATTCATTGTCTTTCACACCATATTTCTACTGTTTCTTAGATCCTAGATTCAATATATCAATTATTTTCATTAAAATGTATCATGTTTGAATAACAGTCAATATTCTTATTGGATTTGCTAGCAAATTCAATACACAAAAACTGCAATTTTTCAAATTTCTCAGGCATGTCTTTAACTGTGAAAACATATTTTCCATATTATTTAGATCACATTATTGATTATTTACTTTGTAATTTCCTAATTTAGGCTCTACTATTTCGGATAGAATTGTGAAGTAAATAAAATCTTCACCGACCCTCAATTTTCTTATACAGTAATACCTTGACATACAAGTGTTCCAACATACGAGAAATTTGAGATACGAGGAAAATTCTGAGCATTTTTTTTGCCTTGAGATACGAGACAAATTTGAGGTATGAGCATACCAGATGGTTCCCAATTGTGAGTCGGTAGTAAATTAGAACAAATTTTGGTGTTTTTTTTTAGGATGGAAACGGATTAATTTGTATTTTGTTTATTTCTATGGGAAGAATTGACTTGAGATACGAGTAAATTGACATACTAGCTTGATCCCGCAGGAAGCTCTTATCTTAAGGTATTACTGTATTTGAATAGTGTGGATTGATATTACACATTAAAAAGTGTAAAAAAGATTTTCAGAATGCAAAATACATTTATACTTACAATGATCTTTCATACAGAAATTGATAAAGCAAGCAAAGCCGTGATTGGACACTGCTTATCACATCACATTTGCGTCTTTTAAGTCTATCCTTACGATAGAAGCTGAACAGGAAAAGGGTTTGTGACTGATGTGGGTAATTGTGTTTTTAAGATGTTCCTGACACAAATTGAGCAAAAAAAGGGCTTTTCTCCTGTGCGAGTTGTCAAGTCTTCTTTTCAAGTTCCCTTATGTGAAAATGTTGAAACATTAACTGTGCCTGTAAAAGGTTTTTGAATTGTGTAGCTTTTTAATTGGGCTGTTGTAACGAATCTGTGGCCACAGACTGAGCAGGAAAACATTGTTCTCCAGTGTGGGTTAATAAGTGTTGTTTTAAGCTTCCCCTTTGGAAAAATGTTCGACCACAAACTGAGCAGGAAAATGGTTTTTCACCTGTGTGGATTCTTGTGTGTATTTGTAAATCTTGCTTATGAGAATAGGCTTTACCGCAAACTGAACACAAAAATGGTTTTTCACCAGTGTGGTTTCTTATGTGGGTTTTTAAGCTTTTCTTGTGTGTGAATCTTCGACCACAAACTGAACACAAAAATGGTTTTTCACCAGTGTGTGTTCTTTCATGATAAATTAAGCTTCCCTTCCGTGTGAATCTTTGACCACAAACTGAACACGAAAATGGTTTTTCACCAGTGTGTGTTCTTGCATGACTATTTAAATTTCCCTTATCTGTGAATGTTTGACCACAAACTGAGCATGAAAATGGTTTTTCACCAGTGTGGGTTCTTGTGTGTTTTTGTAAAACTTGCTTTTGAGAAAAGGCATTACCGCAAACTGAACACGAAAATGGTTTTTCACCTGTGTGGGTTCTTGCGTGGGATTTTAAGCTTTCCTTGTGTGTGAATGATTGACCGCAAACTGAACACGAAAATGGTTTTTCACCAGTGTGGGTTCTTGTGTGTATTTTTAATTTTCCCTTCTGTGTAAATGTCTGACCACAAACTGAGCATGAAAATGGTTTTTCACCAGTGTGGATTCTTTCGTGCCTAATTAAGTTTCTCTTGTGTGTGATTGTTTGACCACAAAATGAGCAGGAAAAAGGTTTTTCACCTATGTGTGTTCTTGCATGACTAATTAGGCTTCCATTCTGTGTGAATGCTTGACCACAAATTGAGCAGGAAAATGTTTTTTCAACAGTGTGTGTTCTTGCATGACTATTTAAGCTACCCTTGTGTGTGAATGTTTGACCACAAACTGAGCACGAAAAAGGCTTTTCTCCTGTGTGTGTTCTTGTGTGCCCTTTTAAGTGATGCTTTTGAGAAAAGGCTTTACCGCAAACTGAGCAGGAAAATGGTTTTTCACCAGTGTGGATTCTTTCGTGCCTAATTAAGTTTCCCTTGTGTGTGAATGCTTGACCACAAACTGAGCAGAAAAGTGTTTTTTCACCAATGTGTGTTCTTGCATGACTAATTAAGATTCCCTTCCGTGTGAATGTTTGACCACAAACTGAACACGAAAATGGTTTTACACCAGTGTGGGTTCTTGTGTGTATTTTTAAGCTTCCCTTCTCTGTAAATCTTTTACCACAAACTGAACACGAAAATGGTTTTTCACCTGTGTGTGTTCTTGCATGAATAGTTAAGTTTCCCTTCCATGTGAATCCTTGACCACAAACTGAACACGCAAATGGTTTTTCACCTGTGTGGGTTCTTGTGTGCATTTTAAATTTTCCCTTGTGTGTAAATGTTTTACCACAAACTGAACATGATAAGGGTTTCTCCCCAGCGTGGCTCCTCATATGTGTTTTCAAAGAAGACTTTTTACCAAAAGTTTTCCCACACTGAAAACATTTACAGAGTTTTTCGCCACTGGGATATTTCTTAATATCTTCAACATCATCGTCAAAAAGCAAGTCGTTGCCATCTGATAAAGGAGCAATTAAATTTTCAGCTCGCCCTCCTTCTGTTGAGCTGCCGCTCAGAAGCTCCGCCCCTCTGTTGGCCATGCCCAGATCATCTTCACTCTTGAAAGGCTCACCAGTTGACCATTTGACACATTCCTGGTTTTTGATTGGAGGTTGCTCTTCTCTCTTGCACTGTTGAGGGAACTCTGGCTTTTCCTCCTCTATAATTTGGAGCCAAATTGAGGCGTTTTCAGGCTCCACCCCTACGCTGGCCACGCCAAGATCATCCCACTTCACGGACTCACCAGGTGACCAGGTGACATAATCTTCCTCATTTTTGATTGGAAATTGCTCATCTATCATTGTTTGTTGAGAAAATGCTGGCTCCTCCTCTTTAATTTGGGGCCATGTGTTTGCAGGCGTCGCCCCTCCGCTGACCCCACCCAGATCATCTTGCCTTGTCAAGGCCCCACCAGGTGACCAGGTGACATCATCTTCCTCCTTTTGGATTGGAAGTTGCTCTTCTCTCATTTGTTGTTGAGGGAACTCTGGCTCCTCCTCTTTGATTTGGTGGAGCTCCTTAAGGCCAACAAACTCTTGCCGATCAGGACTAAAATTTTCCCTGAAACCTGCAAAGACAAAAAGATAATATGTATCACTACATGTAGTTGAAAATGGGAAATATTTTTTTTCTTACTTTTACAAGTTTATTATCACAGCCAGGTTGATTATTTTGCAATAATATATGCCAGAAAAGTCACGTTTTAGGTTTGATCCAGTCATCCGGGACACAATTTAAAGACAAAATAGTGGTGACATTCAGATTATGTTGATTATTTAAAATATGTTATCCTTTTAATTCATTGTTATTCGTCACAAACCTCCAAAATTATTCCAAAATCTAATTTTTCACACTGACCTAATGTCACCAAACAGCTTCCGGTTCAAGTAATGCAAAAATAAGTTATGTAATTTTTTTAATCGCTAATTATATGAACAGGTAAATGTTTTTTCACCAGTGAGTTCTTGCATGGATTTTTAAACTTTGCCAATGAGAAAAGGCTTGACCACAAAATGAGCATGAACGTGGTTTTACACGAGTGTGGGTTCTTGTGTATTTTTAAATTTCCCTTCATTGCAAATGTTTGACGAACAAACTGAGCAAGAAAATGGATTTTCACCAGTGTGGCTTGTTATGTGGGTTTTTAAGTGTTCATTTTGAGAAAAGGCTTTACTACAAACTGAGCACGAAAATGTTTTTTCGCCAGTCTGAGTTCTTGTGTGTATTTTTACATTGCATTACACATTGTGTGCAAATGTTTTACAACAAACTGAGTACAAAAATTGTTTCCCGCAAGTGTGGCTCCTCATGTGTTTTCTAAGTAGACTTTTTCCCCAAAGGTTTTCCCACACAGAACATTTGCAGCCACTGGGATTTTTCTTAAGACCCTCATCGTCATGATGCACGTTGTCGCCATTTGGTGGAGGAGCAATGACATTGTCTGCTTGCATTCCTTCTGCTCAAATGCAGTTCACAGTCTGCGCCGCTCTGTTGGCCCCACCCAGATTATCTTCCCTCCTGAATGGCTCACCAGTTGACCTGGTGACATTTTGCTCCTCCTTTTTGATTGGAGATTGCTCTTCTTTCTTGTGCTGTTGTTGAGGGAACTCTGGCTCCTCCTCTTTAATTTGGGGCCATGCTGAGGCGTTTGCAGGCTCCGCCCCTTCGCTGGCCACGCCCAGATCATCCCTTTTCACAGACACAAATGGTGACCAGGTGAAATGATCTTCCTCCTTTTTTATTGGACTTTGCTCATCTCTCATTTTTTGTTGAGGGAACCCTGCAAAGACACGAAGATAAATGATGAAACATTTTCCAATTAAAATGACTGAATTTCTTGTTCACACAAATGAAACCAAACGGAAGAGGGCGCCATACATTATTTCGTCACCATGCAGTACTTACCACTGTAGTATTCTCGTCAACACCCAAATGTGTTTAAAACTGTTTTTTGGGTGTATTTTTACAAAGAAAAGGACTAGTGGTGAGTAAAGTATCTTCACAGGTGATGGTAGGCCCTTAAAATTTGCCCAAATCTTTTTTGGAGCCTTTTAATTGAAAACATTCTCTTTTATGTTTAAGATTTTAATTCAGTTACAATGCTTTCACCAAAGGGGAGGCATTAAAAAGCATTATCTTTTATTCAAGCTAGTCTATCTATATTTTGGGGATTTTTATCAAATATTTCCCTTTTTGTGATTTTTCATATAGAGAAAAATAAATTTAAATTAAAAAAGCAAAATCATTTAAATCACTTATTTTTACATTTTTGTTATATTTTTATTAAAACAAAACAAAAAAACTCAATTTTAGATTTTTTAATTAAAAATGTTTGTTCTTTTTTTTCTAGGAAAAAATAGTGGGTAAAAGAGTACATATTCAATTTATTTATAATTACATTTGAATTTTAAAATAAAAAATGAAGTACTCCGCAGGCCGCACCACGGAGTGGCAGCGGGCCAGATTTGGCCCTCGGGCCACAATTTGACACCTTTGTTTGAATCCTGCTCTCGTTGGTGTTTAATGCATCTGCATCTTCATTTTTTGCATTTTAAATTTACAGCATGTAAGTAAGTGTTATGTTACTCAAGCATGTAGCCAAAAATGGAGGGCGAGTAGCAGGAATGACTCTCCAATGCCTCTGGGGGGCGCTCGCGCTTTGCATAATCAAGAAAATACATTGTGATGAGGATACAATAAAAGGAAAGCTACGTTTTTCTGCCGTTGTTAAAGGATAAACACGTTGAGACTCATTCTTTCCGTCCTAGAGTGTGAAGTGGGTCTCATATTGAAATGTGTATTTTGCCTGTTTATAGTCATGAGTGACTCCATGAGTCTCAAGCTTCCCCTTAGTAGAGCTCTGTCCTGTAGCCAGATGTGTCCTTGAAGACTTGCAACATAGCAGGTATCTTCTATTTGCCGGTTCATAACAAATAGCTTACTGTATGAATGTATGAAGTATAGGAAAATCCCATCCCTGTTCGGTTTCGGTTCCACCCTCTTGAGAGAATAAAGGTGAATGTAAGTTGTCTGTCTCGGTGCATTTGTGGACGACAGCCTTGCCTGTGGATCACCTGTGCCCAGAATATTCTGTAATAAAAGCTTCGAAGTCACTTCACTATTTGGACAACCAACATCTTCCACATCCGAAATTAATCGAACCCGAGAAGGAAGACCGAGTGCTCTTCCTTCAACAAGTGGTCACATTAAAATAGAAATAGTATTTATTACGTCTTTCTTCGAACTGCGCTACTGGGAATTCGTGAAAAAGTACAACCGCTATAATAATTTTACGTCAATAGAATACCTTTAAGCCTTAAAGGTATTTTCCATTAAACATTAAGGGAATTAATTGAAATAAAAGGTCAACACACCTTCTAGTCTATATCCTTTGAGGTCAAAAAGTTCCTTCTGGAACTTTGGCCGGTTCATTCCTGCGGACATTTCCACGCGTGGATTCTGATGATGGCGGCGCCTGTGTTGATAACTGCTAGCTAAAATAAAATAAGCTAAAGTAGGGCGCAAAGCTTTAACGGATTCTTCGACGACTTGAGGACTTGTTTCTTTGATAGCTGCTAACTAAGTTAAGCTAAGATAAAGCATAAACACGCTCTTCGGCGACTTTTCCCTTTAATAGCTGCTAGCTAGGCTAAGCTAAATTAGCCAGGAAAATTCCAACGAGTTCTTCGGTGACTTGTTTCTTTGATAGCTGCTAGCTAAACTAGGCTAAAGCATAAACAAGGATTCGACGCCTTGTTCCTTTGACAGCTGCTAGGCTTAGCTAAAGTAGTGCGCAAAGGTCCAACGAGTTCTTAAACGACCCGGATTTGTTCCTTTGCTAGCTGCTAGCTAGGCTAAGCTAAAGAAGGTTTCGCTGATAGTGATGCTACACTGGTGCGTCAGCACTGTGCCGAGAGTTCAAGAGTGAAAGCCGGAAGTAGGGCGTGTATAGCTTTAAGAAAGAATTACGTCACCGGTACAGGAAATGTATCGTTTGGCCAAAGTGTTTAGTATGTATAAAGAAATAAACTGTATCAAAGTGTCGTAGGTCTAATGGATGGGCTTTTGCGTAATTATGATATATTTATCAAAGGAACAACTTGTTCTAAGAAGCTTTCCCCAGTGTGGAATCATTTTGATCGTGTGACGCAAAACGAAATCACTTTTATTTCATATGATTTAACAGTTAAAAAATATATGGACATAAGTTAAAAATTGTAACTCAAATTTGATCTATTTTACATATCAACTCCGTTTGGAATAAAAAAAAAGATTTTTTTCACCTGCAATGATTTTATAACTACTGCAGGGGTCACTAATGGGTGACCAACACGGTTTCATTACAGTGCCGACAGTGTGTCAATAGTAAGAATTTCTTGAAAAGAAATGACCATGTCTAGTAAGGTTCTCTCTACTAATGTTTTGATTCCCCCATTATTAGTAACACTGTGTAGATGTATATTTTGAAACATCAAAATAGTTGTAAAGTATTTTTCAATCTAAATAGCAATTGTAAGTATAAATGATCAATGAGTGGCGGTCGGTGCATTTTCTGGTAGCGCCTTCAACATATCAATCCAACCCTCAAAAACTATTTTATGGCTATAAAACCTCTACTGCAGCTACAGCTGCGACACATAAAAAATAATCAATAAATTAATGCACAAAAATGGGGTAAAATCCACTTCCTAGCAGTATTTCATGATTAAATACAAATACTGGAGCTTTTCACACATTAAAACCAGGCCAGGGGGTGATTTTCCAGGGAAAAGACAGCGATGAACGTCAATGGCGTACGGGCAAACATTGCCCGAAAATGGGGTAAAATCCAGCCGAAACCAGCATTTATTGATTAAATACAAATACTGGAGCTTTTTAGACATCAGAACCGGGCCCGGAGTATCATTTCCCAGGTAAAAAGACAGCGATGAACGTCGATACGTCCATACGTGAAATGACAAAAAAATGCACTAAAATTAGGTAAAATCCACTTCCTAGCATCATTTATTGATTGAATACAAATACTGGAGCTTTTGAGACATTACAACCAGGCCAGGGGGGTGATTTTTCCCGGGAGAAGACAGCGATGGACGTCAATGGCGAAACACCAAAAATTAAACTGGGGTAAAATCCACTTCCTAGCAGCATTTTGTGATTAAATACAAACACTGGAGCTTAAATACAAACACTGGAGCTTTTCAGATATCAGAACTTGGCCCACAATTGAAATATTATTTAGGAATATAGCCATATTTTACTCACCAAAAATCCTTTTTACACAATATCCATCCTCCTTTCTTTCTTCCTTCTTTCCTATCGCCATCGAAGCTAATGATGAAAGTCGAGCCTGTCCTGTCATATTTAGGGCATAGTCCGTTTTGAAAATGGCTTTAAATCAACAAAACAATATATTTGATGGTGCAGCTAAGTTAGCACACTGAAAGTGGCGCGCACACACCATTTTCCCGGCTGTAACAGGCTTGCTAGCTTCGGAGTTGACCGCCCTTTCTTAATGATGTCCATTTTTTTCTGGAAAAGTCCGTCTGGAAAATAGCTTTGTGAGCAAACAGAATCCATTTGTTTTTGCTTCTGTCAGCCATTGTGGGTGGAGTTTGCCATCTCGGCTGCCTCGGGTACTGCTTTGGCCCGCCTACTAGCCAATCATAGTTGGTTAAAGCAATGACATATCCCAGCCAGCAAAATGCTAACGCCTATGAAAAATCATTGTGGGGTTGCCAACTCGAAATCTGATTGGTTAAAAGCCACAGTCTAGTTTAATCCAGCAGACCCTGCAGAACTGATTGTGAAGGCTTTGAGGCAGATCTGATCTGGCAACAAATAATGGCTGAAATGTGATTGGTTAAATGCTTCAATATGAAAACACACATCTGGAAGCAGTGCAACCAGGGGGGAAAGCAATGAAAGGAAGCTAACAGACCATTTGGAATAATAAGTATTGATGGACAAAATATAATATGATTCAGATATTTCTTAGGCCAGCAGAGAAGACCTTGAAGGCCCTGATGGCCCGTCACTGTGATCAATACTGTTTGTTGATGTGTCAATGTCATTTGTTTTTTTGGTTTGTTTGCAGTCAAGAAGGAGAGACCAAGTATGACCAGGGAGTGGATAACCTCCAAGAGTCAAATGGTCCAGTGAATCACTGAGTGTGTCTCCACCCAGAGAGAGAGGGTTCCAGTCCTGAGGCTAGCTTTAATAATGTTTAGGTATTTTAGGTTGAACACTTAGATAAATCAAATAAGTTGAAGTCCCAAGCAGGCTTTTGTTATTTTTTTTGACGAATTCAATGATGTTTATTTGGGCCAAATGTGCATATGGCTTTTAAGGAGTGGAGTTGGATATTGCCTTTTGAGAAAATCCTTCATCATGCCTGTTAAACTTATTTTCAGAGTAAACAGGTTGACTTTCTCTGGAGAAAATATTTGAAATATGATTAATGTTAGTGAAATGTTCATTGGTTGTTAGTGATCCATTTCATTTGAATATTACTCGTTACTAGTTTTAGTTTTTTTGAGGTGATAAAATAACTCACTAAATAGCAATTCATTCACATTCATTTTGGGTCCAGGCTTGCCCTTTATTATGATATATTAGTTTTTGCAATGGTCTCTGTAAGATATGCTGACTCACTATTTGCAATTGCTTGTTAGTATTGCATCAGTTTGGTGTGAGTAATGAAAAATGTAGAGACATCAGCTCTACAGTTGTTTGGGCGTATCAGCCCACACCCTGTTTCTGTTATCTTCTCTGTACAGCATCATGTTTTCACATATAAATAGATGCACAAACTGTTCGTTCGGAGAGAGTCGCGGCGAATAGGCTGTGCGTTCGCAGCCGTTCGAGCTCTCCCCATCCTGTAGGTCTGGTAATAAACTAATCTCCTTGAATTTGGTCTCTGTTAGATTTATTATGGAATGTTTCTATATGTGTTGTAATGCATTTTTAATAAGTAATAAGGCTATAAATTAATTCATGGGACCACAGACATTTTTCCTCCACATCATCTCCTAAAGGCCGCACAGCTCGAGGACACATTGTTTCGGACATTTTTCGGAACCCAACGAGACTGTTTTGACGGGACTCCAGCAGCAGATTTGAAAATATGGCTTTGTTTACATTATAATCCTGCTTGGTTTACCTTAGGCTACTTTGTTTACCTTATAATGAAAATATTATGCAATTCCTCACGCCATTGTTTGGGTGCCTTGTTCAACTTTTATGCTCACTTCGGCAATTCTCGCACTGTTGTTTTTCTAGCCATCTAGGGCGTTATTGTACTGATTACATAAACATGTTTTTCGAGTGTCGCGATTAAATACAATGATTCAGTTACTGCAATTCAGAATGCCTTGTGGACTGAGACGACGTCACAAGGTAACTCCTTGCAAGTTGTAAGCAGTTATGTTGAAAGATGTTTTCCTATTTTAATTAAATATTACTAATAATGATTTAAAAGGTTTTAATCATTATTCCAACAGTCTCCCTCTTTCTTAACCTGCTCCTGAAGTTGTTTTACAGAAATCCAACATACTTGTATTGCTAACTCAAAGTACTAAAGTACACAGAATGAAGGACATGATAGTATTCATTCTAATCATTTCTATTCCTAAGTAGTAATTTACAATATATTTTCAAAAGGTAGTGGCTTATGTTTCTTATCAGCAATCATTGGCATGTTCAAAAAAGGAAGTCGAATTTGTGTGTCAATCAGGAAACTCACCTTTCACATTTTTACTTAATTGTGTTGAAATTAGTTGAAACTAAATGAAAGTATATGTTAAGTCTTCCAATAGATACAATAGATGGAATTGTGGATGTCATTTTTTGTAAAGCTGCATGTGCAAGTGTGTTAACAATAAAAATGATTCTGACCAGTACTAATATATAGGATTTATGACTTGGAACAGCAATATGTCTTGTAATCTATTTGTATCTTATGTAATGGTGAATGTGTATACTAATAAAGATTATATGTGATTCAAATTTGGAGGGCTTTGTGTCATGTCATGTGTTAACTAAATATCTCTAGGGATGTACTTAGTCACATAAAGGTTGGATGTTAAAGATATTCTATATTATTGTGGTGTCACATAGATGTCTTAAGAGGGGTATTTAATAATAACTAACCTTGTTTAAATATTTATACTTAAGAGACAATCGGTTAGTATTCACAACAAAACTATGATATGTAAAACCCTGTTAGTTTATCTTGTGTAGAAGTGTATTCAATGTTCTTAAGAACTAAGTATTCTAATAAGATTATATTATGTGTCAAGCATGTCACATGGCTGACTACCTGGTCTATCTAAGGATGGACTTAGTCTATGAAAGGGTGGATCTATTTAGTATAGTGGATCTTAGCATCTCGGTATGTGATTAGTTTGTTAGTTCTAATGGTTATGTGTTACTTCTGGTTTTGTACTTATTTTTTTGTTCTTATTGCAGGCTATTGTAATTATGTATGATAGTATACTTATACGCCTGTTGTAGTCTTTCTGCCAACCTGATCTGTCTTAGAACAAATAGTATTTTGTGTGGGTGTGTCATAGGAATTAATATATTATTCACTTGGAATAATTTCACAAAAACTAATAAAGAAGTTAATTATTATTTAAATTTTACTTTATTTAGGGTGAAACGATCAGCACCATGGACAGTGGCAAAGAAAATACTCTACTATACTACTACTACTCTTAAACATTTACAATCTCACCCATCACTCTGTCACTATTAACCACCATAACTTTGAACCCCTCATATGCCTATACAATAATGGACTACCACTAATATCAAAGGCGGCAGCACCACCATACGTGACTCAGAAACAACACCTCATTTAGAACCTTATCGCAAAGCTAGGCTTCTCCACGAGGGGGTAAGAACCACAACAAAACAACAATGCTTTTATTTGCTAACCAAGCTTAAAACTAGACCACATGAAATACCTCACACTTTGAAACCAATTAAAAAACAATCATAGACACAGTCAACGATTCACTTGAAATAACCACAACATTCAAAAATTTCTGCTGAAAACCACCAATCCTGAACTAGACATATACATCCTATGACAATTTCTTTACAAAACCACCATAGAATTATAAGTTCGACTGACATTACATATATAACTAACACCAGGCTATTTTAATTAAACCCTGCCCTATGCAAAGTCTTTAATACTCCCCCAAAAGAGGTGTTTTGCTTTACTACTAATAAAACCAAACTCTACTCTGACACACATTTAAATTGAACTTCAAATTTTGAATCTATTATTACCGAGCATCATTGGATTCAGCATTTTTCTCGAAATATTCGTGTTCACTCGTGAAAACCCATTGAACTGCAACACTCAAACTTCAAATTTTACTTGCACAAAAGTTCAATATTACGTTCTGACCTTCCATACATCAACTATTTTGAACATTCTCTTTTCACTCAAATTAAGAGTCAACAATTAAGATTGATTTTGATTTTAACCATCTAAAATTTAAAGCTGGCATGTGGTAACAAATTTTAACAGTAACTATACTTTGATTGGACTTTTTCTAAATGAGAAGTATTTTTTTTAACATTCCTAAATTTATTTAGACTATAAAATTGTAAATTAAAAAATTAAATTACAAGCCATTGCAAGTATCATTGTCATTTCTTTATTCAAAAAATATAACTCAGTCATTTAACACAACTAGGTTTTAATTACAAACCACTGAAGTATTAACAAAGTCCATTCTTTATTCCAAAAATATAACCCAGCCATTCAAACAGAGAAAATGGCTTTTCAAATGGGTGAGCAAACACTTTATTAACCTAATATAAAATACTAACTTTGGCCAAATACAAGATGCACAGCTATAACATTTAAAACCATTAAATACAATATATTCTTATCCTAAAAAGAGCCTGTGTGTACTGTCAATATTGAATTTATACTAACACGTAAACTACATAACTAAATATCTAACAGCTACTTAATATTATTTCTAAACTAAATCCTATTCCCTCTTTATCTATGATTAAAAAATGCTTAGTTAGTAATCTATACAATAAACATTAAGCCTATTTTATCCAAAGCAGCCACCATCGACACGCACATGCCGTCTTCCCATTTGATTGAAATGTGGAGCACTCACACATCCGCTTAAATTGACGTCTAGCATAGTGCACATCTTTGACAAACCACTTTGGCTATTAAATGTAAGTGTTAAAATGACTTTATATTTAAATATATAAAAATTCAATACAGCCAGTACACTCGGTGCTTCTCAAATAAACCCCCTTATCAAAACTCTAAACTCCTATACTAGTTTACCGAGCATTTTGTACTTGGCCAAAATCAGTCCTAACTTGACATATACCTTCCTAAATTACATGACAAAGTTGTCCGTCTCCGTGGTATGGGAATTGTAGTCCGTCTCCGTGGTATGGGAATTGTAGTCCGTCTCCGTGGTATGGAAATTGTAGTCAGTCTCCGTGGTATGGGAATCCAAGGGACAAAGTCTCAACTCCCACGACGTCTGTCGGCGCCGTCGCGTTATCGTGCCACTTCCAGCCAGGAGGACCCTTGAGAAAGGGTCCAGTGCTGTCCTCCTCCGGGAGCCTCACAAAGATGCCACCTGTGAGAAGACATGATTTTAATACACTGTCCCTTCAAACAAAAATAGATCAACACAGCCATTTAGCATTTAATCTATCCTTACAGATCCAAACTAGACCAAAATCTTCACTCAATGAATACCTACGTTAGATGCAGCAATTTTTTCACCTGCCAAGAATTCCTTGAGTCTACATTTTTATGATTTGAACTATTCAAACAACTTTACATACTTTGAAGTCCAGATGCTGAGTCCGAACTAAAACTAAAACCTCACCTTCATTTGACACCATCGCTGCCTTCCCCACAACCACCATCTTGTCAGGCTCATCCATTGGCTACCATTGATAAATAAAAAAATACATTCATACAAGTGTTGATTGAATGCTATTACAAAAGTATTATAACATTTACCATACACTTGGAAGCCAACAGACTTTTCTTACCTCCTTAGCCAGCAAAAACTGAAATCTTCATGCGTTGTCATCCATCCTCATCTCATTGGTCTCCAGATGGCCTTCCAATCAACTTGACACTGTGTAAAAAAAACTAAAACATCTTCAAACCAGACTCATTAAATCACTAACTCACTAACTGCAAACCACCACATACCATTTTGCCACAACCGAAAAACTCGAGTTTTCCTGTCCCACAGCCAAAACATCCCTACTAAGTGGAAAAACAGCAAAAACATTGGCACGCATGACTTTTATTTGGCACAGAGAAACATCCAGTTCACTTGGACATCAAGTCCATCCACTCATTTGTTTTGACACGGCTCAATATTTTGGAATGAGTTGACAACATTGCTCATTAGCCACCGCGTGCGACACTCAACATTGAAACTCTCGACCGGGAGGGGGCTCAATTTACTGAGTCGACAGGGCCCAAACACTAAGGTGAAGGTAAAGACAGACAAAACTAAAGCATGCTACAGATGCAAGGGCAAAATCACAATGCCAATGAATGTTATTTCAAAGAAACCAAGTGTCACAACTGTGGGAAAATAGGACACCTGATATATATATATATATATATATATATATATACATATATATATATATATATATATATATATATATATATATATATATATATATATATATATATATATATATATATATATATATATATATATATATATATATATATATGGCTGTGGGACATGGCTGCGGGACAGGAAGACTCAAGTTTATATCTAATAATTCTGATTGGTTAAAGCAACAGTCTTATCAACGCTTGTTTAATGCAGCAGAGCCTGCAAAACTGATTGTTAAGGCCTTGAGGCAGATTTCTGACCCTGGCAACAAATAATGGCTAAAATGTGATTGGTTAAATGCTTCAATATGAAAACTTACATCTGGAAGCAGTGCAACCAGGGGGAAAAGCAATGAAAGGAAGCTAACAGACAACTTGGAAATATTTAATAAGTATTCATGGAAAAATATCATTAACATCAGTCTGTGATTCAGATATTTCTTAGGCCAGCAGAGAAGGCCCTGAAGGCCCTGACTGCACACCACTGGGTTTCAATTTATGAGAAAGGGGGATTGTTATAGGTGAATTGAGTTTTTGTGTGAAATGGGTGTGTAGTATTGTAGTATTATGTGTTTTAAATGTGTGTGCCCTGTTGGCTTAGACCAAGGGTGTCAAACTCAGGTTGGTTCGAGGGCCGCGTTAACGTCAACTCGATTTCATGTGGGCCGGACATAATATTTAGATTTTTTTTAAAATGGATTAAAAGAACTGGATTAAAAGCCCTGAATATTCAGTTTTTTATAGATCTAAAACAATGTTTATTTTAGCTTTTTTAAAATATATTTTTTTAGATTTTACAAAATGATTTTTGAACTAAAAACACAGAAAAAAATGATTAAAAAAATTACAATTATTGATTTAAAAGGGGGAAAATCAGGAAATGTAATACATCTATACTCTTCATTTTAATTTGATCCTAAAACAGAAAGTCGGCACTCATGATTCACTTTCCCGGGTCACACAAAATGATGCGGCGGGCCAGATTTGGCCCCCGGGCCGCCACTTTGACACAGGTGGTTTAGACGAATACTGAAATGAAAAAAATACAATTGTTCTCCCGACCGCTAGAGAGTAATACCAAAATAAGGGAATGATTCCTGCAAGTTTTAACGTTTTCGATGAAGAACTACATCTCCCAGGATGCAAATCGGCGAAACAGCAATGGTTCCTTTTCGATTTGTTTTGCGCACGCAAAAGTCAGTCGCAATGTTCAAGTGATTTATGAGTTAAATTCAAACCTTTGAAAAAAATGTGTTCAAACCATATGTAAGACCATTTGAAGAATTATTATTTCCTATGTCTGAATCTTCTGCATTTATAAACCGAATGCCATTGGAGGAAGTGACGATTGTTCTACGCCTGCGCAAATTCCCCCATTTAACTAACCCGCGCGTCGCCAACCTATCTAGAATTAGCTACTTTACGGCTTTATATTTCAGTCAACTTCAAGTCGTTTAGACCTCATTGAAGCTTTGCAGGCTACTTTAGCTTAGCCTGCAAGCATCTATCAAAGAAACAAGTCTTCTCGTCGCCGAAGAACTGTGAAGCATTACTCCCTTCTTTAGCTTAGCCTAGCTAGCAGCTATCAAAGTTTTCTATTCGACAGTTTGCAAAATGATGCACGAGAAAGTTCTTCACAGACTACAAGGTGGGTTCACTTTTTATATCGATGCATTCCCTTAATCTTAGTTGTAGAAGTGCTATTTTTGTGCGCTGCAATTGCAAATATTTTTATTCTCAATTCGACAGAAGGTACAAGCTTGATTTCAAGACAATAAAACAATGGAAACAAACGATTAAATCATAAAAAGGTAATATTTAATGTTTATTTTGTTTTAGAACTCTTAAACAGCTTTCCCCCACTTATTTCAATCCAAAACTATTTCAAAATGATTAATTTTGAAAATTAATAAATGAAATTGATTACGTATTGACTTTTTTTTCCAATGTCAAAAATGAATACCTGTCATTTTTCCTTTTTAATTGAAAAGGATTAACATTAATATTTGATGCATCACCCTTTTATAAAAGGATTCTAAATAAATTAAAATCTCAAATGCAAGAGACTATTTGCAAAGAGGAGGCTCAACAAAGATTTGGGAAAAATTTAAGAGCCTGTGGGGATACTTCACTGACCAATAGTCCTTTTCTTATTAAAATAAATGTTTAAAAAACAGTTTTAAACCCATTTTATAGTTGATGAGAATACTACAGCAGTGCTATGTTGGCAACGTCATGAATTTGAATTGGATAACTTTATTCATCCCGTATTCGGGAAATTTCGTTGTTCCAGTGGCAAGAGGGTGAGGATGCAGGAATAGGATTTTGTACATTTATGGCATCCTCTTCTGTTTTGTTGCTGTAGCGCCCAGCATATTAGTCCTTTCTTTCCAGCCTAACCACTGCGATATAAGTATAAGACTTTAAATTCCCTTTCTAGCTTAAAGGACTTCTAGTTGGAAAATCCTGGACTTTCGCAAATGCAACACAGATCTGGCCCCACTCCTCATGAATGGAGTATGTGTAGACAGGGTCCAGTCCTTTAAATTCCTGGGGGTCCACGTCACGGATAAGCTCTCCTGGTCTACTTATACTACGGCAATAGTGAAGAAGGCCCAGAAACGACTCAATTTCCTCAGGGTACTCGGGAGGAACAACTTGGACACTAAGCTTCTGGTAACCTTCTATAGAGTCACTGGAGAGCATCCTGGCATACTGCATTACAGTGTGGTGTGTTGGAAGCACGGCAGCAGACAAAAAGGCCATGCAGAGAGTGATTAACACTGCCCAGAAGATCGTCGGCTGCTCTCTGCCCACACTAGAAGACATTGCCAGCCCGCACTACCTCAGCAGAGAACATTGTCGGGGGACCCATACCACCCTGGCCACAACCTGTTCCAGCTGCTGCCCTCTGGCAGACGCTACAGGTCTCACAATGTGTGGACAAATAGGCTTAAGGACAGTTTTTTTTCCCACAGCCATCAGGACTCTGAACTTGCAGTAGCACGACACACAATCCCTTCTGTGCAATAACTTCGGGGTCAGGTAACATGAAAGACGTTGGGCTGTGATCTGCCTCCTGCTGGCTGATTGAAGGTAAGTGAGGAGATAGTGAGGAGGTAAGTGACCCAAGATGGCGGCGCGCATTGGTGCAGCTGGCTCTTGCTCTCCAGTTTGGTGTTTTGTTTCCTCAGTCTTGTTGTTGTTTGCTAACGTCCGCGAGACAAACTTTTTTCTACAGTCGCCAGGATTTGGTTGCTCTTGGAGGGAGATGCGATATATCCATCACAGCAGATTGCCAACGAACCTGCAATGAACCACCGGGATCTCTGTGGGTAGTAATATTATCTTAGATTAGGCATTTTTTTAGTATTTACCTTAACAGGATGTGACTCTTATATTTTTATATTACTTATTTTTGGTCTTTTACCGGGAAAGCGCACTTTGTGGATTAGCACCACCAATTTCGTCATACGCAGCTATGTATGATGACAATAGGCTTTTGATGATTTGATGATGATGATGATAAAGCCTATGTCTGAACAGACAGAGACCATCTCCCCCCTGTTTGCAAGGATTAATTGTGAAATATGAAATGTATTATTTTAGATTTTAATAACTAGAATAGAATTTTACAGAAACGCCGCCTACAGGAATTTACAGTAACAACGTCTATGGGTTAACCGTTAAGGCGTGCGTCATCTACTTTTGTGTTCCCGCCTATTTCTATGTCACGTGATCTTGTTTCATTAAAGCCCGCGGAGCAGAGGGGGTAGGGTGGAGACCATTTTGGGAGGGCAGGAAGATTGACCGGTCCTACTTTTGCAAACATTTAACATTACATTCCCTTTGTAGTTTGTCTATCATCTCCTATATTTCTTACTCAATGTTTTTCCAATAGTTACACACAAAATAAAAATCTACCAATAATCCCCATCAACATCAAAAAGATAAAAACAATTTAACATTAATTTCAGACATGAAGTTACCGTATTTTCACACCTGTAGAAAGAAAACAATATTTTATAAATTAATTTGTCCAACTGTTCAAATTAATGTATTCATTTTCCTATTAGTTTTAAATCTTAGCAAATAACGCTTCTCTTTTGTGTCACCTTTGAATTTGGAAGGCTGATTTTGTCAACAAAAACACCCAAAAAGTATTTTTCACCAAAAAGAGAGCTTTATTGGAACTACCAAAAAGATGACCCGTTAAATTGGTTTAAAAAGTGATTCATCTTATAATATGACAAAAGTATAAGGACATTGTACTACTTATTTATTTTGAGCAAATTCATTGTATTTCACACCATATTTCTACTAATGTTTCTTAGATCCTATATTCAATATATCAATTATTTTCATTAAAATGTATCATGTTTGAATAACTCTATTCTTATTGGATTTGCTAGCAAATCAATAGACAAAAACTGCATTTTTTTTTCAAATTTCTTAGGCATTTTCCATATTATTGATTATTGACTTTGTAATTTCCTAATTTAGGCTCTACTATTTCGGATAGAATTGTGAAGTAAAATCTTCAACGACACTCAATTTTCTTATACAGTAATACCTTGACATATAAGTGTTCCAACATACGAGAAATTTGAGATACGAGGAAAATTCTGAGCATTTTTTTTCCCTAGAGATACAAGACAAATTTGAGATATGAGCATTCCGGATGGTTCCCAATTGTGAGTCGGTAGTAAATTAGAACAAATTTTGGTGGGTTTTTATAGGATGGAAATTGATTAATTTGTATTGTGTTCATTTCTATGGGAAGATTGACTTGAGATACGAGTAAATTGACATAGCTCGATCCCGCAGTAAGCTCGTATCTTAAGGTATTACTGTATTTGAATCATTTGAATCGCTATTGTTAGGTCTGTAATACAACGTTAGGAACAGGCACAGAAAGAGCGGGATCAATTTAAAGGAAAAAAGGTTTATTACCAGACTGCAGGATGGAGAGGGAGCTCTAACAGTGGAGAACCGCTCAGCCTGGTGTCCTTTGCAACTCTCTCTCCATTGAACAGTGACACGACAGCGATGTAGGACAGAGTTTATGCAAACAAAACGTTGGGTGGGTATGGTTAGGTCAGCAACACGTGCTATGGACGTTCCCACTTTGGGTTGTGCTAGTGCTTCTTCTTTATACTGTAGGTTGAGCACCCAGGCTCCTAGCACTACCGTTGGTCCGTTTCCTGTTGAGAAGCAGTCTCCTGCTAACCCAAATTCAATGTGTTTCCTTAAAGATTATTTGCATGCTCTAAATTGAAAATTCAAAAAATAGAGCTATAGATGCACTAAACAACGAGAGCAGCGTTCAAACAATGGTGTCAAAGTTGCGGCCCAAGGGCCAAATCTGGCCCACTGCCACGCCATGGTGCGGCCTGCGAAAGTACTTCATATTTAATGCTAAAATTCAAATGTAGCTTATAAATAAATAGAATATCAACTATCATCAGAGATCATCACTACATCACTCCGCAGAGACATTGAGGTATGGTCCTCCAAGGCAAGAGAGCTTCACCTCATAGAACTACCAGTACCATCAGAGGAGGGGATCGAGACCACCTTCGAGCGCAGAAAGGCCGAATACTTGAATCTGATAGCCGAGTGCCAGAAAATTGTCTGGAAATGCACCATCCACCCAGTCGGGGTTTGCTGCCGAGGCAACGTTGGGCTTCTCCCACTGTTTTTAATCCCAACATTCATTCATTTTCTGAAATGGTAAATCTTTTATAGGGGGTGCTGGAGCCTATAACAATAGGAACGTCACGTCGAAAATGTGGCATTGATTTGAGTCTTCTGCATTCATTCTCTCATTGATACTCATTGAACTCATTGATATTCATTGATTAGCAACAGCGTAATAATGTTGTCAAAAGAATTCAGAGATTTTTGTACTTTAAAAGTGGGAAAATGACAAAAAAAAAATCGCACATTTTCATGTATTTTGACTTTTAAATTGTGAGTATGGCTCTGAAGGAATAACATTTCAAAATGGGAATTGTTTATGGCTCTCTTTCAAAAAGGTTCCCGACCCCTGCTCTAAAGAAACACCAAAAACAGGATATTGGATGGAAAAACATTTTTATTTGTTCTAATTCGCCATCTATTAACAAAGTAACAAACAACTAGTGGTTTAATAGGACTAAAATGTGTTTAATAGTAGTAAAATTAGACATACTTTTTGCATGGCAATGCGCTTTAATAGTAATAAAATGTGTTTAATAGAACTAAAATTAGACGGATTTCGCGGAGGGTACAGAGAGGGACATAGAGGGGGGACTTTCCATGGCAACGCACTCGTAACCGAACAAACAAATTTAAATTAACTTGGATTAATATATACAGACACACTCAAACAGACGTTTAATGTAACTTTACACAAAACTGAATTCTAATTTTGTTTTAATTTTTTTTTACCTTCGTTCTCCGGGTTAGCTGTTTGCCACGCCTCCACCCTCACGTTCGCTATCGATGGGCTGTTTGCTGTTGTAATTCCTTCAAAATATTTCAAAAATGATGCACACAAATGTCCTCACAATAGGATAACGCACGACCACTTGCCAATGAGAAGTAGTCTTGAATTAGCGATCGCTCCGTTAACTGGAGCTAACAGGCTAATGGGGGAAAAACACTGAAAAAATGCAACGCTCCGCTCAGTGCTCGCAGAGACGTTACAAAGAGGGATAGTTGCGACCAGAGATATTACACGAGGAGTTGCTGGGGAGAGAGCCAGTGCCCCTGATGTTCTTATGAGCAGCCAACGAGTAGTAATATGTACTATACTGCTCGTATTAGCAATCACTCCAGCATTCGCGCTGAGTGACGGAAAAAAACACTGAAAAAAATGCAACGCTCTGCCCAGTGCTCGTAGATATCTGTTATACACGAAACAGATGCGGCAAAAAAGACAGTGCGCTACAATGATAAACAGCCTCTCATGTCTTGGGCACCTGGCTTTCTCGCATCTCGAAATTTTTCTCTTATCTAGAAAATTATTTGCTTGAAATTTTCCTCGTATCTTGAGCTGCTCGTATGTATATAGACCTGCTATTGAATAAAATATACTGCTTTTTTAATGCCTCCCCTTTGGCGAAAGCATTTTTACTAGATTAAAATGTAAAACATAAAATAATGTTTACAATGAAAAGGCTCCAAAAAAGATTTGACTAATTTTAAGGAGCTACATCACCAGTGAAGAAACTTTTCTGAACAATAGTGCCATACTTTGAAAAATGCACCTATAAACAGTTTTCAACTCATGTTGCTGTTGACGAGAAAATTACAGTAGTAAGTACTGTATTGTGACGAAATGAATGTATGGCGCCCTCTTTCGTTTGGTTTCATTTCTGTGAACAAGAAATGCAGTCATTTTATAATTGGAAAATGGTGAATCATTTATCTTTGTGTCTTTGCAGGTTTCAGAAAGGATCTTGGTGCTGATGGGCAGGAGTCAGTTGACCTTGAAGGGGAAGTTGAGCTCCCCCAAATCAAAGCGGAGGAACCAGAGTTCCCTCAACAACAAATGGGAGACGAGAAACTTCCAATCAAAAGGGAGGAAGATCATTTCACCTGGTCATCAGGTGAATCCATGAAAAGGGATGATCTGGGCGTGGTCAGTGAAGGGGCGGAGTCTGCAAACGCCCCAGCATGGCCCAAAATTAAAGAGGAAGAGCCAGAGTTCCCTCAACAGCACAAGAAAGAAGAGCAATCTCCAATCAAAAAAGAGCAAAATGTCACCTGGTCAACTGGAAGAACTGAAGATAATCTGGCCGGGGCCAACAGAGCGGCCCAGACTGTGAACTGCAGCTCAGCAGAAGGAATGCAAGCAGACAATGTCATCACTCCTCCACCAGATGGCGACAACGTGCTTCATGATGATGAAGGTCTTAAGAAAATATCCCAAGTGTGTCCGTGTGTCCGTGTGTCCGTGTGTCCGTGTGTCCGTGTGTCCGTGTGTCCGTGTGTCCGTGTGTCCGTGTGTCCGTGTGTCCGTGTGTCCGTGTGCCCGTGTGCCCGTGTGCCCGTGTGCCCGTGTGCCCGTGTGCCCGTGTGCCCGTGTGCCCGTGTGCCCGTGTGCCCGTGTGCCCGTGTGCCCGTGTGCCCGTGTGCCCGTGTGCCCCAATCCAAAAATATTAATATAGAAAACAAATTAAACTGAATGGTGACTCTTCACATTTTTTTCAGTCAATAAAAAAGACTAGCTGTCAGTTTTGCTTTTAAGTTAAAAAGGATTCAAATAAAAATGTGATTCCTTTTTATAAAAGGATTCTAAATAAATTGAAATCTCAAAAATACAAGAGAATATTTGCACTCAGGTGGCTCAAAACGGATTTGGGAAAATTTTAAGGGCCTGTGAGGATACTCCACTAACCAATAGTCCTTTTCTTAGTAAAACACACTAAAAACAGTTCACTGTTGACTGTGATTGATTGTGCTACGTGGGCAACCTCACGAATGTATGGTGTCCTCTTCAGTTTAATTTCATTACTGTGGCAACCAGCAGATTAGTAAATTCTTCCACTGCCAATATAAGACTTTAGAGTCCCAGTCTAACCTTAAGGATTTCTAGTTGGATTGACAGTTTATAAAATAGTCATACCTCTACTTACGAATGCCTCTAGGTATGAAATTTTCAGGTTATGAAATTATTATATGCAAATGAGTGACTCGAGATATACGAAGAAGATCCAGGTTACGAAATCCCCAAAATGGATTTCCTTATGTTCATTTATATTATATATATTGTCGTGGATGCATTGATTCTCACTTTAGAACATTGCTACCCTCTACTAGGCTTTCATTTCATCGCTCTCATTCTATCTTCTATAATCACAATAAATGCATTCAATTCAATTGGTTGTCTCACAACTACCACTATCCATGTTTCAAGATTCTCTCTTACATACCTGTCCACCTCAACTAAATGCTCTTATTAATGATTGCAATTCCCTTTATTAAGCGATTAAATACTATACAAATGTGATGCGGCACATATATTCACATTCACACACAGGACACAGGTAAAAGGGTAAAATGTAACTTT
Organism: Stigmatopora argus; assembly: GCF_051989625.1. Lineage (NCBI taxonomy): Eukaryota > Metazoa > Chordata > Actinopteri > Syngnathiformes > Syngnathidae > Stigmatopora > Stigmatopora argus. Next base: position 9,684,723 of record NC_135406.1, read on the forward strand.
CAGCCCTGGTAGGAAATGCTCTTGCCGCCATCTGGCAGACGAACACGGGTATTACGTCTTCCATAATAACGGCCGCGGAGGCATGTTTTTTTAATTTTAAGGCATTAATAAATCCTTTCCTCATTTTCTCTCATTGCTTGTTTGCTCACATCTTTAATACAAAATTGGGACGCTATTACCAATTTTAAAGGGTTTACTTGTTAGTTGTGTGAGGACCGTGGAACAAATTAGAGAATTTACATATAGTACACCTCTACTTACGAAATTTTCAAGTTGCAAAAGAAGTTCTGGAGCCAATTAATTTTGTTAGAAGTATGATTGTATATCATTTATCTTTGTGTCATTGCAGGTTTCAGAAATCAGCCCCCCCAATTCGAAGGGGAGGAGCCCGAGTTTCCTCAAGACCAAAAGAGAGAAGAGCAACTTGAAATAAAAATGGAGGAAGATGTCACCTGGTCAACAGGTGAGGAGTCTTTTAAGATAGAAGAGGATCTGGGCAGGGCCAGTGGAGGGGCGGAGCCCGCAAACACCTCTTCATGGCCCCAAATTAAAGAGGAAGCAGAACTGCCTCAACAGCAAAAGAGGGAAGATCAACCTCCAATTGAAAAGGAGGAAGATGTCACCTGGTCATCTGGTGAGCTTTTCAAGAGTGGAGATGATCTCCTAATGGATTTGGTTGCAGATTTACTGTCAAAGCCATTTTCAAGACGGACTTTTCAAGAAAAGCTGGACATCATTAAGAAAGGGCGGTCAACTCCAAAGCTAGCAAGCCTGTCACAACCGGGAAAAGGGTGTGTCCGCCGCTTTCAGTTCGCTAACTACGAGCGCTACCCTTGGCTTACGGGCTCCGAGGAACACTGCAAATTGTATTGCTGGGAGTGCTTGTTATTTGCCACCGATGGACATGGTGTTTGGAGCAACACTGGATTTGCAAATTTGTCTTGTTTAACCAAAGCAGCAACGAGACACCAAAGCTCTGCCGGACACTTACAAGCAACGGTGCTCTCCAAAACTTTTGGGGAAACCCGAGTGGAGTTACAGTTTAACGAGCAAGTGCGGAGGGAAACGGAGTGCCACAACGAAAAGGTTAAGAAAAATAGGGAAATCTTAAAAAGACTGATAGACTGTGTCATTTTTTTGGGTAAGCAGGAACTTTCATTTCAGGGACACGATGCAAGCGCTGCATCCCCAAACAAAGGAAATTATGTAGAGCTTCTTTCTTTCATTTCTGAGAAAAACACAGATTTGCATTACCACCTGTCCACTAATAATATGTTTAGTGGGACGTCGGGCAAATTACAAAATGACCTGATCACTGCCATTGCTGAAGTGATGAGGGAAGAGATCAAAAGGGAAGTTGATAAAGCACCGTTTGTCACTGTTATGGTGGATGAGACGACAGACGCGAGTAACGCGGCGCAGCTCGCACTGGTTCTGCGTTATGTCACGGGCAGAGGTGTCAAGGAGCGGTTCGTCAGATTTGAAAATGTTATCAGTGGGAATCAAGCCAACAACATTGCAGGTCTTATCATCAAATTTTTGGTGGAAAATGAATGTCTGGGTAAAGTTGTGGCACAGTGTTATGACGGTGCAGCAGTCATGTCTTCTGGATTTAATGGGGTGCAGGCTAAAGTTAAGGAGAGAGCACCGTTGGCTTTATTCATACACTGCTATGCACATCAGCTTAATTTAGTACTGACTCAGGGGGCCTCAAAGCTTAAAGAAAGCAAAATATTTTTCGCTCACCTTAATGGCTTTGCTGCATTTTTTTTGAGATCGCCTCGATGCACACAGCTGCTGGACGAAATCTGCCAGCGGCGTCTCCCTCGTGTGGCACCAACACGGTGGCAGTACACATCCAGAGTGGTCAATACAGTTTTTGAGAAGAGAGATGCTCTAAAAGAACTGTTTCATCACATCCTTGAGCATCATGACGAGTACGACGAGGAGTCTGTGAGGTGTGCTGATGATTTTAAAGCATGTCTGGATGATTTTGAATTTTGTTTTTTGCTTCACACATTTAACGGCATTTTTGAGCATTCATTCGTGCTTTTTTCAATACTACAGAACAACAAACTGGATGTACAGTTTTGTCTTGCAAGAGTAAAGGAGTTTTGTGACACAGTTGAACGCGAGAGGAGCCGATACGGGGAAATCTACGAGGCAACTGAACGCAGTGCGGGCGCTCCGAGCGCGCGAAGAGGTCAAGTGCAAGATCCTTCGGCGCACTACCACCAACTCTACGACAGGGTTCTGGACAATATTATTTGCCAGACGCAGACCAGATTTCAGGACCACGAAAGACTGGTGTTTGTCTCCCTCCTTGACCCGCAGAAGTTTCGGGAATTCCAGATAACTTTCCCACATGCAGCCTTCTCAAGCTTAACGCAGAGCCACGGAGCACTTTTCGATCTGCCTCGGCTAAGAACAGAATTGACTGTAATGTATGCCATGGATGATTTTGCAGGAAAATCTCCCACTGATCTCCTTGACTTCCTTCAGCAGAAAAATCTGAGTGAGAGCATGGGGCAGCTTTACACATTAGTGTGTTTGGCAGTGACCATCCCCGTATCCACTGCTTCTTTCGAATGGACATTTTCAGTCCTAAATCGAATAAAAACTTATGCCAGAAATACGACAGGACAGGCTCGACTTTCAGCATTAGCTCTGATGGCGATAGAGAAGAACTTCTTGACTGATATGAAACGCACAAATAATCTGTATGACAGAGTAATTGAAATCTTCTCGAGGAAAGAAAGGAGGATGGATTTTGTGTACAAATAAAAAAGATTTTTGGTGAGAAAAATGTGGCTAAATTCCTAAATATTTCAATTTTATGAAGTTATTATTGATGCATTTTTATGTGTCACAGCTGTAGCGACAGTAAAGGTTTTTCTAGTCATGAAATAGTTATTGAGGGTTGGATTAATTCAGACATAGCACTACTGAAGTCCTAGGTGCGAAATGCATGGCCTGCCACTTTATTTAATAAATACAGATTTAAAGTTCAAATATTTATATTTATAATGGGAGCTATTGAAGAAATTAGGTGCTAACACAATACAATTTTTTTTGAATTATTAATTTACTCATGTTATTAGCACCTAAAGTGGTACCTCGAGATACGAGCTTAATGCGTTCCGTGACTGAGCTTGTATGTCAATTTACTCGTAACTCAAATGAAAGTTTCCCATAGAAATGAACTATAAACAAATTAATTCGTTCCAACCCTCTTAAAAAACACCAAAAACAGGATATTGGATTAGAAAAACATTTTTATTTGTTCTAATTGGCCATCTATTAGCAAAGTAACAAATAACTAGTGGTTTATTAGTACTAAAATGTGTTTAATTGTACTAAAATTAGACGGATTTTGCGGCGGGGAGAGAGAGGGGACAGAGAGAGGAGGTGGAGAGTTTTTTTGCACGGCAACGCACTTGTAACATAACATAAACTAATTCAAATGAACTTGGATTACGATGCAGACACTCAAAAATAAATTTAATCTAACCTTGCACTAAACTTAATTCTAATTTAGTTTTAATTTTTTATAGCTTTCTTCTCCTGGGTTGGCTCTATTTGTCCCGCCCCCACTCTGACTTTCAGATGCAACCTATCGAGGGTTGTTTGCTTATGTCTTCCCTTCAAAATATTCCGAAAATGACGCACGCGAATGTCCTCCCAATAGGATAACGCACGATCACCTGCCAACTTGTCCGGGAAGTAGTACTCCTCTCGTATTAGCGAACAAATCTCATCTCAAATTGCTCATATGTCGGGGCACTCGTATGTCGAGGTATTGCTGTATTTTGTTCAATAGCTCAAAAACCATTTCATATGTTAACACCAAATTAACAGAAGTGATAGGTGATTACCTTCTGTTTATCAAACACCTTTTAGATTTTAAACGACACACCATTTATTAATTATTAATTTATTACTGTTATTAGCACCTATTTTGTTCAATAGCTCCAAAACCTTCTCACTTATTGACACCAAATTAACAGGAGTTATAGGTGATTACCTTCTCTTTGTTGAACACCTTTTAATTTTGACATGTTGACACAAAATTTTCAGAAAAGATGGTTGATTACCTTGTGTTTATCGAGAGGCTTTTAGTTTTTCAACAGCACACTCAATTTATTAATTATTCATTTATTACTGTTATTAGCACCTATTTTGTTGAATAACTCCCAGGCCATTTGACCTATTCAGCCCAAATCGGTGATCAAGTGATAGCGATTACCCCCTGATTATTGTAGACCTTTTATTTTTTCAACGACACTCTCCATTTATTAATTACGCAGTGCTGGAACTGCATTGGGATGTTATCGCTGGGATTTCCTTCAACAGACAGAAAAAAATCAATGGCCTTATTTTATTTATTTAAAGAATGTTTATTTGTCAAAATGGCATTCTTACACTCATTGCAATTGAATGAGATAGTTGAAGTCCACTGCCCGAAGTGCTTGACTGGGATTGGGTGGTGATGTCATCTTCTTCTGTTTCTCTGTTCATGGGTCCTCTTTGACATAAAACCTGAAGGAATAAGGCAACCAAAAATGAAGCGCGGCTGGCTTGACTACGGAAAGAGAAACAGCGGCTCACTTGACCGCATTCTTCTCTTTGACACTTCAGCAAGTGTGCAGAACTGAAGTGCGGACAATGTCCGCTAGAACGACAGCAAAGTTCAAGAAGGAACTTTCTGGGACAAAAGAGCCAGCACCCCAGCCATATTCGACTTTTAGCAAAATAATGCACGTAAATGTCGTTCTTCACAGACTCGAAGGTGGGCCCACTTTTGACGCTCATTTTTTTAAAGTACATACAAGCAGAAGCTGCTTGTGCGACATAGCCTTTCCACTTTCAAGGAGCCGTGGCAGCAGTTTCTCATGGGGCCTCTATTTATGTCCTCTGGTTCTCCGTATTGAGGTTGATGCGAAACAAAGTTGGCCAGGTATGAAGCCATGTTTGCACAATCGCCCCCGCCAACATTCCTTATTGGAAGTGGCCAGAAGAATGCCGAAATGTTTGCCAAGTGGATCCAGCAATAACGACAAAGTAGTTGACTCTTATAATCCCAAACCCCTAGCCCCCACAATGGACGCAAGTGTACGCACCACGCGAACACGCACTTTAACAATTGGTTTTCAAGGTGAGCAGTAAGAACTGGGCAAATGCGTGCCCAATTGTGTGCGTATGTTATGGTCGTGCCAAGGCGTCGAAGCGTGATCGGGGAGATTCGGACCCGGGAGCGTGGAAGCAGGATAGAACGAGACGGGCTGTTCTCATGTCAGTAGCTTTACTGACTCAAACGGTTTACAAAATAACAAGGGCTTGTATATGCCAAAATGTAACAGAACCGGAGTATGGGGAATAATACCTTGTAGCGATGTATGGTGTAACAGGTAGTGTGTCACGCAGAAATTTATGCAGTGTCATGCAGGTGAAGGGAGCCATATGTGGCTCTTTCCATGGGTGCATATGGCTCTCCACGAACCTGTGAGGTAAAATTTGAAAATGAATGGTGAGAGAGCTGAGTCCCGAACATACTAATAGGAGCATCATTGTGGCGTTGACACTACCTCTACCACCACTTTAATCATAATTTTGTTTTTTATTACACTTCTGAATGCATGATATCATTGATACTGATTTATTAGCAACATCATAAAAAATGTTGTCAAAAGAATTCTGAGACTTTTTATACTTAAAAGTGGTGAAAGGATAAAAAGATCACACATTTTCATGTAATTTTACTTTTCAATTCTGAGAATGGCTCTCAAGAAATAACAGTAGAAAATATGAAATGTTTATGGCTCTCAACGTCAAAAAGGTTCCCAACCCCTGGACTACAGTAAATGGAAATTAGCCCTCAGCTACAATCTTACATATATATGTTCATTAACATGAATATAAATATGTTCATTAATATGTGCTATCCCCTATTAAATAAATCAAAGCAAAAACATGGAAAAAAATATTGCATATAAATGGAAACTTGACTATCTCATGTGACACGTTCAGCAGAAAAGTCATTTGAACGAGAATGAGAAGTGAGAAGGACAGATGTGTAAAATAAGGTAAAATTTAAGTCGGATTTGTGCATATTCTAATGGCATTTATGAAGATGTTTTATTCATAGATATTTTTTCATTCATTTTCTGAACCGCTTTATCCACTTTATCACTCGCAGGGGGTGCTGGAGCCTAGCCCTGCTGACTTTGGGCCAGGGGCGGGGGACACCCTGTATCGGTGGCCAGCCGATCGCAGGGCACAAGGAGATGGACAGCTATGCATACTCAGACCCAAACCTAGGGGCAATTTTAGAGTGTCCAATCAGCCTACAATGCATCTTTTTGGGATGTGGGAGGAAAACGGAGTACTCAGAGAAAACCCATGCAGGCCCAGGGAGAATATGCAAATTCAACACAGGTGGACCGACCTGGATTTGAACCCAGGACCCCAGAGCTGTGAGGCCGACGCGTGAACCACTCATCCGCCGGGCCGCCCATTCATAGATATTAATCATTACATTTTATTATTACTAAATCATGTATGTGTAATAGACATGCACCTGCTTATGGCAGGTGTGATACTGGTGTGTGCCCATAGTGAGCAATGATGATGTTGCTCACACCGGTACTCCGTGTGCTCAGGGAGGTTGTCTTTCTGCCCAGACAAGCTAAAAATTAGAGCGAACATTGGGTGTAAGTGTCGATGGTTGTCTGTCTCCTTGTGCCCTGCGATCGACTGGCCACCGCGACCCGAGAGAGGATAAAGCCGTTCAGAAAATGAGAATCTCGGCTGAAATGTTTGCACTTTGCTTTTGGTCTCTTCAATTAAAACTCTTTAAGTATACCATGAATGTCCTGGTTTCCCTGCGATTGGCTCCACTCCCTCCTTCACCCCCACACTACATGACATTATGACAAGTCAAAGAAATGGGCTGGTAAATCGGGCTGCTGCTATTCTCCTTTTCACTCACTGCCACACCACAGGTAACTAAATTGTGGGAATCTATACATTATTTGCAGAGGCAATCATTTATTTGTGGAAAAAAATCTTGCATCTTCATTCGCTTCAATTTTAAAGTCAAGCTTCCATGGAATTGCTACACAGATAATGGAAATTCCCCTTCTACATAACAATTGAGACGGACAATCATGCACACACACACACCCATACCTAAGGGCAATTTAGAGTGTCCAATCAACCTACCATGCATGTTTTGGGAATGTGGGAGGTAACCGGAGTACTCAGAGGAAACCCACGAAGGCCCAGGGAGAACATGCAAGCTCCACACAGATGGACATTACCTAGCTTTGAAACCAGGACCCCAGAGCTGTGAGGCTGACGCGCTAACCACTCACGCCAAAAATGTGTGCATTTAATTTAATATTCCTACTTTTAAAATACAAAAAATCTCTGAATTCTTTAACAACATTGTTATGCCGTTGATATGCAAAAAGGAGTCCTGTAAAAAAAATCATTATGATTAAAGCGAAGCTAGAGGTACCGTCAGTGACACAGTGGTGTGCAAACGTGACACTCCTATTAGTGTGTTCAGGACTCAGCTCTCTCACCAGTGGTTTCACATTTTATTTTACAGGTTAGTGAAGAGCCATAAGCAATCCAACAAAGGGACCATAAACAGCCCATGAATTAATTGGCAGGGGTGGGATTTGGACCCACGCCTCCTGAGAGACTGGAATTTATATCCAGCGCATTGGACCACTTGGCCACTCTACCTTGAATGAGGCTGAATGAGGGATTGTGGACTTGTAAATTGTGAAATAACGTTAAAAACCCTTATATTTAAATATTAAAATGTGTTATTTGTTACTTGCAATAAGATCAACCACAATGTAACATTTAAACCAAATGTCCTTAAAATTACCTAACTTTTTCTCAAAATGTAGCTTTTCGATTTAGTGTCACGTCTAGCTAGACTCGAACTGGACTTAGAGCTGTTGTTGTTGTTGTTGTTGTTAGGTCACCCAGGCGCCTGAGGATTACCCTCAGCAGCGCTAGAGCTGTCACTGGAACGCGGATTGGTTCATCCAGGGCAGGGGTCTCAAACTTGCGGGCCGCGGGCCAACTGCGGCCCGCGGGACGATAATTTGCGGCCCCCGTCTTAATATGAAAGATCGATTTTTTTTTTTTTTAATTTTTTTTTTTTTTTTTTTTTTAAATTTTTTTTTTTTTTTTTTTTTACCCCTTTCCCCATGATGGCGCCGTTTAAGTGGCAGCCAGTGGCAGTAGCTCTGTCCACTCATGTTTTTCTTGTTTTACAGCATGTTTTACATGAAAAATTAGAGGGAACATTGACATGCACCTGCTTGTGGCAGGTGTGATACTGGTGTGCCGATAGCGAGCAATGATGATGTCGTGACCGGATGATTCGCCTAAAGACGTTTCGCCGACGGATGTTTGACAGACGGACAGGTCGTACTAGTATTTGTTAGTTTAATGATTAAATACAAATACTAGTATTTGTATTTAATCATTAAACGCTGTTTTCAGCTGGATTTGACCGAATTTGAGAGCATTTTGAGCCGTTTGGCGAATGGACGTCTATAGACGTTTTTTTGCCTCCATCGCGATATCATCCAGTATTTGTATTTAATCATTAAATGCTGTTTTAGGATGGATTTGACCCGATTGCTGTCATTTTACGGCTCGGTTCTGCTACATCTGCCTGCCCAAGAGTGCTTATTCCCGGACTGCCATTGATGGTAGACGAACATTGATTTTTACTATAATTGGATTGGATTGGATTGGATTGGATTGGATAACTTTATTCATCCCGTATTCGGGAAAATTCGTTGTTCCAGTGGCAAGAGGGTGAGGATGCAGGAATAGGAAAGGCATTTTAGACATAAATAGATAGGTAATAAGTAGGTCAAGAAATAAATACATGAATAAATATATAATTAAGTAAGCGTGTTGCTTAGGACATATATACCTACATACATACACATAAATGTACATGCATGCATACGGTAGGTCTTAACACACAGCCATTTTTTTGTTAAAGAGCCTGACAGCTGATGGGAGGAAGGATCTGCGGAAGCGCTCCTTCCTGCAATGAGGGTGCCGCAGTCTATTGCTAAAGGAGCTTCGGAGGGACTCCACAGACTCATGCAGGGGGTGGGAGGTGCTGTCCATGATGGACATCATCCTGGTCAGCATCCTCCGCTCTCCCACTTCCTCCACAGAGTCCAAAGGACAGCCCAGAACAGAGCTGGCCCTCCTGACCAGCTTATTCAGCCTGTTCCTGTCCCTCTCCGTGCTCCCGCATCCCCAACAAAGCACTGCATAAAACACTGCAGAGGCCACCACAGTGTCGTAGAAAGTCCTCAGCAGTGTCCTGCACACTCCAAAGGACCGTAGACTCCTCTCCTTTGGACAACACCGGCGGCGGGCCGGATTAAAAATCCTAACGGGCCGAATATGGCCCGCGGGCCGAGGTTGAAAAACTTGTACACACACGATCCGGCGGGGCGAGCGTTCGAATCCCGTTTCGGCGAAACCTCCGTTCGGCCGAATGAACGTTCGGTGGAACGTCCATTCGGCGACCTGCCCGTCTGTCAAACGTCCGTCGGCGAAACGTCTTTAGGCGAATCATCCGAGTACCGATGATGTCGCTCACACTGGTACTCAGTGCGCTCAGGGAGGTTGTCTTTCTGCTCAGACCAACAAAAAATTAGAGGGAACTTTGGTTCGGAGCTGAATGAACCAATCACGGTGAGGTATACGGCTCTGGAGGGCGGGACATCGGCCGGGCTGTCCAGTGCCTCGCTCACTCACTCATTCATTCCTCCAATCAGCTGGGCGGAGGAGAAGCCGTGAGGCCGATCACTCCGCTCGGCGCGCACACTCCTCCGCTGCTCTCAGCATAGAACTGAATGAGGCGCTATGATCCGTGATCCAGCCTGTGTCAGTGTCTGTAGCCATCTCCGCGATTGAAACGGAGAGCGAAAGTGCACATGCGCCACAAACCCGCGCGACTGAATGTGAAAGATCAACCCGAGACTCATTCCAAGTGGAAAAACATATTACAGAGCCCCAGAGATGTCTCTTTCAAAGCCTGCCGTGAAGAGAAAGGTCGGTGATGAGCACAGACAGTTTCAAGAAAAGTGGGGAGTGCAATATTTCTTTGTTGAACACAGGGGCACCCCGACGTGTCTCATTTACACTGAAAAAGTTGCGGTGCACAAGGAATACAATTTGAAACGTAATTGTACTATGAGACATGCTGAGGAGTACGAAAAATACCAGGGAGATGAGAGAGCCAACCAGGTTGCCAGTCTTAAAACACGTCTTCTGAGGCAACAGGATCTCTTCAAGAAGGCTACCAAAGACAGTAATGCAGCAGTCAAAGCTAGACCCCTGATCCAGGGGGTGGCCGGAGGTGTGGAGCAGTGCGAATATCTCCGGCTGGATGAAAAACGTAGGGCGCCACGTTCCTGTGTGGCAGCTCTGGGTGGTTTTGTTGGATTCGCAGGCCGCGACGGGCGGCCTCTCGGGAGACACCTCGTGAAGGTTCCAACTGTTGTCTCCCTTGAGCTGCTGTCTTCACGCTGTGGCATTAAGAGACCAAATTTAACATTATCGCCCCCTCTGTCTAAAATATGAATTGAGAACTTGGTATTTTGAGGTATTGAGACAGTAGAGGGCGATAATGCTACAGTACGTTGGCTGCCAACAACCGTAAAACCTCAAGCGGAAGAAAAAGAAGAAGAAGGGATTCGGGCGTTCATTTCTGCATGGCTAGGGTTTTAACTTTTTGTTTGTGCGCCTCTTGTTTCTCCTCAATTTAATTTAACTTAAATGAAACGAAACCTCGACAACATGCTCAACATTAAATAGTTTGTGGACTCGAACGTCAGTCCGTTTGTCTTCAATCCGTTTTGGGAGTCATACTTTAGCCTAGCCTAGCTGGCAGCTAACAAAGGAACACGTCGTCTGCATCAGTACGTCGTCAAGCGAACAGAAATAAAGTGTGAAAAATGTCTGGGAGAACGACGCCGGTTGCGGCAAAGTTTCAGAAGGAACTTTATGGCGTGAAAGAGGATCTCTCATGTCATCAACATTCTATTGTTTGCAAAATGATGCAAGCTAAAGTTGTTCTTCACAAACTCGAAGGTACGTTCACTTTTGACAATCATAAATGCATGATAGACCGATATATACTTTACGTTACACAATTAATATTTCATAATGAAATATTTAACGGGGTGGCATTGTTGTTTCTGATCGTGACTTTATTGAATGAATCGAAGCACGACAGCGCATAGCATTATGGGTAGAACTGAGAACGTGCTACAATGATGAACCACTAGATGTCGCTAACTGCTGAATATTCATTACTATAATCTGTAACATCTTCCTTTAGATTACTGTTCTGCAGTGGCGGGCGGTGCATTTTCTGGTAGCGCCTTCAACGTATCAATCCAACCCTCAAAAACTATTTTATGGCTATAAAACCTCTACTGCAGCTACAGCTGCGACACATAAAAAATAATCAATAAATTAATGCACAAAAATGGGATAAAATCCACTTCCTAGCAGCATTTCATGATTAAATACAAATACTGGAGCTTTTCAGACATTAAAACCAGGCCAGGGGGTGATTTTCCAGGGAAAAGACAGCGATGAACGTCAATGGCGTACGGGCAAACATTGCCCGAAAATGGGGTAAAATCCAGCCGAAAACAGCATTTATTGATTAAATACAAATACTGGAGCTTTTTAGACATCAGAACCGGGCCCAGAGTATCATTTCCCCGGTAAAAAGACAGCAATGAACGTCGATACGTCCATACGTGAAATGACAAAAAATGCACTTAAATTAGGTAAAATCCACTTCCTAGCATCATTTATTGATTGAATACAAATACTGGAGCTTTTGAGACATTACAACCAGGCCAGGGGGGTGATTTTTTCCCGGGAAAAGACAGCAATGGACGTCAATGGTGAAACGCCAAAAATTAAACTGGTGTAAAATCCACTTCCTACCAGCATTTTGTGATTAAATACAAACACCGGAGCTTTTCAGATATCAGAACTTGGCCCACAATTGAAATATTATTTAGGAATATAGCCATATTTTACTCACCAAAAATCATTTTTACACAATATCCATCCTCCTTTCTTTCTTCCTTCTTTCCTATCGCCATCGAAGCTAATGATGAAAGTCGAGCCTGTCCTGTCATATTTCCGGCATAGTCCGTTTCGAAAATAGCATTAATTAAATCAACACAACAATATACTATTTGCTTGTGGAGCTAAGTTAGCGCGCTGAAAGTGCCCCACACACCATTTTCCCGGCTGTAACAGGCTTGCTAGCTTCGGAGTTGACCGCCCTTTCTTAATGATGTCCATTTTTTTCCTGAAAAAGTCCGTCTAGAAAATAGCTTTGTGAGCAAACAGAATCTATTTGTTTTTGCTTCTGTCGGCCATAGTGGGTGGAGTTTGCGATCTTGGCTGCCTCGGTACTGCTTTGGTCCGCCTACTAGCCAATCATAGTTTGTGAAAGCAATGACATGTCCCAGCCAGCAAAATGCTAACGCCTATGAAAAATCATTGTGGGGTTGCCAACTCGAAATCTGATTGGTTAAAAGCAACAGTCTAGTTTAATGCAGCAGAGCCCGCAAGAACTGATTGTGCAGGCTTTGAGGCAGATCTGATCTGGCAACAAATAATGGCTGAAATGTGATTGGTTAAATGCTTCAATATGAAAACACACATCTGGAAGCAGTGCAACCAGGGGGAAAGCAAGGAAAGGAAGCTAACAGACCATTTGGAATAATAAGTATTGATGGACAAAATACAATATGATTCAGATATTTCTTAGGCCAGCAGAGAAGGCCTTGAAGGCCCTAACGGCCCGCCACTGCCCTTTGGCGAAAGCATTTAAACTAAATTAAAATCTAAAACAAAAGAGAATGTTTACAATGAAAAGGCTCCAAAAAAAATGACTAATTTTAAGGATTTACCAATAGTGCCATACTTTGAAAAATGCACCTATAAACAGTTTTCAACTCATGTTGCTGTTTACGAGAATACTACAGTAGTAAGTACAGACGCTCCCCTACTTACGAACATTCGACTTACGAACAACGGTACATACGAACATGTCTGAAAATTGCGTTTATGTCGAAAAATGTTCGTAAGTTTGATTTTGTATTGCGCGCCTTTTTCCGATTAGTGCTTCTTTCCGCCACTAATACCGACGCCTGGCGCTGTGAGTGCTCAGTTCACCCAGCATCCACCTTCCTCTGCCCAGTTCGTTTCAGTGCGTAAGTTGCGTAAGTGCATGACGTATTTCCAGTGCGCAAAGAACCTTTTTCATTTTTATCATGAAATATCTCGTGCAGCCATTATTCAATATGGTTAGTGAAAAGTGAAAGGCTTCTAGTGAGGGAGGTGCAAGGAAGAGGCAAGCCATTTCATTTGAAACAAGTGGCAATAATAACGAAGCTTGATGCGCGTGAGAGTGGTGAGCGTTGCACGGGCATACAACTTGAATCGTTCGACCGTCAGTACCATTTATAAACAGAAAGATCGAGCAGCAGGACCCAAATATTGAACGTTGCGCAAAGTTTGCAAATCAATTGAATTATGCCATACAGTGCTACCGCATCATTTATGATTAAAAAAAGAAGAAAACTGCAATCGTCGTTAGATCGCTTCTTTCAGCCAGTTTCTAATACATAAATCTCTCTCTCTATACCAGGGGTCTCAAACTCGCGGCCCTTGGGACGATAATTTGCGGCCCTTGTCTTAATATGAAAGATTAATGTTTGTGCGGCCCGCAAGATTGATATGAATGACACTTGTTGTGTTCGGAGCTGAATGAACCAATCACGGTGAGGTATACGGCTCTGGAGGACGGGACATCGGCCGGGCTGTCCAGTGCCTCGCTCACTCACTCATTCATTCCTCCAATCAGCTGGGCGAAGGAGAAGCCGTGAAGCCGATCACTCCGCTCGGTGCGCACACTCCTCCGCTGCTCTCAGCATAGAACTGAATGATGCGCTAAGATCCGTGATCAAGCCTGTGTCAGTGTAGCCATCTCCGCGAGTGAAACGGAGAAACGGAGAGCGAAAGTGCGCATGCGCCACAAACCGCGCGACTGAAAGTGAAAGATCAACCCGAGACTCATTCCAAGTGGAAAAACATATTACACTGTAATAATTACAGAGCCCCAGAGATGTCTCTTTCAAAGCCTGCCGTGAAGAGAAAGGTCGGTGATGAGCACAGACAGTTTCAAGAAAAGTGGAGAGTGCAATATTTCTTTGTTGAACACAGGGGCAGCCCGACGTGTCTCATTTGCACTGAAAAAGTTGCGTTGCACAAGGAATACAATTTGAAACGTCATTATACTAGGAGACATGCTGAGGAGTACGAAAAATACCAGGGAGATGAGAGAGCCAACCAGGTTGCCAGTCTTAAAACATGTCTTCTGAGGCAACAGGATTTCTTCAAGAAGGCTACCAAAGACAGTAATGCAGCAGTCGAAGCTAGCTACGCCGTTTGTGAGTTGATTGCTAAAGCAGGAAATCCATTTACAGAAGGTGAATTTATCAAAAAGTGCATATTACAGGCTGCACATATTGTCTGTCCAGAAAAGAAAAGTCTGTTCAACCACATCAGCCTTTCTGCCAACACCGTGGCAGAGCGCATTTCTCACCTGTCAAGTGACATTTATGATCAACTGTGTGAGAAAGCACAATGTTTCAGTGTATATTCAGTGCCTCTTGATGAGACCACAGACATCACAGACAATGCCCAGCTCGCAATATATGTCCGTGGTGTTGATGACAATTTTAAAGTAATGGAGGAGTTGCTCACAGTAATTCCAATTCATGGCCAGACCACCGCTAAGGAAATATTTCACTAGCTGTGTGATGCCATTGAGAATGCCGGTTTGCCATGGAAGAGCTTTGTTGGAATAACAACCGATGGAGCCCCATCAATGACAGGGAGGAAGAATGGACTGGAAGCACTTGTTCAAAAAAAATTGGAAGAGGAGGGTGTGGAGGAGGCCATAGCTCTGCACTGCATTATCCATCAGCAGGCCCTTTGCAGCAGATGCCTGAAGTTTGACAATGTGATGTCTGTCGTTGTGAAATGCATCAACCAAATCAGATCCAGGGGCTTAAAGCACAGAAGGTTCCGTGCTTTTTTAGAGGAAATGGAGTCAGAATATGGGGATGTGCTCTACTTCACTGAGGTACGTTGGCTCAGCAGGGGAAACGTGTTGAAGAGATTTTTTGAGTTGAGAGCAGAAGTAAAAGACTTCATGAAGATAGACGAGGTTGCTGTTCCTGTGCTAAGTGATCCCAAATGGCTCATGGACTTGGCTTTTCTTGTTGATATCACACATGAGCTTAATGTACTGAACAAGAAGCTACAAGGCCAGGGGCAACTTGTCAGTGCTGCCTATGACAACGTGAGAGTATTCTGCACTAAACTTGTGTTATGGAAAGCCCAGCTCTCTCAGACAAACCTTTGCCATTTTCCAGCATGCAAGGCTCTCGTGGATGCAGGCACACCATTCAGTGGTGAGAAGTATGTTGAGGCCTTTTCGAAGCTACAGGAGGAATTTGATCACAGATTTGCAGACTTCAAGACACACAAAGCCACATTTCAAATATTTTCTGACCCCTTCTCCTTTGATGTGCAAAATGCCCCTCCTGAGCTTCAAATGGAGCTCATTGACCTGCAGTGCAACTCTGCACTCAAAAATAAGTTCAGGGTGGTGAGTGGAGAAGCAGACAAGCTTGGGCAATTTTTGAGAGAGTTGACCCCCAGCTTCCCTAAACTTTCCCGAATGTTCAAGCGGACCATGAGCCTGTTTGGGAGCACATACTTGTGTGAGAAGCTCTTCTCCATCTCGAACTTCAATAAGTCCAAGTACAGGTCCAGACTTACTGTTGAGCATCTTCAAGCTCTACTGAGGGTTTCCACTGCTTCCTCCCTCAAGCCAAATGTGACTCAGCTATGTGAGAAGAAGCGCTGCCAGGTCTCTAGCAGCAAGGAGTAGGCAAGAGAAGCCGTGTTCAGAATATTTCATGTTCAATGTTCCATTCAAGTTCAGAAAGTTAAAGGTTAAAGAGCTGTTAATACAGACATTTGAAATGGAATAAAAATAATTCATTTTCTCTACTTAGGCAGCCAGTGTATATCTCTCATTATTATTATTTTATTTTTGTATTACTGATTGATTTTTTTATTCATCTTTAAGTTAATTTATTTAATTCATTATTTTTTGTTAAAAAATAAAGATATTTGATAACGTTGGAATGTTTTATCAGCGCTTTTCTTGTGGAAATCCTGATGCGGCCCAGTCTCACCCAGACTCGGCCTCTAGCGGCCCCCAGGTAAATTGAGTTTGAGACCCCTGCTCTATACAGTACTGTACATATTCTCTCCATTTTATTAAATGTTTTTTAGTACAAACCAATGTGTTATTTATACAAGCCTTAAACATACAAATGCACTTATATAAACCTTCAATATACTTAAACATAAATTATAATACAAAATATAGCACTGAATCAACTTTCAAACAAATTCAACTTATGAACAATCGCTCGGAACCTAACTCGTTCGTAAGTAGGGGAGCGTCTGTACTGCATTGTGACGAAATGGATGTATGGCGCCCTCTTCCGTTTGGTTTCATTTCTGTGAACAAGAAATTCAGTCATTTTATAATTGGAAAATGGTTAATCATTTATCTTTGTGTCTTTGCAGGTTTCAGAAATGATCTTGGTGCTGATGGGCAGGAGTCTGTTGACCTTGAAGGGGAAATTGAGCTCCCCCAAATCAAAGAGGAGGAGCCAGAGTTCCCTCAACAACAAATGGGAGACGAGCAACTTCCAATCAAAAGGGAGGAAGATCATTTCACCTGGTCACTTGGTGAGTTCGTGAGGAGGGAAGATGTTCTGGGCGTGGCCAGCGGAGGGGCGGAGCCTGCAAACACCACAACATGGCCCCTAATTAAAGAGGAGGGGCCAGAGTTCTCTCAACAGTGCAAAAGAGAAGAGCAACCTTCAATAAAATACGAGGAATGTGTCAAATGGTCAACTGGTGAGCCTTTCAAGAGTGAAGATGTTCTTGGCGTGGCCAGCCGAGGGGCGGAGCCTGCAAACGCCTCAGCATGGCCCCAAATTAAAGAGGAGGAGCCAGAGTTCTCTCAACTGTGCAAAAGAGAAGAGGAACCTCCAATCAACGAGGAATGTGTCAAATGGTCAACTGGTGAGCCTTTCAAGAGTGAAGATGATCTGGGCGTGGCCAACAGAGGGGCGGAGCTTCTGAGCGGCAGCTCAACAGAAGGATGGCGAGCAGAAAATTTAATTGCTCCTTCATCAGATGGTAACGACTTGCTTTTTGACGATGATGATGTTAAGAAAAATCCCAGTGGCGACAAACTCTGCAAATGCTTTCAGTGTGGGAAAACTTTTGGGAAAAAGTCTTCTTTGAAAACACATATGAGGAGCCACATTGGGGAGAAACCCTTATCATGTACAGTTTGTGGTAAAACATTTACACACAAGGGAAACTTAAAAAGGCACACAAGAACCCACACTGGCGAAAAACCATTTTCGTGTTCAGTTTGTGGTAAAGTCTTTTCTCAAAAGCAAGATTTACAAAAACACACAAGAATCCACACAGGTGATAAACCATTTTCGTGTTCAGTTTGTGGTCGAAGATTCACACACAAGGAAAGTTTAAAAGCCCACATAAGAACCCACACTGGTGACAAACCATTTTCATGCTCAGTTTGTGGTCAAACATTCACACAGAAGGGAAACTTAAACTGTCACGCAAAAACCCACACTGGCGAAAATCTATTTTCGTGTTCAGTTTGTGGTAAAACATATAAAAGCAAGGAAAAATTTAAAATGCACACAAGAACCCACACTGGTGAAAAACCATTTTCGTGTTCAGTTTGTGGTAAAACATTTACACACAAGGAAACATTTAAAATGCACACCAAAACCCACACAGGTGAAAAGCCATTTTCATGCTCAGTTTGTGGTAAAAGATTTACAGCGAAGGGAAACTTAAAAAAACACTCAAGAACCCACACTGGTGAAAAACCATTTGCGTGCTCAGTTTGTGGTAAAAGATTTACAGAGAACGGAAGCTTAAAAATACACACAAGAACCCACACTGGTGAAAAACCATTTTCGTGTTCAGTTTGCGGTAAAGCCTTTTCTATAAATAGACACTTAAAACATCACATAAGGACACACACGGGTGAAAAGCCATTTTCGTGTTCAGTTTGTGGTAAAGCCTCTTCTCAAAAGCAAGATTTACTAATACACATAAGAACCCACACAGGTGAAAAACCATTTTCGTGTTCAGTTTGTGGTAAAACATTTACAGAAAAGGAACCGTTAAGAATACACACAAGAACCCACACAGGTGAAAAACCATTTTCCTGCTCACTTTGTGGTCAAGCCTATTCTCAAAAGAAATATTTAAAAAAACACTTAATAACCCACACTGGAGAACAATGTTTTCCTGCTCAGTCTGTGGCCACAGATTTGCTACAACACTCCAATTAAAAAGCTACACAATTGAAAAACCTGAAAAGAAGACTTAACAACGCGCACATGAGAAAAGCCCTTTTTTTGCTCAATTAGTGGCAGAAATATCTTAAAAACACAATTACCCACATCGGTCAGACACCCTTTTCCTGCTCAGCTTCTTGCCAGAGATTTAGTTGTAAGGATAGACTTAAAAGACGCAAATGTGTTGTGATAAGCAGTGGCCAATGACGGCTTTGCTTGCTTTTTCAATTTCTGTATGAAAGATCATTGTAATCGCAGTCAAGAAAATCTTGTTTACACTTTAATGTGTAATATCAAATCCACACTATTCAAATACAGTAATACCTTTAAGATACAAGCTTACGGCGGGATCGAGCTAGTGTCAATTTACTCGTATCTTAAGTCAATTTCTCCCATAGAAATGAACAAAATACAAATTAATCCGTTTCCATCCTAAAAAAAACACCAACGTTTGTTCTAATTTACTACCGACTCACAATTAAGAACCATCTGGTATGCTCATATCTCAAATTTGTCTCGTATGTTGGAACACTTGTATGTCAAGGTATTATTGTATAATAAAATTGAGTGTCGTTGAAGATTGTATTTACTTCACAATTCTATCCGAAATGGTAGAGCCTAAATTAGGAAATTACAAAGTGAATAATCAATAATGTGATCTAAATTATACATTAGTAACATTAGTAGATATATGGTGTGAAATACAATGAATTTGCTCAAAATAAATAAGTTGTACAATGTCCTTATACTTTTGTCATATTATAAGATGAATCACGTTTTTAAACCGATTTATCGTGTCATCTTTTTGGTAGTTCCAATAAAGCTCTCTTTTTGGCGAAAAATACTTTTTGGGTCTTTTTGTTGACAAAATCAGCCTTCCAAATTCAAAGGTGACAAACAAGAGAAGTGTTATTTGGTAAGATTTAAAACTAAGCAAAATGAATACATTAATTTGAACAATTTGACAAATTAATATATTAAAGAATGTTTTCTTTCTACAGGTGTGAAAATACAGTAACTTCATGTCTGAAATTAGCGGTTTATTGTTTTTATCTTTTTGATGTTGAAGGGGATAATTGGTAGAAATGTAACTAGATTTTTATTTTTGCTTTACTTAGCTTATTTACATTAGAAAAGCGTGACCGGATGATTCGCCGAATGACATTTCGCCGACGGACGTTTGACAGACGGACAGGTCGCCGAATCGACGTTTGGCCGAACGGAGGTTTCGCCGAAACTGGATTCGCGCGCTCGCCCCGCCCCCGGATCGAGTGTGTACATGTTTTTCAACCTCGGCCCACGGGCCATATACGGCCCGTTCGGATTTTTAATCCGGCCCGCCGCCGGCGTTGTCCAAATTTTAGTAAAACTCAATGATTCATTTGCCGCTCATCACTCAATGTATTAGTCTACCGTCAATGGCAGCCCGGGAATAAGCACTCTTGGGCGGGCATTGCAGCCCGGGAATAAGCACTCTTGGGCGGGCATGGCGGCCCGGGAATAAGCACTCTTGGGCGGGCAGATGTAGCAGAACCGAGCCGTAAAATAACAGCAATCGGGTCAAATCCAGGCGAAAACAGCATTTGATGATTAAATACAAATACTGGAGCTCTTTGGACACTAGAACCGAGCCCAGGGAAGTGAATTCCTCGGTAAAAAGTCGCGATGAACGCAAAAAACGTCCATATACGTCTATTCGCTGGTGGACAAATTTATTCATTTCAATTGGGTCAGGTATTGCTCTAAAGTGCACATTTTTCGGGGAAATCAACCACCCTGGGCCCGGTTCTGATGTCTAAAAATCCCCAGTATTTGTATTTAATCATAAAATGCTGTTTTCGGCTGGATTTGACCGAATTTGAGAGCATTTTGAGCCGTTTGGCGAATGGACGTATACGGGCGTTTTTTGCGTTCATCGTGACATTTTACCGAGGAATTCACTTCCCTGGGCTCGGTTCTAGTGTCCAAAAAGCTCCAGTATTAGTATTTAATCATTAAACGCTGTTTTCGGCTGGATTTGACCGAATTTGAGAGCATTTTGAGCCGTTTGCGAATGGACGTATATGGACGTTTTTTGCGTTCATCGCGACATTTTACCAAGGAATTCACTTCCCTGGGCTCAGTTCTAGTGTCCAAAGAGCTCCAGTGTTTGTATTTAATCATTAAATGCTGTTTTTGGCTGGATTTGACCTGATTGCTGTCATTTTACGGCTCAGTTCTGCTACATCTGCCCGCCCAAGAGTGCTTATTCCCGGGCTTTCATGCCCGCCCAAGAGTGCTTATTCCCGGGCTTCCATGCCCGCCCAAGAGTGCTTATACCCGGGCTGCAATGCCCGCCCAAGAGTACTTATTCAGGGGCTGCCATTGACGGTAGACTAATAAATTGAGAGTGATGAGCGGCAAAGGGAAATGAATCATTGATTTTTACTATAATTTGGACAACGCCGGCGGGCCGGATTAAAAGTCCTAATGGGCTGAGGATGATAAACTTGTACACACACGATCCGGGGGTGGGGCGAGCGCGTGAATCCAGTTTCGGCGAAACCACCGTTCGGCCAAACGTTGATTCGGCCGAATGAACGTTCGGCCAAACGTCCATTCGGCGACCTGTCCGTCTGTCAAACGTCCGTCGGCGAAACGTCCATTCGGCGACCTGTCCGTCTGTCAAACGTCTGTCGGCGAAACATCTTTCAGCGTATCATCCGAGTACCTTATTTAATTCCTAAAAGCGAATACAGTGGTACCTCGTCATACGACCGCTCGTCATACAAAATGCTCGTCTTACGGGGGAAATTTCGATCGAATAATTTGTCCGTGATGCGGTCAAAATTTCGTGATGCGACCAAGCCAGGTGGCCATGGCATTTTTTTTTTGCATATCTTTCGTGTATAACAATATCTTCGAGCACAGAACGATTAATTCAGACGAGTTTCTCACAGGACCAGGAAACGCACAACGCGCGGGCAAAAAGAGGGCTTTCTGGGTAATGAAGTATACTCGTGCACACAACACCCATAGGCAATGGCAACCTTTCTCAGAATAAAACTTCATTACCCACAATCAATACGTGGGTAAGGTCAACTATTGTATTTCCTGTTATTCTTTCTAAGGAAAGAATCTCCCGCGATCGTTCTTTAAAGACTATTTCTCGTTGGCAAGTGGTCGTGCGTTAGCCTATTGTGATGACATTTGTATGCGACATTATCGAAATATATTTTGAAGGGTAGACAAAAACAAACAACTCTTGATGCGTTCGTTTTGAAGACTTCGGCGGAGCGGCCAGGTGGTGTCAACCCGTAGAACTACGTGAGGTAAAAAAGATTACAACAAATTTAGAATTTAGTTTTGTTTGAAGTTACATTAAACGTTGAATGTCTGTATATAGTTATCCAAGTTAATTTAAATTTGTTTGTTCGTTTACGAGTGCATTGTTGCCGTGGATAAGGCCCCCCGAATAGTTGGAACGAATTAATTTGTTTCCCATTCATTTCAATGGGAAACTTGCGCTCGAGTTACGGGAATCTTGTCATACGAGCTCAGTCCCGGAACGGATTAAGCTCGTATCTCGAGGTACCACTGTATACTAAAAGTCTAAATTCCTAAAATTGAATATACTAAAGGCTAAATTCCTAAAATTGAATATACAGATATTTAATTCCTAAAATTGAATATACTAAAAGTCTAAATTCCTAAAATTGAATACACAGATATTTAATTCCTAAAATTGAATATGCAAAAATTTCAAATTTATTAGGTGATTTTTGATGACTGAATTCATACCTGTCAACTTGTACGTTTTATACGTTTTTTTACCATTTCAAATCATGTACGCCGTACACCGACTTTTGTACGGGGGAAAAAAAAAAAATCGCTAATATTTATGAAAAAGATCTCAACAAGACCGTTTTGGCTAAAATCCAGATAGTCTCGTAGGCTGGTAGCCAACGACGCTACTGTCATCGATCGTTACTATTGTCACGGTATACCAGCAAAAATTATCCTCAATCGTATGTATTTTTTTTGCGGTGCGTACGGCAATATCGATAAAGGATGACATGCGCATGCGTAGATATACATAGAGTAAATATCGTGGAAGCAAGCATGGAGGAGCCACCTAGTAAGAAACGAAGAACTCAAGGATCGGGTCGACACCAGAAAGAATGGGAGTTACTTCAAGGTGAATATGCTGGCTGGATTAAAGCATCGTTAAGAGGCACTCAATTCTCATTCTGTGTCCCTTGCAATAAAGACGTGAAAGTTGCTGCGAGTGGATTTTACGATCTGAAGAGCCACTTTAAAACTGCCGGACACGTGGAGAATGTGAAAAAAACCAATTCACATGTCCCATTAACCAAGCACTTCGTCTCTACCGCAAATCCTGCAGCATCCCACAAGACGACAGAGAATTTCCGCATTTGTCGGACAAATGCGGAAATTCTCTTCTGCCATTTTCTTGCTGAGCACAACATTGCTTTCACAGCTGCGGACCACTTCTCGGATTTGGTGAAAGTTATGTTTCCGGATTCACAGACAGCTAAGGTAATTTATTATTATTATTATCATTCATATCTACAATGAATCAGCATTTATGGCACCGTGTCAACCATAATGGCCTTGGGAAAGGCCCCATTTGTTATTTAATTTTGATAATTCATGCATTATACCTGTTATGAGAACAAAGCACTTTGAGTTCCTGACACTGCTGCCAACTTTAATTGTGAAAAATATTTATAATTTACCAACTGTGTTGCTACACACATATACATATAGATATATTTTTTTCCAGAAAGAATTGTGTACATTGTTGAATATATATTTATGTGATTAAAATTTTATATTTTTATATTATATTTTTATAGGAGTTTGCATGTCGGAGGACCAAGGCTACGATGATTGTTAAGGAGAGCCTTGCACGTGGCTACACCCAAGACGTCATTCAGTACTGCAGAACTCACCCATTTACCCTCATGATTGATGAAAGCAATGATCGTACTACCAAAAAGCGACTTGTTGTGTTAGCAAACTTCTTTGATGGGGAGAACACAAATACCAGACTCCTCGATTCACCAGAGTTGGCATCAGGCACAGCAGCATCAATCTTTGCCGTTATTGACAACATTTTACAAGAAAATGACATTCCTTGGAGTAACGTTGTGGGATTTGCAAGCGACAATTGCAACACCATGGTTGGAAAGAAAAACTCTGTCTTGTCTAGGATAAAAGAAAAAAATGGGGCTGTTTTTAGTGTTGGATGCATTTGTCATCTTGGCAATCTGTGTGTCAAAGATGGACTGAAGACATTGCCAGTAAACATAGATGACTTGCTGGTGGGTATATATATATATATATTTTTAAATAGTTCCAAACGAATTGAGGATTTTAAAGAGTTTCAGGACTTTACAAATTCCGAGCAAGAAAAAATCCTAAAGCATTGTCTGACACGATGGTTGTCTCTGCAAAAAGGCAAAAAGTGGTTGAAAGAACATTGTCTCAGTACGAAGCACTCAAAAGCTACTTCGCTAGCCATGCGGATGTTGAAAGGGCAGGTAAAGTGAAAAGCATCCATGATCGACTTCAAGACCCTGTTACTCTCCTCACACTCCACTTCCTCAGCTTCATCCTGCCTCAAATAAATCAATTCAATATTGTGTTCCAAACAGAGGCATGTATGATTGGAGATTTGCTACCAGAAATGGAAAGACTCTTAAAGAAACTCTTGGTGAAATTTGTGCAAATGGAACATGTCAAATCTGCTGATAGCCTGCTGGCAGTTGATTATACAAACAGATGCCTGCAGCATGAAGATAGCAGGCTTGCTGTTGGCTTGGGCACCAGGGCCCTCTTCCAAGATACCAATGAGGAGGATGAAATCAGGCAAAGCATCACACCAGCCATACAATCAACTTTTTTTTCCTCTGTTCGCTCCTTCTACGAGGCTGTTGGACAGGTTGAAATGAATGATGAAAAAGAATGGAATGAATTGATGAGTTTGTATGGAGATATAGAGGCACATGTTCTGAGTGGTGTGCAAAGTAACAAGCAAGCCAAGGATAGAAGTGAGTTGAAGAAAAAAATCACTATGTTGAAAGGAAATATATTTTACTGGTCGTAAATTTGATTGGGATATGAATGCTTTGTCCATCAGTTTGCAAAAAAATAGTGTGACGTCAGAGCTAGAAAGGCAGAATTACAAAAGCGAAAGAAGGTGTGTAGATGAAGGCGTGGCTCAATACAAAAAAGGAGGCGATATTAGAACAGCATAGATTGACACTACATAATTTGGTAGTTGCGTCAACAGCTTTGGCCACGGTGAGGCGCTAACGGGCTATGGAAAAGGCCAAGACAGCTGTCTCTGAAAAATCAGGTGATCCTATGGTGCCATCTGGTGGCATTTATCCTACATTACACCGACCCACAGTGGATAATGCTAGCCCTCCCGAAACAGCTTTTTCTTTGTCGCCCCTTACTGTCCCTTCTGCACCTCCACCGACTTATCAAGCTTTGAAAGGACCTACTGGTGCGTCTCTACAAGCACCCGTAGTGACTTTAGGTGGACGTTTGATATTTGACCTTGAGAATGAGGAGGAACCCATGTCCTCCGAGGCAAAAGAGCTCATAAAGACGGCATGCAATCTTGAATACAAGAAAGTTAAAACAAAACAGTTCAGCGGTGACTTGACTGATTTAACCACGCATCGAGAGGATGATGATGATGACAAAGGAATGACCGAAACAGAAGTAGAAGAAATGACGAGACGTGAGGCAGAGAGGGACCGATATTATAGAAAAGAAAAGGAGGAAAGGGAAAGATGAGAAAAAGAGAGGAGACAGAAAGAAGAACAGAAGTGGAGAGAGGAAGTGGCTGAAAAGAAAAAGGAAGGAAAGAAATCTAGTAAGAAAGGAAAAGGTAAGTTGACGGACTATCTTAAACAGTTTGAGGACGCTAATCGATGATCAGATCATGACTCAGACATTCCAGACGAAAAGGAAAAAGATGATATAGACATGTATAGACAGGCTCAACCGAATTCGGGATTTCACATCACTCTCCGCCCACGTAACAGTGGAGCGGACGAAAGACCAGACAAGACTGTCAGGCGGCGACCGAAGCCCAGCACGCAGCTGGTGCAAACTACATCTGGAGGTATGTTTCCCCTCCGCCCTCGTGAAGCAGGTATGATATATAATCCTCTTGTTCTTAGAGATGTGGCTGCATTGACTGAACAACTACCTCCTCTGGCGAGGGGAGGAAGTCCATGGCTGATGAAGTTCTTGGCCTTAATGAGTGGACAGAATTGTGTGCTTGGTGACCTGAGACAGGCCATGTCAGCTTCCTGCACTCAACATCAGGTACGAATGATAGAAGAAGAGGCAGGAACTACTAGACAACAACATTAAATTCCATTGACCCAGGTGTCAGATGCCTTGTTTAGGGCAATTAAAAATGCCTTCCCAAGACCCCATGACTTGGCCCCAACCGTGTTTCCATACACCGATGGAGTGGGAGGTCCGGTGCACTATGAACAGTGTGTTAAAGACTGGATAGAAAGCACCAGCCGCCATTGATCTGGCATATTTGAGAGTGAAACCTTATTCAGAACAGCTGTTGTCGAGGGTCTTCCGGAACCTGTGAAAAGGGAATTGAAAAAGGACCCAGACTTGTTGATAGGTGACGAACCTAGATTTAGACGTCACCTGACTCACCATTGTAAGGGAGAAATAATCACAACAGTGATTTATTGTTGCTTCTTCAATGCAGCTTTACTGATATGAAGGAAATCTCCCGTGTTGGCCAAGTTATGTGCTCATCAAGTCATCAATAATCGAATATCGATATACATTTTAACATGTCACACGTGCTATGTGCATCAAGGCATCAATAATCGAACACCGATATACTCAATCCAAACTAGTTGCACATCCCCAACATGCGATCGTTAATGGCGTGTAAATTAAACACTTTAGCATGTCACACACGCCTAATCTCTTAGCCCGTTGTATCACATGCCCACTCTTATTTCTCTTCAAATCGAACAAATGTTGCCCTTTCAAGATTTCTGTGGGGAAGAATTATTCTGCACTTAGGGTAGTGTGGCTGAGTGGTCCAAGGTGCTGGATTAAGGCTTCAGTCTCTCAGGAGACGTGGGTTCAAATCCTACCACTGCCATGAACTTACTTTGCCGAAAAAACTGTCATTGGCAATAATGAACTGTTGGAATATGTTTGCAACCTGGCATTTCCTGCAATTCCCCTTTTAAAGATAAGCGGCACAGAAAAAATGAATGGGCGAATGGTTATTCCAATCAGTTCTGCTTCTTGAACCAGCTATGGTGAAATGCTGGCTTCTATGCAGCAAGACTATCTTGAGGGTAGAACTACACTGTTCCTTGTTTTACTCGGCCCATAAATCAATGGATTGTCACCCTCTTTGACTTTTTAGGGTTGCATCTCTTTAAGCAGAACGCTCCAAGCAAAATGCTGGCGGGTTTGAAACTACCATTTCAGATGACGTGAGATCAAAATAAAAATGCTTGGATTTCAAACAATTTTAGAAGAAGATGGTGAAGCATGCATAAATGCAAATTCCATCAGAAAAGCAAGAGGAACATGTTTTCGTAAAATCCCAGGTTGTAAACATATTCCAACAGTTCATTGTTGCCAATGACAGGTTTATTAGGAGAGTAAGTTCATGGCAGTGGTGAGACTTGACCTCACACCTCCTGAGAGACTGAAGCCTTAATCCAGCGCCTTGGACCGCTTGGCCACACTACCCTAAGTGCCAGTGGGGGGCGGTGCATTTCACACCTGGGCCTTCAATAGTGCTACGTGTGAATCAATCCAACCCTCAATAAGTATTTTATGTCTATAAAACCTTTAATGCAGCTACAGCTGCGACACATATAAAAAGAATCAATAATAACCTCAAATATTTAAATATTATTTCAGAAAATAGACACAGTTTACTCAACAAAAATTATTTTTATTTATACACAAAATCCATCCTCCTTTCTTTCCTCAAGAAGATTTCAATTACTCTGTCGTACAGATTACACGTGCGTTTTAGGTCCATCAAGAAGTTCCTTTCTATGGCCATCAAAGCTAATGCTGAAAGTCTAGTCTGTCCTGTTGTATTTCTGGCATAAGTTTTGAGTCTAAGGGCTGAAAACGTCCGTTCGACAGAAGCAGTGGACACGGGGATGGTCACTGCCAAACACACTAATGTGTACAGCTGCCCCATGCGTTCACTCAGATTTTTCTGCTGAAGGAAGTCAAGGAGATCAGTGGGAGATTTTCCTGCAAAATCATCCATGGCATACATAGCTATCAGTTCTGTTCTTAGCCGAGGCAGATCGAAAAGTGTTCCGTGGCTCTGCGTTAAAGTGGAGAAGGCTGCATGTGGGAAAGTTTCCTGGTATTCCTGAAACATCTGCGAGTCGAGGAGTGAGAGAAACATCAGTCTTTCGTGGTCTTGAAATCTGGTCCGCGTCTGGCAAATAATATTGTCCAGAATCCTGTTGTGAAGTTGTTGGTAGTGCACGCGAGAATTTTGCGCTTGACCTCTTCGTGCGCTTGGAGCACCCGCACTGCGTTCGGTGGCGTCGTAGATTTCCTCATATCGGCTCCTCTCGCGTTCAACTGTGCCACAAAACTCCTTTACTCTTGCAAGACAAAACTGTACATCCAGTTTGTGGTTCTGTAGTATTGAAAAAAGCACGTCTGAATGCTTAAAAATGCCATTAAATATGTGAAGCAAAAAACAAAATTCAAAATCATCCAGACGTGCTTTAAATCCATCAGCACACCGCACAGACTCCTCGTCGTACTCGTCATGATGCTCCAGGATGTGATGAAACAGTTCCTTTAGAGCAGCTCTCTTCTCAAATACTGTATTGACCACCCTGGATGCGTACTGCCACCGTGTTGGTGCCACACAGATTTCGTCGAGCAGCTGTGTGCGTCGAGGCGATCTCGAAAAAAATGCAGCAAATCCATTCAGGTGAGCAAAAAATATCTTGCATTCTTTAAGCTTTGAGGCCCCCTGAGTCAGTACTAAATTGAGCCGATGGGCATAGCAGTGTATGAATAAAGCTAACGGTGCTCTCTCCTTAACTTTAGCCTGCACCCCATTTAATCCAGAAGACATGACCGCTGCACCGTCATAACACTGTGCCACAACTTTACCCAGACATTCATTTTCCACCAAAAATTGAATGATGAGACCTGCAATGTCATCGGCTCGCTTCCCACTGGTAACATTTTCAAATCTGACGAACCGCTCCTTGACACCTTTGCCCGTGACGTAACGCAGAACCAGTGCGAGCTGCGCTGGGTTACTCGCGTCTGTCGTCTCATCCACCATTACAGAGACAAACTGTACTTTTTTATTTCGCTTCTGATCTCTTCATCCATCACTTGAGCAATAGCAGTGATCAGGTCGTTTTGTATTCTGCCCGACGTGCCACTAAATACTTTATTAGTGGACAGGTGGTAATGTAAATCCGGGTTTTTCTCAGCAAAAAGAGAAAGAAGTTCCACATAATTTCCTTTGTTTGAGGAGGCAGCGCTTTCATTGTGTCCCCGAAATGAAAGTTCCTGCTTGCCCAAAAAAATGACGCAGTCTATCAAACTTTTTAAGATTTCCCTATTTTTCTTTACCTTTTCGTTGTGGCGCTCCGTTTCCCTGCGCACTTGCTCGTTTAATTGTAACTCCACTCGAGTATCTCCAAAAGTTTTGGAGCGGACCGTTGCTTGTAAGTGTCCGGCAGAGCTTTGGTGTCTCGTTGCTGCTTTGGTTAAACAAGACAAATTTGCAAATCCAGTGTTGCTCCAAACACCATGTCGATCGGTGGCAAATAACAAGCACTCCCAGCAATATAATTTGCTGTGTTCATCGGAGCCCGTGAGCCAAGGATAGCGCTCGTAGTTAGCGCACTGAAAGGTCCGAACACACGCTTTTCCCGGCTGTAACAGGCTTGCTAGCTTCGGAGTTGACCGCCCTTTCTTAATGATGTCCGTTTTTTCTGTAAAAGTCCGTGTAGAAAATGGCTTTGCCAGCAAATTTGCAACCAAATCCATTTGCTTTCCTGCATTGGCCATTGTGCGTGGAGTTTGCTAGTCTGGCTGCGTCAATCTAGCTTTTGGCCCGTCTACTCTAGCAAGCCAATAATAGAGGGTGAAAGCAATGACATGTCCCAGCCAGCAAAATGCCCACGCCTATGAAAAATCATTGTGGGGTTGCCAATTCGAAATCTGATTGGTTAAAAGCAACAGTCTTGTTTAATGCAGCAGACCCCGCAAAACTGATTTTGAAGGCTTTGGGGCAGATCTGATCTGGCAACAAATAATGGCTGAAATGTGATTGGTTAAATGCTTCAATATGAAAACACACATCTGGAAGCAGTGCAACCAGGGGGAAAAGCAATGAAAGGAAGCTAACAGACCATTTGGAATAATAAGTATTGATGGACAAAATATAATATGATTCAGATATTTCTTAGGCCAGCAGAGAAGGCCTTGAAGGCCCTGACGGCCCGCCACTGCTAAGTGCAGAGTAATTCTTCTCCATAGAAATCTTGAAAGGACAAGATTTGTTCGATTTGAAGAGAAATAAGAGTGGGCATGTGAACAGGCTAAGAGATTAGGCGTGTGTGACATGCTAAAGTGTTTAATTCACACGCCATTAATGATCGCACGTTGGGGATGTGCAACTAGTTTGGATTGAGTGTATATCGGTATTCGATTATTGATGCCTTGATGCACATAGCAAGTGTGACATGTAAAAGTGTATATCGGTATTCGATTATTGATGCCTTGATGCGCATACCTTGACCAACACGGGAGATTTTCTTCATATCAGTAAAGCTGGATTGAGGAAGCAACAACGAATCACTATTGTGATTATTTCTCCGTGTTTCAAGGTATGCTGGTTGTTGCAGAGGCCGGTTGAGTTTGTGGTTTGCAATATAATATATTGCAAACCACAAACTCAACCGTATATTGAATATACACTGTTTAGCGTGTGAGGGAGAAGATAATGTTTAGTAATGTTTATTTACTTTTGAAGTGTGAGCGTGAATGTGCGAGTCCCGGGTCGTGGATATGTATGTAACATTCAGGACGCTAACCTTGGCCGCCATTACCCTGTGTAGAGTGTCTATGACGGTTATAGGAAGGAATTTATGTTATCGATATTTCATTGTTTACCCAGTCGAATAGTTGAGAAGGACTTCTCGAAGTTGTAAAAAGAAAAGATAACACAAGTCATGACCATATACTGAACAGGTGTAATTGGACATTATGTTTTGGGTTCTAACGTGTTGCTATTATATATATATATATATATATATATATATATATATATATATATATATATATATATATATATATATATATATATATATATATATATATATATATATATATATCAGTGGCGGGCCGTCAGGGCCTTCAAGGCCTTCTCTCCTGGCCTAAGAAATATCTGAATCATATTATATTTTGTCCATCAATACGTACTTATTATTCCAAATGGTCTGTTAGCTTCCGTTCATTGCTTTTCCCCCTGGCTGCACTGCTTCCAGATGTGTGTTTTCATATTGAAGCATTTAACCAATCACATTTCAGCCATTATTTGTTGCCAGATCAGATCTGCCTCAAAGCCTGCACAATCAGTTCTTGCGGGCTCTGCTGCATTAAACTAGACTGTTGCTTTTAACCAATCAGATTTCGAGTTGGCCACCCCACAATGATTTTTCATAGGCGTTAGCATTTTGCTGGCTGGGACATGTCATTGCTTTCACAAACTATGATTGGCTATGTTTGCTCAAGTTATCCCTCTTTTTCTTCAAATTTTGCCCCAAACTTGAAAAGGGGCCCCGATCTTATCAACGCAGGAACAACTCAAATCCTTCCAGTTTACACTTTTATTGAAGTTTATGGTGATAGGAAGTGGTTAGGTTGAAAACCTTAAAGAAAGGGGAAAGGAGGGAGCATGTGACGTCATTCAAGTTTCACGTTACTATGGTGATCAAAGTGTTGCTCTTGAGTTTACTACTAGCATCTTGAATTTAATACAGAAAGCAGGAGAGTGTTGAAATGATAGAGTGGAAATGCATGGGTACATTAACTGATTGAGTAAATCAAACACAAATATTCACTTTACAGAGATAGGTCATATGAGTAATCCAAGTTAAGGGAAAATACAAAGAATGCAACTTAAGGTTGCGAGAAGCAAATTAAGCATCAATCAGCTGGCATCTAGGTGGTACTTATTTTGTCCTACCAGTTGCGTGTGATCGGGTCTGAAGGGTATTCCTTGGTATTCCTTGCCACTCTCTCGCCTGTCTACTTTCAAGGCTTGAATCTGAATGGTTATATCCTGGCTCATGCCCTATGATCTTAGGCAGGAAATGAGGCGAGGTGACTTTTGTTTGGGTTTTCTTTTCTGCCCTCTGTTGGCCTGGAGGAGGGGCAGACATACCTTCTTCAAAGTTGACTTGACACCTCCCACTTGGCATCTCGGTTCTTGAACCCAGAGAGGTCACACAGTTCCTGGTTGCTCTCGTTCGTTTCTTTGTTGGTCTATTTCTGTTCTTCCACAGGTATCAGGACAATGATGCGTCGTACATCTCTATGCAGAATTGTTGAAGGGATTTTTGTGGGGGGTTTCTTCGCGTGATCAGATTTGGTAGTAGAGACGGGGTAGCTTGGGAAGGTCTTGACGTGTACATCTCTGACGATGCCTCTTGTGTCGGGGACGACACTATCGACTCGTCCAAGCTTGTACTGGCCCCTTAGAGCATTTTGGTCGGCCAGCCAGACGATATCTCCCGTGGCTACATTTCTGTTCGTTGTGTGCCACTTACTTCGGATGAACAAGTTGGGTCCCGCCAGCTGGCTCCACTTCTTCCAGAATCGGTCAACTTCGGTCTGGATGGCTCTTAGTCTCTTGTAGGGGTATCCTTGAAAGTCGAAGCTTCCTACATCTCCCTCAGGTCCTGTCCTTCCCAGCAGAAGAGTGTTTGGGCTGATGTAGTCTATGCATTCCTCACGACTTTGCGTCCTGGCGTCAATGGGTCTTTCGTTGGCCAGATTGGCAGCCATGTAGAGGAAGGTTTGGAACTCACTCCACGTGAAGCATCTGTCTCCTGCCAGGTTGTGCAGGGCACGTTTTACAGCGCGTACTGCGGCCTCGGCAGCTCCATTTCGGTGTGGGGAGTCCGCAGGGTGGAGTTTCCAGTTCCATTCCGTTCCATGCGTGGAGGCTTCATCCTCGACTCTGGATGCTTCCAGCTTCCTCCGGAAGGCATGCAGTTCTTTGAGGGCTGGCCTGGCGACCACAAAGTTTTTTCCTGGGTCTGACCATATCTTTCTCGGGTGTCCCCGTAATGCTGCAAATCTCTTGTAGGCCAACAGAAAGCCTTCAGATGACAGGTCATTTACTACGTCTGTGTGTAGGGCTCGGGATGCCATGCAGCAGAAAACTAGTCCCCATACTTTGAGTCCTGATCTCTTCTTCACCTCGTCCTTCACTTCGTAAGGGCCGAACAGGTCCACAGTTGTGTATTGAAATGGTCTGGCTGGTGTTGTTCGCTCGGATGGGAGGTCGCTCATGATTTGTTGGCATCTTTTGGCTCTGTTTTTCCTGCAGGTTACACAATTGTTTACGACCTTCTGAGCCAATCTTCGGCCTCTTATAACCCACGCTTTCTTCCTCATGCGCAGGAGTGTACCTGCTGTTTCTTCATGGTTTGCGTTGTGGGCTTCTTGTGCCAGAAGAGAAGATATCCATGCATCATGGGGTAGAATTGGTACGGCTGTTTTGTCGTTGTCGAAGATTTGGAATCTTCCTCCGCAGACCAAGAGTTCGGTCTCCGCCTCTTTGTATACCGCCAACCTGTTGAGGGTGGTGTCTTGGAAGGACGCGCCCTCTTGGGCTGCCTGAAAGAGGTCTCTCTTTGAATCTTCGTACTCACTCAGTGTAAGTACAGCTTGCTTGGCTCTGGACTTTATCTGGTCTGATGAAAGTCTCTGGCTCTTTGGTTTACTTGAAGTTGGGTCTTGTTCCAATACACTTTTCCATTTTGTTGCAGCTCTCCATACCCAGGCCATGACCCTGATCAATTTGGTTAGGCTGCTGAATCTCCTTACATCGATCAGTTCTTTCACAGCAGATCCGGCTGGAGGTCTTCGGGCTCGGGGATCATCTCCGTTTGCAGCCCCTCGTGGGATACTCCGATCTCCCCCATTCGTGGCATGGGTCGGATTACTTGTTTCGGCAGATGGTGCATCGCTCGTCCTTCCTCTCGTCTGTGACCTGGTCTGTACGGCAGTGAAGGACTTCCTTTGGAGTTTATTGATTCCTTCCCTTGCATGGGCAGCGACTTCTTTGGCCACTCCTCTATGGGCAGCCTTAGGAATTCGGGTCCGTCTTGCCACGCGGAGCCCTCTCTGAGGTCCTCCGGGGCAACTCCTCTTGTGAGCATGTCCGCTACGTTGAGGTCTCCCTGGATCCACCACCAGTCGTCAACGGACGTGGTCTTTTGAATTTCTCCAACTCTGTTCGCGAAGAAGGTTTGATATCCGTAACTGTCTCTTTGGATTGCTCCTAACACAGTTTGACTGTCCACTAGGTGGATCCATCTTTCAATCTCCATTCGACTGTGCTTTTCGATGTATCTTCTGAGGCGAGCTGCATAGACAGCGCCACATATCTCAGCTTTCACTGGTTCTCCCTTCTGGTCAAGTGGTGATAGTTTCGCCTTGGACTCGACGAGTCTGACTTCGATGCCCGTCGCTGTCTCCCATCTGAGGTACACCACGGCCCCGTAACTCTGGTCACTTCCGTCGGAGAATGTCACTCCCCACGGTCTTCGGGTCCAGTTCCGTGGCGTGAGGCTCCTGTGGAAGGTAACTTGGCTGAGACGGACGTATTCTTCAAATAACTGGATTGCTTCTTCCCTTAACTTTTCAGATAGAGGTTTGTCCCACGTGTCTTGGGTTCTGCTGGTTCCAGCTTCTTGGAAAGCTTTCCTGACGAGAATGGCACCCTTCTGTTTGGCGGGGGTGACAAGGCCTATCGGATCATAGAGGCCGGCTACCTGACTTAGTAATTGTCTCCTAGTCAGTGGTTTGGGAGTGTTTTCTCTCACCTCCTCTCCCAGGAGGTTTTGACCCACTCTCATTTTCTTTCTTCTCTTAGAGAAGTTAACTGAGGTCATGGGGTACAGTTTGTTGCTTTCGACAATGTAGCCGACTCCAAGGGCTTTGTCGTCTTCTCCTCTTCTTTGATTTGGTAGAATGAGTATATTGCTGGAAGATGCTCCTGCTGTGAGTATCTCCCTCCCACTTTGGCCTGACCGGAGCCAGGGTTTGAGGATGAAGCCACCTGCTTTCAGGATCTCTTCAACCCTTTTGGTGTATCCATCCAGTTTTTCCAAGTCGTTGTGAGAGGTCAGCACATCGTCAACGTAGGAGTCTTCCTCCAGGATTCTGCACTCCTCTTTTAGGTGAGCAAACATGGGTAGCTTTGCAGTCTCTCTCATTGCCAGCTGTGCAATGCATCCTGCTGGACGATCGCCAATGTTGACTCGGGTGATGGCATACTCCTCAATTTCACTTTCTTCGGTGTCTCTCCAAAGAAATCTGTAGGTGCATTTCAGGTTCTTCCAACCACACTGAGTTGCACATCTTCTTGATGTCTCCAAGGGCTGCATGCACTCCTCTTCTGAATCTGAGTAAAACTGCTCGGATTGGGTTGAGGACGTCTGGTCCTTTCAACAGGATGTCGTTCATGCTAAGTCCCTTGAACTTCTGGCTGCTGTTCCAGACCAAGCGCACTGGTGTGGTAACGGAGTGAGGGTTTGGCGCTACCAAGTGGCTAACGTACCACACCGGTCCTCTCCAATTGGTGATCATTTCTTTGCTGAGTTTCTTTGCTGCTCTTCTTTCCACCATTTCATGGACTTGGGATGCGTATGCCACTTTCCACTTGGGTTCTTTCTTGAGTTGTTTTTCTGTCCTCAGAAAGGTTGCTTCTACTCCACTTCTGTTGTAGGGTAGAGACATGGGGTCTTCGATCCATGGGTATTTCGTGTCCCAGTGAGGTTGGTCGACGTGATCATCGGTGGTGACATAGGTGAGGCCTTTTCTGATGACTTCCAGCTCTCTCTCCTCGCTCAGTGTCATCTCCTTGCCTCCTGGCTGGCAGTTTCCACATCTGCATCCTCCACACTGTGGTTCGCAGGCTGCCCCAATACTGTCCCATTTCCACCAGTTGAGGAATTCTTTGTCTGTGACAGTGCTTCTCGTTTCAGCTTTGAATTCCTTTGATTCTCTGAGCTCTTGGTATTTCACAGCCGTGGCCCTCATGGACCGTGCAAAGTGTGTTTTGGATGTGCGAGCTGCCACACTCTCTTCCTCAAAGAGGTCTGGGTGCGTTCCACCAACGGTCTTCCCCAATGGTCCGTCCCATAAGACGAGGTCGCCGATCACTTTCACCCTCTGTGGTGCGAGGCGTCCTTCCCGGTGACCGATGAGGAGCTCGACCTGCTCTGGTCTGTGCAGGTCCTCTAAGCTCACTTCTGGGAAGAACCCTTTCAGTTCTTCAGGTTTGATAGTCCTACTTATCTTGGCTATTTCTTTCAAACCATAACAGGTAAGTTCATGGGCTCTTTGCGTCCCTGTGGGTGTCTTAACTCTCACTCGGAGCTGATACTTTTTTGTTTTTACTTTCAAGACCATCCCCCCAACACCGTGGACCAGTAGGGTGACCTTCTCACTTCCGAGGTTGAGCCTTTTGGCTGCGCTGTGGGTAATGTAGTTTGTATCAGACGCCAAGTCAATCAGTGTTCCAATTTTCTGACCTGCGTTGGTTGTTACTTCGAGGAGCATAAGCATCACTGGGAGTTCCTCCCCTTCACTATGCCCCATTGCTGCAGACTTGTCGGTGCAGAGCGAACTTGCCGAAACATTGGTGAAGACTCTCTTGAATACTTCTGCCGCTTCGGGGGACAGTCCAGACACAAATCCCTGTTGTTCTTCTGTCAATCCGTACCTCCCCGCATTTGGTCTTGGTACCGCGTTTCCTTTTTGACACAGGAAAAAGTGATGGTCTCTCTTGCAGCTCTGTTTCCTGCACAAGTAAGTATCCCTGCATTCGCTTTCATCTTTGTGACACCCTAGGCACTTTTTGCAGGCTCCCAACCTTTCAACTGCACTCAACTTGTCTTTTGGTTTCAGGTTTTTGAACGCCTTGCAGAAGAAAAGCTTCTCTGGGTGCCCCTCTTCCCCGCAGACGACACATCCCCCTTTGCTCGTGGACCTGGTTGAGGCGTACCTTCTGGGTTCATTTGGCCTCGGTTCTACTGATCTTCTCTCGGGCTTCAGAGGTGTATTAAGCTGCTCGGCCCTCTCCAAGATCTCCTCTTGGTCCTTCAGGTACCTTAGGAGGCTGTCAAAGTGGTTGTCTGGGGTGACTCCATTTGCTTCGTTGGTCATGAAGTCTAACCAGTTCATCTTTATTCTTTCTGGTAATTTCCTCTCTATTGATCTGATTACAAGCAGATTTTTGATGGCTCCAGCGTGGTCGAGTTCTATTAGATCGTTGAGGGCCTTTTCGATTGCCTGGATCATGTCAATCACTTTCCGGGGTTGGTCTGATGTCAGGATCGGGAATCTTACCAGGCCTTCAAGAATTTCCACGGCTATTGTTGCTTTGTTTCCAAATCGGTTTTCCAGTACCCTGAACATGTCTTCGGCGGTCTGACAGGTGGACAGGCTTAGGTCTCTGCAGATCCTCCCATCCACACTTTCAAGGAGTTGGAGTCTTCGGGCTTCCTTCGAGCCAGTTGGCTCGCCTTGTTTCTGAAGGCTTTCCCAGGTCCTCTTCCACGGGTAGAAATCTCTTCTGGAGCCCTCGAATTTGGGCAGACTGGTGGCCTTAATTTTGAGACCGGGTGCCTGTTCTGCAGGCTTTGTTCGGAGGGTTCCTTCTTGTCCTGCTCCCTCCTCCTTGGACATTTGTAGGTGTTCTGCCTCCCTTGTATTGATGGTGACCCTCTTTTCTCTTAGGTCTTGTAGTCTTTTCTCCCAGGTGGGTCTTTCTTCTTTTGGGATCCATTCTTCCCATTCCTTGAACGCTGTCATGAGCTCAAGTATGCTTCTTTTAGCATGGGTTACTTGCCGTTCATAGGCATCATTACACGCCGCAGTCACTGGGGTCCTAAGGGCGTGTCCGCAGTATATTTCTGCTTCCGTCATTGCAGACGTGAGCTCGGTCCTGCCGCATCTCTCCCAGAGACTTAATTGTACTATCTCCCTTACTTCTGTCAGCTTGGTATCACAGTCTTCTTGGGTCTTCTTTATTTTCTCCAATATTCCTCCGATATCTTCCTCAGAACCTCCCCGTTCGGCAAGGAGGCCGAGTTCGTAATCGCTATTGGTGTTATCTACCTCTCGTGCTTGTGCATAGAACCTATTGTATTCCCTCAGCAACTTCGATTTCTCCAGTTTTCTTGCCTCTTTCCTTAGGTACCTGGCTTGATTGAAGAAGGCTCTTTCCGCTTTGGCCCTTTCGAGCCTTAGCTGCTCAATTGTTTTCCCAGTGGCTTCTTCCGCCATGGCTTGAGGCCTCGCTCCTCTTGAGGCCCTTCCGACGACTGCGTTGGCTTTGACTCAAGGCCTTTAATCCTTTGTCTATGATGCCACGCTGGTTTTCAACTGTCAAGTTATCCCTCTTTTTCTTCAAATTTTGCCCCAAACTTGAAAAGGGGCCCCGATCTTATCAACGCAGGAACAACTCAAATCCTTCCAGTTTACACTTTTATTGAAGTTTATGGTGATAGGAAGTGGTTAGGTTGAAAACCTTAAAGAAAGGGGAAAGGAGGGAGCATGTGACGTCATTCAAGTTTCACGTTACTATGGTGATCAAAGTGTTGCTCTTGAGTTTACTACTAGCATCTTGAATTTAATACAGAAAGCAGGAGAGTGTTGAAATGATAGAGTGGAAATGCATGGGTACATTAACTGATTGAGTAAATCAAACACAAATATTCACTTTACAGAGATAGGTCATATGAGTAATCCAAGTTAAGGGAAAATACAAAGAATGCAACTTAAGGTTGCGAGAAGCAAATTAAGCATCAATCAGCTGGCATCTAGGTGGTACTTATTTTGTCCTACCAGTTGCGTGTGATCGGGTCTGAAGGGTATTCCTTGGTATTCCTTGCCACTCTCTCGCCTGTCTACTTTCAAGGCTTGAATCTGAATGGTTATATCCTGGCTCATGCCCTATGATCTTAGGCAGGAAATGAGGCGAGGTGACTTTTGTTTGGGTTTTCTTTTCTGCCCTCTGTTGGCCTGGAGGAGGGGCAGACATACCTTCTTCAAAGTTGACTTGACAATGCTATTTTCTAGACTGACTTTTTCAGGAAAAAAATTGACATCATTAAGAAAGGGCGGTCAACTCCGAAACTAGCAAGCCTGTTACAGCCGGGAAAATGGTGTGTGGGTCACTTTCAGCGCGCTAACTTAGCTCCACAAGCAAATAGTATATTGTTGTGTTGATTTAATGCTATTTTCGAAAACGGACTATGACGGAAATATGACAGGACAGGCTCGACTTTCATCATTAGCTTCGATGGCGATGGGAAAGAAGGAAGAAAGAAAGGAGGATGGATATTGTGTAAAAATGATTTTTGGTGAGTAAAATTACAAATATGGCTATATTCCTGAATAATATTTCAATTGTGGGCCAAGTTCTGATATCTGAAAAGCTCCAGTGTTTGTATTTAAGCTCCAGTGTTTGTATTTAATCACAAAATGCTGCTAGCAAGTGGATTTTACCCCAGTTTAATTTTTGGCGTTTCACCATTGACGTCCATCGCTGTCTTTTCCTGGGAAAAATCACCATGCAAAAGTTTGTTATTCAGGAAAATAACATTCATGATGCACCGATGAAAACACTTGAAACCACACTCATTCTGTGAAACGTCTCATGAAAGTCCCATAGCATAATGTAACACAACATAACCAGCTCAATGAAATGAACATGTATCTAATCCTAAACTTGCTATAGTACACATAAACCGAGCATACAGCAATACCTACACAGTAAATTCTCTCAATTCTCTGGGAACAATGTCTCAACGTAAGTGTCTTTTGGCTTATTTTAGGATCTGCTGCAATGTTGTCAAGGGAAAGAGCAGCTCAAAAAGCCCTGGATGTGACTCTTAGCATTCCCAAGAACGCCAATGATGCCATGCATCTCTCCATGCTGGAAGGTAACTCAACATGATGTCAAGATGGCAAAACATTTTCTCACGATTCAGGTCCAGTTTGCTTACGCGCCACCTTCATCTCTCCTCCTTCAGGTTTCCATGAAAACATAAAGTCGCAGGGCGAGCTGCTCCAAGATTCCTTCAAGCTCTGGGATTAAAGAATAGCCTTGAGCATGGGAAAAATAGACAACTCTTCTTCTTGAAGAAGTCCTTGGTGGTGTGAAAGGTGGTCAAGGATGCCAAGTGAACGAGTAGATACATTTACAAGAAAAAAACTCAATGTGATTGAAATCGTGGAGAAATTTAAGTACCTTGGTGTTAACCTCAACAACAAACTGGACAGGTCCACAAACATGGATGCCCTGTACAAGAGGGAACAGAGCCACCTTGTTGGAATAATGATTCAAACCTTTTAAATCATTATTAGTAATATTTAATTAAAAAAGGAAAAACATCTTTCAACAAATTCTGCTTACAACTTCGAAGGAGATGCCTTGTGACGTCGTCTCAGTCCACAGTGCATTCTGAATTGCAGTAACTGAATCATTGTATTTAATCGCGACATTCGAAAAACATGTTTATGTAATCAGTACAATAACACTCTCGATGGTTCAGAAAAACAACAGTGTGAGGAATGCATTATAAGGTAAACAAAGTAGTATTATAATGTAAACAAAGCATTCTAAAGTAAACCAAGCAGGATTATAATGTAAACAAAGCAGTATTATAATGTAAGCAACGCCGTATTTTCAAATCTGCTGCTGGAGTCTCGTCATAACAGTCTCATTGGGTCCTGCCGGGAGAAGTGTCCGAAACATTATGTCCTCGAGCTTTGGCCTTGTAAAGGAGACGATGATGTGGAGGAAAAATGTCCATGTTCCCATGACTGTTTATAGCCTTACTACTTATTTAAAAAAATGCTTACAACACATATAGAATATTCCATAATAATTCTAACACACCTCTACCTCCTGAGGAGACTACAGTCCTTTGGAGTGTGCAGGACACCGATTGAAAGGTACTTGCGGAGGCCTTCAAGTGTGACCTTCCCAAGAAAAAAAAGAGAGTTTACAAATTGTCTCACGTGGGTCATTTTGTAAAGACAATCATTTCCTTACCTTTCTATTGAACAATTGCAAAAGGTGTTCTTCTTGAGTGAAGTCCTTGCAGACTTGCCCGTATTTCTGATTCAGGCACATTCGCCTTGCCTTCGTCCAGGGCTGCATACATAAACACAGTCACAAGTTAAAGGAAGTTTTGACTTTTGTTCT
This sequence comes from Stigmatopora argus, assembly GCF_051989625.1. Lineage (NCBI taxonomy): Eukaryota > Metazoa > Chordata > Actinopteri > Syngnathiformes > Syngnathidae > Stigmatopora > Stigmatopora argus. The sequence continues at coordinate 9,725,862 of NC_135406.1, forward strand.
GACTATTTCAATTTGGCCCAAAAAATGCGCATATGTGATAGTATTCTTTCAACTGGAGATACAAGTATAAAATTAGGATATGAAAATGCAAAATGGTACATGTTAGGTTTATCCAATTGTAGGTTTATCCTTAGGTATTTCCAATTCAGCTTTCAATAAAAAAGGCATCTGTAGTCACATCACCATTTAATTCTTGCAAGAAGAGAATACATCCCGCCGCTCGTCCGATCAAGATTATTCTAACGAGTGGCATTATGTCCTGCCCATTTAAGGCCTCAAATCAAAACATTTACAAGGTTATTGACTCGATCCAATTGCGTAAGCAAGAAACAAAACAATTTCATAATCAAGCAAACCTAGCGTCAACCTAGCGTCACAAATTAAAACAATATGCTTGATAGCCATCCGCTGAACCAACAACAATTTAAGCGTCCTTCACAGATCTTCATTGCGAACTTGCATCTGGGGAAAGGGTTGAGGCGTATCTTCCAGTAATCAGTCCTCGGAGCAAGGGCTCAATGTATTGTTTATGTCCTAGCAAACTTGTATCTCTCGCTGGAGCCAGCTGTCCTGGAGAGGGACCTTGGGGTAAGTGTTTGTCTTCGTTGAAAGCGATCAACACATATATATATATATTGTTTAATATAGTTACACATTTAGGATGAGCATTACTATTCCTAATAAGCAAATATATTGATTAATATAGTAAGCATGTATATTATAAGGCTTTATATTTATTGCAAACACATTTATAATAATGATTACTCCAACAGTACATCATCAATTGGAATATCAGTTCATTTCAAAACCCCAAACTCTTCTTCCTCATCACACTGCTACGTTCAAGTGAATGGAAAGAGACCTGAATGTCGATATATTGCATATACAAACACCTACGATGGACAACATTCTTCAGTATATCCTAATATCTTATGCTTACACCTGACTTTAGTTCTCCTTCCTAAAAGAATAAAAATTGAAAATATTGCGTTACAACACACACTATTCAAAGAATTCCAGATTCAGTATCCTGACTATTTTTCTGAACTCACCTCCTGCAGAAGAGCGAACATCCCGAGATGCACTTTGGTTTCAAAGCTGCAGAACCTTTAAGATGGGCATACATAATACATTATTCCACGTACATATGTGCATTTTCACATGAGCCTTTGGTACTCACTCATGCTGCTCAGCAACCACTGCTTCATGGTTTCAGCTGAGATATCGGACGGAACCTTGTTCTTCTCCAAAAGCATAAATCATGTAGGTTGTCTGCATAAGCACACACCAAAACTATCTTGATATGCTCCACTTAAACTGAGTATGAGCTGCAATATTGATTCCATTCGACATGCCTTGCCTCGACATTGTACATGTGCTGCTCCCGCTCTGACAAAGAAGTGGGTTGCATCTGGAGTTCTTCAATTGCACAGTCAACACTGGCATTAAAGTGAGCTCTAGAAAACAAAACAATTATACAATGTAAACACAGTGTCTTTGGGATTATAAGGATGATGCAATATCAAAAAGATACAAGCAGACCATCATTAATGGTTACAATTTTCCAGTTTAGAAATTCCAATGATCAAATAAAAATAATAATAATCTTGCAAAAATTACATTTCCAAGTTTTTACCTACCCCATGAAAGATAGCACCTCCATTGCTGGATTTATGTGAAAAGCTGTCTTTCTAAACTGATTCAATTGACAAAAGTGCTGAAGTACCCGTAAGGTTAATTGTATGTAAACCCATCCTCACAAATATTTATACGTGGCTCCACTCTGTGATGTTGTTGAAGATGAAAGAGTCAAAGGACCACAACCAAAGATCTTGTTGAAGCTCTGTCTGTGATGTAATGAGAAGAAAGAGAAAAGGCATTTTAATGATTAAAAACATAAATTGACTTATGTTACCGGTCCAATAACATGGTAAAGTTGCTTTAAATAGTTGATGGAATTTAATGTATTGCCTCTCATTGACATCGATGAGTGTCCAATTCAGTTCCATGCTGAAACCATTTTGCTTTTATAGTTACTTGCCCACCAATTTTGTTGAGGGTGTTGTGGTCATCATTTGTTAAGCAGATTATTGTTATTAGTATAATAATTATTATAAAGACCAAAAAGATATTTCAATGTAATGTTTGTGCTGCAAGCCCACTTCCACTTGCTGTCTGTGTGACATGTTAAAGTGTTTAATGTACAGACGCTCCCCTACTTACAAACATTCGAGTTACGAACAATGGTACATTCGAACATGTCTGCAAATTGCATTTATGTCGAAAAATGTTCGTAAGTTCGATTTTGTATTGCGCACCTTTTTCCGAGTAGTGCTTCTTTCCGCCGCTAATACTGACGCCTGGCGCTGTGAGAGCTCAGCTCACCCAGCATCCACCTTCCTCTGCCCAGTTCGTTGCAGTGCGGAAGTGCGTGAACGTATCTCCAGTGCGCAAAGAACCTTTTTCATTTTTATCATTAAATATCTCGTGCATCCATTATTCAATATGGTTGGTGAAAAGCGAAAGGCTTCTATTGAGGGAGGTGCAAGGAAGAGGCAAGCCATTTCATTTGAAATGGGTGGCAATAATAACGAAGCTTGATGCGCGTGAGAAAGTGGTGAGCGTTGCACGGGAATACAACTTGAATCGTTCGACCGTCAGTACCATTTATAAACATTGAACGTTGCACAAAGTTTGCAAATCAATTGAATGATGCCATACAGTGCTACCGCATCATTTATGATGAAAAAAAGAAAACTGCAATCGTCATTAGATAGCTTCTTTCGGCCAGTTTCTAGTAAATCTCTCTCTAATGTATGTATACAGTACTGTATGTATTATCTCCATTTTATTAAATGTTTTTTTCAGTACAAACCAATGTGTTACTTATACAAGCCTTAAACATACAAATGCACTTATATAACCCTTCAATATACTTATATAGGCTTCAATATACTTATATAGGCCTTAAACATAAATTATAATTCAAAATATAGCACTGAGCAACTTACGAACAAATTCAACTTATGAACAATCGCTCGGAACCTAACTCGTTCGTAAGTAGGGGAGAGTCGGTACACCCCATTAACGATCGCATGTTGGGGGTGAATACTCCTGTCAAAAAGTTCCTCCTGGAACTTTACCGGTTTTGCTCTTGCGGGCCTTTCCACACGTGATTTCTGATGGGGGCGCCTTTGATAGCTGTTAGCTAGGCTAAGCTAAACTGGGCGCAAAACGTAAACGAGCTATTTGATGACTTGTTCTTTTGATAGCTGCTAGCTAGGCTAAGTTAAAGTAGGGCGCAAAGCTTCAAAAGAGTTCTTCGACGATTTCCAGACATGTTCCTTTCACCGATGCTATCCAGGCTAAGCTAAAATAGGGCGCAAAGCATAAACGAGATCTGAGACGACTAGGAGGCTAGTTCCTTTCCCCGATGCCAGCTAGGCTAAGCCAAAGCAAGGCTCAAAGCTTTATAGACGACTTGAAGATAGAGATGTTATGCTCGATTCCGATTCGTGCAAATGGAGCAGAGGCGTGTCAAAACAGTGCAACCGAAATTAACCATTAAATCTCCGGGACTTGCAAGTCTTGCGTATTCAAATTTTGACTTTCACTCTTCCATTACACTCTGACTTGATTTACACCGATCATGTATCATCTTGTTTGTTTTATAACTCAAATTATGTAGTACAGTGGTACCTCGACATACGATCATAATCCGTTCCGAGACTGAGATCGTATGACGAGGTTCTCGTAACTCGAGCGGACGTTTCCCATTGAAATGAATGGAAAAAAATTTAATTCGTTCCAGCCCTCTGAAAAAACACCAAAAACAGGATATTGGATTGGAAAAAATGTTTTATTTCTTCTAAATCCCACTCTATTAACAAAGTAACACATAACTAGTAGTTTAATAGAAATAAAATGTGTTTAATCTAACTAAAATTGGGCGGATTTCGCCGAGGGGAGAGGGGCACAAAAGGGGCGGGGTGCTTCGGGTTTTTTTTTTCCACACAACGCACTCGTAAACGGAACAAACACTCCACCCTCACGTTCGCTATCGATGGGCTGTTTGCTGTTGTACTATTCCCTTCAAAATATTCCGAAAATGATGCACACAAATGTCCTCACAAATCGGATAACGCACGACCACTTGCCAACGAGCAGCAGTCTTTTATAAGCGATCGCTTCACTGCTCATGGGAGCTTCGGGGGCACTGGCTAACGGCTTCCTTTTAGCTTGTAGTATCTGTGTTCGCATCCCCTCGAACGGCGCCTATGATAGAGTTGCTACTGTGGTATGCTATTGCAGGGAGTTGCGAGACAGTGCCCCTGATGTTCTTATGAGCAGCGAATGAGAAGTAATATAATACTCCTCGAATTACCCGGAGTCCGGCGGCAGGGGGTGGACCAATGAACTGAATCAGTTCTTTAACAGATTCAGTCATGCCCCCACTCCCCTGACCCCCCAGACCAGAAGCAACACTCCCCCCTCGTTCTCCTCCTCCTCCTCTTCCTCCCCCTCTTCCACCGGCCTCTGCATTACTGTCGATCAGGTGATAAAACAGCTAAAGAGGATCGAGGCAAGGAAGGCTACCGGTCCAGACGGCCTCAGCTCCAGACTACTGAGAGAGTGTGCGGATCAGCTTGGTAAAGTGATTCTGTATATTTTCAACCTCAGCCTCAGTTTACAGAAGGTCCCCACCTTGTGGAAAACTTCCTGTGTGGTCCCAGTTCCTAAGACTGCGTACCCCAGGGAGCCAAACCACTTTAGGCCGGTAGCATTAATCTCTCACCTGATCAAGACATTGGAGAGAATCATCCTCAATCACCTCAGCCCCCTGATGAATGCAGAGCTGGACCCTCTGCAGTTCGCCTATCATCCAGGCATTGGTGTGGAAGATATTACCACCTACCTGATGCACAGGTCTCTTTCACACCTGGAGAACACGGGAAGCACGCTGAGAATGATGTTTTTTGACCTCTCCAGTGCGTTCAACACCATTCAGCCGGTCCTACTGAGAGGGAAACTGGATGAGGCTGGAGTAAGGAACCACCTAGCCGCATGGATCATCGACTTCCTCACTGACAGACCACAATATGTGAGACTCGAGGACTGTACGTCTGATGTGGTAGCTTGCAGCACGGGGGCCCCACAAGGCACAGCGCTCTCTCCACTCCTCTTCTCCCTCTACACATCAGACTTCAAACATAATACAGACACCTGCCACCTCCAGAAGTTCTCTGACGACACCGCTATTGTTGGACGAGTGACGGACGGGAACGACCGGGAGTACAGGGGAGTCATCACAGCCTTTGTTGACTGGTGTAGGCAAAACCACCTCCACATCAACACCAGTAAGACAAAGGAAATGGTCATCGATTTTCGGAGGAATCCTCAACAGACCACTCAGATGAACATCCAGGGTACAGACATTGAAATCGTGGAGAATTTTAAGTACCTGGGTGTTCACCTCAACAACAAACTAGATTGGTCCACAAACATAGATGCCCTGTACAAAAGGGGCCAGAGCCGCCTCTACCTACTAAGGAGTCTACGGTCCTTTGGAGTGTGCAGGACACTGCTGAGGACTTTCTATGACACTGTGGTGGCATCTACAGTGTTTTGTGCTGTGCTCTGTTGGGGATGCGGGAGCACGGAGAGGGACAGAAACAGGCTGAATAAGCTGATCAGGAGGGCCAGCTCTGTTCTAGGCTGTCCTTTGGACTCTGTGGAGGAAGTGGGAGAGCGGAGGATGCTGACCAGGATGATGTCCATCATGGACAGCACCTCCCACCCCCTGCATGAGTCTGTGGATTCCCTCTGAAGCTCCTTTAGCAATAGACTGCAGCACCCTCATTGCAGGAAGGAGCGCTTCCGCAGATCCTTCCTCCCATCAGATGTCAGGCTCTTTAACAAAAAATGGCTGAGTGTTGAGACCTACCGTATGCATGCATGTACATTTATGTGTATGTATGTATATATGTGCTAAGCAACACGCTTATTTATTTATATATTTATTCATGTATTTATTTCTTGACCTACTTATTACCTATCTATTTATGTCTAAAATGCCTTTCCTATTCCTGCATCCTCACCCTCTTGCTACTGTGACAACGTAATTTCCCGAATACGGGATGAATAAAGTTATCCAATCCAATCCAATCCAATTAGATAAAAATAACAGGAAATGCAGCAGCTCAGCTTACCCACGTATTGATTGTGGGTAAAGTTTTATTCTGAGTGCCATTGCCTGTCGGCGTTGTGTGCACGAGTATACTTCATTATCCAGAAAGCCCTCTTTTCCCCACGCATGCGCGTTGTGCGTTTCCTGGTCTGAATAACTCATCCGGTGCTCGTAAATATTGTTATACACGAAAGATATGCAAAAAAAATGCCATGGCCACCTGGCTTGGTCGCATCACGAAATTTTGACCGCATCACGGGCAAATTATTCGATCAAAATTTCCCTCGTAAGACGAGCATTTTGTATGACAAGCGCTCTTGTTCCTAGAGAGGAAATGACGTTGTTTCGCGCATGCGCAGTAGCGATTGGTCGCAATCCGAAAGCGGTCCCAATCGGGGCGCACAGCCTTTTATTTTATGCTTTCTCCCCCCCGGCCTCGAGCAGATCTACGTTTAATGTACTTTTTGGCCATTGAAATGTGGCGGACATTTGAGGGCATGCCCAGAACCCATCGTTTTGGAGGACGTTGAAACTTCGCGACTTGTATAGCTTAGCCTAGCCTAAGTTAGCCGCTAATAAAGAGAAGAAACAAGGCATTTGGCATCAACACGTCGCCAAAATAAGCAATCATTAAAAAACAAAATGTCAGGTAAGTTGACGTTTAACTTACATGTCTCGAAAATATATTACAACGTCTACAGATACAGGGCTGATGTACGCATAGTGCTATTTTACTATTGTATTTTTATTATTTTAGTTTATTAACTTTAAATGTCCTCGTTTTCAATTGTTCTGTAGAAGATGCGATTTGTGTGTGTGCTGCAATAAACAGCAGGCCGGTGTCTTCCAATTACAAATTATTTTATTTTCTCATGTGGACAGAAAAAGGTTCAAACTTGATTCCAAGACAATTGACTGATTCAAACAAAATCATGCAAACTACAAAAAATAGGAAAGTTTAAACAACTAAAACGCACCGGGCTGGGCTCTTCCCGGTAGTTAAAAAAACCCTCTACGGCAAGTAAGTAATAAAAATAAATTGTTAATAATTATACTAGTTGAAGCAGTTTGCGCTATTGTAGACAATAGATTAAATTCCTTCTAAATACATTCTTAAATCAATAACTAATATCTCTTTAACTCATTCATTGCCAATGACAATGATAGACGTTCATCTGTTTGTCGCCGCCAACCTGCCCAGCTGAATGGCAGCACTGTCAATGGCAGTCCATGAGTTAAATGACTATTTGATGTGTTTTGCAATACTAATGCTATGTAGTTGTTAATAAACTATAGACAATAAATATTAGTTTGAAGCTTATTCATACAGAATCAAACGCTTTTTTTTGACACCTGTCGTGAAACCAGAATTTTGTGAGTTGTGTTATCCTGCACTTTACGCAATTTCCTGTCCGGGGTCACATTTGTTATTTTGCTCCTGCAGTCAAAATGGTGCCATCAATGGTGGCCAAACAGTACCATATTTTAACACCTTTAGGGCGCACTTAAAAGTCTAAAATGTTCTCTAAAATGATCGATGCGGCCAATCGGTCGGTGCGTCTTGTCTGTACACGAAATTCAATTTTTGTATGGCCCTGACCGCTTGAGTGACTGGTTTTATTTGTTGCCGGCACGCTAATTATTGCGAACAACCCAGCGGACGTTCACCCTAATATTAGCCTCCCTGCGCATTCCAAGCATTAGGGTAAATCCATTCAAAACATACCAGGGGAGTGGCAATGCATTTGACTTGTGTGGTTGCAGCGCTTTTATCCCTCAAAAACACTCTTAACACTCTCAATTCTCAAAGAAACAGCATATTAGAGCTATACAGAGGAAATGCCTGACGTGGATGACAACACAATGAGGGTGTGAATGCTTGGAAAATGGACTGAAGCCATGGATCGAACACAATTTAACAACTTTGCTAACGGATGGCCAACATCGCAGCATCGCACGAGTTACGTGACAATTTGGAATGAATTGTCGATGCCGATATAACAGCGAGGAGAATCAAAGGTTTGGGAGTGATGCATGTTGCGAGTTACAATGGATTATGGATGACTGGGCTCATGTGTGGGCCAGCACTGTCCGAGTGTTCGCCAAAGCTGGAATCAAGTTCCCGGAATACACAACTCTGACTGACATTGGAGCCTAGCATGTTAAACTTTATCAGTGTACCTTTTATCTCAATAAAGCATTATCAAACTTAGTTTTGCTCGTGCTGCCTTTAAAAAAATGCTAGTGCATACGCTAGCAGCTAGCATAACATATGCTAGCAAATAGCATCACATACGCTAGTGGCTAGCATAACATAGGTATGCTAGCAGGTAGTATAACATAGGTACGCTAGCGGCTAGCATAACATAGGTACACTAGTGGCCAGCATAACATACGCTAGCCTAGTGTCATGCTACCGGCTTATCGGACGAAGCGTCCAATGTTTTGAAAAAAAAAAAAAAATATATACCCGCAAATGAGACTGCGCCATATCACACGATGCGTTTTATAGGTGTGAAAATATGGTAATCAAGAAACCCTTAAAATGCCCCAAACCTAACAGAGAGTAGCCTGAAAATGCCCCAAAAATCGTCAAACAAACAAGAAGCATCCCACAAAGTCCCTCAAAACCAATAAGAAATTGTCCAAAATTTATAGGAAGTGACCTGTAAGTACCCTAAAAATGGCAAAGAGGTGATACAAAATGAATTCTTTGTTTGACCCTCACAACGAAAGTTAAAGTGAATCCTAATTGAAAGGTGATGGTGAGCAATTTGAATGACCAAGTTTTGTAGTAGATGACAAGTGTGAGTACTAAATGGCCCTGGAGAAATATTTCTTAAGTGGTGAATCATTTTGGGGACACATGATTGCAAATAAAGAAATCAGATTTAATCTTTCTGTTTCAGATGTCAGTCAAATGCATCAAACTGAGCACCAGAAGTCAGCTCCCATGAAAGATGAAGACAATGAAGAATTCGAAAGCATTAAGGAGGAACAAGAGGAGTATTTCATTACAGTTGGGAAACGCCACATTGAGGAGCATCAGCGTCCCCTCATAAAGGTAGAGGAAGTCCCTCTAGATGTTAAAGAGGAGGGGATAGATGTCCCCATGTGCACTGTTGAGCCCTTGAGGAGTGAAGATGAAGGTCCGAGTGGGGCCAGCAGTGGGGCAGTGCCTCTCAGTTGCAGCAACTCAACAGCAAGTTTCCCGGCAGAGAACCTCATGGCTCCACCACCAGTTAACCGCGACGCCACATCACACTTGCAATTCCGTGAGTATAAAGTCACTAACATCGGGAGGAGCCTCGGGGTGTACAATTTGAATAATACTATTTAAAATATTTCAATATTATAATATACGACCTACGTCGTTACGTATGCCCCATAAAAAAAAGGCTTAGGCCAGCATATCGGACTTGCGCGGTCAAACCGTGCATGATTAGCGTATTTTCACACCTATATGACGCACCGCCTGAAAAGGCGTCATCTCAGTTGCGGGTGTATGTTCTGTTTTTTGCCCATAGATAAGGCGCTTCGGCCCAAAGGGTGCTAGCATGACACTATGCTAGCGTATGTTATGCTAGCGCATTTTATGCTAGAGTATGTTATGCTAATGTATGTTATCGTATGTTATGCTAGCTATGCTATCATAGTTGTCGCCGGGCTATTCTGGGAACTTGATGCCAGCTTTGGCGAAAGCTCGAACAACTGTGCTGGCCGACACTTGAGTCCAGGCATCCACAATCCATTGACATATTGTCGCATAACTGGCCTGATGCTGCCTGCCGGTCTTTGTATAACTATTCATACCATCGGACATCCATTGCTCCCAAGCCGTTCGCAACTTTGTTTTGAATGCTCTGTTTGTGGCAATGTTGTTGTAGTTCCTTCGTCAAGCCTTCTGGAATGGCGCCCAGCTCGGAGTTCATATGCCGGACTTCCGGGACGTCCACATTTTTACTATTTAAATATATTGCATCAGCAATAAAAGCACCCAGACAATCAAGCGGTCAGTGTCATACAGCGACATCTACAGAATCTTGAATTTGGTGCATACAAAAGGCGCACCGACTGATTGGGCACCCTGTCCACTTTAGGGAAATTTTTTAGACTTGAGTGCGCCCTTTAGGTGTGAAAATACAGTACAGTGGTAACTCGTCATACGACCGCTCGTCATACAAAATGCTCGTCTTACGAGGGAAATTTCGATCGAATAATTCGCCCGTGATGCGGTCAAAATTTCGTGATGCGACCAAGCCAGGCCATGGCATTTTTTTTGCATATCTTTCGTGTATAACAATATTTACGAGCACCGGATGAGTTATTCACACCAGGAAATGCACAACGCGCATGCGCGTGGAAAAGAGGGCTTTCTGGGTAATGAAGTATACTCGTGCACACAACGCCGACAGGCAATGGCACTCAGAATAAAACTTTACCCACAATCAATACGTGGGTAAGCTCAGCTGCTGCATTTCCTGTTATTTTGATCTAATACGACGAGTATTATATTACTTCTCGTTAGCTGCTCATAAGAACATCAGGGGCACTGGCTCGCAACAGAATCCCCGGTAGCAACTCTATCATAGGCGCCGTTCGAGGGGATGCGAACACAGATGCTACAAGCTAAAAGGAGCCGCTAGCCAGCGCCCCCGAAGCTCCCATGAGCAGCGGAGCGATCGCTGATAAAAGACTGCTGCTCGTTGGCAAGTGGTCGTGCGTTATCCGATTGTGAGGACATTTGTGTGCATCATTTTCGGATCATTTTGAAGGGAACAGTACGACAGCAAACAGCCCATCGATAGCGAACGTGAGGGTGGAGTGTTTGTTCCGTTTACGAGTGCGTTGTGTGGAAAAAAAACCCGAAGCCCCCCGCCCCTTTTGTGCCCCTCTCCCCTCGGCGAAATCCGCCCAATTTTAGTTAGATTAAACACTTTATTTCTATTAAACCACTAGTTATGTCTTACTTTGTTAATAGATGGGGAATTAGAAGAAATAAAACATTTTTCCAATCCAATATCCTGTTTTTGGTGTTTTTTCAGAGGGCTGGAACGAATTAAATTTTTTCCATTCATTTCAATGGGAAATGTCCGCTCGAGTTACGAGAACCTCGTCATACGATCTCAGTCTCGGAACGAATTACGCTCGTATGTCGAGGTTCCACTGTACTTCTTTTTCTGTGCCATGGAAAAAAAGATAGATCACCCTATGTTGCCTCCTTGAAAAGTATATGCTGGAGCAAAAAAATTGGAGCACCCTTTGCTGGTTTTTCTCGGAATGATGGCGAACACCGAATTAGTGTGCTCGCCTACATACCGGGTGGATTGACAAAAGAACTATATATCCCAGGATGCACCAAGCACAGGGGAAAATGGAGTCTCCAGCTACTTACCCTAGTTGCGAGACCTGTTGTGGATAAATATTGATCCATATATAATATATAGTTAGTAGTCTAGCTTTAAAGGCTCTGTTGACACCAATCTAATGGCTGGAGTTCGAGCACCAAATTAGTGTGCTCGCCACCATACTGGGTGTATTGACAAAAGGACTACATATCCCAGCATGAACCGCGCACGGGGGAAAATTAAGTCGCAGGCTGCTTTCTGTAGTTGTGAGACCTGTACAGGATGATGTACCCTATCGTCTGATATCGACAGATTTATTTTATTTTATTGTGATATGAATTTTAATATTGGTCCGTATATAAGGTGGACCGGATTATAAGGCGCATAGTCAGCTTTTGAAAAAAATGAAGGCTTTTAGGTGCATCTTATAGTGCGGAAAATTTGGTCATTCAAATTACAAAAAAATCTTTTTACATGAAAAAGGAAATATTTAATGTTTCGTTTAAAATAAATTAACATTTAACTTGAAAAAAATGTTTTTCTACTATATTTAGAAAATTATATTTCAGTGTAGATACTTGACTGACCAATAGTGCTTTTCTTTGTAAAATAAGAGCGACAGCACGAATGTATGGCGTCCTCTTCCGTTTAATTTTAACGTATAATTACTGTGAACAAGAAATTTAGTCATTTTAATTGGAAAAAACGTTAATCAAATGAATTATCTAATTTAATCGAATCCTAAAGGCCTTCTAGTTAGAGAGACAGTCCGTGAAATAGATAATTTATTTTCGTATCTTTACAGGTTTCAGAAAATATCTTGGTCATAATGGGCAAGAGTCTGTTGAGTCTAAAGAAGCAGAGCTCCCCCAAATCAAAGGGGAGGAGCCAGAGTTCCCCCAAGACAGAGAGAGAGAAGAGCAATTTAAAATAAAAAAGGAGAAAGAAGATGTCACCTGGTCACCTGGTGAATCCTTGAAAAGGCAAGATGATCTGGGCGGGGCCAGCAGAAAGGTGGAGCCTTCAAACACCTCAACTTGGCCCCAAATTAAAGAGGAGGAGCCAGAGTTCCCTCAACAGCACAAGAGAGAAGAGCAACATCTGATCAAAATGGAGGAAGCTGTCATCCAGTCACCTGGTGAGTCCTTGACGACGGAAGATGATCTGGGTGGCCGCGGGGCGGACCCGCTGCATGGCAGAAGCTCAACAGAAGGATGGCAAGCAGAAAATGTAATTGCTCCTTTATCAGATAGTGACGACTTGCTTTATTTTAATGATGAAGATGAAGGTCTTAAGAAAAATCCCAGTGGCAACAAACTTTGCAAATGCTCTCAGTGTGGGAAAACCTTTGGGAAAATGTCTACTTTGAAAAGACATATGGCGATCCACACTGGGGTGACACCGTTTTCATCTTCAGTTTGTGGTCAAAAATTTTCACAAAAAAGAACCTTAAAAGAACACTTAATACTCCACACTGGCGAAAAAACATTTTTGTGTTCGGTTTGTGGCCACAGATTCGCTACCAAAACCAAATTAAAAAGGCACACAAGAACCCACACTTGTGAAAAAGCTTTTTCGTGCTCAGTTTGTGGCAGAAGCTTCACAGAAATGAAATCTTTGAAAAGGCATACAAGTACCCACACTGGCGAAAAACCATTTTTGTGCTCAGTTTGTGGTCGAACATTTTCACAAAAGGGAACCTTAAAAGAACACACAAGAACCCACACTGGTGAAAAACCATTTTCGTGTTCAATTTGTGGTCGAACATTTTCCCATAAGAGAAGCTTAAAAGAACACTTAATAACCCACACTGGAGAACAACCTTTTGTCTGCTCAGTTTGTGGCCACAGATTTGCTACTGAAGTCAAATTTAAAAAGCACATAAGAACGCACACTGGTAAAAAACTATTTTCGTGTTCAGTTTGTGGTAAAGCCTTTTCTCAACAGCATCAATTAAAAAACCACACAAGAACCCACACTGGTGAAAAACCATTTATGTGCTCAGTTTGTGGCCAAACATTCACAGAGAAGGGAAACTTAAAAACTCACGCAAGAACCCACACAGGTGAAAAACCATTTTCCTGCTCAGATTGTTGTCAGACATTTTCACACAAGGGAAGCTTAATTAGTCACACAAGAACCCACACTGGTGAAAAACCATTTTCCTGTTCAGTTTGTGGTAGAGCATTCGCAGAGAAGGGCAACTTAAATAATCACGCAAGAATCCACACTGGTGAAAAACCATTTTCGTGCTCAGTTTGTGATCAAACATTTTCCCATAGGAGAAGCTTAAAAGAACACTTAATTACCCACACTGGAGAAAAGGGGGTTGTCTGTTCAGTCGTGGCCACAGATTCGATACCAAAATCAAATTAAAAAGCCACAAAATAACCCACACATTGGTGAAAAAATGTTGACCAGCTCACTTTGTGGCCCAAGCTCCACAGAAAAAAGCAAACACAAGCACCGACATTGGTTAAAAAACTTTTTCCTGTTTAGTTTGTAGTCAAACATTTTCACAGAAGGGAACCTGTAAAGAAGACTTAACAACCCACACTGGAGAAAAGCCATTTTTTTGCTCAATTTGCGGTCCCACATTCCATGACAGGAATATCTTAAAAATACACATAATAACTCACATTGGTCAGAAATCCTTTTGCCAAAGATTTTGTCATAAGGATCCACTTAAAAGACACAAATGTGTCGTTAGAAGCGTTGACCAATGACGCCATAGCTTGTCATCCTTTGCAAATGACCTAATTCAGGAATTGTCATATTTATTATTGTTTCTTTCTTAGTGTTTTGATTATATTACTAAGATTTCCATAAATGTACATGTTAAGATTCCGTGGGTGACTTTTATTTTGAAGGTCTGAAACTTAGAAGCAACAGATGACGCGTGAACCGCGGAGGACTTTCGTCAGTAAGCCTTATAGCTTAGCACCCGCCGAAGCGGCACAATTTCTCACTGTAGCATCCCAGCCGATAGGTGGTCAAGTCTTGACTGATGGTTTTCGGTTCATTTTATTATTTTCCGTTCGTTCATCAAAACATCCAACCACCGTGAGAAATTACCCACACCTGCTTCTTCGAGCTGCTGACCTATGGATGGAAAAGGAAACGTCAGTGAGTTGCTAGCAAGTGTGGTGGTCAACGGACACAGTAACATAAAGACAGAACTCCTAGCTAACAAAATTGATGACATTAAAGAACTGATCAATAAGCTACAAGTAGAAATTCAAGATTACAGACAGTTGCTAAATGAAGAACGTGAAACTGTCTAGACAAGAATTCAAGGAACGAATTGAAAGTAATGAGAAACGGCTAACCGAACTTTAAGACAAAATAGAGGATGAAGACGATGAATGTGCAGGGCTACTGCTAAACACACCTCGTCGTCCAGAACGCCATTCCAAAACTACGGAGAAAATGCGAGAATATCAAATGGAGGAAATAAATAAAAAGGAGAGGCGTTTGGTGAGACCATATGACCGATGGAAAATTAAAATCAAAGCAGCCAGAGAAACGTTAAGGACATTTCTGAGTCAGACTTGGCCAACATGGTGGATGACAAACAATGGAATGAAGAAAATATCGAACCTTAATGAGGACTTAAGAAAGTGAGTCATGACTTTGTTAAATGAACTTCAGAGCGTCTGTCTATAAGTGGAGAATTCAATGGGAAAATGCCTAGCACAATGTTCATCAGCTACTAATGCAAGAATATGCACACTTAATATATGGAACTGCATCTTTGTCACAAGTCAGTCATCGTTCTGAGTCGAGCAGAAAAAAATGATTGATGATAGAGCAACATAAAAGTGATTTGGAAATACAGCGTGCCCACTTAGAAAGCCTACAAGCACTGAAAGACATGCAAGCACTACACGCCAAATTTGCAACTTATGAGAGAGATCAACAGCTAAGTTTGCCTCTTCAACCCATGCATCCAAACAAACACTCAACTTTCAGTGATAATCTGACCCACCCTACAGATGTTTCCAAACGAGCCCAAGCAATCCAAGAAAGCGTAGCCACAGACTGTCTTTTCCAACTCCCACAATTTTCAGTGGTGATCCATCCACTACATTGAATGTAGAGCTTCATTCCAGTCTCTCATCGCCCAAAGGAACATTGCCCCATCAGATAAACTGTACTACCTTAAGAAATATGTCAGTGGCACAGCACAAGCATGCCTTGAGGGCACTTTCTATAGAAATGATGAAGAGGTTTACAGAGATGCGTGGTGTAAGATTGACTAAAGGTACGGGCAGCCATTTATGATTCAGCGTGCATTTCGGGACAAACTTTCAAGGTGGCCCAAAATACAGCCTAAAGATGCGGAGGGGCTAAGAACATTCTCTGATTTCCTGAATGCCTGCTAACAAGTGATGCCTCATATCTGAGGCCTTGAAATATTATATGATTGTCAAGAGAACCAGAATCTGATGCTTAAAATCCCTGACTGGCTGACTTCACATTGGACCCGCGAGGTCACTGTAGCCCTCATGGATGGCAGCGATTTTCCTGACTTCAGAGAATTCTCACACTTTGTGTCTCTAGAAGCAGAGATAGCCTGCAATCCAGTCACTTCATTATACGCACTTCACTCCAGCTCATTTGACGAAAGGAAATGCACAAGAGAACTAGAGAACTAAAGAGAAAGAAAGCAAATGTATTGAGTACATAAACTACTGCTGCAGACCTTGACAATCCAGCAAATAATAGCAAATCAAAAACCCCATGCACATGCTGCAAAGGTAATAAACATCAGCTACTCAAATGCCAAGACTTCAAAGAGAAAACAATAAAGGAAAAACGACGACATGTAAAGGAGAAAAGGCAATGTTTTGGATGTCTCAAGCCAAAGACTGCTGTCATTGACTAACTTGCGATGTATGCAAGGGGAGACACCCCACCTGTCTCCATGATGAGAACTATAAAACCACGCGAAGGAAGAGAAGTACTGGTGATCACTCCAGATGACTCCACACCAGCCATGCCGCTCAACGTCACAAGAGGAGACCAAGCAAACAAAACCTCTATGACTGTTCCTGTGTGGGTGTCCGTGAGAGAGGTGATGTGGAGGAAGTAGAAGAGGACGGTGGTATATACCCCACAACGGCGTATATCACCCTAAAAAAACTGAAACTGCGCATTGTGTTTGACTGCTCTGTGAAGTGTAGCGGAACAAGCCTGAATGAACACCTCCTTCCAGGGCCAGACATGATCAACAATCTCATGGGAAGAGCAGGATTGAGACTATTTAAGATTACTACGATGGAAAGACGGAGACGTGTATGCGCAAGATGAAAAGACCAAACACCAAGGCAAGCGCTTTACAGCCAACAAAATCAGATCCGGTGGCTATTGGATACCAAGCATGAGTAGAGCCCTATCTTTATTCATTCGCCAGTGCATTACCTGTCGCAGAATTAGAGGACTACCAGAAGGACAGCAAATGAGCGACTTGCCAGGAGAACGGACTGAAGCTTCTTCTCCATTCTCACGTTGTGAGATGGACTGCTTTGGTCCTTTCATCATGACGGAAGGAACAAAACGGAACAAACGCTACAGCCTGCTCCTCACCTGCTTTTGCTCACGGGTTATTCATCTGGAGATGTTAGAAGACATGTCTACTGACTCTTTTATAAATGGCTTGCGATGCTTCATCTCCATTAGAGGGGCTGTCCGGCAAATCCAGTGCGACCAAGGAACCAATTTTGTTGGTGACAAGAATGAATTCAAGGTGGCCCTGCAAGAACTCACCATTGACAGACTGAGCACATTTCTGTCTCACAAGACAGTGTGACCTTATGATGAATGCGCCCCATTCAAGCCATGCAGGCAGTGTGAGGGAGCGCCAGATCAAAACCTTTAGACGTGTCCTCGGCTCCATACTGTCACTGGCCTACAACAGACTTACTGACTCGGCAATACGAAGAGACATTTCCAGCTCAATTGACTGCCATTTCTATTCTGAAAATTATTTCTAAATTGCAGATTACTCATATTCCGTGTTTGACTTTTATTGAGAAGGTCCAAAACGTTGTAGCAACAGTTGACGCGTGAATCGCGGAGCAGTTTTGGCAGTCAGTTTTATAGCTTAGAACCCGCCGAAGCGACACAATTTCTCACGGTGGTTGGATGTTTTTTATTTATCTTTATTTTATTTTTTAAACGAACAAACAGAATGTAATAAAACGAACTGAAAACCATCAGTCAAGACGTGACCATCCATCGATGGTAATGCTACACTTTCCGTAAACTGGATTTCGGCACAGCATATTTCAAATAAAGTACATTTGTGCATCATTGACAAAATCAATCGCGTTGTACTCTGATTGTTCAGGATTACTCTTCACTATGAATGTAACAATAAAGTTATTTTGGTCCAGTGTGGATCATGTGGAAGATTCATGAAGTTTCTTTACATTAATAGCGTAAATAGGAACGCAGTTTCTCAATTAAAATTTGTAATGTGTGTATTGATATCAAATATGGTTTAATTCTGCTCCTGAGGAACTGTGTAATGCGGATAAAGGGATTCTATCATGACTCACGTGACCCACCGCGCCTTACATTTCCAAGCATTCTTTACATTAAAATGTATAAACACAGCAGCAGTTTCCCTGTTATAATACTAAACGTGTATAGTTGTAGTTTGTTGTATAAATGTCTGTTACTTTTGACATCCATTGCGTACCACTACTTTAGGCTGTATTGTCTGGATTGAAGCAGTCCTTAGTGCCAGTTTAAGCGTTATCGCTTCTTGGTCTTTTGGCTAAGATCAAGTGTAGTATCTGTTTTTATCAGTTTAATATCTGATATGTTATCTATTTGAGAACCATATATTTAAATTATTTTTCTAACTGGGAGATGAACTAGGGGCTTGTGTCATCTACTCCACGCATCAACTTGGTATTGCAGTACCTCCAGGAATGGTGCAACCCCCTCTTTTGTTCAAAATATTTTTACTTTCTCCCATTGTGGTCATAGAATTTCTAAGTTAAATGAGTGAAATGACTTGCTTCCCCCAATAGTAATCATATCAAATTTACATCTGCTAGTAATAAATGCCAATGGATCATTTGATCTAATTACTAATTTCACTACACCCCCATTAAGTACAACCCATTTTAAACCCAAAGGATGTATGTAGGCCCTGCTTCACATTATATCACAACGCTGCTTCAATCCCCTGGCTGCCTAATACAG
The DNA here is from genome assembly GCF_051989625.1 of Stigmatopora argus. NCBI lineage: Eukaryota > Metazoa > Chordata > Actinopteri > Syngnathiformes > Syngnathidae > Stigmatopora > Stigmatopora argus. The sequence goes on from NC_135406.1 coordinate 9,744,615, forward strand.
GGACTGCAACACGATTGGTTGCATAAAATAGCTGCTGCAACTTGATTGGCTTCTTAATGGAGTGGAACCGCCCAATAGTTTGTTGTGCTTTAGCATGTGTGTCAAACTACTTCTGCAGATATAGTGGTAGCTCATCCTATCACATCTTCATTAGAAAATTATTGTTTTTGCAGCCGATGATCTTCTGGGCGGTGTTGATCACTCTGCATGGCTTTTCTGTCTGCTGGCGTACGTCCAGCGTACCACACTGTAATGCAGTATGCCAGGATGCTGTCCACAGTGGCTCTATAGAAGGTTACCAGAAGCTTAGTGTCCAAGTTGTTCCTCCTGAGTACCCTCAGGAAATTGAGTCGTTTCTGGGCCTTCTTCACCACTGCTGTGGTGTTGGTAGACCAGGAGAGCTTGTCCGTGACGTGGACCCCCAGGAATTTGAAGGACTGGACCAATGTTCCCTCTAATTTTTCGTTGGTCTGAGCAGAAAGTCAACCTCCCTGAGCGCACTGAGTACCAGTGTGAGCGACATCATCGGTACTCGGATGATTCGCCGAAAGACGTTTCGCCGACGGACGTTTGACAGACGGGCAGGTCGCCGAATGGACGTTCCGCCGAACGTTCATTCGGCCGAACGGAGGTTTCGCCGAAACGGGATTTGCGCGCTCGCCCCGCCCCCGGATCGTGTGTGTACAAGTTTTTCAACCTCGGCCCGCGGGCCATATACGGCCCGTTAGGATTTTTAATCCGGCCCGCCGCCGGTGTTGTCCAAATTATAGTAAAAATCAATGTTAGTCTACCATCAATGGCAGCCCGGGAATAAGCACTCTTGGGCGGGCAGATGTAGCAGAACCGAGCCGTAAAATGACAGCAATCGGGTCAAATCCATCCTAAAACAGCATTTAATGATTAAATACAAATACTGGAGCTCTTTGGACATTAGAACCGAGCCCAGGGAAGTAAATTCCTCGGTAAAATGTCGTGATGATATCGCGATGGAGGCAAAAAAACGTCTATATACGTCCATTCGCCAAACGGCTCAAAATGCTCTCAAATTCGGTCGAATCCATCCGAAAACAGCATTTAATGATTAAATACAAATACTGGAGCTCTTTGGACATTAGAACCGAGCCCAGGGAAGTAAATTCCTCGGTAAAATGTCGTGATGATATCGCGATGGAGGCAAAAAAACGTCTATATACGTCCATTCGCCAAACGGCTCAAAATGCTCTCAAATTCGGTCAAATCCAGCTGAAAACAGCGTTTAATGATTAAATACAAATACTAGTATTTGTATTTAATCATTAAACGCTGTTTGAACGAATGTTCATTCGGAGACCTGTCCGTCTGTCAAACGTCCGTCGGCGAAACGTCTTTAGGCGAATCATCCGGTCACGACATCATCATTGCTCGCTATGGGCACACCAGTATCACACCTGCCACAAGCAGGTGCATGACTCAATGTTCCCTCTAATTTTTCATGTAAAACATGCTGTAAAACACGAAAATCATAAGTGGACAGAGCTACTGCCACTGGCTGCCGCTTAAACGGCGCCATCATGAAGAAAGGGGTAAAAAAAAAAAAAAAAAAATCTGTTTTTTTTTTTTACTGCGCGCCATAGGATTGCTGCTGCGCAGAGAAGACGAGAGTAGTGCGCAATTGCGCACGCGCGCAGCTTAGAGGGAACAGTGGACTGGACCCTGTCTACGCATACTCCATTTATGAGGAGTGGGGCCAGATCTGTGCTGCGTTTGCGAAAGTCCAGGATTATTTCTTTAGTTTTTGTGGTGTTTAGTGTGAGATTGTTCACCAAACACCACGAAGACAGTTTGTTGACCTCATCTTTGTAGACAGACTCATCCCCCCTGAGATGAGTCCGACCACAATGGTGTCATCGGAAAATTTGACGATGGAATTAGACTGGTGGGTTGGTGTACAGTCGTATGTGTACAGGGAGTACAGAAGAGGACTCAGTGCACAGCCTTGAGGGGAGCCAGTGCTCAGTGTAATGGAGGAAGCGAGGTGGGGACCAAGTCTAACAGTTTGTGGATGGTTGGTTAAGAAGTTCTTAATCCAGTAGATGGAAGAGGATAGTCCAAGGTGGGAGAGTTTGTCAGCCAGAATGTCCGGTAGTAGAGTGTTGAAGGCTGAGCTATAGTCAATGAAAAGCATCCTCACGTAGTTCCCATGGTGCTCCAGGTGGCTCAGTGCTGTGTGTAGAGCTACGGCGATGGCGTCCTCAGTGGACCTGTTTGCTTTATAAGCAAACTGGTGAGGGTCAACTGAGGGAGGGATTGTATCCCTGATATGGCGGGTGAACAACTTTTCAAAGCACTTCATGATCACAGGCATAAGTGCAACAGGCCTATAATCATTCAGGCTGTCAATGGTTGGCTTTTTAGGGACGGATAATGGTGGCAGATTTCAGGCAGGATGGGATGATGGATTGTTGCAGGGAACAATTGAAAATCTTTGTGAAAACCCCAGTCAGCTGGTCAGCACAGGCTTTGAGCACCTTCCCAGGTACTCCGTCAGGGCCAGCAGCCTTCCTGGTGTTCACAGTCCGCAGTACCTGTCTCACTTCATGTTCCTGAAGCTTCAGTGTACTGCTGCAAGGTGGTGGATGTGTTGAGACTGAGACTGATTTGTCAGTCTCAAAGCGGGCAAAGAAACGGTTCAGTTCCTCTGCTAGTGAGGCATCTGCGTTAACAGATACCTCATTATTGTCATTGTAATTGGTAATGTGTCGTATTCCCTGCCACATCTTCTTTGGGTTATTTTATGTGAAGTGCTCCTCAATTTTCCTTGTATATGCTGCCTTGGCCTTTTTAGTGCCTCTCTTCAGGTCTGCTCTGACAGTGCTGTATTGTACGGCATTTAATGAGTGCCTGTGTCTCACTGGTCATCCAGGGTTTTTGGTTAAGAAAACCCCGGATACGTTTATCCAGGTTTTTCCTAACCAAAACCGAGGCCATAGCCATGTGTATCGCAGCTTTTGAAAAGTGTTCCAATAACAAGGAGAATGGAGCAAAGATGGTCAAGGACTCCATCCACAAGAGATTTGGTAAAGCATGGCACATCGTGATTGGCGAAAGTTTCGGCTTCGGTGTCACTCATTAAGCGAGGAATATGCTCTATGGCGAAAGTTTGGCAATTTGTGTTTGGAAGTGCTTTTATTCTTCCTCATCGATTAAATGCAAGGTTTTCCATCAAGCGATGAAGATTTATATATGACACTATTTATGAAGTGATCTTGGAATGGAAATGGGAGAAAATGAACAAAGACAAGTATGTTTTGTTCATCGTGTACAGCAGCCATCAGCAACTATGTGACATCATTTCCAGATGACAACAATTCTTTTGTTTCCTCATCGTCACATAGTGGCTGACAACAAAAATATTGCCAATGTATAAAATATCAAACTTGTAGGCCTAGCTATGAAACTATGTGTCTACAACATATGGTTTTCCTTCCTTTTGTATTTTAATGTATTGGAGTGAATGGATTAATTACAATAGAGGTTGTTTAAATTGTTTACTCATGCATTTCTCAGGTTAAAACCCCACAGAAAAATATATCAAATGGAATGGATGGTCGACGTCATACTGACTTACAAACAGAACCTAAGTGTAATTATTCATTATTTATTGATTATTTGTTTGTCTGTTTGTTGGTGTATTTGTGCACTTTGTGGTGGAGCTTTATACTTGTATAATGACAATAAAAACCTTAAATTCTATTCATTCAATTCAACTTTTAAAAAATCTTTCATTTTCCGTATTGTGGCTATTTTAACAAATAATTGACTCAGCCAGAATTAAAGTACGTACTATATTAGCTTCAAGTCAGATGGTGCAGACAATAGCATGAGATTTTGATCCTAAAGATTGTTCCAATAGCGTCACTTTGAGGCTATGGGCAGTTACTACAACTGAACGTTCTTTTTCGTCCTTTATTTTTCAACTGAGTGATTAAAGTACAAAAACAACGTTTAGATAACAAATACTTTTTGCGATTCAGGAATCACCTTTTAAAATTAAAACAAACAAAGGTCCACAAACATATACTATTTCGGACTCTACTTTGCTTATTATTGGGTTTGATTATATAAATAATGACTTTCCCACTCAATCTCTCGCACTGGTTTAGCTCAGTGGTTACTTCATCTAGAATCATCGTCATACACGAATAAGGGATTTTTAATTTTTGATAATTATATCAATTTCCCGACGTCGTCTACTGGTTCACGGCAGAAGGATAAAAAAAAACCACACGATTGGACGACTGTCGCCGTCAGTGGTAGTGAAAGAGTCCATTGTGCTCTCTGTCGGCAGGAAGTCCAACCCACAATCCAAGCATTCGTTGAGTTTTGCCGAAACCCCCTTGGAAAGTATTGACCCTTGCGTCCTGTGACCACAGAGGGGCGCTGGTCGGCAAGCGCCCGTCCGTCCGTATGCCAAATGCTTCCGGCTGGAAGCCACGGAAGAAGGAAGAAGATGCGCAAATGGCAACAATCGAGGAGAACAGACCATTGCTTCGTGTAGGTTCATTTTCTCTTTTATACAAGTTATTTCGGGGCGTTTTCAATATATATAAAAAAGAAAAATCCCGGAATCCCGTGAAGCGAGACACCGTCGCCGTTTAGCAGCACTCAAGCTAACTCGTTAGCGCTCAGATTGGCAGAACCCGAGACCAGCCCCAAACCAGCAGGGTGCTGATGGATTCGTTGTGTTTGGCGACTGGTTTTGCTGGTCCGGCAAGCAGGAGATGGCGGATTTCTTGGATGGGGAGGGTGGGCGAAATGCATTTGAATTCAAACTTGTCACTTACTCGATTGTTGTCTAACTGGATTCCCTTCAACGTTGTGTGTGCTCGTGCGTGTGTGTGCGCGTGTGTGTGTGCGCGTTTGTACATACACACACTTAGGACCACGGCGATACGTCGTCCTTGGCCAGGCAGAAGCTCCAGGGCCTCCTGAACAAGAACATGAGGATCCGCATGACCGACGGCCGGACCCTGGTGGGCCTTTTCCTCTGCACGGACCGGGACTGTAACGTCATCCTGGGCTCGGCTCAGGAGTTCCTCAAATCCGCAGGTGGGACTGGGAGCCCAATCCTGAGCTCCAAGCAGGTTCTTCATGTTGAATGTTCAGCTTTCTCCTCCTTTCTGTCGTTTCAGACACTTTCTCCCAGACGGAACCCAGAGTTCTGGGCCTCGCCATGATTCCAAGTCATCACGTGGTGTCCATCGAGGCCGAGGCGGACATTCTGGACGACGCTGTCCGCCACTAGCCGTTTTTACACTTGCGACCGTTCAGTGTCAAGCTGCGTCGGCCGTCACTCCCCGCCCCGTACGCCAGCCTCGGCAAAAAGGTCGGGGTCCGTCGTCAAAATGGGACACTTTGAAGGAAAAACAAGACGTGTAGTTCGATCCCGCTCCGTGGCGTTTGTTTGGGGCCTCTTTTAATGCGGTCCGACCTCCGCGTCGACTCGCCGTCAGAAAATGCAAGCGCCCAAAAACTTGAATAACGCTGTCATGAAAGCCATTGATCGTGCTAATAACATTAAAATGGATGCATCCAACATAAATGTGTGTTGAACAATTTGCGTTATTGTGCATGGTTGGAAGAAAAAGGTAGAAAAAGACACAAATCAAGAATCACACCAACAGATTTCCATCACACGCAAACATCTGACATAAATACTAACTAACACTGGGCAAAAGCGGAGCGCCTAAACGACAACCAGACTCGAAAAAGATGGAGCCGATCGGTCGCCGGTTCCCGTTCACACATAGGCGCGTCGGCCGTGGGTGCTGGCGGTCGCGCTTCGGCTCCGGGCCGCTCCCGAATGCACCGTCACCCTGCTTTGGTGGGGGAAGGGGCCGCGGATAGAAAGACAGATGGCGTGGAGATCGGGTCCTGCGAGCGGAAAGAAGGAAGGACGGCCTGGAGATCACTCACAATTTCTCCTGGGAGCCCGTCTTGCAGGAGCAGGTAAGTCAGGCGCCCCCGACGACGGCCAGCACGGCCGAGGACCAGCCAATGTACAGCCCCTCGCCAATCTCGTACCTGCCGCCGGATGGGGGTGGGCGCCAGCGCGTTTCCCGCCCCCCAGATGGTTGGGCGGTCGGTGCACTCCCCGTCCGGCGTAGTTAACGTTACTAGGAAAGTAACATTTAACATGTAGAATAGTTCAATAACAAAAGAGCTGTCTGTTTTCTCAAGCAGGCCAGATCACAGATGCGTGTAGGAGAAGCCATAAAAAAGAGGAGGCAGGACGCCCCCTTTCCTTTGGGCTCCTTTTTGAAAACGAACATGTATGGAACTTTAAGGATTGCAGGGTCAAAAGGTCAATTAAAAAAAGTTCCTTTAATTAGCAATGGCAATGTTAGTGGAAAAAATGGCTTGTTGTTTACTGCTTTCTTAACAGGATACAGTGGTACCTTGAGATACGATCTTAATGCCTTCCGGGACTGAATGCGTATGTCGATTTACCTGTACAGATGCTCCCCTACTTACGAACGCAATTGGTTCCGAGCGATTGTTCATAAGTTGAATTTGTTTGTAAGTTGATTCAGTGCTATATTTTGTATTATAATTTATGTTTAAGGCCGATATAAGTATATTGAAGGTTTATATAAGTGCATTTGTATGTTTAAGGCTTGTATAAGTAACACGCATTGGTTTGTACTGAAAAAAAAACATTTAATAAAATGGAGAGAATATGTACAGTACTGTAGAGAGAGATTTATGTATTAGAAACTGGCCAAAAGAAGCGACCTAATGACGATTGCACAGTTTTCTTCTTTTTTTCATCATAAATGATGCGGTAGCACTGTATGGCATCATTCAATTGATTTGCAAACTTTGTGCAACGTTCAATATTTGGGTCCTGCTGCTCGATCTTTCTGTTTATAAATGGTACTGAATGTGCAACGCTCACCACTCTCACGCGCATCAAGCTTCGTTATTATTGCCACTCGTTTCAAATGAAATGGCTTGCCTCTTCCTTGCAACTCCCTCAATAGAAGCCTTTAGCTTTTTACCAACCATATTCAATATTGGATGCATGAGATATTTAATGATACAAATGAAAAAGGTTCTTTGCACACTGGAGATACATTCACGCACTTCTGCATTGCAACGAAGAAGAAGGTAGATGCTGGGTGAGCTGAGCTCTCACAGCGCCAGGCGTCAGTATTAGCGGCGGAAAGAAGTACTACTCCTAAAAAGGCGCGAAATACAAAATTGGACTTGCGAACATTTTTGGACTTAAACGCAATTTGCAGACATGTTCGTATGTACCGTTGTTCGTAAGTTGAATGTTCGTAAGTAGGGGAGCGTCTGTATTCTTTGAATACTGCCACCGTCTCTTGACAGATGAGACAAACAGCCTTTTCTTTGCATTGAAAAAATATATAATCGTTTGTCCACTGCAGGTTAAATACCCTGCATTCTGAATCAATTTTTCTCTTAACTAACCTTTTCGCCATTATTCCGTTCTCAAACAAGTTCAGGTTGCACAGTTTTTATATGCTTGAATAGCATCGCAATAGCGATGGCCCCAGGGCTCCGCCCTCACCTGCGATCGTCCAGATGTCTCGCTAACACTCTGCTCGCGCATGCAACGGTGGAAGTGCCCCATGCATCAAAGGGAAACACTCTCTCCGCGCGTGTCACCAAAGAAGCAATGCGAAGGCCCGCTTCACTGGGATGATTTGTGGACTCAGCAGGGGTGCAATGAACCAAACACAAGATTAAAACGTCCCAGTCTTCAAGGCCAAATAGGAAAAAAATCCCATAGCGTCTCTGGTATTGTTCAGAGGGCCGGTCCAAATGTGCCGGCGGGCCGTATCCGGCCCGCGGGCCGTAGTTTGGTGACCCCTGATGTAGACCAAGGGTGCCCAACTCCCGTCCTTGAGGGCCCCTTTCCGGTCTCTTTTCCATATCTCCCTTCTCTACCACACCTGAATAAAATGATCAACTCCTCAGCCAGCTGTCCAGAAGCTTTATAACAGCCCCAATCTAGTAGTTTTTTGCAAACATTTAACATTACATTCCCTTTGTAGTTTGTCGATCATCCCCTATGAAACTTTCTTACTCAATGTTTTTACAATAGTTACACATAAAATAAAAATCGAGTTACATTTCTACCAATTATCCCCTTCAACATCAAAAAGATAAAAACAATTTACCGTTAATTTCAGACATGAAGTTACCGTATTTTCACACTTGTAGAAAGAAAATCTTTTATTAATGAATTTGTCAAATTGTTCAAATTAATATTTATTTTCCTCTTAGTTTTAAATCTTAGCAAATAACGCTCCTCTTTTTTGTCACCTTTGAATTTGGAAGGCTGAGTTTGTCAACAAAATGACCCAAAAAGTATTTTTCACCAAAAAGAGAACTTTATTGGAACTACCAAAAAGATTACACGTTAAATAGGTTTAAAAACGTGACTCATCTTATAATATGACAAAAGTATAAGGACATTGTACTACTTATTTATTTTGAGCAAATTCATTGTCTTTCACGCCATATTTCTACTAATGTTTCTTAGATCCTAGATTCAATATATCATTTATTTTCATTAAAATGTGTCATGTTTGAATACCACTCAATATTCTTATTGGATTTGCTAGCAAATTCAATTGACAAAAACTGCCATTTTTCACATTTCTTAGGCATGTCTTTAACTGTGAAGACATATTTTCCATATTATTTACATCACATTATTGATTATTTACTTTGTAATTTCCTAATTTAGGCTCTACTATTTCTGATAGAATTGTGAAGTAAAGAAAATCTTCAACGACACTAAATTTTCTTATACATTAATACCTTGACATACAAGTGATCCAACATACGAGACAAATTTGAGATATGAGCATACCAGATGGTTCCCAATTGTGAGTCGGTAGTAAATTAGAACAAATTTTGGGTTTTTTTAGGATGGAAACGGATTAATTTGTATTTTGTTCATTTTTATGGGACGAATTGACTTGAGATACGAGTAAATTGACATACTAGCTCGATCCCGCAGTAAGCTCGTATCTTAAGGTATTACTGTATTTGAATCGTGTGGATCAATATTACACATTAAAAAGTGTAAACAAGATTTTCAGAATGCAAATTACAATTATACTTTGATTACAATGATCTCTCATACAGAAATTGAAAAAGAAAGCAAAGCCGTGATTAGCCACTCGCGTATTATCACAACACATTTTCGTTTTTTAAGTCTATCCTTACGACTAAATCTCTGGCAAGAACCCGAGCTGGAAAAGGATTTCTGACCGTTGTGGGTAATTGTGTTTTTAAGATATTCCTGCCACAAATTGAGCATAAAAGGGCTTTTCTCCTGTGCGGGTTGTTAAGTCTTCTTTTCAGGCTTTTCAATTGTGTAGCTTTTTAATTGGGCTATTGTAGCGAATCTGTGGCCACAGACTGAGCAGGAAGACATTGTTCTCCAGTGTGGGTTAATAAGTGTTTTTTTAAGCTTCTCCTTTGGGAAAATGTTCGACCACAAACTGAGCAGGAAAATGTTTTTTCACCACTGTGGGTTCTTGTGTGTCTTTGTAAATCTTGCTTTTGAGAAAAGGCTTTACCACAAACTGAACACGAAAATGGTTTTTCACCAGTGTGGGTTATTACGTGTCTTTTTAAGCTTCCCTTCTCTGTGAATGTTTGACCACAAACTGAGCAGGAAAATAGTTTTTCACCAGTGTGGGTTCTTGTGTGTCTTTGTAAATCGTGCTTTTGAGAAAAGGCTTTACCGCAAACTGAACACGAAAACGGCTTTTCACCCGTGTGTGTTCTTGCATGACTAATTAAGTGTTCCTTGCGTGTCAATGTTTTACCACAAACTGAACACGAAAATGGTTTTTCACCAGTGTGGGTTCTTGCATGACTAATTAAGTGTCCCTTGCGTGTAAATGCTTTACCACAAACTGAGCAGGAAAATGTTTTTTCGCCAGTGTGGGTTCTTGTGTGGTCTTCTAAGTTGTACTTTAGAGAAAAGGCTTTACCGCAAACTGAACACGAAAATGGTTTGTCACCTGTGTGTGTTCTTGCATGACTAATTAAGTGTCCCTTGTGTTTAAATGTTATACCGCAAACAGAACATGCAAATGGTTTTTCACCTGTGTGGTTTCTTGTGTGCATTTTAAATGTTCCCTTGCGTGTAAATGTTTTACCACAAACTGAACACGAAAATGGTTTTTCACCAGTGTGGGTTCTTATGTGGATTTTTAAGTTTTCATTTGTAGAATAGGCTTTACTGCAAACTGAACACGAAAATGGTTTTTCACCAGTGTGGGTTCTTGTGTGTATTTTTAAGCTTCCCTTCTCTGTAAATCTTTTACCACAAACCAAGCACGCAAATGGTTTTTCATCTGTGTGGGTTCTTATGTGGATTTTTAAGTGTTCATTTTGAGAATAGGCTTTACCGCAAACTGAACACGAAAATGGTTTTTCACCAGTGTGGGTTCTTGTGTGCCTTTTTAAGGTTTCCTTGTGTGTGAATGCTTGACCACAAACTGAACACGAAAATGGCTTTTCACCAGTGTGGGTTCTTGTGTGAATTTCATAACTTCCTTTCGTTGTAAATGTTTTACAACAAACTGAACACAAAAATGGTTTTTCACCATTGTGGGTTCTTGTGTGTATTTTTAAGCTTCCCTTCTCTGTAAATCTTTTACCACAAACTGAGCACGCAAATGGTTTTTCGCCAGTGTGGGTTCTTGCATGAATAGTTAAGTTTCCTTTGAGTGTGAATGTTTGACCACAAACTGAACACGCAAATGGCTTTTCACCTGTGTGTGTTCTTGTGTGCCTTTTTAAGTTTCCCTTGTCTGTGAATCCTTGACCACAAACTGAACACGAAAATGGTTTTTCACCAGTGTGGGTTCTTGTGTGTATTTGTAACACTTGCTTTTGAGAAAAGGCTTTACCACAAACTGAACACGAAAATGGTTTGTCACCCGTGTGGGTTCTTGTGTGTATTTGTAAAACTTGCTTTTGAGAAAAGGCTTTACCACAAACTGCGCATGAAAATGGTTTGTTACCCGTGTGGATTCTTCTGTGCATTTTAAATTTTCCCTTGTGTGTAAATGTTTTACCACAAACTGAACATGATAAGGGTTTCTCCCCAGTGTGGCTCCTCATATGTGTTTTCAAAGAAGACTTTTTCCCAAAAGTTTTCCCACACTGAAAGCATTTGCAGAGTTTGTCGCCACTGGGATTTTTCTTAACATCTTTAACATCACCATCGTCAAAAAGCAAGTCGTTGTCATCTGATAAAGGAGCAATTAAATTGTCTGCTCGCCATCCTTCTGTTGAGCTGCCGCTCAGAAGCCCTGCCCCTCTGTTGGCCACACCCAGATCATCTTCACTCTTGAAAGGCTCACCAGTTGACCATTTGACACATTCCTCGTTTTTGATTGGAGGTTGCTCTTCTCTTTTGCACTGTTGAGGGAACTCTGGCTCCTCCTCCTCTTTAATTTGGGGCCATTCTGAGGCATTTACAGGCTCCACCCCTTCGCTGGCCACGCCCAGATAATCCCTTTTCGCGGACTCACTTGGTGACCAGGTGAAATTATCTTCCTCCTTTTTGATTGGAAGTTGCTCGTCTCCCATTTGTTGAGGGAACTCTGGCTCCTCCTCTTTAATTAGGGGCCATGTTGTGGTGTTTGCAGGCTCCGCCCCTCCACTGGCCACGCCCAGAACATCTTCCCTCTTCACGAACTCACCAAGTGACCAGGTGAAATGATCTTCCTCCCTTTTGATTGGATATTGCTCGTCTACCATTTGTTGTTGAGGGAACTCTGGCTCCTCTTCTTTGATTTGGGGGAGCTCAACTTCCCCTTCAAGGTCAACAGACTCCTGCCCATCAGCACCAAGATCATTTCTGAAACCTGCCAAGAAAAATAAATAAATGATTAACCATTTTCTAATTATAAAATGACTGAATTTCTTGTTCATTTCGTCACAATGCAGTACAGACGCTCCCCTACTTACGAACCTTCGAGTTACGAACAACGGTACATACGAACATGTCTGCAAATTGCGTTTATGTCGAAAAATGTTCGTAAGTTCGATTTTGTATTGCGCGCCTTTTTCCGAGTAGTGCTTCTTTCTGCCGCTGATACCGACGCCTGGCGCTGTGAGAGCTCAGCTCACCCAGCATCCACCTTCTTCTGCCCAGTCCGTTGCAATGCGGAAGTGCGTGAACGTGTCTCCAGTGCGCAAAGAACCTTTTTCATTTTTATCATTAAATATCTCGTGCATCCATTATTCAATATGGTTGGTGAAAAGCGAAAGGTTTTTAGTGAGGGAGGTGCAAGGAAGAGGCAAGCCATTTCATTTGAAACGAGTGGGAATAATAAAGAAGCTTGATGCGCGTGAGCGTTGCACGGGAATAGAACTTGAATCGTTCGACCGTCAGTACCATTTATAAACATAAAGATCCAGCAGCAGGACGCAAATATTGAACGTTGCACAAAGTTTGCAAATCAATTGAATGATGCCATACAGTGCTACCGCAACATTTATGATGAAAAAAGAAGAAAACTGTGCAATCGTTATTAGATAGCTTCTTTCGGCCAGTTTCTAGTAAATCTCTCTCTAATGTATGTATACAGTACTGTATGTATTCTCTCCATTTTATTAAATGTTTTTTTCAGTGCAAACCAATGCTGGTTACTTATACAAGCCTTAAATATACAAATGCACTTATACAGACGCTCCCCTACTTACGAACATTCAACTTACGAACAACGGTACATACGAACATGTCTGCAAATTGCGTTTAAGTCCAAAAATGTTCGCAAGTCCAATTTTGTATTTCGCGTCTTTTTCGGAGTAGTACTTCTTTCCGCCGCTAATACCGACGCCTGGCGCTGTGAGAGCTCAGCTCACCCAGCATCTACCTTCTTCGTTGCAATGCGGAAGTGCGTGAATGTATCTCCAGTGTGCAAAGAACCTTTTTCATTTGTATCATTAAATATCTCATGCATCCAATATTGAATATGGTTGGTAAAAAGCTAAAGGCTTCTATTGAGGGAGTTGCAAGGAAGAGGCAAGCCATTTCATTTGAAACGAGTGGCAATAATAACGAAGCTTGATGCGCGTCAGAAAGTGGTGAGCGTTGCACATTCAGTACCATTTATAAACAGAAAGATCGAGCAGCAGGACCCAAATATTGAACGTTGCACAAAGTTTGCAAATCAATTGAATGATGCCATACAGTGCTACTGCATCATTTATGATGAAAAAAAGAAGAAAACTGTGCAATCGTCATTAGGTCGCTTCTTTTGGCCAGTTTCTAATACATAAATGTATCTCTCTCTCTACAGTACTGTACATATTCTCTCCATTTTATTAAATGTTTTTTTTTTCAGTACAAACCAATGCGTGTTACTTATACAAGCCTTAAACATACAAATGCACTTATATAAACCTTCAATATACTTATATAGGCCTTAAACATAAATTATAATACAAAATATAGCACTAAATCAACTTACAAACAAATTCAACTTATGAACAATCGCTCGGAACCAATTGCGTTCGTAAGTTGAGGAGTGTCTGTATAAACCTTCAATTTACTTATATAGGCCTTAAACATTAATTATAATACAAAATATAGCACTGAATCAACTTACAAACAAATTCAACTTATGAACAATCGCTCGGAACGCAACTCCTTCGTAAGTAGGGGAGCGTCTGTACTGACTACTGTAGTATTCTCGTCAGCAGCAACATGAGTTGAAAACTGTTTATAGGTGCATTTTTCAAAGTATGGCACTATTGGTCAGAAAAGTTTCTTCCCTGGTGATGTAACTCCTTAAAATTAGTCAAATCTTTTTGGGAGCCTTTTCATTGTAAACATTTCTTTTATGTTTTAGATTTTGATTTAGTTAAAATGCTTTTGCCAAAGGGGAGGCATTAAAAAAAGCATTATCTTTTATTAAGTAGCAGGTCTATTATTATTTGGGGGATTAATGAGATTGAAATAGAGGTACAGTGGTAACTCTACATATGAGCAGCTCGAGATACGAGGAAAATTTCGAACAAATAACGAGATGCGAGAAAGACAGTTGGCCAAGACATGAGAGGCTGTTTATCATTGTAGCGCACTGTCTTTTTTGCCGCATGTCTTTTGTGTATAACAGATATCTACGAGCAATGGGCGGAGCGTTGCATTTTTTTCAGTGTTTTTTTCCATCACTCAGCGCGAATGCTGGAGCGATCGCTAATACGAGCAGCAATGTTCGCTCTAATTTTTTGTTTGTCTGGGCAGAAAGACAACCTCCCTGAGCACACTGAGTAACGACCGGTGTGAGCAACATCATCATTGCTCACTATAGGCACACACCAGTCACACATGCCATAAGCAGGTGCATGTCTACTACACATAAATGATTTAGTAATAATAAAATGTAATGATTAATATCAATGAATGGGCGGCCCGGCGGATGAGTGGTTCGCGCGTCAGCCCTAAAGCTAAAAAAAATTGGGATTTTATTTTGTGCGCTCCATATGATTTGCTGTGCGCAGAGAAGACGAGAGTAGTGCGCAATTGCGCACGCACGCAGCTTAGAGGGAACATTGACAAGCAGTGTGGTATATCACTTCTCGTTGGCTGCTCGTAAGAACATCAGGGGCAGTCTCTCTCCTCCCCCACAACTCCTCATGTAATATCTCTGGTCGCAACTATACCTCTTTGTAATGTCTCTGCGAGCACTGAGCGGAGCGCTGCATTTTTTCAGTGTCCCCCTTAGTCTATTAGCTCCCGTTAACGGAGCGATGGCTAATTCAAGACTACTTCTCGTTGGCAAGTGGTCGTATATTATCCTATTGTGAGGACATTTATGTGCACCATTTTCTGAATATTTTGAAGGGAATACAACAGCAAACAGCCCATCGATGGCGAACGCAAGGGTGGAGGCGTGGCAAACAGCTAACCCAGCCAGAAGGTGTATCTGTATATATTAATCATCCAAGTTAATTTAAATTTGTTTGTTCGGTTACGAGTGTGTTGCCGTGGAAAGTCCCCCCCTCTATGTCCCTCTGTACCCTCCGCGAAATCCGTCTAATTTTAGTTCCATTAAACACATTTTATTACTATTAAACCACTAGTTATGTGTTACTTTGTTAATAGATGGCAAATCAGAAGAAATAAAACATTTTTTCCAATCCAATATCCTGTTTTTGGTGTTTTTTCAGAGGGTTGGAACAAATTAATTTGTTTTTAGTTCATTTCAATGGGAAACGTTCGCTCGAGTTACGAGAAGATCGACATACGAGCTCAGTCCCGGAACGAATTAAGCTCGTATGTTGAGGTACCACTGTATAGTCTGATTGGACACTCTAAATTGCCCCTAGGTATGAGTGTGAGAGTGAATGGGTTTTTTTCTCCTCGTGCTCTGCGATTGGCTGGCCACCTATTCAGGGTGTTCCTCGCCTCTGGCCCGAAGGAAGCTGGGATAGGCTCCAGCACCCTCTATACAAGATTTAGCATATCAGAAATTGAATGTTGGAATTAAAAACAGTGGGAGAAGCCCAACGTAGCCTTGGCAGCAAACCTCGACTGGGTAGATGGTGCATTTCCAGACAATTTTCTGGTACCCAGCTGTCAGATTCAAGTATTCGGCCTTCTTGCGCTCGAAGGTGGTCTCGATCCCCTCCTTTGATGGTACTGTTAGTTCTATGAGGTGAAGCGCTCTTGCCTTGGAGGACCATACCTCAATGTCTATGCAGAGTGATGTAGTGATGATCTCTGATGATAGTTAATATTCTATTTATTTATAAGCTGCATTTGAATTTTAGCATTAAATATGAAGTACTTTCGCAGGCCGCACCACGGAGTGGCAGTGGGCCAGATTTGGCCCTCGGGCCGCAACTTTGACACCATTGTTTGAACGCTGCTCTCGTTGTTTAGTGCATCTACATCTCTATTTTTTAAACTTTAAATTTAGAGCATGCAAATAAGTGTTATCTCACTCAAGCATGTAGCCAAAAATGGAGGGCGAGTAGCAGGAATGACTCTTGAACGCCTCTGGGGGCGCTCGCGCTTTGCGTAATTTGACAAATACATTGTTTGTTTGTGATAAAGATACAATAAAAGGAAAGCTACTGTTTAATGCCGTTGTTAAATATTAACACGCGTTGAGACTCATCCTTTCCCTCCTAGAGTGGTTACATTTAAATAGAAATAGAATTTATTACGTCTTTCTTCGAATGGTGCTAGTGCGAATTCATGAAAATGTACGTACACTACTATAGTTTCATGTCAATAGAATACCTTTAAGGAAATACAGTGGTACCTCGTCATACGACCGCTCGTCATACAAAATGCTCGTCTTACGGGGGAAATTTCGATCGAATAATTCGTCCGTGATGCGGTCAAAATTTTGTGATGCGACCAAGCCAGGTGGCCATGGCATTCTTTTTTGCATATCTTTCGTGTATAAAAATATCTACGAGCACGGAACTAATTAATTCAGACGAGTTTATCATACGACCAGGAAACGCACAACGCGCGGGCAAAAAGACGGCTTTCTGGGTAATGAAGTATACACGTGCACACAACACCCATAGGCAATGGCAAGCTTTCTCAGAATAAAACTTCATTACCCACAATCAATACGTGGGTAAGATCAACTATTGTATTTCCTGTTATTCTTTCTCAGGGAAGATGCTCCCGCGATCGTTCTTTAAAGACTATTTCTCGTTGGCAAGTGGTCGTGCGTTATCCTATTGTGATGACATTTGTATGCGACATTATCGAAATATTTTGAAGGGTAGACAAAAACAAACAACTCTTGATGCGTTCGTTTTGAAGACTTCGGCGGAGCGGCCAGGTGGTGTCAACCCGTAGAACTACTACTAAGGTAAAAAAGATTACAACAAATTTAGAATTTAGTTTTGTTTGAAGTTACATTAAACGTTGAGTGTCTGTATATAGTTATCCAAGTTAATTTAAATTTGTTTGTTCGTTTACGAGTGCATTGCTGCCGTGGATAAAGCCCCCCCGAGCAACCCCCCCCCCCCCGCCTCCGTGTATGCCGCTGTCTATACCCTCCGCGAAATGTGTAAACACATTATTACTATCAAACCACTCGTTATTCATTACTTTGTCAATATATGGCGAATTATAAGAAATAAAACTTTTTTTTTCAATCCAATATCCTGTTTTTGGTGTTTTTTTCAGAGAGTTGGAACAAATTAATTTGTTTCCCATTCAATTCAATGGGAAACTTCCGCTCGAGTTACGAGAATCTTGCCATACGAGCTCAGTCCCGGAACGGATTAAGCTCGTATCTCGAGGTACCACTGTATATGGAAATAAAAAGTGTACCCACCTTCTAGTCTATGAAGAACAACTTTCTCGTGCGTTATGTTGCAAACTGTCGATTGCTCGTGAGTTGAATGCTCCTGTTTGACCTCAAAAAGTTCCTCCTGGAGCTTTGGGCGTTGTGTTCTTGCCAACATTTCCACACGTGAATTCTGATGATGGCGGCGGCTTTGAGAGCTGCTAGCTATGCTGAGCTAAAATAGCCAGGAAACCTACAACGAGTTCTTCGTCGACCCTTTCCTTTATAGCTGCTAGCTAAGCTAAAGTATAAACAAGCACTTCAACGACTTATTTATTTGATAGCCGCTAGCTATGCTGAGCTAAAATAGCCAGGAAACCTACAACGAGTTTTTCGTTGACTCTTTCCTTTATAGCTGCTAGCTAAGCTAAAGCATAAACAAGCACTTCAACGACTTATTTAATTGATAGCTGCTAGCTATGCTGAGCTAAAATAGCCAGGAAACCTACAACGAGTTCTTCGTTGACTTGTTCATTTGATAGCTGCTAGCTATGCTGAGCTAAAATAGCCAGGAAACCTACAACGAGTTCTTCGTTGACTTGTTCATTTGATAGCTGCTAGCTAAATTATGCTAAAGTATGAACAAGCTAGTCAACGACTTGTTTCTTTGATAGCTGCTAGCTGGGCTAAGCTAAAGCAGGTTTCTGATAAATAGTGATGGAACGAGCGACGCTGGTGCGTCAGACTGTGCCGATAGCTCAAGAGAGAAAGACAGTATTGGGGCGTGTAAAGCTTTAAGAAAGAATCACGTGACCGGAACAGGAAATGTATCGGTAGGCCAAAGTGTGATAATAGTTTAAAGAAATAAACTGTATCAAAGTGTCGTGTGTCTGTTGGACGGACTTTGGCGTAATTTCGGCTCGTTCTAAGAAGTTTTCCCCAGTGTGGAATCATTTTGATCGTGTGAGGCAAAACGAAATAATCACTTTTATTTCACATGATTTACCAGTTAACAAAAATGTGGACATAAGTTAAAAAATATAACTCAAATTTGATTTATTTTACTTATAAACTCCGTTTGGAATTTAAAAAAACATGGATTTTTTTTACCTGCAATAATTTTATAGCTACTGCAGGGGTCACTATTGGATAACCAACACGGTTTCAATACAGTGCCGACACTGTGTCAATACAATCCTTGAGGTATCATTGTCCCATCACTAAGGTATATCAAAGGGTTTTAATTAAAGACACCAAAAGCAAATTGAAAACATATAAACCCAGAATCCAAAATTACAACAACAACAAAAGAACCAAAAGAGGTAGAACACAAGAATAAATATACAGACATGGAAAAACAGTTGGGTGACACACAGGTGAAAGCAATGGACAATCAATGACAAGTTTCAAGCCATCATTTTTTTTGTTTTATTAATGGTTATATATAACTAAAAGATTGAGTAAATTCCAATAACTAACAAGAGACATTTGACTTCATATATCAATTGCTAAGTCTTTTTGTAAATATAGAATATATCAGTGGCGGTCGGTGCATTTGCTCATAGCGCCTTCAACGTATCAATCCAACCCTCAAAAAATATTTTATGGCGATAAAACCTCTACCGCAGCTAGAGCTGCCACACATAAAAAATAATCAATAAATCAATGCACAAAAATGGGGTAAAATCCACTTCCTAGCAGCATTTCATGATTAAATACAAATACTGGAGCTTTTCAGACATTAAAACCAGGCCAGGCGGGCGATTTTCCCGGGAAAAGACAGCGATGAACGTCAATGGCGTACGGGCAAACATTGCCCGAAAATGGTGTAAAATCCAGCCGGAAAAAGCATTTATTGATTAAATACAAATACTGGAGCTTTTTAGACATCAGAACCGGGCCCGGAGTATCATTTCCCCGGTAAAAAGACAGCGATGAACATCGATACGTCCATACGTGAAATGACAAAAAATGCACTAAAATTAGGTAAAATCCACTTCCTAGCAGCATTTATTGATTGAATACAAATACTGGAGCTTTTGAGACATTACAACCAGGCCAGGGGGATGATTTTTCCTGGAAAAAGACAGCGATGGACGTCAATGGTGAAACGCCAAAAATTAAACTGGGGTAAAATCCACATCCTAGCAGCATTTAGTGATTAAATACAAACACTGGATCTTAAATACAAACAATTATTCCCCGGGCTGCCATTGACGGTAGACTAATAAATTGAGAGTGATGAGCGGCAAAGGGAAATGAATCATTGATTTTTACTATAATTTGGACAATGCTGGCGGCGGGCCGGATTAAAAATCCTAACGGGCCGTATATGGCCCGCGGGCCGAGGCTGAAAAACTTGTACACACACGATCCGGGGGCGGGGCGAGCGCGCGAATCCCGTTTTGGCGAAACCTCCGTTCGGCGACCTGTCTGACTGTCAAACGTCCGTCGGCGAAACGTCTTTAGGCGAATCCTCCGAGTACCGAAAATAATTGATATATTGAATCTTGGATCTAAGAAACAGTAGTTGAAATATGGTGTGAAAGACAATGTAATTGCTCAAAATAAATAAATAAGTAGTACAATGTCCTTATATTTTTGTCATATTATGAGATGAATCACGTTTTTAAATCTATTTACTGTGCAGTATATAATGTGCCATCTTTTTGGTAGTTCCAATAAAGCTCTCTTTTTGGTGAAAACTACTTTTTGGGTCTTTTTGTTGACAAAATCAGCCTTCCAAATTCAAAGTTGACAAAAAAGAGAAGCGTTATTTGCTAAAACTAAGAGTAAATAAATACATTAATTTGAACAATTTGACAAATTAATATATAAAAGATTGTTTTCTTTCTACAGGTGTGAAAATACGGTAACTTCATGTCTGAAATTAATGGTAAATTGTTTTTATCTTTTTGATGTTGAAGGGGATAATTGGTAGAAATGTAACTAGATTTTTATTTTATGTGTAACTATTGGAAAAACATTGAGTAAGAAAGTTTTATAGGAGATGATAGACAAACTACAAAGGGAATGTAATGTTAAATGTTTGCAAAAAACTACTAGATTGGGGTATTTTTCATTTCAAACAACTGCGTGATACATATCATTGAATGAATTTGGAGTTCTTGATTAGCATGCATTTTATATGGCTTAATTGGTGTAAAGGGAACAGGCTTAATATATTTATCCTTGCAAACAGGGGGGAGATGGTGGTTCACTTCTATTAAAAAATATACTGTTAGGGTTATTAGTCTTACATTATTATATATTTGCTCGAAATAAAGAACGCTTTGCTTTACTTAGCTTATTCACATTAGAAAAGTCATTTTAGTAAATCTGCTTGCAACGGAGTAAATGCTTTGCTCCATAGTTAGACCAAACAACAGGAAGGTCGAATCCTCTTGGACTGCTAAAAAGAACATGCTCTCAAATAGTATGAAACGAGAATGCAATTAAACACTTGTTGTCGTTAATATTTGAAATAGATGACAAAAAGAAAAATGGACCAAATGTAATGAAATAAAAAAGAATTTTCCTATTTGACTATTTTCTGTTCCTTTTTCACAATTTTTAGACCTTACCTGACATGTTTTGCCGTATTATTTCCGGCTTCATCAGAGTGTCAAGGCATTTGCGTGACGTGTTTCAAAAAAAAAATCGTTTTTTACTCAATTCCGATTGGATTTTTGATCAGGAGGCATCCCTCAGAAGAATATGAAGTGAGAAAAGGTAACTTTTACAGAATTAATAATTTTCAAGAACAATTTTCACAGCAATGGGAACATATGGAAGTGGGGTCATTTGCTTCTACAAAAAAGGAACTAATGTTAATAGCAGAGAATGGTTTCGATCCATTGACCTCTGAGTTACGGGCCCAGCACGCTTCCGCTCTGCCACTCTGCTTCTTCCCACTTCACTTTTCACAAGCTGACTCACAAAACTAATCAATCAAATCGAAGCA
The DNA here is from genome assembly GCF_051989625.1 of Stigmatopora argus. Classification (NCBI taxonomy): domain Eukaryota; kingdom Metazoa; phylum Chordata; class Actinopteri; order Syngnathiformes; family Syngnathidae; genus Stigmatopora; species Stigmatopora argus. The sequence goes on from NC_135406.1 coordinate 9,765,891, forward strand.
AATACACTGAGGGCACGTGGGTATTCCCACCTGCTGACGGAGCTCCTGAGGACCACCAGCGCAAGAACCTCAGTCTTGGCCCGGGAATGGCGTAGCCTTGGTTAGTCCTGCTATTCACAGAGTCATCCATTACGCATTTAAAAATTCCCATTACAATAAAAAATGCGGTATGAGGCATTCAGTGCCGGGATTTACAAAACAAGATACCATGTTGAATTTAAACATGCACTTTAGCTAATAATACCCCACCGACAAGTCATTACCTTATCGTGGTGGTGGGGTTTGTGTGTCCCGGTGGTGGGGTTTGTCAGTCCCAGTGACCCTTGGTGCAATGTTGTCCGGGGTGTTCTACCCCTGGTAGGGTTACCCATGGCAAACTGGTCTGATGGCGAGCGCCTGGTAGCCGGGCCTAGACCCATGGGGCCCGGCCGGGCACAGCCCGGAGAGGCGACGTGGATTCCCCCTCACATGGGCTAACCACCTGTGAGAGGGGCCAAAGAAGGCAATCCCCGGCTGCAGAAACTATCTCTTAGGGCGTGGAATGTCACCTCTCTGGTTGGGAAAGAGCCTGAGAGTGAGGTTGAGAAATTCCGGCTCGACATAGTTTGGCCCACCTCTACACACAGCTTGGGTTCCACTCCTATCGAGGGGGCTTGGACACTCTTCCGCTCTGGAGTTGCCTGCTGGACGAAAGGGTAGCATCCCTCCATCTTCGGGTGGGGGGACGGCACCTGATTGTTGTTTGTGTGCATGCACCAAACAGCAGTTCAGAGTAACTACCCCTTTTGGAGTCCTTGGAGGGGGTACTGGAGAGTGGTTTCTTAGGGGGACTCCCTTGTTCTGCTGGGGGAACTTCAATGCTCACGTGGACAATGAAAGTGAGACCTGGAGGGAATGATTGGGGAGAACGGCCCCCGTGATCGAAACCTGAGTGGTGTTCTATTGTTGGATTTCTGCGCTTGTAGTGGATTGACAATAATGAACAGCATGTTCAAGCATAAGGGTGTCCATATGTGCACTTGGCACCAGGACACCCTCATGTCTTGGATACTCGGGAAAAGAGAGGGACGGAGCTGTTAACCGATCACAACCTGGTGGTGAGTTGGCACCGATGGTGGGGGCAGATGCCAGTGCAGCCCGGGAAACCTAAACGTTTCGTTATCTATTAGAAGGACTTTCAATTCCCACTCGCCGCTCCCCGCTCGACCTTGCCCGTCCGAGTTTCCCGTTCGACCTCGCCCGTCCAAGCTCCCCGCATCTCAGTGCCGAATGGCCCGCCAGTCGCACCCGAGCTAAAGCCAGCACATTGCTGTTTAGCTCTGTTAGTCAGAGCGTTGTGCTGAAAATGCTAAAGTTAGACCCCCGAACGGGCACAACCTCTTTAGAATACAGGTGTCAAAGTGTCAGCCCGGGGGCTAAATCTGGCCCACTGCATCATTTTGTGCGGCCCGAGAAATTAAATCATGAGTGCCGACTTTCTGTTTTAGGATCAAAATCAAATGATTATAGATGTGCATTACATTTCCTGATTTTGCCCTTTTTAAAATCAATCATTGCCATTTTTAATGCCATTTTTTTCTTTTGTGTTTTTAGTTTAAATATACAAATATTTTCCGTTTTCCACTTTAAAAAATGTTTTTGTTTCCATTTGAAATAAAAGAACATGATTAAAAGACATTTTCCCATACTAAGAAAAAAAAGCTCAAATAAAAATTGCTTTAGATCTATAAAAACTGACTATTTGGGCTTTTGATCCAGTTATTTTAATCCAATTTAGTAAAAAAAAAAAAAAAAAAACTAGATATTAGATCTAAAATGGTCCGGCCCACATGGAATGGTGTTGATGTTAATGTGGCCCGCGAACCAACCCGGGTTTGACACCCTGGCTCTAGAGCAGGGGTCTCAAACTCAATTTACCTGGGGGCCGCTAGAGGCCGAGTCTGGGTGAGACTGGGCCGCATCAGGATTTCCACAAGAAAAGCGGTGATAAAACATTCCAACGTTATCAAATATCTTTATTTTTTAACAAAAAATAATGAATTAAATAAATTAACTTAAAGATGAATAAAAAATAAATCAATCAGTAATACAAAAATAAAATAATAATAATGAGCATACAGTAGATATACACTGGCTGGCTAAGTAGAGAAAATGAATTATTTTTATTCCTTTTCAAATGTCTGTATTAACAGCTCTTTAACCTTTAACTTTCTGAACTTGAATGGAACATTGAACATGAAATATTCTGAACACGGCTTCTCTTGCCTACTTCTTGCTGCTAGAGACCTGGCAGCGCTTCTTCTCACATAGTCACATTTGCCTTGAGGGAGGAAGCAGTGGAGACCCTCAGTATTGCTTGAAGATGCTCATCAGTAAGTCTGGACCTGTACTTGGACTTATTGAAGTTCAAGGTGGAGAAGAGCTTCTCACACAAGTATGTGCTCCCAAAAAGGCACATGGTCCGCTTGAACATTCGGGAAAGTTCAGGGAAGCTGGGGGTCAACTCTCTCAAAAATTGCCCAAGCTTGTCTGCTTCTCCACTCACCTCCCTGAACTTGGCTTTGAGTGCAGAGTTGCACTGCAGGTCAATGAGCTCCATTTGAAGCTCAGGAGGGGCATCTTGCACATCAAAGGAGAAGGGGTCCGCAAGAATTTGAAATGTGGCTTTGTGTGTCTTGAAGTCTGCAAATCTGTGATCAAATTCCTCCTGTAGCTTCGAAATGGCCTCAACATACTTCTCACCACTGAATGGTGTGCATGCATCCACGAGAGCCTTGCATGCTGGGAAATGGCAAAGGTTTGTCTGAGAGAGCTGGGCTTTCCATAACACGAGTTTAGTGCAGAATGCTCTCACGTTGTCATGGGCAGCACTGACAAGTTTCCCCTGGCCTTGTAGCTTCTTGTTCAGGACATTAAGCTCATGTGTGATATCAACAAGAAAAGCTAAGTCCATGAGCCATTTGGGATCACTTAGCACAGGAACAGCAACCCCGTCTATCTAGATGAAATCTTTTACTTCTGCTCTCAACTAAAAAAATCTCTTCAACACGTTTCCCCTGCTGAGCCAACGTACCTCAGTGAAGTAGAGTACATCCCCATATTCTGACTCCATTTCCTCTAAAAAAGCACGGAACCTTTTGTGCTTTAAGCCCCTGGATCTGATTTGGTTGATGCATTTCACAATGACAGACATCACATTGTCAAACTTCAGGCATCTGCTGCAAAGGGCCTGCTGATGGATAATGCAGTGCAGAGCTATGGCCTCGTCCACACCCCCCTCTTCCATTTTTTTGAACAAGTGCTACCATTCCATTCTTCCTCCCTGTCATTGATGGGGCTCCATCGGTTGTTATTCCAACAAAGCTCTTTCATGGCAAACCGGCATTCTCAATGGCATCACACAGCTGGTGAAATATTTCCTTAGCGGTGGTCTGGCCATGCATTGGAATTACTGTGAGCAACTCCTCCATTACTTCAAAATTGTCATCAACACCACGGACATATATTGCGAGCTGGGCAGTGTCTGTGATGTCTATGGTCTCATCAAGAGCCACTGAATATACACTGAAACATTGTGTTTCTCACACAGTTGATCATAAATGTCACTTGACAGGTGAGAAATGCGCTCTGCCATGGTGTTGGCAGAAAGGCTGATGTGGTTGAACTGACTTTTCTTTTCTGGACAAAGTGTGCAGCCTGTAATATGCACTTTTTGATAAATTCACCTTCTGTGAATAGCTTTACTGCTTTAGCAATCAACTCACAAACGGCGTAGCTAGCTTCGACTGCTGCATTACTGTCTTTGGTAGCCTTCTTGAAGAAATCCTGTTGCCTCAGAAGACTGTTTTAAGACTGGCAACCTGGTTGGCTCTCTCATCTCCCTGGTATTTTTCATACTCCTCAGCATGTCTCGTAGTATAATGACGTTTCAAATTGTATTCCTTGTGCACGGCAACTTTTTCAGTGCAAATGACACACGTCGGGGTGCCCCTGTGTTCAACAAAGAAATATTGCACTCCCCACTTTTCTTGAAACTGTCTGTGCTCATCACTGACCTTTCTCTTCACGGCAGGCTTTGATTGAGACATCTCTGGGGCTCTGTAATATGTGTTTCCACTTCAAATGAGTCTGGGGTTGAACTTTTAACTTTCAACCGCGCGGGTCTGTGGCGCATGCGCACTTTCGCTCTCCGATCGTATTGGATTATGGCAGTTCTCCGAATTTTTTCAAAAGTGTCATGTTAACGCACTTACTGTTAAGTTTCAGTTTCACTCGCGGAGATGGCTACAGACACTGACACAGGCTGGATCACGGATCATAGCACCTCATCCAGTTCTATGCTGAGAGCAGCGGAGGAGTGTGTGCGCCGAGTGGAGTGATCGGCTTCACGGCTTCTCCTCCGCCCAGCTGATTGGAGGAATGAATGAGTGAGTCAGCGAGGCACTGGACAGCCCGGCCGATGTCCCGCCCTCCAGAGCCGTATACCTCACCGTGATTGGTTCATTCAGCTCCGAACACAACAAGTATCATTCATATCAATCTTGCGGGCCGCAAGAACATTAATCTTTCATATTAAGACGGGGGCCGCAAATTATCGTCCCGAGGGCCGCAGTTGGCCCGCGGGCAGCGAGTTTGAGACCCCTGCTGTAAAGGGAGTGTATATGACGTCAGTGCTGACTCAAGAATTCGGGGGGAAGATGCGGCATGTTCCATATTTTTCGTCCAGATTAGATAGGGTGGCCAGCGCACTTCCTCATTGTGTACGGGCGGTGGTGGCAGCTTCTATGGCAGTAGAGAGCAGTGCTACAATAGTGCTTTTTCATTCTTTAACCCTTAGGGTTCCGCACGCTGTGGCTGCATTGTTGTTACAAACTAACATGAAATTTTTATCTCCAGTGAGGCATTTATCTTATATAGCCATTTTACTGTCACAACCACATCTCACGCTCGAAAGATGCGCTAAAATTAATCCAGCTACTTTGTTGCCACTTCCTGGGGAGGGAGAACGTCATGATTGTCAAGGGGTAGCCGAAGAGGCTACAAGGTGTAGAAAAGATTTGATGGACCAACCGCTGGACAGCGCTGAAGTCCTTTTTGTTGATGGTTCCGCTAGAAAAGATGATACGGGGAAAACTCAGACGGAGTATGCGGTTGTAACCGCAACTAGAATATTAAAGGCAGAACCTTTGCCGTCCAATTACTCTGCGCAAGCGGCAGAGTTAATTGCATTGACGGAAGCATGCATTTTGATGGGCAACATGGACGTTACAATATATACTGACAGTCAATATGCATTCTCAACTTGCCACGTTTTCGCTAGTTATTGGGCAAATAGGGGTATGATATCTTCTACCGGCAAAGCAGTAACGCATGCCAAATTGTTACAACGGCTAATAGCTGCAGTTCAGCTCCCAAAATGAATTGCTGTTTGCAAGTGTGCGGCACACACTTCAAAACATGATCGGGTGTCCTTGGGGATTGCCTTTGCTGATAAAACGGCAAAGGAAGCTGCAAGGAAACCCTTTATTGGAATAACAGACTCGGTATATGAAAAAAATATCTTGTCGGACGACATTTTAGCAAAAATGCAGCTACAAAGCCCACAATCGGAATTCAAAACATGGATTGACAAAGGGGCAAAATTGCAAAATGGGGTTTATGCGAGCATTGAAGGCCAACCAATCTTACCAAAAAATTTGTTTAGATGGGCGGCCATTTTGAGTCATGGTAAAACGCATGTCTCAACGGCGGGAATGGTTGCTTTGGTGCAACGGCACTACAAAACGTATGGATTTAATCTATATGCAAAACATTTTTGCAGAGCATGTTTGACTTGTGCTCGACATAACCCCCAAGGGGGATACGGCCAAAACGTGGGCAATTCCCAAAAACTACGTATCCATTTCAAAGGATACATATGGATTTTATTGAATTAAGTAAAAGTGAGGGGAAAATATACTGCTTAGTGATTGTAGATGCCTTTTCAAAATGGGTTGAAATTTTCCCAACAAAAAACATAGATGCATTAACTGTAGCCAAAGCATTATGTAAAGATATCATTCCACGATATGGAATCCCAGAAACCATTTATAGTGATAATGACACCCATTTTGTCAACAAAATAATTGATGGAATTGGCAAGAGGTTCCATATTTCGTTACAAAATCATTGCGCCTACCATCCACAATCGGCGGGCCTTGTAGAATGGATGAATGGAACTATAAAGAATAGACTAAAGAAATGCATGGAAGAAACAAGAAGGCCGTGGACGAAATTAATCGATTTAGTAAAACTATATATTAACATCACGAGTACAAACAGATTAACACCATATGAAATCCTGTTTGGTAGACCTTACAAATTGCCATTATTCACTACACAATGGGAATTGGATGACGAGGCAAATCTGGCTGACTACATGAGACAATCTTTAGAAAACCGCATCAAACTTAAATTACCGGAAGGGGATTGTGCTTCTCAACAGGAAACGGACGAGACCACGGTGGTGCCAGGAGACTGGGTGCTGATACGCAGCATAAAAAAGAAACATTGGAGTGACGCAAAGTGGGAGGGGCCATACCAAGTGTTGCTAACCACACCAACAGCTATAAAGATAGCCGAGAGGGGAACTTGGATCCACCTTTCACACAGTAAGAAGGTTATCTCAGTTGAAACGTTTCAAGCTCCCTAAACAAAAAATGGCAAAAACAATTATTGCTCTTGGGGCAATGGAATTAACGATTGTGACTCTTTTCCTCTCCACAGTAGGGCTACTTTCTCCAGTTGGAGAGAAAGGCGGAGGCGTTTCAATTAAGGATACACCTTCTTATGGGAGGGTAAAACGAGCAACAATAACATGGGAAATAACAAAGTCAGACATAACATTACCTACTAAATCAAATTTCCAAACATGCATTCGAGATGACACACCCAGACGATTAAGCACACAAACAATGTTTTGCCTTCCATACAATAGGACTACGGAAATCTTCCTTTCATGGAAGAAAATATTTTTAGACTCAAAGACATCCCTGTTGCCATACAAGGGATCAGCCTATGGTAAAGGATATGTGTGGTACATAACAGCCCTGAGGAGGGGTTGGGACCACCTTGTTGCAGAAACTGGTCAAAATTGGCAAGCTTGGATGTCGGACGCGTGCGCAAAAGCCATCAGGCCCCTGATAAAATTTACCCATTCGGAGGGGGGATTACAAATTGTTATTCGGACTGACAAATTCACTTGTGGAAAAGTTCCTTGTCTGACGTTTTTCCTAAGTCCATGGTCAAGTGGGGAAGACCCTTATTACAAATTTTACATGTGTCTCAACAGTAATGACCATGCCTATGGAGGCTGGGTTTAGGGCTTCAGAGAAGGAAACACCCGGATATGCCATAGTAAAATTGAAATCTGAGAAGACCAGGGATGATGAATTCATTTCTGCAACAGGGATTTCCCAAACGGGCAATAATTGGTTGCTGTTGATGGAAAATGCAGCTAATACTATAAATCAAACCTGCATAACATGTATGGGGCCCCGCCCTCTCTTACGAGTAGTGCCCGCGCAAATTACTCCTGATTGTGTAATGGAGATAATGACAAATGAAAATGTAAGCCCCAATTGTGAGAAATGGAATAATGCATACCCTGTTACAAGAGCAGCAAAGGACAAACCTAACTTTTCAACACATATTGCCTTTGATCATTTTACCTGCTTACACCTTACAGGGCTTGGTCTGAAGCTGGGCGCGATAAATGAGACATGGTGCGCTCGCATTCTAAAACAGACTGCACTCCTGATTTCACGTTCTGACCTGTGGTGGTGGTGTGGTGGAAATAAATTATACGACTCCTGCCGAAATTCGGCGGGACTATGTGCTTTGGTCTCACTGCTCTTACCAGTGTCTGTTTTCCATCTACAGTGGAGGAGATACAATTGGCTGCGCAGAAATCCAGTATGTTGGCGGGCCCCTCGCGACGGCGTCGATCGGCATGGAGAGAGGGTGATCCGACATACATTGATGCGATTGGCATCCCCCGGGGCGTACCAGATGAGTATAAGCTGGCTAATCAGATCGCAGCAGGTTGGGAGTCTATTTTTCTTTTAATTACTCCAAACAAAAATGTTGATCGGATAAACTACCTGCATTACAATGTCCAAAAACTTGGAAATTATACTGAACAGGGATTTGTGGCGATAAAGGAACAATTGGCAGCCACCAGTCTTATGGCATTCCAGGATCGCATAGCAGTTGATATGCTGCTTGCGGAGCAAGGGGGCGTGTGCGCAATGTTTGGAGATCAATGTTGCACCTTCATACCGAACAACACGTCACCCGGTGGATCCCTCACCTGGGCCATTGATGGTCTGCAGACCCTCAACCGCAATATGAAGAAGCATTCTGGAGTCGGAGCATCCGCCTGGGAGAGCTGGTGGCATAAGTCCTTTGGAAAGTATAATGATTTGGCCCAACCTGTTGCATTTTCCGTAGCCCTTTTTGCTACGATTTTGACATTATGTGGGTGTTGTATTATTCCCTGCTTAAGATCTTTGATAAGCCGACTTATAACCACTGCGATTGCCCCTACAAATTCTAAATTACATGAATTATATCCTCTGCTGATCAAACGTACTGAGGGGAGCAGTAAATTCCAAGAGCATGGTAATTCCGAGGATGAATTGGGCGAAAATGATTTTGTTTTCTGCTTTTCACACCAGCCGTGCCAGTAAGCGGGTAAAACTAAAGCCAACGGAAACGGACATTTCCTCCCCATTTTTATTTTTGCCATAAAATGAATTAATGGAATAAAGCCGAAAGGAAGTTTTATTCAGGAGATCATGTGCAAATTTATAATATAGGGGGGAATGTTGGAGTAATCATTATTATAAATGTGTTTGCAATGCTTATTTAGGAATCTAAATCCTTATTACAAAAATGCTTACAATATTAATCAATATATTTGCTTATTAGGAATAGTAATGCTCATCCTAAATGTGTAACAATATTAAACTATATATATATATATATATATATGTTGATCGCTGTGCTTTTATGTTAGAGTTATTGGCATTAATAAAGGCCATTTTAATGCATCTCTTGCTAAAGTAAGGACTGTGGTTCACATCAAGAGGACAGGGAATGGCCTTGGACATGGAGAGGTCTCACAACAAGTGCTCTTGGGAACTGCGAACTGTTTTCGGCTTCGGAGGGTTCACAACAGGTGCTCTTGGGAACTGAGGACTGTTTTCGGCTTCGGAAGATGGTCTCACAACAAGCGCTCTTGGGAACCATGGACTGTTTTGGGAAGCACCTCTTCACTGGAGGGTTCGCATCGAAACTCTCTTGGGAATTTTCGACAAGACCTACAATTGTTTTGAGAACTGTACAAAATTGTTTTGAGACTCTACGAATGTTTAGACTTCTGTGGGGCATGGCGTTAAAATCTTATGAATAAATTAGCGAAACGGACTTCGAGTTGTTAGAATAATCTTGACCGGACGAGCGGGTGGATGTATTCTCTTCTTGCAAGAATTAAATGGAGATGTGACTACAGATGCCTTTTTTGAAAGCTGAGTTTGGAAATACCTGAAGATACCTAACAGTCCTTTTCTGAAGTTTCAGATGAGGATGCATAAATTGATGCAAAAACAGAATCATCTTAAACACCACAGTACTCAGTGAAAACATTTGAAGTTTATTTACCAGGTTTCGATTTATGAGAAAGGAGGATTGTGATATGGGAATTGAGTCTGTGTGTGAAATGGGCTTGTGATATTTTCAAATGGAATGTAGTTTTATTCTATGTCTGAAATGTGTGGGTCCTTTTGGATTTTCTGTTTTAGCAATTGGGAAAAACAACTGCAATGTGTCAGTCAATCATGAGTATTGAAAATGCAAATTTGAACTAAATAAATCGTACTGGAAAAATAAAAATTGCTCCAGCGTCTATAACCCAGGAGACTTTTTAAACAATTTCCAAAACGGGCCTTAATATGTAACTCAAAGTCATGTTTTGGTATACATTTCTGCAATATTGAGTACTTACTTGTGAGTACTAAGTGTTTTTCTCAAACTGACGAATCCATATTGGCAGATTTACAAATAACACCTAGATAACTAACAACACACAAAAACGAAAATTAGCTTTAAAAAAATAGACAATTTGTGAAATAAAAGAAATACACAAAAATTGACAAAACACCTCGTTGGCTGAGTACCAAGAGGAATTAGCCTGGGTTTTATTCTTTATTTCTCTTTATATTACTTTAGCTTGCAACTTTCTGGCTGAGCTTGTCTCGTGCTGCCTTTTTCTTACCGAGAGCGCTTCTTTTGCTGCACACATTAGTCAATAGGTTTATTTAGTGTAGTCACTAGAATAGAATTTTGCATGGGCTAGCGGAAATTTCCGTCCGTGACACCTATGAGTTGGGGGCGCGTCATCTACCATGACACACCCATTTCTTTGTTCACAGTTTCCCGCCTAAAGTTTGTACCTATGTCACATGACCTTTGTCAATAAAACTGGTCGACCTGTTGGGGGGATTCAGGGAGTTCAAACTAGTCAAGCTGGAGAATAGACGCGCTCCTGGCGCTGGCTGCTCTGACTCCCTCCTTCAGCTGAAGCTAGATAACACTCATCATGGCCGACTCTGTGTGCTTCCTCTAATTCGAAGTTATTGAATGTTTATCGATTAGATCCAACATTTTCTGGTGCCTTAGAAACCCGGGAGATTCATTTCTGAATTTCCGGACCGCGGTGGACTGAAGGCCGAGAATTACTGACGTCAGCTACTCTTACTTTGAAAGAGAGGGCATTTCGGTCGATCGCGGCCCGTTTGAAGAACGAACCCCCATCGGAAAAGAGGAGGCACAAGAGACGGTAAGGGGCTGTTTAAAATTAATGTGTAGAACAAGTCTGGCGAAAATCCCGTTTTTCATTCGTGGAATAGTCGAGAAAAACGCTCCAAAAGTGGGAGATAAATTGTGCATACTGTTGAGAAGTACGTATGTTGGTTAAAGTCCCCCTAAGGTGGGGGTTAGAGTCCCCCTATGGTAGGGGTTAGAGTCCCCTTTGTTAAAAGGATTTTCGGAGATTGTTAAAAATAAACCTTCAAAAAATACTGCACCCGATGAGTAAGAAAGCGCTCGATTAAAAAGTATAGTACTACTATTATATAAACCAGAAGCGTTTGTTAAGAACCGGAAGTAGGCCGTGACGCGCTTTAAGACGCGCTCGGTACGCGCTTGGTATGCGCTTAGTATGCGCTCGTGAATCGAGAGGATTGAAGAGAATAACGGTTAAAAAGACGACATAGACGGATAAATAGGATAATAAAAGATAAGTATTAAAGAGATAATAAATTAGATGGGACGTCCCTAGAGAATCGCCGTAAAATATCGCCTTAAATGTATTAATAGCGTAACATGTGACCATTGTTTAAAAAAAAAGTTCAAACAAAGGGACGTGAAGTAAGAAGATGTGAAATTCATGCTGAGAGATTTTCCTGATCATTGAAGAATGAAACAAAAACATGGTTAACATGCTTGTGAAGATTCTGGACAGAAAGGATGAGGAGCTGCTTTAGCTGGTGTTTTTCCTCAAGAAACTTTCTATCCTCATGGAGAACAAGAATGATAAGTTCATGTACTAATCACATTTCAAAATTGGGGCCCTCCCTATGAACATCATTGAACATGAGCTCAAGAGGTACAACCTTTGGCAAGATGAGCTGAGAGGAAGGCCTATGAGGAATTCTCAGAGAACCAAAATCTGAAGAAGGAACATGAGAATTCCCTTAAAAAGTCTGCCTGCTTTTGAATCTTGCTGAAGACACACACAGAACAAAGGAAGAAAATGGCCGAAAAATGTGGAGCAGGCAAGAAGCCCACTTTACAGCCAGCCCCCCTTCACAGATGCGGACACCCCTCACCCGCCAAGCACACCCGGTTCAAACAAAAGAGGGGGGTCCCCCAAAGCTCTTAGTGCCCCTTTTCACACCTAGAGTCAGGAGAGAGCCCACACCAGCCTAGCCCAAGGCCCGCTCCCCCTGCACAAAGATAGTTTTAGAGAAAGATAGAGAAAGAAAGAGAGACAGAGAAAGTTGACAGAGAGTTTTAGAAACAGATAGAGAAAGAAAAAGACAGATAGAGAAAGAAAGAGAGAGACAGAGAAAGTTGACAGAGAGTTTTAGAGAGATGTAGAGAGAGAGAGAGATAGTTGACAGTGTTATGATATATTAGTGAAAAATTATGGGTCCTTTATTAAACACTGAAGTTTATATTAGGAAATGCCTACTGAAAGGTTATTTTCCCTAAAATTGTAATTGAGGTAACAGTGAGCACAGAAAATGGCTCTTATTTTAAATAAAACCGCCTTCTTAGAGCGGATAGGAATTCAGCCAGAGCTTTAACTATTGGGTTTTATCAATATAAGAGTGATTTGCGATTTAGACTTAAGTATTAAGAATCATCCAAATTATTAATGATATCAAACATGAAGAGAACAATGCAGAAATGGCATTCATCCAAATTATTAAGTAAATTATAGATAAAATAATTGATTTAGGATAGGCATGATTTCCCTAGGACGGAAGAGGCATGGAATGTTTTTCGGTGCACAGGAAAACATTCCTTGTTTTGCCCGGAGCAGGTGAAATATGCTTTAGCGTGGGTCATATTAATGACGATTAGAATATTAATTGCATTAGCATCAAACAGTTGATGTCAACCAAACAACATTAACCTATTTCTTTTGAGAATGATTAGGCTGATAGCATAGCAAAAAGGTGGTTAGCTGCCAAGAAGCCCCAGACTGGGGATGGCGCTGTCCACTAGTAAAAATTGCAGACCACTGATGTCTGAAGATGAGTGTGAGCATGAATGGTTGTTTGTTTGTCTTTTTGTGTTTCTAATTGGTCGACCACCAAGATATAATCAATCAGATATCAAGGTGGAAAATGATTTAGAAATTTGAAATCAATTTTTGATGAAAATTATGGAAAATTGTTTCGTCAAATGAAATTTTAATGGTAAAAGCAGCAGTACTCCAAACGTGAAATTTGAAGTGGAGAAACAAATCTGCTATGCAAAATTTAGGAGCACTGAAAAAACTAAAACAAAAAACAAACAAAGACAGTGCTTGATACGAAATTCCAAAGTACTATTGATTTATAGTGATAATGGCATCCAAATTGTGTTAATAATTGACTGAATTGACAAAAGTTTCCATATTTCTTTCGAAAAAAAAAATGTAAATCCAATTTAGTGGAATGTACCAAACGCCATTATTAACTACACGATTGGAATTGGAGGATGAGGCTAATCATATGTCTGCATAAAAGAAAAAACTTTAAAGAAACGCATTAATTTGGGGTTGGCAGAGGGAGATTGCATTTCTCAACAGGAAACATGGAGAGCAACCCAGGATGAGAGTGCAGGTGTTCCTGACAGACCGCAGACATGAAAATAGCGGATCCATTTTGTGCACTGTAAGAAGGTTCTCTCAGTTGAAACGTATGAGGAGACAGGTAAGATAAACTTTTTGATGTAATCAAACAAAATGGCAAGCGCTCCAACAATTAGATCCAACAATCATCTTCTCTCTTCAAGGACTAACCAGTTGACAAGGTGACATCTTCCTCCTTTTTTATTTTAAGTTGCTATTCTCTCTCTCTGTCTTGGGGGAACTCTAGCTCCTCCACTTCGATTTGAGGGGGCTCAACATCCTCTTTGGCACCAGAAAACTCTGACACCTTCCCATCAGGACCAAGATATTTTCTGAAACCTGCAAAGACCCCAAGATAAATTATATATTTTATAAACTGTCTATTATTCTATCTAGAGGTTCTTTATGTTAGACTGGGAATTTAGTCTTATACTTATATTTGCAGTGGTTAGGCTGGAAAGAAAGGACTAATATGCTGGTCGCTACAGTAACGAAGCTAAACAGAAGAGGATGCCATACATTCGTGATGTTGTCAACATAGCACTACTGTAGTATTCTCATCAATAGCCAAATGGGTTTAAACGTTTTTTAAAGTGTATTTCACAAAAAAAGGACTATTGGTCAGTAAAGTAACCTCACAGGCTCTTGAAGTTTTTCCAAATCTTTTTTGAGCCTCTTCTTTGCAGATATTCTCTTGTATTTTTGAGATTTTAATTTATTTGGAGTGAAGCATCAAATATACATTTTAATCATTTTTAATTAAAAAGGAAAAATGACAGCTATTCTTTTTTTGTTGACATTAAAAAAAATGGAAAAAGAGCCAACGTTCAGTTTTATCGATTTATTTTTCTAAATCAATAATTTTGAAATATATTTTTGGATTGAAATAAGTGGGAGAAAAAAAGCTATTTTTAGAGTTCTTGAACAAAGGAAACATTATATATATATATATATATATATATATATATATATATATATATATCTATAGGAAATAGTTGTTATGATTTGTACTTTTCCCATGATTTATTCTGCATGGTTTTGTTTGTACTTTTTAATTGTCTTGAAATCAAGCTTGAACCTTCTGTCGACTTGAGAATTTTTAAATAAGTTAATTGCAGCGCACAAAAAAGCCCTTTTATAACACATTGAGAGAATATATAAATATAAAAAGTGAACCCACCTTCTAGTCTGTGAAGAACAACTTTTGCATGCATTATTTTGCAAACGATCGAGTGTTCCTCGTTGAACGCTCCCACACGGGAATTCTGATGGAGGCACATTTGATAGATGCTAGCAGGCTAAACTAAAGTAGGCCGCAAAGCTTCAACGAGGCTTTAGACGCCTTGAAGATGATGTTGACTGAAACTTAAGATGGAAGAGTGGTTAAGCAAGACACATCGGCCACCCGTGGGTTTAGTTAAGTGGTGGAAATTGAGGAAAAACTCGGCACGCTACGGTCATGACAAGATTGTGACTGGGGACGGAACCTTTACTTTTGGGGTTGCGCATACGCGGAACATTGCGTCACTTCTGCAACTCGAGCGTCACTTCTTTCGGTGGCATTAGGCTTATTAAAAACAAGACAGTCGAACATAGGAAATAATTATTCTTCAAATGGTCTGACATATGGTTTGAATAAAAATGTTTTCGTAGGTTTGAATTTACGACATAAGTCACTTGAAGAAGGTTGCGGCTCAAAAGGAGGCGACGCAATACGCGCAAGTGCAGAACAAATTGACAAATTATCAAGGAACCATTGCTGTTTTGCCAAATTGAATCACGAGAGATGAAGTTCTTCAACGAAAATGTACCAACTCGCACGAACCGTTCCCTTATTTGCTTAAATGAATTGAATTTTTGAGAACAAATAAATGGCTTAAAGTGCCTCCATCATATATCAGGGTCCAAAAGAGGCCGGGCTATGGTCCAAATGGAGATCAAAGCGCGTGGCGTCACCAGGAGCTCTTTGCCCTTTGATGTGACCTATCAAAGCGCGTGGCTCTTTGCTCTTTGATGTCAACTACGCAAATATGCAGCATCCAGAGGATGGCATTCAGTCAGATGCTGCAGTTGGACGTCCTCGACTCATCTGGAGACACGAGACTCATTTGGACATTTTTTTGGAAACAATGAAAATCCTTCAAGGTAAGTTGGTTTCAACTTTGAGATAGTTTAGCCATTGACTGAGTGAAAGAGTCCTGCTCACATGTTGGCGTTTATTTACTTGTGATGTAAAAAAGTGACTGAAAAATATCAAATTTAGTGTGTTCAGATTGTAAAAGGAGGCCAGAAGCTTTTACTAAACTTTAATTTGTGGCTTTTTCTGAGCTTTGTTTGGTCGGTCGTAGTCGTTATGCTTGGTGCCAAGTCGTGGAGAGGTTTTTATTTCATTTGCGACATTTTTTGACGGATAATATTGGTGTTTGCAGCCAGCTCATTTTAGACATCTTTAAAAAAACAGCCCTTTTGACCTAACTGCACTTTTGCTTCCTATTTAACCAATTGATATTCATCATTTAGTTTTGTTAAGTCGAAAACAACATTTGGGATTTCGCAATGTGCCAAACCCTCAGCCATTAACTGCCTAAATTCCTATTTATTAACTTAAGCAGTGAACGCATTCAGCTCAATATTAAATTCATCATCGTGTATGGATAAATTGGTCATGCAGGGGGGCTATTTATCATGCTGTCTTTGCTGTCGTGCTAATTTTGTTTTACATTTTTATACCTTTGCTCTCCGGGCCGGGTTGGCTGTTTGCGCCGCCTCCACCCTCACTTTCACTATCGATGGGCTGTTTGCTTTTGTATTCCCTTCAAAATATTCCGAAAATGATGCACACAAATGTCCTCACAATAGGATAACGCACTTCCACTTGCAAACGAGAAGTAGTCTTGAATTAGCGATCGCTCCGTTAACGGGAGCTAACAGGCTAAGGGGGGGGAAACACTGAAAAAAACGCTCAGTGTCTCCCGTTGCTGTTGACTAGAATACTACAGTAGTAAGTACTGCATTGTGACGAAATGAATGCATGGCGCCCTCTTCCGTTTAGTTTCATTCCTGTGAACAAGAAATTCAGTCATTTTATAATTGGAAAATGGTTAATCATTTATCTTTGTGTCTTTGCAGGTTTCAGAAAGGATCTTGGTGCTGATGGGCAGGAGTCTGTTGACCTTGAAGGGGAAGTTGAGCTACCCCAAATCAAAGAGAAGGAGCCAGAGTTCCCTCAACAACAAATGGGAGATGAGCAACGTCCAATCAAAAGGGAGGAAGATCATTTCACCTGGTCACTTGGTGAGTTCGTGAAGAGTGAAGATGTTCTGGGCGTGGCCAGTGGAGGGGCGGAGCCTGCAAACACAGGAACATGGCCCCTAATTAAAGAGGAGGAGCCAGAGTTCCGTCAACAGTGCAAAAGAGAAGAGCAACCTCCAATGAAAAACGAGGAATGTGTCAAATGGGCAACTGGTGAGCCTTTCAAGAGTGTAGATGATCTGGACGTGGCCAACATAGGGGCGGAGCTTCTGAGCGGCAGCTCAACAGAAGGATGGCGAGCAGAAAATTTAATTGCTCCTTTATCAGATGGCAACGACTTGCTTTTTGACGATGATGATTTTGAAGATGTTAGCCTTTTCTCAAAAGCAACACTTAATAATGCACACAAGAACCCACACAGGTTAAAAACCATTTTCGTGTTCAGTTTGTGGTCAAAGATTAACACAGAAGGGAGACTTAAATCGTCACGCAAGAATCCACACTGGTGAAAAACCATTTTTGTGTTCAGTTTGCGGTAAAGCCTTTTCTCAAAAGCACCACTTAGAAGACCACACAAGAACCCACACTGGTGAAAAACCATTTTCGTGTTCAGTTTGCGGTAAAGCCTTTTCTCAAAATGAATCCTTAAAAATCCACATAAGAACCCACACTGGTGAAAAACAATTTTCGTGTTCAGTTTGTGGTCAAACATTTACAGAGAAGGGAAATTTTAAAAAACACACAAGAACCCACACTGGTGTAAAACCATTTTCGTGTCCAGTTTGCGGTAAAGCCTTTTCTCAAAAGCACCACTTAGAAGACCAAACAAGAACCCACACGGGCGAAAAACCATTTTCCTGCTCAGTTTGTGGTCGAACATTTTCCCATAGGAGAAGCTTAAAAGAACACTTAATAACCCACACTGGGGAACCATGTTTTCCTGCTCAGTCTGTGGCCACAAATTCGCTACAACAGCCCAATTAAAAAGCTACACAATTGAAAAACCTGAAAAGAAGACTTAACAACCCGCAGAGGAGAAAAGCCCTTTTTTGCTCGATTTGTGGCAGGAATATCTTAAAAACACAATTACCCACATCGGTCAGAAACCCTTTTCCTGCTCAGCTTCTTGCCAGAGATTTTGTCGTCAGGATAGACTTAAAAGACGCAAATGTGTTGTGATAAGCAGTGGCCAATCACAGCATTGCTTGCTTTTTCAATTTCTGTATGAAAGATCATTGTAATCGAAGTATAATTGTAATTTGCATTCTGAAAATCTTGTTTACACTTTTTAATCTGTAATTTAACGTGTCATCTTTTTGGTAGTTTCAATAAAGCTCTCTTTTTGGTGAAAAATACTTTTTGGGTCTTTTTGTTGACAAAATCAGCCTTCCAAATTCAAAGGTAACAAAAAAGTAAAGCGTTATTTGCTCAGATTTAATGAATACATTAATTAGAACAATTTGAAAAATTATTATATAAAAGATTGTTTTCTTTCTACAGGTGTGAAAATTCGGTAACTTCATGTCTGTGATTACGGTAAATTGTTTTTATCTTTTTGATGTTGAAGGGGATAATTGTTAGAAATGTAACTAGATTTTTATTTTATGTGTAACTATTGGAAAAACATTGAGTAAGAAAGTTTTATAGGAGATGATAGACAAACTACAAAGGGAATGTAATGTTAAATGTTTGCAAAAAACTACTAGGTTGGGGTATTATTCACATTATTGAATGAATTTGGAGTTCTTGATTAGCATGCATTTTATATGGCTTAATTGCTGTAAAGGGTACAGGCTTAATATATTAATCCTTGCCAACAGGGGAAGATGGTGGTTCAATTCTATTTAAAAATATACATTTATTTATTTGTTTCTGAATGTGAATGTAACTATTGCAGGGAACAAGTGCCCTTTTTTGTGTGCCAGGCTGGAGAAGTGGCTTTTAAACTCCTGTGAAGAATCCAGCTTGGTTTTCCTTTTGTATTTTTTTCTTTTTTTTTTAGGTTACTCAGTCTTTCTATTGTTTTGGAATCAAGTCGACCTTGTTATGTTCACTTGTGAGAAGTAAGTAAAGTTTGTATATGGAGGAAACCAGTCTAGCTATTTATTACAGTACAGTAATACCTCGACATACGAGTGCTCAGACATACGAGCAATTTGAGATACGAGTAATATTTCGAGCAAATATTTATCTTGAGATATGAGACAAATTTTGATATACGAGCATACAGCGGACCCGAGACGCTGTTCATAAGAACATCATGGCCACTGTCTTTCCCGTCGCAAGGCCCTCGTGTAATGTCTCTACGAGCACTGGGCGGAGCATTGCATTTTTTCAGTGTTTTTTTCCGTTAGTGCGAATGGCGGATCGATTGCTAATACGAGAGGAGTATACTACTTCTCGTTGGCAAGTGGTCGTGCGTTATCCTATTGTGAGGACATTTGTGTGCATCATTTTGGGAATATTTTGAAGGGAAGACAAAAGCAAACAACCCTCGATAGGTTGCATCTGAAAGTCAGTTTGGAGGCGAGGCAAATAGAGCCAACCCGGGAGAAGAAAGGTGTCAAATGTCAAACAAAATTAGAATTAAGTTTAGTGTTAGGTTCGATAAAACTCCTTTTTGAGTCTGCATCGTAATTCAACTTCATTTAAATTTGTTTATGTTATGTTACGAGCGTGTTGCCGTGCAAAAAGTCTCTCTGTCTAGTTTTAGTACTATTAAGCCAGTAGTTATTTGTGACTTTGTTAATAGATGGCGAATTAGAACAAATAAATGTTTTTTTCAATCCAATATCCTGTTTTTGGTGTTTTTTCAGAGGCTTGGAACGAATTAATTTGTTTTTAGTTCATTTCTATGGGAAACCTTGATTTAAGGTACGAGTAAATCAACATACGCGCTCAGTCCCGGAACGCATTAAGCTCGTATCTCGAGGTACCACTGTATCCTGTTAAGAAACCAGTAAACAACAAGCCATTTTTTCCACTAACATTGCCATTGCTAATTAAAGCAACTCTGTTTTTAATTGACCTATTGACCCTGCAATCCTTAAATTTCCATGCATGTTCGTTTTCCAAAAGGACCCCAAAGGAAAGGGGGTGTCCCGCCATCTCTTTTTTATGGCTTCTCCTACACGCATTGTGTGATCTGGCCTGCTTGAGAAAACAGACACAGCTCTTTTGTTATTGAACTATTCTACATGTCAAATGTTACTTTCCTTCATAACTTTTAATACTTTAAATAATGTACTCACAGTGAAAATAGTTCCTCTCCGTTTGATATTAATTAAAAAAAACAAAAAAAATCATTTATCGTTTTCAGCGCTCCCAGTCTTCTGCGGTATTCGCTTCTTTGGTGCTAAGAGCCAACCATTTTAGCGCCAAAGACGAAATGGTGCCCTGACTTCCGCCATTTTTCATCTGCCTGGAAGCTTCTGCGTAGATTTAAACATTTTTATGCCCTTTTTTTGTATACTTCAGAAAAATTCTGCAATGTAGAAAGCCGTGAAGTGAAAAATTACCAAAAACAGATGTGGTGAAATATTTTGAGTACGGCTACAAAGGCGAAATCCCAAACGGAACATGATTACTGCGCAGCGGCCTGTGTAAAAAAACAACTAATATTCGTTGCAAAATGGCTGCGGCCTTGAAAAAAAACGTAGACAAATATTTCACACAAGCAGCTTAACAAGTTGACTGCACAGGACAGAAAAATTTGCCAGAAAAAACAGAAGACGGAAACAAAACAGACAAAGCGATTGTGATTTCTGTTTTTTTCAATTTTACACCTCATAAATATATATTTCTTTCCTCGTGTACACACAATCAAAAGATGTTAATTGGAAAAAGACAAACCAGAAAAAGAAGATATTCGAAATTAGTCCTACTTTTATCGCCCAAATGATATTCCAAATTTTACAACCTGGAAAAACAAACACAAAACTTCAAATTCCCATAACATGCAATGTAGCAAATCATTACAGTAAATCAAACTGTAGTTTTTTTCCACCCAAAAATATGAAATGAATATAGCTTACAAAGCTAATTGAAACGATCAAATGAAATTAAACAACATTTAACTTCTGCTTTTCTCTCTGTTTTTTTACAGCCAAATTCACAGAAGACTCATTTTAGCAACATGTGACTCAAAAACGACACTCGTCATTTAAATATTTTGAATAAATCCAACAGACTGAGCAGAAAAATGATTTCTGACCAATGTGGGTTATTATGGTTTTTTTTTAAAGGAATTCTTGGGGCGGAATGTTGGACCACAAATGAAGCAAAAAAGGCCTTTCTACAAACGTCTTACTACAAACTGAGCACGAAAATGTTTTTTCATCAGTGTGAATTCTTAAGTGGCTATTTAAGTGTATCTTCTGAGTGAATGTTTTTCCACAAACTGAGCAGGAAAATGGTGTTTCACCAGCGTGGCTACTCATGTGATTTTAAAAGATACTTATTGCGAAATGTTTTCTTCCCACACTGGGATTTTCCTTAAGACCTTCATCGTCATAAAGCAAGTCATCACTATCTGATAAAGGAGCAATTAAATTCTCTGCTTGCCATCCTTCTGCTGAGCTGCCGTTCAGAGGCTCCGCCCCTTTGCCAGCCACGGCCAGATCATCTTCCCTCTTGAAAGGCTCACCAGTTGACCCGATGATATCTTGCTCTTCCTTTTTAATTGGAGGCTACTCTTCTCTCTTGTGCTGTTGTTGATGGAACTCTAGCTCCTCCTCTTTAATTAGGGGCCATGTTGTGGTGTTTGCTGGCTCCGCCCCTCTGCTGGCCACGCCCAGATCATCTTCCCTCTTCAGGAACTCACCAAGTGACCAGGTGAAATCATCTCCCTCCTTTTTGATTGGAAGTGGCTCCTCTCAATTGTTGCAGAGGGAACTCTGGCTCCTCCTCTTTAATTTGGGGACCTCAAACTTAAACCCAACAGTATTGCCTATCAAGATCAAGATATTTTCTGAAACCTGCAAAGACACGAAGATAAATGATATGTTTGATGGATTATCTCTCTAATTTGAAGTCCTTTAGGCTAGACTGGAAATGTAAAGTCATTAGTTACGCTGAAAGAATTTTCTACACAACAAATATTAACCACTTTCAAATTAAAATGACCAAATTTCTTGTTCACAGAAATGAAACGAAACGGAAGAGGGCGCCATACATTCAGTTCGTCACCATGCAATACTTACCTCCGTCAACAGTCAAATGAGTTTATAACAGTTTTTTTGGGTGTATTTTTTTTTACAAAGAAAGGACTAGTGGTGAGTAAAGTATCTTCACAGGTGATGCTAGGCCTTTAAAAGGTTCCCAAATCTTTTTGGAGCCTTTTAATTGAAAACATTCTCTTATGTTTAAGATTTTAATTTAGTTACAATGCTTTCACCAACGGGGGGGGGGGGGGGGGCATTAAAAAAAACATTATCTTTTATTCAGTAGTTAGTCTATCATTATTTGGGGGATTTTTATTTAAAGAAACCATTAAATATTCCTTTTTTTGTTTTTCATATAGAGAAAAATATTATTTGAATTAAATTAAAAACACAGAAAATGATTTAAATCACTTCTTTTTACATTTTTTTGTTATTTCTATATTATTATTTTTATTAAAACCAAATCAAAACACTCAATATTAGATTTTTGAATTAAAAAATACGGAAAGAAATAGTGGGTAAAATAGTAAATATTCAATTTATATATAATTTCATTTGAATTTTAACATTAAATGTGAAGTACTTTCGCAGCCCGCACCACGGAGTAGCAGTGGGGCCAGATTTGGCCCTCGGGCCGCAACTTTGACATTTTTGTTTGAACGCTGCTCTGGTTGTTGTTTAGTGTATCTGTATCTTCATTTTTTTGCATTTCAAATTAACAGTATGTAAGTAAGTGTTATGTTACTCAAGCATGTAGCCAAAAATGGAGGGCGAGTAGCAGGAATGACTCTTGAACGCCTCTGGGGGGCGCTCGCGCTTTGCGTAATAACGGAAAATACAATGTTTGTTTGTGATAAGGTTTCACTAAAAGGAAAGCTACGTTTTTCCGCCATTGTTTAAGCATAAACACGTGTTGAGACTTATTATTTCCATCCTAGAGTGGTTACATAAAAATTGAAATAGAATTTATTATGTCTTTCTTCGAACGGTACTAGTGCAAATTAATGAAAAAGTACGAACGCAATAATATGATTACGTCAATAGAATACCTTTAAGCCTTAAAGGTATTTTTCCATTAAACATTTAGGGAATTGGTGGAAATAAAAAGTCAACCCACCTTCTAGACCACGGATGTCAAAGTGGTGGCCCAGAGGTCAAATCTGGCCTGCCGCATCATTTTGTGCGGCCCGAGAAAGTAAATGATGAGTGCCGACTTTCTGTTTTAGGGTCAAATTCAAATGAAGATTATCGATGTATGTCATGTTTCCTGATTTTCCCCTTTTTAAATCACTAATTGCAATTGTTTTTTAACCATTTTTTTCTCATTCAAAAAGCATTTTGTAAAATCTAGAAATGATTATATAAAAATATTTTCTGTAATTCCACTTTAATATGGAACATATTTAAAAAGATTTGTTTTCCTTTTGAAATTAAAAACAAATGATGTAAAGATGTTTTCCTTACTAAGAAAAAAGAACTCAAGTAAACATTGTTTAGATCTATAAAAAACCTGATTATTTAGGGCTTTTGATCCAGTTCTTTTAACCCTTTATTTTAAAAAACTATCTAAATATTACATCTAAAATGGTCCGGCCCACATGAAATCGAGTTGATGTTGATACGGCCCGCGAACCAACCCGAATTTGACACCCTTGTTCTAGTCTATACCCTTTGAGGTCAAAAAGTTCCTTCTGGAACTTTGGCCGTCGTGTTCTTGCCGACATTTCCACACGTGGATTCTGATGATGGCGGCACCTTTGATAGCTGCTAGCTAGTTGTACTGTATTGAAGAACAGAGCCAGGACACAATCATCCGTTAACGTCTTTTACTTTGAACCAAGGATGCAACCATGCAGACACCAAAGGACGCATGCGCGTAATAGGTTGGAATACACCACATCATCACCCTCTTAAATTTAAAGCAGTATTTTTTCGAAATAACCTGGAATACACCACATCATCCCCCTCTTAAATTTAAAGCAATATTTTTTTCAAAATAACCTGTGTCCCTCATAACAAAGTTTTTACAACAAAAAACAAGTATGCAAACAACAGTATGAACAGCAGCATGTATCATTTACTTAGCTATTCAGATATCTGCTTGTTTTTTTACGCACACGGTCTGAGTGTCTCAGTAAAGGCGGGTCAGACGGAACCAATGGATACACTGGTACAATCGTGGAGAATTTTAAGTACCTGGGTGTTCACCTCAACAACAAACTAGACTGGTCCACAAACACAGATGCCCTGTACAAAAGGGGCCAGAGCCGCCTCTACCTACTGAGGAGTCTACGGTCCTTTGGAGTGTGCAGGACACTGCTGAGAACTTTCTACGACACTGTGGTGGCATCTACAGTGTTTTATGCAGTGCTTTGTTGGGGATGCGGGAGCACGGAGAGGGACAGGAACAGGCTGAATAAGCTGGTCAGGAGGGCCAGCTCTGTTCTGGGCTGTCCTTTGGACTCTGTGGAGGAAGTGGGAGAGCGGAGGATGCTGACCAGGATGATGTCCATCATGGACAGCACCTCCCACCCCCTGCATGAGTCTGTGGAGTCCCTCCGAAGCTCCTTTAGCAATAGACTGCGGCACCCTCATTGCAGGAAGGAGCGCTTCCGCAGATCCTTCCTCCCATCAGCTGTCAGGCTCTTTAACAAAAAAATGGCTGTGTGTTAAGACCTACCGTATGCATGCATCTACATTTATGTGTATGTATGTATATATGTGCTAAGCAACACGCTTATTTAATTATATATTTATTCATGTATTTATTTCTTGACCTACTTATTATCTATCTATTCATGTCTAAAATGCCTTTGCTATTCCTGCATCCTCACCCTCTTGCCACTGGAACAACGAAATTTCCCGAATACGGGATGAATAAAGTTATCCAATCCAATCCAATCCCCAATGACCTTGGGTGTGTTCGTTTCAATATGTTCCGAGTGTGCATCAGGTTCTGACGTGGGTGTGTTCACTTCATTAGGTTCAGTGTGGATCTATTTCAGTCATTTGCAGGTTGAGCTCTGGCACGCAGCTAATCTCCATGACGCCGATGCACAGTGTCAGAATCTCTTTCTTTGACTTGATACGACACAGGTCCTGTTTGTTTAACCACTTGTTCAGGAATCCATTTGTTACCTCCTCCTCCTGTTGTATTACGGAGATATACAAGTTTGTCCTTGTTGAAAGTGCTATCCTCTGCCGAGAAGTCATGTTGGTTTTTTATTGATACTGCTTTCTGCGAACCGTCTCTCTGATGCTAGGCTTCAGGAAGTCCAGCCGGGTGCAGACATGTCGGTGGAGAAATAAATCCGTTGGAGACTGACCCGTGGTGCAGTTGGGAGTGGTCCGGTACTGTAGCAGAAATAGTGAAAGTTTGTCCTCGATGCTGCAGGGCAGGCTGGCAAGTTTTTTCATTCCGGTCTTGAATGTTTGGACATATCTCTTTGCCAAGCCGTTTGTTGCTGGGTGCCCTGGTGCACTCGTTGTATGCCTGATGCCATTCTTTATCACGAAGTTCTGAAACTCTTCAGAGGTGAAGGTTGTTGTGTTATCAGTCACAATTTGTTCTAGAAGTCCATATGAAGCAAACCGTCTTTTCAGCCTTGTCACTGTTGCTTGTGTTGTTATCTGTGACATGTGATAGACTTCCAACCACTTGGTGTATGAATCCACAACCACAATGAACATGCTGTTGAGGAAGGGGCCTGCAAAATCTATGTGCAGCCTCTTCCAGGCCTCACCGGGGAATTCCCATGGAGGAAGTGGTACATGTTGGGGCATTTTCTGCTCGATTTGACATATTCCACATTCTTTGCAGATCTTATCAATGTCAGAATCCAGATTGGGCCACCATGTGTACTTGCGAGCTAGAGCCTTTGACTTCACAATCCCTTGGTGTCCGGAGTACATTTATTTTAACACCACATTTCTCATTGTTCTACTCTTGTTCCTTTGATAGCTGCTAGTTAGGCTTAGCTAAAGCAGGTTTTGCTGATAAATAGTGATGGAACGACCGACACTGGCAAGTCAATAGCATGCCGAGAGTTCAAGAGAGAAAGCCTGTATTGGGGCGTGTAGTACAGTGGTACCTCGAGATACGAGCTTAATCCGTTCCGGGACTGAGCTCATATGACAAGATACTCGTAACTCGAGGTAAAGTTTCCCATTGAAATGAATGGGAAACAAATTAATTCGTTCCAACTCTCTGAAAAAAACACCAAAAACAGGATATTGGATTGAAAAAAATGTTTTATTTCTTATAATTCGCCATATATTGACAAAGTAATAAATAACGAGTGGTTTAATAGAAATAAAGTGTTTAATCTAACTAAAATTGGGCGGATTTCGCCGAGGGGAGAGAGAGACGCACAAAAGGGGCGGGGGGCTTCGGTTTGTATTCCACACGACGCACTCGTAAACAGAACAAACACTCCACCCTCACGTTCGCTATCGATGGGCTGTTTGCTGTCGTACTATTCCCTTCAAAATATTCCGAAAATGATGCACACAAATGTCCTCACAATCGGAGAACGCACGACCACTTGCCAACGAGCAGCAGTCTTATCAGCGATCGCACCGCTGCTCATGGGAGCTTCGGGGGCGCTGGCTAGCGGCTCCCTTTTAGCTTGTAGCATCTGTGTTCGCATCCCCTCGAACGGCGCCTATGATAGAGTTGCTACCGGGGATGCTGTAGCGAGCCAGTGCCCCCGATGTTCTTATGAGCAGCCAACGAGCAGTCTTTTATCAGCGATCGCCCCGTTGCTTATGGGAGCTTCGGGGGCGCTGGCTAGCGGCTCCTTTTAGCTTGTAGCATCTGTGTTCGCATCCCCTCGAACGGCGCCTATGATAGAGTTGCTACCGGGGATGCTGTAGCGAGCCAGTGCCCCCGATGTTCTTATGAGCAGCCAACGAGCAGAGTCTTTTATCAGCGATCGCCCCGTTGCTTATGGGAGCTTCGGGGGCGCTGGCTAGCGGCTCCTTTTAGCTTGTAGCATCTGTGTTCGCATCCCCTCGAATGGCGCCTATGATGGAGTTGCTACCGGGGATGCTTTTGCGAGCACGAGTATACTTCATTACCCAGAAAGCCCTCTTTTCACCGCGCATGCGCGTTGTGCGTTTCCTGGTCTGAATAGCTCATCCGGTGCTCGTAAATATTGTTACACACGAAAGATATGCCAAAAAAAATGCCATGGCTACCTGGCTTGGTCGTATCACGAAATTTTGACCGCATCACGGGCGAATTATTCGATCGAAATTTCCCCCGTAAGACGAGCATTCCGTATGACGAACGGTCGTATGACGAGGTACCACTGTATAGCTTTAAGAAAGAATCACGTGACCGGTACAGGAAATGTATCGTTTGGCCAAAGTGTGATAATAGTTTAAAGAAATAAACTGTATCAAAGTGTCGTGGGTCTGTTGGAAGCACTTTTACGTAATTATGACTTGTTCTAAGAAGTCTTCCTCAGAGTGGAATCATTTTGATCGTGTGACGCCAAATGAAATAATCACTTTGTACTCTCAAATTTGATCTATTTTACATATAAACTCCGTTTGGAATAAAAAAAAACATGGATTTTTTTTCACCTGCAAGGATATTAAAACTACTGCAGGGGTCACTATTGGGTGACCAACACGGTTTCAATACAGT
Organism: Stigmatopora argus; assembly: GCF_051989625.1. Lineage (NCBI taxonomy): Eukaryota > Metazoa > Chordata > Actinopteri > Syngnathiformes > Syngnathidae > Stigmatopora > Stigmatopora argus. The sequence continues at coordinate 9,793,402 of NC_135406.1, forward strand.
GCCGACAGTGTGTCAATACACTGCTTGAGGTAGCATCGTCCCATCATTATGATATATCAAAGGGTTTTAAATAAAGACCAAAAGCAAATTGAAAACATATAAGCCCAGAATCCAAAATTACAAAAAAAGAACCAAAAGAGGTAGAACACAAAAATAAATACACAGACATGGGTTAACGAGACATGGAAAAACAGTTGGGTGTGACACAGGTAAAAGCAATGGGCAATCAACGACAAGTTTCAAGACATCAATTTTTTGTTTTTGTTTTATTAATGGTGATAGGTATATAACAATATTGAGTGAATTCCAATAACAAACAAGATACATTTGACTTCATATACCAATTGCCAAGTCTTTTTAAACACATGCAAATCAAATCACTATGGATGAATATAAAAGTGGAATAGAACTACAAAATGAACCAAAAGTCAGTTCTGGTCAAGTTCAAAACAAGAAATAAAACTAAACTTTTAACTTGAAATAAAACATTTAACTCCTGCTTTCCTCGCTTTTTCGAACTTTCTGTTGATTTTATTATGGGTGTTTTTAAGCTTGGGAGGGAATTTGGACCACAAATTAAGCAAAAAAAAAGGGCTTGCCCCCAGTGCGGGTTGTTTAGTCTTTTAAAGTTCCCTTCTGTAAAAATGTCCATACATTAAATTCGCAGCAACAAGGAGTTCTCACTAATGTGGTTTCTTGTGTGGCATTCTAAGTGGTGCTTGTGAGAGAAAGACTTACCACAAATCAAGCACGAAAATGGTTTTTCACCAGTGTGGGTTCTTGTGTGTCTTTTTAAGGTTCCTTTCAGTGCATATCTTTTACCACAAACTAAGCATGAAAATGGTTTTTCACCAGTGTGGGTTCTTGTGTGTATTTTTAAACTTCCCTTCTCTGAAAATCTTTTACCACAAACTAAGCATGAAAATGGTTTTTCACCATGTGGGTTCTTGTGTGTCGTTTTAAACTTCCCCTCACTGTAAATCTTTGTCTACAAACTGAGCATGAAAATGGTTTTTCCCCAGTGTGGGTTCTTATGTGTCTTTTTAAGGTGCCTTTCTGTGTAAATATTTTAACACAGACTGAGCAGGAAAATGGTTTATCACCAGTGTGTGTTATTGTGTGTCTTTTTAAGGTTCCTTTCTGTGTAAATCTTTTACCACAAACTGAGCAGGAAAATGGTTTTTCACCAGTGTGGGTTCTTGTGTGTCTTTTTAAGGTTCCTTTCAGTGCATATCTTTTACCACAAACTAAGCATGAAAATGGTTTTTCACCAGTGTGGGTTCTTGTGTGTATTTTTAAACTTCCCTTCTCTGAAAATCTTTTACCACAAACTAAGCATGAAAATGGTTTTTCACCAGTGTGGGTTCTTGTGTGTAGTTTTAAACTTCCCCTTTCTGTAAATCTTTGTCCACAAACTGAGCATGAAAATGGCTTTTCCCCAGTGTGGGTTCTTATGTGCCTTTTTAAGGTGCCTTTCTGTGTAAATATTTTAACACAGACTGAGCAGGAAAATGTTTTTTCACCAGTGTGTGTTCTTGTGTGTCTTTTTAAGGTTCCTTTCTGTGTAAATCTTTTACCACAAACTGAGCAGGAAAATGGATTTTCAACAGTGTGGGTTCTTGTGTGTCTTTTTAAGGTTCCTTTCAGTGTATATCTTTTACCACAAATTAAGCACGAAAATGGTGTTTCACCAGTGTGGTTCATCATATGTGATTTTAAAAGATACTTATTGCGAAATGCTTTCCCACACTGAGAGCATTTGCAGAGTTTGTCGCCAATGGGATTTTCCTTAGCACCTTCATCGTCATCATCATCATAAAACAAGTCGTCACTATCTGATAAAGGAGCAATTAAATTCTCTGCTTGCCATCCGTCTGTTGAGCTGCTGCCATGCGGAGGCTCCGCCCCTCTGCCGGCCACTCCCAGATCCTCTTCCCTCTTGAAAGGCTCACCAGTTGACCCGATGACATCTTGCTTCTCCTTTTTGATTGGAGGTTGCTCTTTGCTCTTCTGATGCTGTTGAGGGAATTCTGGCTCCTCCTCTTTAATTTGGGGGCATGTTGTGGTGTTTTCTGGCCCCGCCCCTCTGCTGGCCACGCCCAGATCATCTTCCCTCGTCATGGGCTCACCAGTTGACCAGGTGAAATCATCTTCCTCCTTTTTGATTGGAAGTTGCTCTTCTCTCATTTGTTGTTGAGGGAACTGTGGCTCCTCCTCATTGATTTGGGGGAGCTCAACTTCCTCTTTAAAGCCAACAGACTGTTGCCCATCAGGATCAAGATATTTTCTGAAACCTGCAAAGACACAAAGCAAATGATATATTTCGTAAACTGTGGAGTATGGAATGTATTCTTATGCTTTTTATTAGTCAATAGGTTTATTTAGTGTAGTCACTAGGATAGAATTTTGCATGGGCTAGCGGAAATTTCCGTCCGTGACACCTATGAGTTAGGGGCGCATCATCTACCATGACACACCCATTTCTTTGTTCACAGTTTCCCGCCTAAAGTTTGTACCTATGTCACATGACCTTTGTCAATAAAACTGGTCGACCTGTTGGGGGGATTCAGGGAGTTCAAACTAGTCAGGCTGGAGGATAGATGCGCTCCTGGCGCTGGCTGCTCTGACTCCCTCCTTCAGCTGAAGCTAGATAAAACTCATCATGGCCGACTCTGTGTGCTTCCTCTAATTCGAAGTTATTGAATGTTTATCGATTAGATCCAACATTTTCTGGTGCCTTAGAAACCCGGGAGATTCATTTCTGAATTTCCAGACCGCGGTGGACTGAAGGCCGAGAATTACTGACGTCAGCTACTCCTACTTTTAAAGAGAGGGCATTTCGGTCGATCGCGGCCCGTTTGAAGAACGAACCCCCATCGGAAAAGAGGAGGCACAAGAGACGGTAAGGGGCTGTTTAAAATTAATGTGTAGAACAAGTCTGGCGAAAATTCCGTTTTTCATTTGTGGAATAGTCGAGAAAAACGCTCCAAAAGTGGGAGATAAATTGTGCATACTGTTGAGAAGTACGTATGTCGGAAAAAAGGAAAATAGATACGTAAGGTATGCAACGGACGTACATTTAGTCGGTCTGGCCAACTAAATGTCGATCCAAGAGGTGGGCTGGTGACGCAGCTTAACCTAGGGTGGGGGTTAAAGTCCCCCTAAGGTGGGGGTTAGAGTCCCACTATGGTAGGGGTTAGAGTCCCCTTTGTTAAAAGGATTTTCGGAGATTGTTAAAAATAAAGCTTCAAAAAATACTGCACCCGATGAGTAAGAAAGCGCTAGATTAAAAAGTATAGTACTACTAATATATAAACCAGAAGCGTTTGTCAAGAACCGGAAGTAGGCCGTGACGCGCTTTATGACGCGCTCGGTATGCGCTCATGAATCGAGAGGATTGAAGAGAATAACGGCCTTTGCAAGCTATTCAAAAGGAGTTTAGAAGTAAAAAAAGGCTGTAAACAAAGGGAAGAAGCAAGAAAAAATATGTAAACAGCTGGAAGATATTAAAGTGTGGATAGAACAAGCTGCAAAACGAGAAGAACAAAGGGTTAAGAAGAAAATAAAAAGGGCAGAACAAAGAAAAACCATAGCCGCTGTGATTGATGTTAGGCCCGGTGAAGAAACAATGGCAAGAAGCCCACTTTACGGCCAGCCCCCCTTCACAGATTTTCACACCCCTCACCCGCCAAGCCACGCACACCCGGTGCAAACAAAAAGAGGGGGGTCGCCCATAGAGTCTACTGCCCCGTTCACACCTAACAAATGAGCACAAGCTGAACAAAGTCGCTGGCAAGGAGGACTACCACAAGATGGAGTCAGAAGAGAGGAACCAGAGCACGCAAATGCCGCTGCAGGTATGAACCTAAATCACTTGAGTCCGATTGTCTCCCCACAGAGGGGGAGATAGAGAGAGAGAGAGAGAGAGAGAGAGAGAGAGAGAGAGAGAGAGCCCAGCCCAAGGCCCCCTCCCCCTGCACAAACAGGGAGGGGGAGGGAAAGAGAGAGAGACAGAGAGATGACAGTGTTGTAATATATTAGTGACAAATTATGGGTCCTTTATTAAACACTGAAATTTATATTAGGAAATGCCTAGTGAAAGGTTATTTTCCCTAAATTTTAATTCTGGTAACAATGAGTTACAGAAAATGGTTCTTATTTTAAACAAAAACCGCCTTCTTGGAGCGGATAGGAATTCAATAGGAATTCATAGCGCAATTTAGCTATCCTCATAGCTATTTTAGCAATATGAGAGTGATTTGCGATTTAGACTTAAGTATTAAGAATCATCAAAATTATTAATGATATCAAACATGAAGACAATGCAGAAATGGCATTGATCCAAATTATTAGGTAAATTATACCTGGCAAGTTTAGATAGAATAATTAATTTAGGATAGGCATGATTTCCCTGAGATGGATTAAAGTATCATACATATTCAGTGCACGGGATATGTATCTTGTTTTGCCCATTAGCAGATGAAATATGCTTTGGCATGGGTCATATTAATGACTATTAGAATATTAATGATATACGAATTGTATTAGCATCAAACAGTTGATGTCAACCAAATGACGTTAACCTATTTCTTTTGAGAATGATTAGGCTGATAAGACAGCAAAATGGAGGTGAGCTGCCAAAAAGCCCAGACGTGGGATGGCAGTCTCCACTAGTGATGAAAAATTGCAGACCACTGATGTCTGAGTGAGCGTGAATGGTTGTTTGTCTTTTTGTGTTTCTAATTGGCCAACCACCAAGATATATAATCAATCAGATATCAAGGTGGAAAATGATTTAGAAATTTGAAATCAATTTTTGATGAAAATGATGGAAAATTGTTTAGTCCAATGAAATTTTTGGTGAAAAAAGCAGCAGTGCTCCAAACGTGAAACTTGAAGTGGAGAAACAAATCTGCTATGCAAAATTTAGGAGCACTGAGAAAAACAAAAAACAAAGACAGTGCTTGATACGAAATTCCAAAGTACTATTGATTTATTGTGATAATGGCATCCAAATTGTGTTAACAGAATAATTGACTGAATTGAAAAAAGGTTCCATATTTTGTTATGAAATCATTGCGCCTACATAACGAGGTCGAAATATGGAAATCCAATTTAGTGGAATGTACCAAACGCCATTATTCACTACACGATTGGAACTGGAGGATGAGGCTAATCATATATCTGCATAAAAGAAAAAACTTTAAAGGAACGCATTAATTTTGGGTTGGCAGAGGGAGATCGTGTTTCTCAACAGGAAACATGGAGAGCAACCCAGGATGAGAGTGTTCGTGCAAGTGTTGCTGACCAACCAGCAGACATGAAAATAACGGATCCATCTTGTGCACTGTAAGAAGGTTCTCTCAGTTGAAACGTATGAGGAGACAGGTAAGATAAACTTTTTGACGTGATCAAACGAAATGGCAAGCACTCCAATATTGATTGGAAAGATTATTGCTCGAGGGGCAATGCGATAAACCATAAGGAACTTTTTATATTGGTTTTATTGTCTCCATAAAAAAGATGAAAGCGTTTCAATTGAGACCAAAACTTCTTACAGATTTTTAAAGTAAACAATTAGAAAGAAAATGGATAGAAATGTAACTAGATTTTAATTTTATGCCTGACTATTGAGAAATATTGATTAACAAAGTTTTATAGGAGATGATTGGCAAACTCCAAAGACAATGGAATGTTACATTTGATAATAAGACTACTAGTTTGGGATATTTTGAATTTCAAAACACTGAGGTTAATATGCACCTCGATACACATTGTTAAATGAATTGGGACTTGTTTCGTATGCATTTTAAAAGTAATGGGCTTTAATTGCTCTAAAGGACACAGTTATGCTAAAAATGTTGACCCTGACAAACAAGGGGTGGTTACATTTTACTGGGTTCAATTCTTTTCAGAATTATAAATGTGTGCATTTTGTTTCTGGATATTAATTGATGTGAATGTAACTGTTGCAGAGAACTGGAAAGCTGTTTTCCTGAGGAGAAAGCAGCCTGGTTTGCTTTTTGTATTTTTCCTATTTTTAGCATGATTAGTTAATTTGTGTAATTGCAGGAAAGGAAAAAACAAATATAGTTCTTGATCTTAACAAGGAAGCAGTGATCAAAATAGAATACCAGCTAGCATATTTAATTTTGACTGATTAGGCATTTAGATTTTCACAAACTATAGTGATGGAATAAGTATAAGATTGTTGTGATTTTTGTTCATTGGGGTATTAAGCCCAACCTAATAGCTGTCTGCAGATGTTGAGTACGTGTTTGAAGACAGCGACAGTGCGGCTGTTGTCTCCTTCGGCTGTCTTCGGCCTTAATGACCGAACGCTACCATCGCGGCTTGGGCAACTCCCTGGATGAACTTATCCGTGTTCCAGTGGCAGCTCTAGCGCTGCTGAGGGTAATCCTCAGGCGCCTGAGGTGAAAAAGAAGAAGAAGAAGAAGCGACAGTGCGGCAGCTGGGGAGGCAGCGCGGACACTTGCTGCACAGTATGCACAGCAACAAGGGCTGAGCCGATCTCAAGAACAGTCTGCAGACGACCTGTACACAGCTAAAGGCCTACAGTGCCTACCAAAAAATGTACTCCAAAATTGAGCCATGGACAATGTCTCAACAGGGGGGAGATATGATGGACATTGAAATACCTACTTTTAAAATTTTTGTAGGAACTGTTTAATTTGTTACAGATATAAGACCCTTGTCCGTGAAAAACTCATCTGACGTCTACTCACCTGCCACGAGCACCCCTCACTTAACCTTGAGCTCCCATAGACTTTGCACCTCTACATAGAAGCCGCAGTGAAAGCTGTTGCCACCCACATCACAGTGACTGGACTGTCAGTGACAGCCTGGGCGTGTCTGAACGCCCCGCCCACAGAGACTTGAGTTCGAAAACAAGATGGTGACATACTCCTATCACAGAGGAGAGTGAAGTGGTATGGAAAGAAGAATCTGGAGAAATACTATGGAGAAGATGTGTGGTATAATTTCATGGTGTTCCAGAAGAAACTGATTGTTGCGAATGAAAGTTGTGTGTAGCCGTATACCCATTTCCACAGGTATCCTGTCAACCTGAATTCACTGGGTCTAGACGCCACACTTAAATCTGCAGTGGTGCAGATGAGATGCATTCCTTTTAAGGGGAGTGAACATAACAGTAAGAGATAAGAGATCAAAATCAGTGCAAAATCAGTGCAATTCAAACCACGTGATGCAATCTGGGGTAGTGATGTTCCTGGTGACCATAAGTTGTGGTCCGCCCCCAGAAAATCATACAGTTGCTACTTTCCCAACTTGGGGTGGATAAAGTTATGCTTCGTGTGAAGACATTGAACTGTTACATGAGTGTTTATTAACCAAACTGTCATAGCCCTTAGGGATGTTGCGGGACGGAGGATGGAGGTGTGTGTGCCATGATGGGAGAACACTGCTGCACCTTCATCCGAGATGAAACCAGTCAATTCTGTTTAAATTTGCAACTCCCTCACTTGCGATTTTGTTACTGTTCTGTATTTTTTCTGTGTGTAATCCCCTGTATGAAAGTTATGATTTGAAACACTATCCAGCACACGCTGGTAGCTTACAGTGACATACAGTATCACCGCATGGCAGACCATATTGGAGATTCTCACACTCTTTCGAAGTGTGACGGGTCCCACGATGTCGAGTCGTCCGGGTAATTGTACTTGTCTTGACTTAAAAATTGTGTTCGCTCATTAAGAGGGACGCAGAGGAATTTTTCTCGAATGACGCTAAATAAATAAAAAATAAAATCAGACTTAGGCTTGTCATCATCATTGACTAGACAAAAGCCTAATTGTCATCATAATTGAAGGTGCTTCTCCACAAAGTGCACTTTTCTCAGGCAAGAGCCCAACCAAGTGATAGTTTCAGATTCTGCCGTGATGGATACATCGCAAATACCTCGAGTTTTTCGCCTCTGCCTTGACAAGTGATTTTATTATTTTCCATACCCTGTTGAAAGTAACTTGATGATATTTGTATTCTAGAACCTGGATAGGAGGGATATAAATTGATGTGTTTAAAGAAAATTCTTTCAAAGTAACTACAGGGGGGAAATGTGGAGTATGGAATGTATTCTTATGCTTTTTATTAGTCAATAGATTTATTTAGTGTAGTCACTAGGATAGAATTTTGCATGGGCTAGCGGAAATTTCCGTCCGTGACAACTATCTCTCTAATTTGAAGTCCTTTAGGCTAGACTGGAAATTTAAAGTCACTTACATTGGCATTAGTTACGTGGAAGGAATTTTCTACACACCACAGATGAACCATTTTCCAATTAAAATGACTGAATTTCTTGTTCACAGAAATGAAACCAAACAGAAGGGGGCGCGATACAATTCATTACGTCAGTGTTTCCCAAACTTTTTGGAGCTGCGCTAAAAATCTTCCAATTTAAGTCTACGCCCCCTAAATTAAAATGATAGTAGTTATCATCAAAATTTTATCAACAGGAATCAAATAAATCCCCAAAATTATTCCACAATCTATTTTTTCACACCAATCGAATATCACCAAAGTCAATGTCTGCAGAACCTGAACAACTTGCAGTTCAAGTGACGTAAAAAAAGGGAATGTAGGGTTTTAAATGTCATCATTGTATGACCTTTACTCCTAATATTACGTGAAAATCACTACTACTTCGTTTAATGTACATGTTCATGTTGTATTTTGATTTTTATCTCGTAAAAGTTTAATTTTATTCTCATTATTTACTACTGTAGTATTCTCGTTAAAAGCATCATGACTTTAAAACTGTTTATATGTGAATTTTTCAAAGTATGGGACTGTTGGTCAGAAAAGTTTCTTCACTGGTCATGGTAGGCCATTAAACTTTGCCCAAATCTTTTTTTGAGCAGGCTCTTGTATGCTTTAGATTTTGATTTAGATACAATGCTTTTACCAAAAGAGAGGCATTAAAAAAAGCATTATCATTTATTCTATTAATTTGGGGATCAATGACTTTGAAATACAGTCATACCTCTACTTACAAATGCCTCTAAGTACGAAATTTTCAGGTTACAATTTTTTTATATGCAAATGAGTGACTCGAGATACGAAAAAGATCCAAGTTGCGAAATTCCCCAAAAAGTAAATGCATTTCCTTACCCGTTATATTATTTCTAAAATATTGTCGGGGGTGCATAATAGGAAAGCTGAATTTATTTCATGAAAATATTCACATTTGAGACGATACGTCAAATACAAATTACACTCGCAGCAATTGGTCAAATAAAACATAAATAAAATAAATAAATAAAATAATAATTATAAAAATTAAGTGAAACATGACACATATCACATAACTTCACACCTTCCTCACACAGTCGAGGACACTGTATGCGTTGCCGCGGCTCACTGCTAGAGAGATGCGCTGTAACAGCCATTGACACTCGCGTGGCTCATTTGAAACAGCCACGAGCCGGGAACCTACCTCTAACAGAAACTTCAAAGTGGAGTCCCCACATACACCTGAAGTTTCGTAGGCTATGGGCTGGAACAAGTATCTGTCAACAAGCGGTGCATACTTGACAGACTTCATTGACTCTGCCTTGTTCGCAGCTGAGCACGCTTTTATTGCAGATGAAGCAATTGATGATTGAGAAAAGGTGTCAACAACTGTCACATCCCATGTCAAACACTTTCCCATCTTCCATGGAAAGATTGACAAGCCGTCAGGCCTTCGCTCGTCTGCACGCACTAGACAACTTGGTTCGAGAATTGAAGGAACACCAGCTTGACATAGTGCGCGTTTAACGATGTCGTTGATGTTGGAGTGACGAGGGAAACGACCAGCTTGGACACGGCAGGATAAGGGGTGGAGAGCTCGGCTATCTATTGAATGACCACATTTGCACAGAATCGGGTCACAAACTTTGACACCAAGACGATGAGCAATCGAGATACGAAGCTCATCGGGGGAGAGCTTATTGCCCAAAGTCGCACTTGGCAAAGCATTCAACCAAGTTCCGGAGGGAAACGTCGACGCTGATAATATTCGACTGCGGTCCCACTGATTCGAGGAATCGATCAAATTGCCTTTCATCCTCAGGCAATTGATTTCATCCCACTCTTTCTGTACTCCGAGATGTATTGGAGTTGATGAATGACATTCATTCCAGGCATTTAGTGCGCCATCAATGTCAATTGATTTATGAGGATCAATTTGAGATGAAGACAAAACAGGTCGCACTAACTCAACTGTAGAATAGAATGATGACAGAAAAGAGGGGAGGGACAAGTCAACAAGGGAACGGATACCAATGCCACCGTGACGAATTGGGAGTTTCGACTGATTCCATGCGGACTGTGAAAAGTCAACATTCAACAACGAGGATAAACAATCTTTTATGACATGGTCGAAACTCTGTAGACAATTCATGTTACGATATGTCGGGGAGCTTCTCATCAAGTATTGAAGTTTGGGAATGAAGAGACAATTTCGTAGGATGAACATGGCCTGATGATTGTCAATTTGGCACAGATTTGAGGTTAAACGCTTCAAATCGTTGAGTCGTGCATCAAGGAACTCTTGCATTGAATCTTTGTGGAGAGGTGCACCTAACAACGACCATTTATTAGTAGGTGCAACAACAATTGAGGGGAAGAGTTCCTGAAAATGACAAATCGTACTCTGTCTTTTGTGGGGGGCAAGGTTTGAAAGGTAAACTTCACATTTAGCGTCGTTGATATCAAGGCCAATGCTTCTGAAATTTTCTTTGACCATCGCAGCGTCCGACCAAACCACATCAGGGTCACCACCCAACGTTGCATCATCCAAGTAGCACAAGTTGAGCTTGGATGACACTGCTTTTGAGATATGGTCTACAGCTAAGGCAAAGAGAGCCGGTCCAAGGGGATCACCTTGCTGTATACCGGAGCTTGAGGGGATTATGTGGTCATCACAATAGAGGTTGGATGAATATCCGTAGGATTGACTGATGTATGGCAGGAGTGAGGGATTGAAACTCTTGACGGCTTGAAATATTGAGTTGCGATCAAGGCTGTTGAATGCGTTTCAGACATCGATCTTCATGATGATTGTGGGTGAGATCGAATGCTGGATGAATTCACGAACCGCATGTGAGATAATTTCACAACCCCGGGCTACACCCACGCCATACTGCTGGGGTAGGAGTTTGTTTTTGAACGATGACAGACGTGGAAAAATCAAACATTTAGCAATCAAGCGACGTAAAGTGTTTCCAACTGCTATTGGACGGATATCTCCATTGACTTTGGATAGAGGAAATAATTGAGCTCCGAAAAAGAAGTCACGAATGAAGCTTGGAAACTTCCCATTTGCTCCTAACTCGCAAAACTTCACCAAAGATGAAATGAGAGCGATTGCGGAGTCTCCTTGGCGTTTCCCAATGCAATCTTTCAAGTGTTGTGGTCTCAACATATCCGGACCGGCACCGGATCCACTAGGGAAAGACAAAATGGCTTTCGATAGACACTCAGGGGTGAAAGTTAGCTGAGGTGGGTCAACATTGTCTGGGAGAATGATCGGGGAAGGAGCAGGAGGATGTTTTACTTTCAATTTGGTAATGACACTGTCGTCAATCGGAACAAACGTGTTCGATGAACTGAGGGCCCGAACAGCGCCTTTGATGTCGAAATCATTCAATTTGCTGTTGACCACTTTTTGAAGATTAGGACGACGGAAACTCGAAATGTTGGATCTGCATTCCAACCTTTTTGTGATACTTGGGAGATCAGATGTAGCAAGAAATTCTGATATGTTTGACTTGATTTTTGAGGCTAAAGAGCTGCCCTTGGCTGTGTCTGAGTCATTTTTGGTGAAATGAAGAACAGGGTGCATTGGTTCTCACTTTAGAACATCCACAACAACCACTATCAGTGTTTCAAAATTCTCTCTTACATACCTGTCCACTTCGATTAAATGTTCCCCTTATTAATGATTGCAATTCCCTTTATTAAGTGTTATGTCATTCAAACATGTAGCCAAAAATGGAGGGGAGTAGCAGGAATGACTCTTGAACGCCTCTGGGGGCGCTCGCGCTTTGCGTCATCAAGAAAAATGCATTGTTTGTGATAAGGATACAATAAAAGGAAAGCAACTGTTTTCTGCCGTTGTTAACTATTAGCACGCATTGAGACTCATTCTTTCCCTCCTGGAGTGGTCACATTTAAATAGAAATATTATTTGTTACGTCTTCCTTCGAATGGTGCTAGTGCGAATTCATGAAACGAACGCTAAAATAGTGTCATGTCAATAGAATACCTTGAAGGGAATACTATATGGAAATTAAAAGTGAACCCACCTTCTAGTCTATGAAGAACAACTTTCGCGTGTTTTACTTTGCAAAGTGTCGAGTGCTGGTGAGGTGAAGGCTCCTGTTTGACGTCAAGAAGTTCCTCCTGGAACTTTACCCGCTTTGTTCTTGCGGACATTTCCACACGTGAATTCTGATGATGGCGGCTTTGATAGCTGCTAGCTAGGCTAAGCTAAAGCATAAACAAGCTCTTCAACAACTTGTTCCTTTGATAGCTGCTAGCTAAGTTAAGTTAAAGCATAAACAAGCTATTCGACGACGTGTTCATTTGATAGTTTCTAGCTAAGCAAAAGCATAAACAAGCACTTCGACAGCTGGTAACTAGGTTAAAATAAATTAACCCGGAAACTTCCAACAGGTCCTTCGACTTGTTTCTTTGCTAGCTAAACTGAGCTAAAGCATAAACCAACTCTTCGACGACTTGTTCCTTTGATAGCTGCTAGCTAAGCTAAGCTAAAGTAGAAACAAGCTCTTCGACGACTTGCCCCTTTGATAGCTGCTAGCTAAGATAAGTTAAAGCATAAACAAGCTCTTCGACGACTTGTTTCTGTGATAGCTGCTAGCTAGGCTAAGCTAAAGCAGGTTTTGCTGATAAATAGTGATGGAACGAGCAACGCTGGTGCGACAGCACTGTGCCGATAGCTCAAGAGAGAAAGCCCGTATTGGGGCGTGTATAGCTTTAAGAAAGAATCACATGACCGATACATGAAATGTATCGTTTGGCCAAAGTGTGATAATAGTTTAACGAAATAAATTGTATCAAAGTGTCGTGGGTCTGTTGGAAGGGTTTTTACGTAATTATGGAATCATTTTGATCGTGTGACGCCAAACAAACTAATTACTGTTATTTCATAGGATTTAACAGTTAACAAAAATGTGGACATACGTTTTTTTACATATCAATTCCGTTTGGAATTTAAAAAAAAAACGGATTTTTTTTTACCTGCAATGATTTTATAACTACTGCAGGGGTCACTATTGGGTGACCAACACGGTTTCAATACAGTGCTGACAGTGTGTCCTCAGTGTGTCAATACAATGCTCGAGGTAGCATTGTCCCATCACTATGGTATATATCAAAGGGTTTTAATTGAAGACACCATATGCAAATTGAAAACATATAGGCCCAGAATCCAAAATTACTAACAATAAAAAACTAAGAGGTAGAACGCAAGAGGAAATGAACAAACAAACGGATCTTGAATGACCAGATATGGGTTAACAAGACATAGAAAAACAGGTGGGTGACACACAGGTGAAAGCAATGGACAATCACAACAAAAACTTTCAAGCCATCAATATTTTTTTTACTTGTGACTATATATAATATTGAGTAAATTCCAATAACAAACAGTAAACATTAGACTTCATATGCCAATTGTCAGGTTTATTTACATACAAATTAATTAGGTTTGGATAAATATAAAAGTGGAATCAAACAACAAAGTCGGTTCTGGTTCAAAAGAAGAAAAAAACGAAATGTGTGCAGTATACAAAGCTACTAATTGAAAATTCTGGAGATTAAATGAAATAACATAATCTATGATTTTCTCTCCTTTTCATTCACTGCCAAATTCACGAAAGACTCATTTTATCTGTTCAGACAGTCTTTATCATCATCAATGAATCATCAAAAGCCTAATGTCATACACAGCTGCGTGTGACAAAATTGGTGGTGCTACTCCACAAAGTGCGCCTTACCAAAGTGCGCCTAAAATATTGCCTAATCTAAGATATTATTACTATCCACGGAGATCCCGGTGGTCTCGAGATGTCCTCGGGGACATTGCAGGTTCGTTGGCAATCTGCTGTGATGGATCTATCGCATCTCCCCCCGAGAGTAATTTAATCCTGGCGACTGTAGCAAAAGTTTGCCTCGCAGATGTTAATACATAACGATAAGATTGAGAAACCAAAATACCAAACTGGAGAGCAAAGAGTCGCTGCACCCGTGGGTGCCGCCATCTTTGAAATCGTGCTTTTCAGCTCTAGGTCGTATTGGCTGGAATGAAGTCATCCTCTGTGCCAGTTGAAGGGTCATCGCTTTGCGGCCTTTTGGCTAAGATCAAGTGTAGTATTGTTGGAATTATTTTATATAAGTTATCCTGATTCTGGTATGACTGTCGAAATGTTAGTTAATAGAATGAGAGTGTCTTGGGCCCTGGAAAGTTTCACCTTATTCAACAAAGAGGAACTACCCAGGGGGGCCGACGCCTGTCTGTTTGAACTATTGTGTGAGGGTTGCAGTATATCAGGAAGGTGACTGTAAAGATGTTATCTTGAAGGGGCATATGGTCATGATCAAAGAACCTTTTGTAACTGGGAGAGATCTCTCTCTCCTGTGATCAGCTTGAAACTTCCTGTAACTTGGACACTCCCAAAACACAATAAGAGACTTGGCGAGGGGAGATTTTCTTCAGAGTGCTTTTGGAGGACTGTCACGAGGGACAGTCCCTGAACCTCTCATTTTTAAATAAAGTTTACTAAAATTCTCTGTGATTTCCTCCTTTTCAGATTGGTGATACAAATGTCTGGTGTATAAACCCAACAAGTATCTGTTCCGGTAGGTTTAATATCTGATACGTCCTCTGTCCGGCAACCATATGTTATGTTGATTTTTGGAACGGGGAGATGGAATAGGGGCTTGTTCCGTCCACTCCACGCACCAACCTGGTAATGCAGTACCTCCAGAAATGGTGCATCCCCGTCTCAGTGACCAAAATTAAGAAATATCTTCACGATTGAGTGTGTGATTTGAGCCTAATGGATGCTAACACTGATCTTGTTTCTGAATTTATTCGTATCTCAAATCAGTTCAGTTTCCATAGAAATGACCTAAATACAAATGACTAATTCGTCCCCACCCTCTGAAAATACACTATTACACAGTATATCACAACGGAAATACATCTTTTTAATGTTTCAAATTCACCACCTACTCTCACAGTAAAAAATACCTTTCTAGTGGTTATGATCTTCAATGCTAAAATGTGACCTTACTCACTACAGACAGATGGCGTGGACAAGAGAGAGAAAAGGGACAGGAGAGACAGTTGACGGACGTGCTCGTAACATAACATAAATGTTAAAATGAACTTAAATGAATTTAGATTACTATACAACACTTAAAAATAAGTTTTAATCTCATGTTACACCCAATTTAAACCTTCTTGTGCAATTACCGAGGCAAAGAGGTTTATATATTCCACCATGGGTTTCGAGGTGAAACTTCCGCTTCAGAACCGACTGTTCGTTTCGTCCAGTTAGTTTTTTTTAAATTATAGAACCAGGCACGACTCGCTTTGACGGGTTTTGCTATTGTTTTTTTTTCAGACGCTTGCTTTGCTTTCAAGTCCATGTAGATTCTGCTGGCTTTTCCGCATAGTATTGACTTGGTCACGCTATCTCCCGCGAACTGTTTATCTTTTATCCATATTGAAAGAAGGCTCTCCATCTCTTTATGAATGTCACTGCGCAACTTGGAAATGATGGTTAGTCCTTTGGAAGGCTTGATATCCTTTATAGTTTATACCATCCTTCTGCTTAAGGATGGTATTTATTGTCAAAGTACTCCTCTCGTACGTCAAAGAAGAGGGTGCTGCAGCCGTGTTCAACTCATACTTACCTGGCAGGGGAGACACCATGATCAAGAAGGTGATTCACCCAGAGTGAGGCTCAGCCATTGCACTTCCAGTTCGCGCTCTCCCCTGATTTACTGTCAAAATAACTCTCAATCAACTGATCAAACAATTTCTATAATTCAATATAAAGTAATCGCAGAATTTGAGCCAACTCGCCGTATCAACTCTCAGTGCTCCAGCGGCTATGTTGGAGCTACGGGAAAGCATCACATAAAATAGATGAATAGGTAAATTGAAAAAAACAAAAAGCCTGAATTTCAAAACCACAGATACACTTGACACCAAAATGGCTGACACAATTTAACGAGTGTCCATCACGAGAATGTGGACAAAAGCATGAATCGGCACAGGATTCTCATTCGTGTAGTATTACTCCCACTATTTTAAACCTAACATTTTAAACAAAAGCCAAACCAAAATACCTCATTGCATGTCATCCTAATTTAATTTTAATGGTCAAGATGCTTATTATCAGTAGCCATGTGGAGTCGATGAAAGTGAAACAGAACCAGCATATGCATTGGCCCAGCATGACTCTCTTTACTATTTTTAATGATGCATTTTAATAAGAATTAGTGCTAAGAAAGACATACCCATGTCTCTTAAGGTCACTCGTCCCCTGATTCCATGACAAATACGTCTCTCGCCAAATATAGTTGTTCGGGTGAATAAGAGGTTAAAATTGGGGCGGGACTTAAGGCGCGTAGGGGCTGGGCCTTGCCTTTCCCATCATGCAACCCTGTATAAAAAAAGACTGGCCAACGTGGAACGATTTTCTCTTTTTGCAAATTTCTCTTTCACTTTGCACTTCTCGTTTTCCTCTTTATCCACTCAGTTACCCCGAAATCTTGGTGACGTTTGCAGCGTGATTTACTCGGACACCAGTACGTCCATTATCGAGTTAACGCAGAACTCGTTGAAGTGTTGCGACCTAGCCTCGTGGGTGGCTAACAAAGGAAATGGCGAGAACAACACAGAGTGCGGAAAACTTCCAGGAGGGACTTTGCGGCGTCAAATTGGAGCCTTCGCATCACTCGACTCTTGGCAAAATCATGCATGCCAGAGTTGTTCTTCACAGACTAGAAGGTTAGTTTACTTTTGGTGATTATTTATTTGTATAACATATACTGTGTGACATCGTACATGCACTGCGTCCGGATTTATTTCTGTATGGTAGTGCTTTGGATATGTTTTTCATGTGTATACTGGGTGCGTTCACTTGATGCACGGGGTTTCCCCCAGCGCAGCCAGTGTTGCCAGATTGGGCGCGCTCCTGCCTTTTTTTTCAAAGACGGGGCGAGAGAATTATGAATCTGGTGGCGGGAGACTGGATCTATACGTACTTGGAAATCGGGAGACTAAATAAGTGTGTGACTCCAATATATATTTCACGTTTGCAGCATATGTGAGCATTCATTTAATGATCGGTATTCGTAAAAGTCTTTGAAATCCTTGAAAATACTTGAATTTTACCTATACAGATGCTCCCCTACTTACGAACGAGTTAGGTTCCGAGCGATTGTTCATAAGTTGAATTTGTTCGTAAGTTGATTCCTGACCTATATTTTGTATTATAATTTATGTTTAAGGCCTATATAAGTATATTGAAGGTTTATATAAGTGCATTTGTATGTTTAAGGCTTGTATAAGTAACCTGCATTGGTTTGTACTGAAAAAAACATTTAACGAACGATCGTCGAATGATTCAAGTTGTATGCCCGTGCAACGCTCACCATTTTCTCACCCGCATCAAGCGTCTTTATTATTGCCACTTTCGTTTCAAATGAAATGGCTTGCCTCTTCCTTGCACTACCACCCTCACTAGAAGCCTTTCGCTTTTCACCAACCATATTGAATAATGGATGCACGAGATATTTAATGATAAAAATATTCTTTGCGCACTGGAGATACGTTCATGCACTTACGCACTGCAACGAACTGGGCAGAGGAAGGTGGATGCTGGGTGAGCTCTCACAGCGCCAGGCGTCGGTATTAGCGGCAGAAAGAAGCACTACAAGAAGTAGCCGAAAGAAGCCAGGCTCACAGAACAAAGAAAGTTGTAAAAACATTAAAGTAAAATGTATAAAGTACAAGGTAAAGTAAAGAGGAATGTATTAAGAAATATTAAAATGTAATTTAAAAAAAGATAGAGGGGCTGTAAAACACGAAAAACATAATAATATACAGAGCTACTGTCACTGGCTTCCGCGTGACTGCACCATCTTGGGGGGGAAAAGGAAGAAGAAAAAACAAAAAACCTATGCGCAGACATGTTCGTATGCATCGTTGTTCGTAACTCGAATGTTCGTAAGTAGGGGAGCGTCTGTACTGTTTTCAAGGTTTAATAATATTAGAATTTTGCATATAGTCCTTGAAAATGCTTGAAAGAGTTCGGCACACAATATTACTCAGCACCCTGTATGGAAATAGGAATTTCCATAACCCTACTAAATAATGGTAAATAAAGTACATTTCCCTCATCGCCGCTACACCTCCGTTCATGTGCAGTGTTGCAACAAGGCTGTGGGATTCGCCCACTTTGTGGAATATTGGCACAAATTTGGAAGATGAACACACCAAGCCACCCACATTAATTTCAAAAGCCGACGTAGATTGGTGGAAAAAAGAGATAGGTGGATGTTAGAATAATGATTAAAACCTTTTAAATCATTATTAGTAATTATATTCTGCAAAAGGCTCACCATCCCTCTGCTTAGCTGCTTAGCTCTGCTGATCACGGTATAATTAGCTTTAGTTTTAAACTTCCCCGTAACCCGATCAATCAGTTCATGCACTCTCAAATTCAAATCACGACCGTCATGACACAACGGGCCACCATCAGGTTTTGGATTCCAATCACCTCTAACAGCATGTCAATCACCCTTTAACGCGAACATCCAAATTTGCTGCGTTTCCACCCCATTCAGGTGATAAGATCGTCTAATGTCCTCCATTTGCAAGACAAACTCCCCCACATCAACCTTATGCGACGTGATGCCTTTTACAGCCTTTTTCACGTCGTCCTGCGTCCAAGTCCTGTGAACCAGGATAGTAGGAGCCTGCTCCTTGCCCACATTAGGATTAGCAACTTCGATCATGGGATATTGTTCAATAAACACATCACTCATTGGCGGCGCCCCAGGCTGGGGAGATAGCGTTTCTCCCAATGTCTTTGACCATTCCCCCACGGGCCCTCCCGACCTAGTCAGCCGGTCGTTCATATTTGTCGGAGGGGGCCTCGGCAATATCTCCTCCTTTTTAACAACAACAACACACTTCTTCCCCACCGGGCCAGTCTCATCGTCCTCTTTTCTGTGGAATAACACAGCCTCTGTGTTTCCAGTCCCACCGTTATCAACTGATTTAACCCATCCATTACTCCGTTTCCTTGCCATCATAAACCAATAATAGGTATCATTATATCCCGCCTGCTCCATTTTGTTAAGGTTTCCCCCATGCTTAGCACGTATTTTATCCTGCAGTGTCAATATCTTATGCATATTAAGCTGGCCAGCAAACCCACATTTGTTTATCCATAAATTTAGGTGTTTAACCCTTGTAGCGCTTTGATTTTCAACAATCCAATCTTTACACGGCAGACGCATCTTTGGATCGTCGTCAATAGCCGCTTTACTGTTTGCACCACCCATTTTTGGAGTGGATTTGTGTGTATCCCCGTAGTACCTTTTTTTCCCCTGTTTCTCCTTAGGCTTTAACAACTACGCACACACATTTTATAGACCACACCGTGTCTACCTGCTAGTGACTAGTATCCGCAGGGTTTTAAAATCGCCATCCCCAAGACGCGAGCCTTACTTCTCAAAATAAGGCCATCGCGTGTGATGCCCTTCGCGCATTTGGAACCCGTCAACAATATGCAGCCATCACACGCGGACTCGGCAGAAATGTCGATAGATGCTCACCCAGAGGATAGTCGTCAACCGACCAGAATTCAGGTGCTGCTGAGAAATAATCCAGCCTGGAAAAGGGATTCTCGCCGTGCACGGTCACTCCAGATATTGAACTGCAGCGTCTGGATTCCTTATCGGTGTGTTGACCCCGGCTACTCGAAGGACCAAATGTTAGAATAATGATTAAAACCTTTTAAATCATTATTAGTAATATTTAATTAAAAAAGGAAAAACATCTTTTAACATATCTGCTTACAACTTGCAAGGAGTTGCCTTGTGACGTCGTCTCAGTCCACAAGGCATTCTGAATTGCAGTAACTGAATCATTGTATTTAATCGCGACATTCGAAAAACATGTTTATGTAATCAGTACAATAACACCCTAGATGTTTAGAAAAACAACAGTGTGAGAAATGCCGAACACCCAAAACAATGGTGCGAGGAATTGCATAATATTTTCATTATAAGGTAAACAAAGTAGTATTATAATGTAAACAAAGCATTATTTTCAAATCTGCTGCTGGAGTCTCGTCATAACAGTCTCATTGGGTCCTGTCGGGAGAAGTGTCTGAAACAATGTGTCCTCTAGCTTTGGGCCTTGAGGAGACGAATGTGGAGGAAAAAGTCCATGTTCCCATGACTTGATTTATAGCCTTACTACTTATTAAAAAATGCTTACAACACATATAGAATATTCCATAATAATTCTAACAGTGGAAAAAGTCAATGTTGTTTTTGTTGTCTTTCATCGAGAGCAAGCAAAGTCCAAAATGATTGTCACTGGGAAACACACACTTAGTGGAGTAGCACCACCAATTCCGTTATATGCAGCTGTTGTATAATGACAATAAAGGCTTTTGATTGATTTGATCTGATTTAAGTGGCTGTGGATACTCATCTCCCAGTGCCATTGATGGCGCGAGACGTCCAACCTGTTTGGATTGACAGACGTCTGGTGTTGTCAATGGCAGCCGGTAAATTAACTTTTTTGGGCCCAAAATGTCCTGTTCCAGCCCACATGAGGTCTAGTTGGCAAGAATCTGGCCCGCAAACCAAACTGAGTTTGACACCATTGATTTAGAGCAGGGGTGTCAAACCGGTCCTCAAAGGGCCGCAGTGGGTGCAGGTTTTCGTTCCAACTCAACAAGAGGATACCTTTTGCAAGTGTAATCAGTTAATTAAATTCAGGTGCTACTTATTTTAGAAGACACCTGATTAGTTAAAATGTCGGCACTGGATCGGTTGGAACAAAGACCAGGACCCACTGCGGCCCTCGGCGGAATCGGTTTGACACCCCTGATTTAGAGTGTGGTGGTCACTCAGTTGACAGCAGAAAAGGCTAAATCAGCATTGCCTCTCACCGTTATTATAAGACTTACTTATTACAATCACTCACTTAAGGACATTTTCCTCCGTTTTATTTGACTCTTTTTCTTGATGCTCTGCTGATCGTGTGATGTGATGGCGAGCAATTTGAATGACCCCGGTTTGTAGCATATATTACAAGATAAGAATGATTACAAAATGGTCTTGGAGATGTACCGTAATTTCACACCTATAAAACGCACCGTGTGATAGGGCACAGTCTCATTTGCGGGTATATTTTCTGTTTTTTGTCAATACATTCGATGCCTCGTCCGATAAGGCGCTAGCATAACACTAGGCTAGCGTATGTTATTCTAGTCGCTAGCCTACCTATGTTATGCTAGCCGCTAGCGTGTTTTTTTGGTGAATCATTTTGGGGACACAAGACTGCAAATAAAGAAAAGAGATTTGATCTTTGTGTTTTAGATGTTATTCAAGTGCATCGAACTGAGCACCAAGAGTCGGCTCCCATGAAAGATGAAGAGAATGAACAATTCAAACGCATTAAAGTGCAACAAATGGAGCATTTCATTACTGTTGGGAAACTCCATATTGAGGAGCAGCAGCATCCGCTCATAAAGATGGAGGAAGAACCTCTATATGTTAAAGAGGAGGGGATGGACATTCCTATGGGGGCTGTTGAGCCCTTGAGTAGCGAAGATGAAGGTCCAAGTGAGGCCAGTGGAGGAGTGGAGCCTTTGAGTGGCAGCAGCTCAACAGAAGAATCCCAAGCAGACAACCTCATGGCTCCACCATCAGCTAGCTACGATGCCTCATCACACTTGCGAATCCGTGAGTATCAATTCACTTTCATAGAGAGGAGGCTAGGGTTGGACAATTTCAATAAAATTATCTAAAAATATATGTACGACCTACGTCGTTATGAATGTCCCATAAAAAAAATAAAGGCTTAGGCCGGTAAATGGGACTTGTGCAGTCAAACAGCGGTATCGTGCGACCAAGCACAGTTACTGCTTTTTCACTGCCCTGAAGAAAAGGCTAGATCACCTCCTTGAAAATTTCTGATATGTGATATTACGTACTATCAATTCCTTTTTAAACCAGTTTAACCACTAATATTTGACAAAGTTTATTTTAAACCACCAATTAAAATTCAATAAATAATATTTCTTAAAACATGAGTTATAGGTATTTAAAAAAAATCAGAGAATAACATGCAGAGCTGCCAACTTCTCCGGAATTTCCGGCGTTTACCCATAAAAGCAATTCATGTAAAAACATGATATTAACAGTTTGACTTAAATTGTCCTCCGTTATTTTTTTTTACACATTATTTTGATTTTGCGTGAATCGCATTAAATCCGGAAATACTGGGAAGAGGGTACTCCTGAAATGGGATCGACGGAGGTCGGCAGCTTTGAGGTAAGCAGGGCTCTTTCAACTCCAACTTATCTTCAAGCATTTCAGTGTTTCCAAAAAGTTGAGATGGCAGTAAAGTTTGTCCAAGTGAGTCGCGTGTCTCCAGATGAGTCGAGGACGACCAACTGCATCATCTGACTGAACGCCATCATCTGAATGCTGCATATTTGTGCAAAGAGAAAAGAGCTACTGGTGACAATGCTCTTCTATCTCCATTTGGACCGTGACTCCACCTCCTCCAGACCTCCTGTACAGTGGTACCTCGAAATATGAGCTTAATTCGTTCCGGGACTGAGCTCATGTCGATATTCTCGTAACTCGAATGAACGTTTCCCATTGAAATGAACTAAAAACAAATTAATTCGTTCCAACCCTCTGAAAAAACACCAAAACAGGATATTGGATTAGAAAAAATGTTGTATTTCTTCTAATTTGCCATCTATTAACAAAGTAACACATAATTAGTGGTTTAATATTACTAAAATGTGTTTAATAGTACCAAAATTATACAGATTTCGAAGGGGGAGAGAGAGACGGACAGAGAGAGTAGGGCGGAGGAGGGGGGCGCTTTTTGCACGGCAACACGCTCGTTTCATAACATAAACAAATTTAGATGAACTTGGATTACAATGCATACACTCAAAATAAGTTTAATCTAACCTCACACTAAACTCAATTCTAATTTTGTATTAAAGTTTGATACCTTTCTTCTCCCGGGTAGGCTACTTGCCCCGCCTCCACCATGACTTTCACTATCGATGGACTGTTTGCTTTTGTATTCCCTTCAAAATATTCCCAAAATGATGCACACAAATGTCCTCACAAAAGAATAACGCACGACCACTTGCCAACGAGAAGTAATATATACGTAGTGATTGCTCCGCCATTTGCGCTGAGTGACCGAAAAAAAACACTGAAAAAAAATGCAACGCTCTGCCCAGTGCTCGTAGATATCTGTTATAGAGAGAGAGAGAGAGAGAGAGAGAGAGATAGAGATAGAGATAGAGATAGAGAGAGATAGAGAGAGAGAGATAGAGATAGAGAGAGAGAGAGATAGATAGAGATAGAGATAGATAGATAGAGAGATAGATAGAGAGAGAGAGATAGAGAGATAGAGAGATAGAGATAGAAAGAGAGATAGAGAGCTAGATAGAGAGATAGAGCTAGATAGAGAGATAGAGATAGATAGAGAGATAGAGATAGATAGAGAGATAGATAGAGAGGGAGATATATATATATATATATATATATATATATATATATATATATATATATATATATATATATACACACACACACACACACACACACACACAGTGGTACCTCGAGATACGAGCTTAATCCGTTCCGTATATATATATATATATATATATATATATATATATATGTAATCAAATATTAATATATTATAATATATTATTAATTATTTATTATTATAATTATTATTAATAAAAATATAATATATTATTATATTAAATAACAAATATTATATTATTGATATATTTATAATAATATATTGATCCAAGATGGCAGCGCGCACTGACGCAGCGGCTCTATGCTCTCCAGTTCGGTGTCGTTCGTTATCCTACAGTCGCCAGGATTTAATCACTATCGGAAGGAGATGCGATATATCCGATTTCTCTACAAACTACCAACAGACCTACGATATCCCCGAGGACATCTCGAGACCTCTGGGATCTCCGTGGATAGACAGCCCACTCAAAGCACATCGAAGGCGGCGAAGAGACAGGAAGCAGAAGCGCGGATGCCGGGCGGGCCTTGCTGCTAAACTGAAACAACAACCACACCGAGCACCGCTTCCTAGTATCTTTTTGACCAACGCCCGATCCATCACCCACAAAATGGATGAGTTGGAACTTCGAATTCCTACCAACAGCTTTGTTAGGAACTGTAACATTATTCTCATCACAGAAACGTGGCTACACCCGCATATCCCCGACGGTGCGGTATCGCTAGCTAGCCGAACGCTTTTCGGAACGATCATTCAAAAGAATTAACAGGCAAAAGCAAATGAGGAGGACTGTGCATGTTTATACATAATGAATGGTGTTGTGACAGTAGGATCATTGACACTCACTGTTCCCCGGATTTAGAGTTATTGGCAATACGGTGTAGGCCCTATTATCTACCAAGAGAGCTAAATGTCGTCATAGTAACGGCGATCTATATACCTCCAAATGCTAACGTTAACACGGCATTTAACCTCCTGCTAAAGGCTGTAAACAAACAACAGCTTGACCACCCCGATGGAGTTTTTATTGTCGCTGGTGATTTCAACAAAGCGTGTTTAAAGACTGTTCTACCTAAGTTTATTCAATACGTAAATTGTAATACTAGAGGAGACATAACTCTTGACCATGTCTATTCTAACATCAAACATGCTTATAAAGCCACTTCCCTCCCTCACCTTGCTGGATCAGATCACCTCTGCCTATCTCTTACCCCCGCTTACACTCCACTCCGGAGGCAAACAACGCCACAAATAAGGATAATAAAAACTTGGCCCGAGGACGCACTTTCTCAGCTGCAGGACTGTTTTTCCCGCACCAACTGGGAACTTTTCGTACACGACAACCTCCAGGACTACACGGACTCTGTACTTTCTTACATAAAAAACTGCATTGACAACGTCACTATAAATAAACAAATACAGGTTTTTCCTAACCAAAAACCCTGGATGACCAAAGAGACACAAGCACTCATCAAATGCCGTAACACTGCCTTTAGATCAGGGGACAAGATAAAATATGGAGCTGCCAGAGCTGAGCTGAAAAGAGGCATTAAAAAAGCCAAGGCAGCATATACTAAGAAAGTTGAGGAGCACTTCACAGAAAATAACCCAAAGAAGATGTGGCAAGGAATACGACATATTACCAACTACAATAACAATAATATGTCTGTTAACGCAGATGCCTCTCTAGCGGAGGAATTGAACCGTTTCCTTGCCCGCTTTGAGACTGACAAATCAGACCCAGTCTCAACACCCCCACCACCACCCTGCAGCAATACACTGAAGTTCTGGGAACAGGAAGTGAGACTGGTAATGCGGTCTGTGAACACCAGGAAGGCTGCTGGCCCAGACGGAGTACCGGGGAAGGTGCTTGTTGGGTTCATTCTGGGATGTTACTATATGTTTATTTGGAATTAATGGTATAAAGCCGAAAGGAAGTTTTATTAAGGAGATCATGTGCAAATTTATAATATAGGGGGGAATGTTGGAGTAATCATTATTATAAATGTGTTTGCATTGCTTATTTAGGAATATAAAGCCTTATAATATACATGCTTACTATATTAATCAATATATTTGCTTATTAGGAATAGTAATGCTCATCCTAAATGTTTAATTATATTAAACAATATATATATATATATATATATATATATATATATATATATATATATATATATATATATATATATATGTGTTGATCGCTTTTATGTTAGAGTTAGAATTAATATGTGTTTTCAACGAAGACAAACGCTTACTCCAAGGTCACTCTCCAGGACAGCTGGCCCCAGCTAAAGACTTAACAATTCACTGAGTCCTTGCTCCGAGGACTGATTACTGGAAGATACGCCTCAACCCTTTCCCCAGATACAGGTTCGCAATGAAGATCTGTGAAGGACGCTTAAATTGTTGTTGATTCAGCGGATGGCTATCAATCAACCTCCGGGATTACTCGCATATTGTTTTAAATTGTGACGCTAGGTTTGACGCTAGGTTTGCTTGATATGGAATTGTTTTGTTTCTTGCTTACGCAATTGGATCGAATCGATAACCTTGTAATTGTTTTGATTTGAGGCCTTAAATGGGCCGAAGAGTATGCCGCCCGGGAGAATGCTCTTGCGAACGAAGCCACGTTGGGAGCGATTCTCCTTCGAAGTTGTAAGCAGTTATGTTGAAAGATGTTTTCCTATTTTAATTAAATATTACTAATAATGATTCAAAAGGTTTTAATCATTCTTCCAACAGTGCTCAAAGCCTGTGCTGACCAGCTGGCTGGAGTTTTCACAAAAAAATTCAATTTTTCTCTGCAATAATCCATCATTCCATCCTGTCTGAAATCTGCCACCATTATCCCTGTCCCCAAAAAGCCAACCATTGACAGCATGAATGATTATAGGCCTGTTGCACTCACGCCTGTGATCATGAAGTGCTTTGAAAGGTTGGTAGCCCACCATATCAGGAATACAATCCCTCCCTCAGTTGACCCTCACCAGTTTGCTTATAGAGCAAACAGGTCCACTGAGGATGCTATTGCCATTGCTCTACATACAGCACTGAGCCACCTGGAACACCAGGGGGACTACGTGAGGATGCTCTTCATTGACTATAGCTCAGCCTTCAACACCATAAACCTGGACATTCTGACTGACAAACTCTCCCACCTTGGACTATCCTCTTCAATCTGCTGCTGGATAAAAAACTTCTTGACCAACCGACCACAAACTGTTAGACTTGGTCCCCACCCCTCTTCCTCCATTACACTGAGCACTGGCTCCCCTCAAGGCTGTGTACTGAGTCCTCTTCTGTGCTCCCTGTACACATACAATTGTACACCCACCCACCATTCTAACGCCATCATCAAATTCGCTGACGACACCACCGTGGTCGGACTCATCTCAGGAGGGGATGAGTCGGCCTACAGAGATGAGGTCAACAAACTGTCTTCGTGGTGCTCGGTGAACAATCTCACACTGAACACCACGAAAACTAAACAAAAATAATCCTGGACTTTCGCAAACACGGCACAGATCTGGCCCCACTCCTCATAAATGGAGTATGTGTAGATAGGGTCCAGTCCTTTAAATTCCTGGGGGTCCACGTCACGAATAAGCTCTCATGGTCTACAAACATCACGGCAGTAGTGAAGAAGGCTCAGAAACGACTCCATTTCCTCAGGGTACTTAGGAAGAACAACTTGGACACCAAGCTTCTGATAACCTTCTATAAAACCACTGTAGAGAGCATCCTGGCGTACTGCATCACAGTGTGGAATGCTGGAAGCACGGCGGCAGACAAAAGGCCATGCAGAAAGTGATTAACACTGCCCAGAGGATTGTCGGCTGCTCTCTGCCCTCACTGGAAGACATTGCCAGCCCTCGTTACCTCAGCAGAGCCAGGAACATCATAGGGGACCCATACCACCCTGGTCACAATCTGTTCCAGCTGCTGCCCTCTGGCAGACGCTATAGGTCCCACAAAGTACGGACAAATAGGCTTAAGGACAGTTTTTCCCCCACATCCATCAGAACTCTAAATTTGCGGTAACACCACACACATTCCCTTCTGGGGTAATATGAAAAGATGTTTGGGTGGTGATCTGCCTCCTACTAGCTGACTGAAGGTAAGTGAAAGACAGTGCGAGGTAAGTGACCTGTATCCATAACAGCAGAATGCCAAATTACAAGTCCGTAACTATCACTTATTTGGGTCTTTTGCCGGGTAAACGCACCTTGTGGAGAAGCACTACCAATTTCGTCATACGCAGTTTCTGGGTGTGATGACAAGTAGGCTTTTGTTGTTGCTGATGACGACAGGGCCTATGTCCGATTATTATTATATATATATATATATATATATATACATATGTATATATATGTATATATATGTATATGAATATTATATCTAAAATAGTCCAGCCCACATGAAATCGAGTTGACGTTAATGCACCCTTGGGCTTATTGTATAATGTTTCCTGCAGTGATTTTAATGTCCACCAGGTGTCATTATTCTGTGAAGCAGTGGGTCAAGGTGTGGAAACGACAAGTGATGCTCACAAGCCCATCACTCGTAGTGAGTCAATACAATCATTACGGTATACATAAGAGTTTTAATTAAAAACACAAAAAGCAAACTGAAAACCTGAGCCAAAAATTACACCCAAAAATATTAAAATGAACAAAAAGCCGCAAGACGCAGTAGGGCATGAGTTAACAAGACATCGAAAACAGGTGGGTGACACAGGGGAGGCGACCACAGGTTAAAGCAATGGACAATCACATTGTTCAACATTAAAATAACATTTAAAAAAAAATCACATTTGACTTCATTTACCGAATGCCAGGTCTATTTACATACAAATCAAATCAGTTTGGATAAATATAAAAAGAGAAAATAACTACTCCAAAATGAACCCAAAGTCAGTTCTGATAGTTAAAAAAAGGAAAATAATGTAGTTTACAAAGCTAATAGAAAATTCTGATGATTAAATGAAATAAAACATTGGACTTGTTTTTCTCTTTTTCAAACAGAGACAAATTCACAGCAGACTAATTTTATCAACATGATTCAAAAATGATACGAGGGATTCTCGTCATTTTTGCCAATTAATAGAGAACATACATACACACGTTTGTGTCTTTTAAGTCTCATGAATAAATCCTTGGCAACAAACTTAGTATTATGTATTATTAAGTATTTTTAACCAATGTGCTGTACCACAAATTGAGCAAAGAAAGGGCTTTTCGCCACTGCGGGTTGTTAAGTCTTCTTTTCAGGTTCCCTTCTGTGAAAATGTTGGAACATTAACTGCACCTGGAAAAGGTTTTTGAAGTGTGTAGCATTTTAATTGGGCTGTTGTAGCGAATCTGTGGCCACAGACTGATCAGGAAAACATTGTTCTCCAGTGTGGGTTAATAAATGTTTTTTTAAGCTTCTCCTTTGGGAAAATGTTCGACCACAAACTGAGCAGGAAAATGGTTTTTCGCCAGTGTGGTTTCTTGTGTGGCCTTCTAAGTGGTGCTTTTGAGAAAAGGCTTTACCACAAACCGAACACGAAAATAGTTTTTCACCGGTGTGGTTTCTTGCGTGTATTTTTAAGTTTTCATTTTTAGAAAAGGCTTTACTGCAAACTGAACACGAAAATGGTTTTTCACCGGTGTGGGTTCTTGTGTGTATTTCTAAGATTCCCTTCTGTGTAAATCTTTTACCACAAACTGCGCACGCAAATGGTTTTTCACCAGTGTGGATTCTTATGTGGATTTTAAAATTTTCATTTTTAGAAAAGGCTTTACTGCAAACTGAACACGAAAATGTTTTTTCACCAGTGTGGGTTCTTGTGTGTATTTTTAAGCTTCCCTTCTCTGTAAATCTTTTACCACAAACTAAACACGAAATGGTTTTTCACCAGTGTGGATTCTTGTGTGTATGTTTAAGCCTCTCTTCCCTGTGAATCTTTGACCACAAATTGAACACGTAAATGGTTTTTCACCAGTGTGGGTTCTTGTGTGTTTTTGTAAATCTTGCTTTTCAGAAAAGGCTTTACCGCAAACTGAACACGAAAATGGTTTTTCACCTGTATGTGTTCTTGTGTGCCTTTTTAAGTGTTGCTGTTGAGAAAAGGCTTTACCGCAAACTGAACACAAAAATGGCTTTTCACCTGTGTGTGCTCTTGCATGACTAATTAAGCTTCCCTTCCGTGTAAATGTCTGACCACACACTGAGCACCTAAATGGTTTCCCGCAAGTGTGGCTCCTCATTTGTGTTTTCAAAGAAGACTTTTTCCCAAAAGTTTTCCCACACAGAGCATTTGCAGCCACTGGGATTTTTCTTAAAACCTTCATCGTCATGAAGCACGTTGTCGCCATCTGGTGGAGGAGCGATTACATTGTCTGCTTGCGTTCCTTCTGCTGAGCTGCAGTTCACAGTCTGCGCCTCTCTGTTGGCCCCGCCCAGATTATCTTCCCTCCTGAATGGCTCACCAGTTGACCTGGTGACATTTTGCTCCTCCTTTTTGATTGAAGATTGCTCTTCTCTCTTGTGCTGTTGTTGAGGGAACTCTGGCTCCTCCTCTTTAATTTGGGGCCATGCTGAGGCGTTTGCAGACTCCGCCACTTCGCTGGCAACGCCCAGATCATCCTTTTTCACGGACTCACCTGGTGACCAGGTGAAATGATCTTCCTCCCTTTTGATTGGAAGCTGCTTGTCTCCCATTTGTTGAGGGAACTCTGGCTCCTCCTCTTTAACTAGGGGCCATGTTGTAGTGTTTGCAGACTCCGCCCCTTTGCTGGCCACGCCCCGAACATCTTCCCTCTTCACGAACTGACCAAGTGACCAGGGGAAATCATCTTCCTCCTTTTTGATTGGAAGTTGCCCGTCTCCCATTTGTTGTTGAGGGAACTCTGGCTCCTCCTCTTTGATTTGGGGGAGCTCAACTTCCCCTTCAAGGTC
Organism: Stigmatopora argus; assembly: GCF_051989625.1. Classification (NCBI taxonomy): domain Eukaryota; kingdom Metazoa; phylum Chordata; class Actinopteri; order Syngnathiformes; family Syngnathidae; genus Stigmatopora; species Stigmatopora argus. Next base: position 9,824,234 of record NC_135406.1, read on the forward strand.
AACAGACTCCTGGCCATCAGCACCAAGATCATTTCTGAAACCTGCCAAGACACGAAGATAAATGATTAACCATTTTCTAATTATAAAATGACGGAATTTCTTGTTCACAGAAATGAAACCAAACGGAAGAGGGCGCCATAAATCCATTTTGTCACAATGCAGTACTTACTACTGTAGTATTCTCGTCAACAGCAACATGAGTTGAAAACTGTTTATAGGTGCATTTTTCAAAGTATGGCACTATTGGTCAGAAAAGTTTCTTCATTGGTGATGTAGCTCCTTAAAATTAGTCAAATCTTTTTTGGAGCCTTTTCATTGTAAACATTTTATTTTATGTTTTAGATTTTAATTTAGTTAAAATGCTTTCGCCAAAGGGGAGGCATTAAAAAAGTCTCTCTTATTCAGTAGCAGGTCTATCATTAATTGGGGGATTAATGAGATTGAAATAAAGGTATAGTCTGATTGGACACTCTAAATTGCCCCTAGGTATGAATGTGAGCGTGAATGGTTATTTTTCTCCTCGTGCTCTGCGATTGGCTGGCCGTCGATTCAGGGTGTTCTTTGCCTCTGGCCCGAAGGCAGCTGGGATAGGCTCCAGCACCCCCTATACTAGATTTAGCATATCAGAAAATGAATGAATGAATGTTGGGATTAAAAACAGTGGGAGAAGCCCAATGTAGCCTCGGCAGCAAACCTCGACTGGGTAGATGGTGCATTTCCAGACAATTTTCTGGCACTCGGCTGTCAGATTCAAGTATTCGGCCTTCTTGCACTCAAAGGTGGTCTCGATCCCTCCTTTGATGGTACTGGTAGTTCTATGAGGTGAAGCGCTCTTGCCTTGGAGGGCCATACCTCAATGTCTGTGCGGAGGGATGTAGTGATTATTTCTGATGATAGTTAGTATTCTATTTATTTATAAGCTTCATTTGAATTTTAGCATTAAATATGAAGTATTTTTGCAGGCCGCACCAACGAGTGGCAGTGGGCCAGATTTGGCCCTCGGGCCGCAACTTTGACACCGTTGTTTGAACGCTGCTCTCGTTGTTGTTTAGTGCATCTACATCTCTAGTTTTTGAATTTTCGATTTACAGCATGCAAATAAGTATTATGTCACTCAAGCATGTAGCCAAAAATGGAGAGAGTAGCAGGAATGACTCTTGAACGCTTGTGAGGGGCACTCGCGCTTTGCGTAATTTGAAAAAAACATTGTTTGTTTGTGATAAGGATACAATAAAAGGAAAGCTACTGCTTAATGCTGTTGTTAAGTATTAACACGCGTTGAGACTCATTATTTCCCTCCTAGAGTGGTTACATTTAAATAGAAATATAATTTATTACGTCTTTCTTCGAATGGTGCTAGTGCAAATTCATGAAAATGTATGTACGCTAATGTACGCTAAAGATTTTCAAAGAATTGATATTGACAAAAGATGTAAGCCCAAAATGTATGAAATGGAATAATGTCTACCCAGTTACAACGGCAGCAAAGGACAAGCCTAACTTTTCAACACATGTCGCGTTTAATCATTTTACCTGCTTAGTCCTCACAGGGCACGGACCGGCACTGGGAGCGATAAATGTGACGTGGTGTGCCCACGTCCTAAAACAGACTACACCCCTGATTCCACGTTCTGACCTATGGTGGTGGTGGGGTCAAAACAAATTATACGACTCCTGTCAAAATGACAGCAGGACTTTGTGCCTTGGTCTCACTGCTATTACCAGTGTCTGTTTTTCCATCTACAGTAGAGGAGATACAATTGGCTGCACAGAAATCCGGTATGATGGCGGGCCCCTCGCGACGGCGTCGCATGGAGAGAGGGTGATCCGACATACATTAATGATGAGTATAAGTTGGCTAATCAGATCGCAGCAGGTTGGGAGTATATTTTTCTTTTAATTACTCCAAACAAAAATGTTGATTGGATAAATTACCTGCATTACAATGTCCAAAAACTTGGAAATTATACTGAACAGGGATTTGTGGCGATAAAGGAACAACTGGCAGCCACTAGTCTGACGGCGTTCCAGGATCGTGCAGCGGTTGAAATGCTTCTTGAAGGAGCAGGGGGCGTATGCAACGTTTGAAAATGTTGCACTCAACAACACGCCCCCCACTGGGTCCCACACCAGGGCCAACGATGGCCTGTAGACCCTAAACCGCAAGATGAAAAAGCATCCTGGAGTAGAATAATGTCCGCTGACAGATTTGTGGCCTCACTAATAATGATTTGGCCTAATTTGTGGTAGCCCTTTTTGCTACGATTTTGACATTATGTGGGTGTTGTATTATTCCCTGCTTAAGATCTTTGATGAGCCGACTTATAACCACGGCGATTGCCCCTACAAATTCCAGATTGCATGAATTATATCTCCTACTGAAGTGCTGACACTAACAGTGAATTCCAGGAGCATGGTAATTACGAGGATGGATTGGACGAAAATGATCTTATTTTCTGATTTTCAGACCTGCCGAACGAGTAGAGCCTAAGCGGGTAAAATTAAAACAGCCAACGGTGATATCCCTCTCATTTTGAATTTGTCATAAAATGAATAACAAACATATAGTAAAAGGAGGGAATGTTAGAATTATTATGGAATATTCTATATGTGTTGTAAGCATTTTTCAATAAGTAATAAGGCTATAAACCAATTCATGAACCATGGACACTTTTCCTCCACATCGGCTCCTCAAGGCCCCACAGCTCGAGGACACATTGTTTTCACACACGCTTTTCGGCAGAACACAACGGGACTGTTTTGACGGGACTCCAGCAGAAGATGGCGATAATCGCATTATTGTTTGAAAATACGGCTTTGCTTTGTTTACCTTGAAAGCATTCCTCACACTGTTGTTTTTCTAACCAGCGAGGGTGTTATTGTACTGATTACATAACCATGTTTTTCGAGTGTCGCGATTAAATACAATGATTCAGTTACTGCAATTCAGAATGCACTGTGGACTAAGACGGCGTCGCATCGCATTTTCCTTGCAAGTTGTAAGCAGAGTTTGTTGAAAGATGTTTTTCCTTTTTTAATTAAATATTACTAATAATGATTTAAGAGGTT